>NC_080676.1:29987439-30612439 GCF_030445035.2 Dasypus novemcinctus | reverse complement strand
AATCTTTGTACTAGCTAATTAATTTCCTACCAATTTGCCTACTTAATGTAACCTTCATCCCTATCTGTTGAATTTGAATATGACATTTAATCTAATTTAAAGAATGAGTTCTATGAAAGTAATTGAGAGGGGTTCTATATATATAGGAGTAATAAAACATTTTAAATTGTGAAACAAGTTCACTAATTTGGGATAGGTTTTTAAATTTGTAAATGTTCTCTCCACCCATCCCAACCTTTGAATCATATTACCGTAAAAATAAAAGGAGTGTTTTGTTCATTTATTCATCTGTTTATTCAATAAGCATCATTGTAGCTCACATATATACAATATTTTACAGTTTATAGAATACTTTACAGAAATCTTTTCATTTCAGCCCAACAATACTATTGGGAGACCTGTAGGAAAGATAATCATGTTCATAATGTTAATATGGCTTCAGTTTGTTGAATACCTGCTATATTGCTAGCAGTTTGCTAGACGTTTTACATAAGTCATAATTTCCCCCATTTTTAGAATGAGGAAGCTGATGCTTGGGAGGTTAAGCCTGCTAAGATCATGCTGCCAGCCGGTAGGGAACCATATTTCTAATTCCTATCTATCTAGTTAAAACCCATCTTCTATTAACTATGCCATGCTGCTTTTGCTTCCATTGAGAAACATTGGATGACTTGCCCAAATTCATACAGCTAATAAATGTTAGAATGCCTACTATATGCTGGGTGCTAAAGACACAGATCCTCTATTTTCTACTTGCGAATATAGAAGTGTGCCTGGTTACAGAACAATATGCCAATGCTGTAATAGATATATGTATAGAGTTAACAGTGAAACTGAAGTCACTTTGTTTAAATTAGTCCTCTACTTAGAGAAAGGTATTTCGTGTTTTAAAATGCTAATGTCCATTTTATTTGTCTTTTAGTACGAAGAACTGGAATACACCACTTATATTTGATCTCAAAGAAGGAACTGTTAGTTTAATTCTGCAGGCAGAAAGGTAGTTTTTTTTTTATGTTTGTTGG
Source organism: Dasypus novemcinctus (assembly GCF_030445035.2). Lineage (NCBI taxonomy): Eukaryota > Metazoa > Chordata > Mammalia > Cingulata > Dasypodidae > Dasypus > Dasypus novemcinctus. The sequence goes on along the minus strand of NC_080676.1, from coordinate 30,611,417 downwards.
ATTTGGGTTTAAAATATCTCAAATAGCGATAAAGTACTCTTTAAAGTATGTTGTTTACAGAATGATACATTACTTGTTTAGAGTCAATCTGTTTCTACTATAATATATTTTAAAAGAAAAAGAATAAATACACTTCTTCTATCAGTGGCTCTGAAACTCTTTAGTTTCAGGATTACTTTCTTAGTAACTTATTAACTTATTTTTAAATGATGAGAATAAATACAAGTAAATATCAGAGTGATAACATGAGAGAATGAGAGCAAAATAAGCAAATAACTCTGAAATAGTTTTGTCCTCATTAGTCTACCTATTTTCTATTTTGTTCTGTTTTTGTTTTAAAATATTGATTGAAAGTCATTGATTTCATGAAGTGCCACTGGGCTGTGACATAAAGTTTGAAAAATGGTATTCCTACCAAGTCCTTTAATGTGTACAGGACTGAGAAATTCCAGGCTAACTACCTAAACTACATTTGGAATAGTTATTATTCAGGAACGCACATATTTCCATGAAAACTGTGAATCAGCCTGCCTAGTTCAGGGATACCTATCTGAATCAGAGGTTGTATTTAGAAAGTTACAACTCAAAAAAACCCAAAATAAAGTATGACAATTAGCTAAAATAGCTATCCATAAAACCTTTACACTAAAATCATATACTTTATTCCTCATCCTCTCACTCACCACCTAGACAGTTCTTAAAAGTGTTCATTATCAAATTTTTTAGCCCACAGCCTTTTACAAATAGCAAACCAGAAGAGGAATGGTGCTGGTGGGCTGTTAGAGGCTACCACAATAAAAGGAAGAAAAGTGACTGTCTTGCAAAGGAACATAGAGAAAACTAAATGCACAGAACTGTGTAGCTGAATGGTATGGTAATTATTCTGATGAACCAATAGGTTGAGTATAAAAACTATCACCTACTGAAGAGTATGGTCACATATTGATGACCTTGAATCATCAAGAAAATGTTACATGAAAGTTTAATTTGAAATACATGACTTAAGTATTTAGTTATATCTTACTTTTATTATTTTTTTTAGCTTAAAACAACAGAAATTTATTCTCTTACAGTTCTGAAGGCCATAGGTCTGAAATCAACTTTACTGGGCTAAATTCAAGGTGTTGGCAGTCTGTACTCCCTCTGGAAGCTTTAGGGGAGAATTCATTCCTTGCCAGTTCAGCTTCTGTATGTCATATATTCTTAAAATAAAAAGACGTTTTGCCATTCAAAAGATATCAGCTATCTAAAAATCATATTTGTCATATTTATTCCCACAGTTTCAAATAAACTTATTTATTTATAAAAGAATGTTATGCGTTAATGTATGCTGTTAGTAAAGGCTTACATCAATGGCATAAATGGCATTTATTAATAATTATCTAAGTGTATTTCACTACGTACTTACATTGCTAGTATTATTTGTACATATAGAGATGCTTGCCCCTTGAAACAGGGTGAAATGCTGTAGTCCTGTTTAGAAGAGCAAAAGCTCTTAGTATTGAGACAAGGAAATAATACATATTAATATGATGTCACTTTTTCAAATGAACAGACATTCTTTTCATATACTAATAGCCTTTTGTGAAGGTCAAACCACTAATCCTCAAATATTAATTGAAGTATATACATTTGGTATTTATTAGGTAATACCTTTCATTGGCTTTAGTATTTATTTCCTGCTTGTTTCCGTAGCAAGAAAGAACAATTCCTGTATCAAGAAATGTTTCTGAATTAAGGATATTAAGATCTTGATAAACCTAATTATGTTTTCAAGCATTGAGGAAACACACTCGAATATAGCATAGTATTTTAATAAATCAATACAGTCTTTTCAAAGGGCAGTTTGACAGTATACATTAAGTTTTTAAAGTTTATACCCTATGATACAGTATTTGTGTTTCTAGAAGTTGTATTAAGGAAATAAGTAGGGTGGACTTGCAGAGATATATATTCACTGTATGCATTCTTTTTTTTTTTTAAGATTTATTTGTTTCTCTTCCCTTCACCCCTGTTGTCTGCTCTCTATGTCCATTCCCTGTGTGTTCTTCTGTGTCTGCTTGCATTCTTGTCATGTGGCACCAAGAAACTGTGTCGCTCTTTTTCTTGCGTCATCTTGCTGCATCATCTCTCCATGTGTGCGGTGCCACTCCTGGGTGGGCTGTGCTTTTTTTGTGCAGGGCGGCTCTCCTTGTGGGGTGCACTCCTTGTGTGTGGGGCACCCCTACATGGGGGACACCCCTGTGTGGAATGGCACTCCTTGCACATGGCAGCACTGCGTGTGGGCCAGCTCCACATGGGTCAGGAGGCCCCGGGTATCGAACCCTGGACCCTCCATATGGTAGGCAGATGCTTTGTCAGTTGAGCCACAACCGCTTCCCTGTATGCATTCTTTAATAATTGTGAATAATTTGTGATAAAATAAATGTCCATCAAAATTGAGTTAAGTAAGTTGGAATATCCATACTTTTTGTTTGCTGTAGTTTTCTCTATGGATGTAAGATCTCATAAGGTTTTTTGCTTTCTTCAAATTGTTTGAATTATTTTTTTACAATGGTTATTCATTTCGAAAGGAAAAAATGACAGCAATAAAATATTTACATTTTGACTGACTCTATACTTGAATATAGGTGTCAGCACAGCAAACTAAACTGCTGTAAAAAAAAGTGTGAGTTTTAGATATGAATATATTTTCTGATGATCATCATCTGATTTTTTTTTAAACAAATCATTAAAGTCAGAACCATCTTATTTTAATAAAAACTGGCCCTGATGTTAATTTTGGAATCATTTTCATTGTTTTGGACTTTAACCAGTGTTTAATCTTTAATTATAAAATGTGTACTAATACTATTTCCTGAAACAGATATCGTATGGCATTAAATTCGGTAAACAGATACCGAATTATGAATGATAAGATTTTCTGATTACCTTTGTACAGAGACACCTCTTTAGGAAAAGAAATGAATTATAATTATAATGTAATCTAACTATATAAAGTCAAAATTTTAGTAGATAGGATGGTGAATATGGGCATTTAAACCAAAACAACCAATGTTGATTTTCACTCTTTAATATTTTTCTTCTTTACTATGTAACTACTATTTTCATTGTAAAATTTAGCTTTTTTGGAAAAATAAACTATTCTCTAATATAAAAAGGATAATATAGTACATTCCTCTTTGAAAATTTGTTATTCTTTATTTTTAGACATTTTCTTCTTGTGGATGGTGGTGGTATCTATTTATATTCTTATGAAGGGCGCTTCATTTCTTCTCCAAAATTTCCTGGAATGAGGACAGATATTCTGAATGCACAGACTGTGTCTCTGAGTAATGATACCATAGCAATAAAAGACAAAACTGATGAAAAAAGTAAGTATTTTAAAATAATTTTCCATGTCAAATTTCCATGAAAATTGTTGACAGTATAAAATTATCATAAATTAACTTTCATTTACTCAGTGATTAATATGTTAAACTTATGTGAAACAATCACAGACTTCCTAATTTGTTCTAAACACGAGTTAAAGAACTAAAATTGTCATACTATACCCAATTGATAGAACAAATAGATGTTGTCACAACACTAAAAGTTTGATATTCAGGAACTGTTGGTAGAGAATTTGAATTCAAGATTGTGGGTCCTAAAAATGTATGTTGTTTTTTAAAATTTATTGGCCTTTTCTCATACTCCCTTTTTCTTCATTTGGTAACAGAAGTATTGTGCTTCATTGTATTTGTTATTTTGTTTATATATTTTTATATTAATATTTTAAATTAATGAAGTAGAAGAAAGTTATGAATTCTCATTTTTCATTAAATTTGGATCACATTAGTATGTATAAATAAATATGTGTCTGGTGGTTAGAGGATTATATAATACTGTGAAACCATTACATTAAGGCATTGTTGTATTCACAGATTCTTTTATTCAGCAAATATTTATTGGGCACTTATGATGCACCAAGCAGTATTTTAAAACTGAGGATACACTGGTGAATAAGATAGAAAATCTAGGAAAAGGGCAGGTTGATAATACATAAACAAATATATATTAAATTGTCAGCTGATGATAAATGCTGTGAAGAAAACTATGGCAGGGTAAGGAAATGACTTCTGGGGATGGGGCAGGGGAAAGACTATATGACAAGCAAGTGAAAGGATTCGGAGGTGGAAATGTATGGCATGCTGGAAGGAGATGTAATTAGAGTCAACATGGGCCAGGTAGAAAATGATAGGAGAGGAGGACAGAGATAAGCAGGAGCCCTATCATGCAAGGATCTGCGCATTTAAGGATGTGGGCGTGAGGGAAAGAGAGAAAGCCAAGATATTATTCTAGGTTTTTATCCTGGGTGAAAGAAATGGAAGAGGGGATAGGAAAAAGTTTAAAGGGAATGTGTAAATCAATAGTTTCATTTTGATTGTGGTAATTTTAAATGCTTCTTAGACTCTAGGCAGGGATGGAGGACAAACAGTAGGATAAAAAGTCCAGGGTTCAGAAAAGAGGTTGGGACTAGAGATATAAATTTAGGATTCATTGGTGTACAGATAGTACTTATAGCCATGACACTGAGTGAAATCACCTAGGAAGTGAGTGTAGGTAGAGAAGATCAAAGACTGAGCTCAGCAATATTTAAGGAGGGATTGAGAGGAGGAGGAGCTAATGAAGTAAGAGGAAAATCAGAAGAGAAAGGTGTCCCTAAAGCCTAGTGAAAAAAATATTTTCTCTCTGTTAATACATATTGTGAAACATACTACGCATTACTGTGATATGTTACAAAAACATCTGCCCTGAGTGTTAACTTTGTTAGTTTGCACCATGATAATACTACCCTTGGAAGACCCAATTCAGGTGCTAGAAAACTATTCCACTTTTAAATTTTCAGTAATTTCAGATAGCAAGAACTCAACTAATAGATGTATTCCATCTCTTCATGTCTTAGGCCTTCTCTGATGAGAAATTTTTAAAATCTTTTCTAAACAAAACAATTTTGTTGGTTAAAAAAGAGGAAAAGAGAATGGAAATAATCTAGGTGCTAATAATAATAATTTGGAAATTGGATTTTTGTCATCTATTAATTTGTTTTAAAATCTCAGTGATCACTGTGAGTTGTCTATATTTTTCTTATTTAACACCATATATTTTAGATAGAGACTTTAATAAAATATGTATGTTTCCAACTGAATATGTCTTATTCTGAAATTTTCTGTAGTTAATTCACATCTGTAAACTTTTTCACTTTTTTTGTTTCACATTTTTAATACTATTTTAAAGGTCTATTAATCTTCAACTATCTCAATGTACTTGGAAATATAAAAGTAATTATAATAGTTGGAGCAGTTCTTCTAAATCTGAATAAGTAATTCCTATGGCAATCATTGTTTATCCAGAACGTATTTTCATTTCAAATATAGGTAAAATGTCTCACAAAATCAGAACACAACTCACAGATTGAACAGAGACTCAATGTTTAACTCTACATACAGTAAAATAAAAACTACATAGGTCGCTTTTGAGTATAAATTACTCATTTAAATAAATGGGATATAATTTCTAGCTTGTGTTAATAGTGAAGGAATTGTTTATGTGAAGCCTTGCCTAAAATCAATTAATCAAGTGCAAGGTTACCATATTATGATATAAATTAAACTCTACTAATATGACACATTTATTAGGGATCTGAATGCAGCTATGATTACACGTGGGAATTGAATTGGATATCCCTTAGTTACCAGGTAATGAGAGAAAAAGTCATGCTCTGCAATAGACCTTCATTTTTATTACTTCCTTGAAAACAGTGGCTACTTTGTTTAATGAAGAATGTTTTTTCCATTTGACATGCACATCTAATTTTATAATGCTATACAATGGAGGGAAATGGGCTCATTTTATAAAGATCCAATTTTTAGAAGTTGATTTAACCATATTGACTAGGCATGGAAAAACTCATTTTCTTTTTTTTGTTGGCCAGTCTGAGACTCTTCATTTTCTGTTCTAAAGATAACCAATTTTTTTCCTTAAGTATTGACCTGCCAATTGATCCTTAACAAATGACTCAGAGAGATTCATGAATTTCTTCAGAGAGATAAATGAATCTTCTTACTTTAAAAATAAGAATCTGTGAAGTTATGTCCCATAATCTGACCCATATTTTTTTTTATTAAAGATTTTATTTTATTTATTTCTTCTTCCTCACTGCCCCCCGCCCCCATTGTTTTGCACTTGCTGTCTACTCTCTTTGTTCAAGTTGTGTGCTCATCTTCTTTTTAGGAGGCACTGGGAACCAAACCCAGGATATCCCATGAGGGAGAAAGGCACACAATGGGTTGAGCCACCTCCACTCCTGATTGTTGTGTCACTCCTTGTGTTTCCTCATTGTGTCTCTTTCTTGTGTCATCTCACCACACCATCCTGTTGCATCAGCTCACTGTCTTGCTCATCTTCTTTCGGAGGCACTGGGAACTGAACCCATTACCTTCCATGTGGTAGACAGGTGCCTAACTGCTTGAGCCACATCTGCTTCCCTGACCCATATTTTTTATTTAAAATATAATTGAGGTCTTTCAATACACTGCACTCATTTTACAATGTAATTTTATCATCTTATTCTCATTCTTCTTAATTTTTACATTATTTCTATAAATATTCAGGTTTTAAAAACAAATATCCCCAATCTCAAAACAACTTACACTGGCACTCTGAAGTTAGTTTATAATGTTTAACATGTTTTGTAACATATTTTATAAAAACCCTGAAATTACAAGCAAAAAATTACCATTTTACAGTATATATCTAATTTATTTTTAAAAATATTCTGAATTGTTTTTACACAATAATCAAGTGTTTTACTTTTTCAAATGAAATTCTTATGCATGCATATATATTTTTATTAAAGATGTATAATATTTTAATATATTTTTATTACAAAAGTTGTGAGTATGCAGAACAATCATACACATGTATAAAATTCCCATACGACAACCCTTCACCAACCTACCACAATATTGTAGAACATTTGTTACAGATTGTGAGGTAACATCATCAGACTATTACCACTTACTATGGTCCATAGCATACATTTGGCACACTTTTTCCATACTCCCCTCCCATTATCAACACAGTATATCTTTGGCATTGTTGCAAGAATATTACAGTATTGCCATTGTCATGACATGATTTCCATATAGCCAGTGATCTCAAACTTAACCCTATAGTTTACTAAAAGCTAATAATCAATGTACTAAAAGTGTGATCCTCTGGAATTTAAATATGGTTTATATATTTTAGCATTTTAACGACCTGGATAAATGGTCCCTTTTTTTCTGAGCACTCATTCTACTTCTCTTTCATTTTTTGTAGCCCTATGCGTATGTTCAGGTATATAAAATTACACCAATTGGAATAAATCTGGAGCTGGAGTAATTTGGGAATTACTTAAAGAGAACCTCCAAAACACCCCAACAATCTTTTTTTCCCCAGCAATCTTTTTAAAAAGAGGAAGCAACAGCTACCAATACCATTGTCATGCCTAAGACTAGAAAGAAGCCTTTGGTAAAACAGTAAAGAAGGTGAACAGAGGCAGTATTTATTCATTCTCTTTCAGTGTAATTTTTCCTGTTATTTTCACAACTTTACCTACTCCAGCAAATCAGAGAAAGGTTGAGGTTGGAAATAGAGAACTTTGAGTTATCATTATTTTGTTTAGTGGTAGATGTCATGAAAGTAGATGAAAGCAAGGAAAATACATGTAAAGAGGCCCAAGAACAAAACCTTGGGAACAGTAATATATTAAAGGGCCACCAGACAAGGAGGAACTAGCAAAGAAGAATGAGTAGGATGGCCCACAATACTGAGAGGGAATCAGGAAAAAAAGCATGTAGCCTGTATAAGAGTTTAAAGAAAGACAGGTTGGTCAGGAGCATCCATTACTGTTAAGACGTCAGCACTAAAAGTAGACACTTGTATTGAGATTAAAAATTGGCTCTTTGATTTGACAGCATATGGGTCATTGGTGACCCAAGCAAGAGCCTTTGTGTTAGTGTGGTGAGATTGAACAACAAATTGTAATAGGCTGAAGAGTGGAGAGTGGTTAAAAGCTGCAAGGACTATTGCTTTAGGAAGTTTGGAATTAAAAAGAGATAAAGAGGGAAGCAGATGTGGCTCAACCCCTTGGGTGCCTGCCTACCACATGGAAGATCCTGGGTTTGGGTTCTGATGCCTCCTAAAAGAAAATGAGCAGACACATCGCATTGAGCTAGATGCCACCCCACTGCAATGAGCTAGACAGTGCCCCTGCCACAAACAAGATAGACTCCACCCCTGCCACAAAGAGGAGATGCCACAAGCCAGCAGATGCCACAGCCCATGGGGAGCAGATGTGGCTCAGGCCATTGGGCCCTTGCCTCTCATGTGAGAGGTCCCAGGTTCAGTTCCCGGTGCCTCCTGGAGGTTAGTAAACAATGAGCAGACGAGAGAACCATCGGGGGTGGGGAGAGATAAATGAAGAAAAATAAAGTAAATAAATAAATCTTTTTTAAAAAAAGAGGTAAGGAATTAATAGTGATTATTTGAGAGTGGCGAGGGACTTTTTAAAAACTATATTTTTATTGGAGAAGTTGTGAACTTACAAAAACATCATGCACATTTGTGGAATTACTATACAACAGCCCTCCATCAATACACCACCTACGTTAAGCATCAGTACTCCTTCTCAGCCCTCCTCTCTTCTAATATCTATACTGTAGGTTTTAACTCCATGCGTTTATTCTTCATATTTGGTTCATATTAGTGAGCCCATGCAATATTTATCCTTTTGTGTCTGACTTATTTTACTTAACATGTCTTCAGGGTTCATTCATGTTATCATATATGTCCCAATTTCATTTCTTCTTACCACAGCATAGTATTCCATTGCATGTATATAACACATTTTGTTTATCCATTCATTGGTTGGTGGACACTTGAGTTGTTTCCATCTTTTGGCAATTGTGAATAATGCTGCTATTAATATTGGTGTTCAAATGTTTGCTCGCGTCACAGTTTTCAGTTCTTTTGGTTATATTCCTAGTGGAGGAATTTCTGGATCATACAGCAGTTCTCTAATTAGCTTCCTGAAGAACCAGCAAACTGTCTGCTACAGAGGCTGCACCATTTTACATTTCCACCAACAGTGAAGGAGTGTTCCTCTTTCTCCACATCCTCTCCAGCACTTATAATTTTCTGTTATTGTTTTTTTTTAATGGTCATTTTATGCAGTGTGAGATGATATCTCGTTGTTCTTTTAATTTGCATTTCCCTAATAGCTAGTGATACTGAAAATTTTTTTTCACTCGCTTTTTGGCCATTTGAGTTTTGTCTTTGGAGAAATGTCTATTTAAATCTTTTGCCCATTTTTAAATTGGATTGCTTGCTCTTTTATTGTTGAGTTGTATGATCTCTTTAAATAGAATGGAAATCAAACCCTTATTGGTTATGTGGTTTCCCCACATTTTCTCCCATTGAGTGGGCTGCCTTTTTACCTTCCTGATGAAGTTCTCAGAATCATGAAAGTGTTTAAGTTTGAGAAGGTCCCACATATCCATGTTTTCTTTCATTGCTTGTGCTTTCAGTGTAAGGTTTAAGAATCCACCACCAATTGTTGTGCATGACATTGCAATGACAGATAAGGCCATTATACATTTTGTCAAAACCTATAAATTGTGTGGTGCGAAGTGTAAACCATAATGTAAACTATAGACCATGGTTAGTAGCAATGCTTCATTATGCGTTCATCAATTTTAACAAATGTACCACACTAACGCAAGATGTTGTTAATGGGGAAAAGTGTTGGAAGGGCAGGGGTGGGGTATATGGGTATATGGGAATCCTCTCCTCTATATTTTTGTTTTAACATTTATATAATCTAAAGCTTCTTTAAAAATAAGAAAAAAATGAAAAAAAAACTTTAATTATAAAAAAATTTAAAATGTATATATCTTGGGGGGGGAGGGTGGCGAAGAATCCACCACCAGGTCTTGAAGATGTTTCCTTACATTTTTTTCTAGGAGCTTTATGGTTCTAGCTTTTATATTTAGGTCTTTGATCCATTTTGAGTTAATTTGTGTATGAGGTATGAGATAGGGGTCCTCTTTCTTTCTTTGGACTATGGATATCCAGTTCTCCCAGCACTGTTTGTTGAAAAGACTATTCTTCCCCAGCCGGTGGGTTTGACAGGCTTGTCAAAAATCACTTGACCAGCACTGTGCTTGGGAATTTCCTCCTGACAGCCTTCATGTTACTCAAATGTGGCCAGTCTCGAAGCCAAACTCAGCATGTAAATGCAATGCCTTCCCCCCAGCGTGGGACATGACACCCAGGGATGAGCCTCCCTGGCACCGAGGGATCACTATCAAGTACCAACTGATGATGCAACTGGAAAATGACCTTGAATTGAAGGTTCAATGTGGATCAGCAGAATATCCCTGTCTACATATAATAACATGACTTTAAAATGCTATTTGACCTAATGTAAGGGGGAAATGGAAAGGAGAAATGAGTTTATATGGCTACGAGTCTCTAAAAAAGAGTCTGGAGGCTGATAGAAGGATTGCCCTTATGCACAACTGAGCAGAGTCTAAGAGACAGATAAAGTAGATACAACCCCAGGTTTTGGTTCCTTTGAGGGCTAAAGAGACCCACGGGTTCTATGGTCATGGCAGATGGGGTTCACTGCCATGTCAGATGGCCCTTCCTTGGAGCTGATGTTTCTGCGTGATGAAACTGGACTCAGATGGGATCTCTTTTCATAAGACTTTCATGCTACTTTACTGGAATTGTAGTTGGAGTTGGGGTTTAAGATATATTTGGGGGATTTGAATCTCTGGACTGACAATATGATAGCCAGGCCCTGAGCCTCAACAGACTTCAGCTCCTACAATCTGATTTACTGGACTCACCTCACTCAGCTAAGATGGAGTTGAAGAAGAACAACCACCACACCATGGAGCCTAGAGTGCCTACAACTGAAAGCAGGAGGATTGCATCCAGTATCCATGTGGAATCTGAGCCTCCTCTTGACATAGAGGTGCAACGGACACAACCAATCCGAGGTCCACAGAGAAAAGGTGGCATTGGAGTGGGAAAAGGGGACATGGTGGCTGATGGGAATGTGGAATGGCAGGAAGAGATGAGATGTGGAGGCGCCTTTGGAACTTAGAGTTGCCCTGGATGGTGCTGCAGGGGCAATCACCGGACATTGTAAATCCTCCCAGGGCCCACTGGATGGAATGTGGGAGAGTATGGGCCATGATGTGGACCATTGACCATGAGGTGCAGAGATGCCCAGAGCTGTACTTACCAAATGCAATGGATGTGTCATGATGATGGGAGTGAGTGTTGCTGGGGGGGGAGTGGTGGGGTGGGGGTGGTGGGGTTGAATGGGACCTCATATTTTTTTTAATGTAATATTTTTACAAAATCAATTAAAAAAAATCACTTGACCATATATGTGAGTGTCTGTTTCTGAACCATCAATTAGATTCCATTAGTCTACATATTTATCTTTATGCCAGTACTATGCTCTTTTTACCACTGTAGCTAGGTAATATGATCTAAAGTCCAGAAGTGAGAGTCCTCCAGTTTTGCTTTTCCTTTTTAAGATGTTTCTGGCTATTTGGGGTCCCTTACACTTCCAAATAAATTTGATAATTATGTTTTCCATTTATTTTAAGAAGTGGTGCTGTAATTTTTATTGGGATTGCATTTAATCTGTGTATCAGGTTTGGTAGAATTGGCATCTTAACAATATTTAGTCTTCCAATCCATGAACACTGAATGTTCTTCCAATTATTTAGATTTTTAAAAATTTCCTTTAGCAATGCATTGCAGTTTTCTAAATACAAGTGCTTTAAGTCATTGGTTAAATTTATTTCTAAACATTTGATTCTTTTAGTCACTATTTTAAGTGGAATTTTTTTTCATGACTTCTTCCTCAGATTATGCATTACTAGTATATAGAAATACTACTGATTTTTGTGTATTAATATTGTATCCTGCCACCCTGCTGGAATTGTTTATTAACTCTAGCAGCTTTGTTGTAGATTTTTCGGGACTTTCTAGGCATAGCATTGTATCATCTGCGAATAGCAAAGTTTCACTTTTTCCTTTCTGATTTGGATGCCTTTTATTTCTTTTTCTTGCCTGATTGCTCTAGCTAGAATCTCTAGCCCTATATTGAACAATATTGGTGACAGTATGCATCCTTGTCTTGTTCCCAATCTCAACAGGAAAGCTTTCAGTCTTTCAACATTGAGTACAATGTTTGCTATGGATTTTTCATATATGGCTGTATTAGTCAGGGTTCTCTAGGGAAACAGAATCAACAAGGGATATCTGTCGATAGTAAGAGATTTATCAGAGTCTCTCACACAGCCATGGGGATGCACAAGTCCAGGTTCCGCAGGCAGGCTGCAACCAGGAGCTCCAATGAAAGTCCAATGAAGATTCTTGATGAGTTCTGGGAGATGTTGACTATCCAAAGATGAGCTGGGAAAATTTCTCTCAATAGTGGAATCACTTCCCCTTTTAAGGGATTCAACTGATCAGGTTGAGTGTCACTCACTGCTGATGGCAATCTCCCTGACTGATGTAATTATAACTGTTTATCTGTGATTTACCACTGCAGTAAAGTCAATGGTGACTAAAGTCCGTAAATGCCCTTGAAGTACAGTTAGCCCAGTGCTTGCTTGACCAAACAACTGGGCACAGTTACCTGGCTGAGTGGACACAATAGCCTAACCATCACAATGGCCTTTATCATGTTGAGAAAGTTTCCTTCAATTCCTATCTTTCATAGTGTTTTTATCAAGAAAGGATGCTGTATTTTCTCAAATGCCTTTTCTGCATCAATTGATAGGGCCATGTGGGGTTTTTTATTGTTGTTGTAAACAACTTTACTATTCTTTTTTTTTTTTTTTTTTTAAGATTTATTTATTTATTTATTTAATTCCCCTCCCCTCCCCCGGTTGTCTGTTTTCTGTCTTTTTGCTGCGTCTTGTTTCTTTGTCCGCTTCTGTTGTCGTCAGCGGCACGGGAAGTGTGGGCGGCGCCATTCCTGGGCAGGCTGCTTCCTCCTTCACGCTGGGTGGCTCTCCTTACGGGTGCACTCCTTGTGCGTGGGGCTCCCCTACGTGGGGGACACCCCTGTGTGGCACGGCACTCCTTGCGCGCATCAGCACTGCACATGGGCCAGCTCCACACGGGTCAAGGAGGCCCGGGGCTTGAACCGCGGACCTCCCATGTGGTAGACGGACACCCTAACCACTGGGCCAAAGTCCGTTTCCCGCTATTCTTTTCTTTATTTTTTAAAAGATACTTAGACTACGTAAATGTTACATAAAAAATGTAAGGGATTCCCATATGCCCCACTTCCTACTCCTCCCACACTTTCCAACATTAACAATATTCTTCATAAGTGTGGTACGTTTGTTATAATTGATGAACACATATTGGAACATTGCTACGAAGTGTGGATTATAGTTTACATTATAGTTTCAACTCTCTCCCACACATTTTTGTTTGTATAATGACAAGATGTGTAACGGCTGTATCCATCACTGCAACCTCATTCAGGACAATTCCAATGTCCCAAAAATGCCACCGTATTACACCTATTTTTTTTAAAAGATACTTAGGTTACATAAATGTTACTTAAAAAATATACAAGATTCCCTAATGCCCAACTCCCCATATCTCCCAGGTTTTCCCACATTAACAACATCCTTCATTAGTGTGTTACATTCATTGCAATTGATGAACACATTTTGGAGCATTGCCACTAAGCATGGATTAAAGGTTTCATTGTAGTTTACACTCTCTCCCACCCAATTCTGTGGGTTATGGCAAGATATATAATGACCTGTATCTGTTACTGCATTGTCATTCAGGACAATTCCCAAGTCCCAAGGATCATGTGATTTTTCTTTGATTTTTTTAATGTGGTATATTATGCTGATTGATTTTCTTGAGTTGCACCTCCCTTGCAGGCCTGGTAAAAACCCATTTGATCATTATGAATAATTCTTTTAATGTATTGTTGGATTCGATTAGCAAGTATTTTGTTGATGATTTTTGCATCCATATTCATTAGAAGAATGAGTCTGTAATTTCCCTTTTTTGTAAAATGTTTATTTGGTTTTGATATTAGTATGATGTTGGCTTTGTAGAATGTGTTTGATATTCCTTCTTATTCAACTTTTTGGAAGAGCTTGAGTAAAATGAGTATTATTTCTTCTTAGAATGCGTGGTAGAACTCACCTGTGAAACCATCTGGTCCTGAGCTTTTCATTTTCAGAAGTTGTTTGATGGCTGTTTCAGTCTCTTTACTTGTGTTTGGTTTGTTGAGGTCTTCTATTTCTTCTAGGGTCAGTGTAGTTGTTCATGCATTCCTAGGAATTCTTCCATTTTGTCTTCAACATCTAGTTTTTTGGCATACAGTTGTTCATAGTATCCTCCTTTGATCTCTTTTATTTCTGAAGGTCAGTAGTAATGTCCTGGTTTTCATTTTTTATTCTATTGCATCTTCTCTCTTTCTTTTCTTTGTCAGTCTAGTTATGTTTGTTGATTTTGTTAGTCTTCTCAAAAAGCCAACTTTTGGTTTTGTTAATTCTCTCTGTAGTTTTTTTGTTTTCAATTTCATTTATTTCTGCTCTGATCTTTGTTACTTCATTCCTTCTACTTGTTTTGGGAATAGTTTACTGAGCTTTTTCTAGTTCCTCCAGCTATGTAGTTATGTCATTGATTTTAGTTTTTCTTCTTTTTAAATGTAAGCATTGAGGGCTATAAATTTCCCTCTCAGCATTGCCTTCTCTGCATCCCATAGATTCTGATATGTTGTGGGGAGGGGATGGAGCCACAGGTATCTGACTGTTTAGTCTGTTAGGTCAAAGGCACCCAGAGAGGCTGGGGAAACACCGCCCCTCTTGTCTTTTTGAGGGGTGGGGTTGGAGCAACAGGCATGTAGCAGTCAAGTTTGTGCAGATCAAAAGCACCTTCAGTGCCCAGAGAGGGTGGGGAACACCAAACCCCTCCTATTGGGGGGGGCAGTGGAGGTGGAGCCCCAGCCATTCAACAAAGCTGTTCATGTGGGCCAAAAGCACCTGCAGTTGCCCAGAGAGGCTGAGGAAACACAACTCCTCTCCTATCTTATTGAGGGGCATGAATGGAGCTACAGGTGTCTAAGTATCTAGTCTGTGTGGACTGAAAGCACCTGGAGTTTCCCAGAGAGGCTGAAGAAACACTGGACCCTCCTATACTGTGGGGGGTGGGGAGTAGAGATGGAATCAAAGGCACTCAACCAGTCTATGCAGGCCAGTACCACCTGCAGTTGCCCAGTGAGGCTGAGGAAACACAGTTCCCATTTTATTCTACTGGGGCAGGAATGGAGCCAACTATCCAGTCTGTGCCATCTGAATGTACCTGTAGTTGCCTGGAGAGGCTGGTGCAGGTCTCCCCAGCATCCTTCCTGCTGGGGGTGGGGCTGAAGCCTAAGCTAAGGCTGCAATCTTATCTGGTTGGGAAGAAGCTGGTCCCTACTGTCACTGTGATTTTCTACCAGCCCCACTTCCCCTCATGCCAGGTGCAGAATTAAAATGGAGTCTGCCAGCCTCTTTCCACCTTGGGCAGGTTCAAATTTTAGCTGTTTTTAGGATTATACTTTGGCCAATTGTATTTACTAATCAGTAGCTGAAGTCATTGCCTGGTCATCTTCCTCACCTGTTTATGGGAAATAGTGCTTCCAACTTCAGCCACAGAATAGCTCCCAAGGTGACTTGTGCTGCCAGTGGAAGATGGGCACCAACCTCCACAGTGTGGAGTGCTCTACTCAGGAATCTTCACTGCAGATGGGCACTCTCCTCCTTCCATTCTTTGAAGGATGTTACAGGATGCTATTCTGGTCTCCTGCCTACTCCCCCCCCCCCCACCCCCCAACAGGTGCTTTAGATAACGCTCAGTGATTACTAACTGCCCTGTAGGATAAGCTGACTCCTGGAATGCCTTACTCTAACACCATCTTCAGTACTTTTTTTTTTTTTTAATGAGAGTGACACTAATATTTTTGTTTGCTCTGCTGAACCAGAAGAAAAAGAGTGGTTAAGTGTATAATAGATTGCGGGGATGATTGATAGAATAACATATTCAATGTTATTTCACTTTAACTGTCCAGAAAGCTGGCCAGTTAAAGTGAAAATGCACAGGTAAAGATTGGGGTAAGCCGGAGTGGTATAAGCACCAGACACCTTTTGCCTTAGGTGGGAATGTATGAGGTGAGGATCAAGTTTGGTGATAAGTTAGAGCAGAATTGAGGTCTTAAATCTAAAACTACCAAAAGTTTCATTTATGAATAGTAAAAATGTTCTTTTATATTTACATTATCTCAAAGAATATTTCAGTATTTGGTGGCTTCCAAGAAAATGTTTTATTTGTGTTAAAACAACTCTTGACTATCTATGGAAAATACTTAATCATGAAATATGTATCACATTTCAGTATGGGAGCTAATTCCTCCTACTAACAGGAATGGAAATCATTGTTAACAGTCCTTAAACAAAGAAAAATACTTTAGAAATAATACTTTTAGAGCTAATAAGAGTCGTGATCCAATTGAAAAATAATTGTTTTACAGACTGTGTTTTCATTTGCATGTATCCTTTCTTCTAAGATAATCCTAAAAATTCAGGGGCTTCCTGAAGCATGCAGAAGGCAGTTCTAGAAATTTTGCCTTAAAGTTTCAGGGGAATTCTTATATTGGGAACTAGCTGAACCCCCAAAGCAAGTGTTTGTATCCTTTGGAGACCTTATAGAGAGGTTCTTTAACACATCTCCAACGGTGGTTACAGAGTTTTGAGGTTAAGCCAAGCATTCTGGTATTGTGGAACTTTGAGTTAAAGACTACAGTAAGGCCATCAATTTGTAATATATGACTTATGACTTATGGAGATTTTACTTATTGGTAGTATACTGACAGGGAGCTGAAGAGCACTTAACTCATTGCCTAGCATTATAGTAGGTACTCCACGCATTTTTCTTTGCTGAAATATGATAGTTTCTAATGATATATTGGTCTAAATCAGAGTTATGAAAATAACAAGTCACATCTAGTATTGGACTTCCCATTGTTCAGCCTGTGTACCATTGATGCCAAGCCATCAATAACAGTTTTAGTTGGGGAATGTGTGTGTTTTAGACAGAAGTGTTTAGTACCACTGTTGTCATAAGAAATACAGCCCCGTGAATCAATAGCTGATCTTCTGACTGAAAGATAATGTCCAGAGGATTAAATGATTTCTCATGAGGAATATAATAATTTCATTGAAATTTACCTTATTAATCAGGGTTCTCAGCAGAAAGAATGCTTTTCTTTCCCAGTATTTCCAGCAAAAGTGCCAGCATTTGGTTTCACATACCAAGTCTGGGTCAAATATATTTAGTTAGGGGAGATGAGTTGACCCTATCTGAACCACTTTGAGAAAAGGAGATATAACAGTCCCTATTATACCTGTAAATATAATGAGATTTTATAAAATTGTCTCATGCAGCTGTGGGAATGCACGAGTCCAAATTCCATAGGGCAGCCTGCAAGCTTGGATGAAGGTCCTTAGGAGATGCTGGCTGCCTGAGGTAGATATGGGAATTCTCTACCTGATTGCTGAAATCACTTCTCTTTTTAAGGCCTTCAACTGATTGGATGAGAAATTTCTCACTGATGAAGGTAATCTCCTTCAGTCCAGCTAAGGACACATTTATGTAAGGATACATTTATGTATGGTAAATGAATCAGCCATGGGTGCAATCAAGTCACAGATGCTTTAAGTTCACAGAATGTCCTCACAGTAGCAATTAGGCCGGCGCTTGCTTGACCATTACCTGACCAAGTTGACACATGAGCCTTACTAGCACATTTACCAATTTAAACAATTAATACATTAATTAATGTTCTACTCTTTTTTTTTTTCCTCAAGTAATCTTCCTCTTTGAGGCATCAACTGGAAAACCATTAGGTGATGGGAAGCTTCTTTCTCATAAGGTAAAGGACAGTAGCTATTTCTAATACAAATAGTCCCTATTTATTTTCATCCTTTTTTTATTTTTTAAGGATGGAAACTTAGAAATTAGTTTTCTGTTTAAAATAAGTTTGCATTCTACATGGAGTATTTTGCCTAAAACTGTTAAGCACTGGATAAAGTCTGTAATAGGAAACTTTATATACAGATTAATTGAATAGATGTTTCTGATTTATATGTCAATTGACCAGGCTATTTATTACTTTTAAATAAAATGCTCTACCTTGATTAAACTTTTAGCACTTATCAATAAAAATGTGTTTACATTTCTAAACATCTTGTATTTTTCAGTAGTCCTCTCCTTAGACAGAATTTTCTATAGATTTTAAGACTATATTTTAACTGAAAAATTTTTTCTATACATGTACAAGAAGACCTTGAATTATGAATTGTTTATTGATTTAGCATATTTAGCCTCAAAATAAACAAAGGAGCACGTTCTATTGAGGTAGTCTTCTGATAAGTGATATATTAGGGTCTATCCATGTTTTATAACTTTACTATTTAATGCTTCTAGCCAAGTGTTACTCTAAATTGTTATTCTTTTTGTAACTATTGTTGTTTTAAATTTGAATAACACATACATTCATATGGTTCAGAAATCAAAAGGCATAAAAAAGTCAACAGTGAAAAAGTTTCCCTACTATTCCTGTTCCTTGTCGTTATAGTTCCTCTCCACCAAATCAGTAAGCCAGTGTTGTCAACCTCTTATGTATTTTTTCCAGAGATTTTTTAGTGCATGTACAAACAAAACTGATGTATATACTCCCCCCACCCCTTTACACAAATGTAACACAGTTCTGCACCTTGTTTTTTCCATAATAAAATCTATTTTGGAGATCTTTCTATATCAATATAAAATGGGCTTCTCCAGCCCTTCCTCACCCCCCCCCCCCACTTCCCCACTGTATAGTATAAAATTATATGGATGTATCAGTTTATTTAACCTGTCCCCAGTTGATGGACACTTAGATTATTTTCAGTCTTTTATTACAATACTGCTGAGATGAATAACCTACTATACACATCTTCCTGTATACATGCTAGTTTATCTGTAAGATGAATTATTGAAAGGTTGTTACTGGGTCAAAGTAAAAACATTTATAATTTTAACAAATATTGTCAAATTACCTTCCAAAAAGATTATATCAATTTACAGTCCCACAAGTAATATACGAGATGCCTGTTTTCCCAGTCCTTTCCGTTATAGGCACAAGAGCATGTAAAAATGTTTTTCCTTTTCAGTAGAATTAAACATATAAAAAGGGAATAGTGCAGTCATTATTTTTGCTAGTAGGATTCAAATGAGAATCATTTTATATGACTTTAATAAACATTTGTTTTGATGTGATAACTCTTTTTCCAGAACATTTTCCCCAACATTGTAAAAACAGAGGTGACTTCACTCAATTACACTTAACACATTAAAATTTGAGATTCTATTTTTCTTTATTCCATAAAAAATCTACCAAATCACCCAATCTGACTATTTTATTTTATATATGAAGAACTAAATCCCCAAGATCTTCCCAAATTAATGACAGAGAAAAAACTAGAACTCAAATCTTTTATTAAATAGATATTAATGTAGGGTAAGGGAGAAGGTATAATCAACCTGAGGCTGCCTCCATGTTCTACTGCAAAGAATTATCCAGGAGTAATAAAACAGAAGTAGAGATAGTTGGACTGGACAAGGGGGAAATGGGGGAACCCTGCTGAATGAAGAGGGTATGAGAAGGGAACTCCCTCTCCCCCGCTGTGTACATAGGCGTCATTATTATTGTCTATCTTTGATTTTGAATTTCTCAGGGAGGAAAACCATATCTGTTTAACAGTGTTTATTTAAAAAATGAACTAGGTACTTTTGATGATGATGATAAGCAAATCTTCATTGTAAAGATCAGTTTCTCTGAAAGGTTTCTATTTTAAAAATACCTATATTTCATGCATACCTTGATATACACAGAAGAAAATTAGTTTCTTCTTTAAAATATAAATTATTGTTTATATAATAATAAATTATTTATACAATAATATCCCAAGAAAGAGCAGAATTTTAAAAAAATTTATTATGAACTGGTATGTGGCTTATACCAATTCACCAACTTGGATATGGGTATGATGTGTAATTGTTTTGTTTCCTAAAAGATGTTGTTTATAGTAACTTATAGTGTCTTAGATGACACTAACTTGGTGGTATAGCATGATTCTTGTTGAATTCACAGCTCCTAGTAAAATCTTTAAACATCTCTTGATTGAATTGAAATGAATCCATACTGAATCATTTTCAAATTATGAGGAAATCCATTTCACTAGCTAATATAATAGTATAATAGGTTAAAGGAATATACCAAAAATACTTCGTTATCATGGGGAGAGCACTCATCTTGCAGTCAGAAGTCTGGATTGTAAATTGAAGATATGCATATTACCAGCTTTTTCTGAGAAAAATCATTTAAGGACTATGAGTCTTAGTGTTCTCATTAGCAAAGTTATTATAATATTAACTACATGTCAGGGTTGTTTCCTGTTTCATAAGAAATGAATGTTGAAAAACTAAAATTTAAGGCTCCAGAAATGTAAGATATTGGCACATATTTTCATAAATCTGTTCCTACAAGTCATTAAATATAGGTGTTAGACAATTTACTTAGAGTGAATTTTGGTATGAGGAACTTATTAATCAAAACATCTCTCAAGTCTGTGTTTTTACCCTTTCTCTTAAAGGAAAGACAGGAGAGCAGATAGGAGGTTTAACAGTTTTGAGTTTCAAAATATACATTATTTTTTTAAAAATGATTTTATTGACATATAGTTCACAAACCTTGTAATTCACATTTTTTTTTAAAGTGTGCAATTCAATGTTTGTTTTTTATTGTTCTTTGTTCATTGTCATTTTCCGCAGGAAGCGCCAGAAATTGAACCTAAGACCTCCCACGTGGGAGGCAGGTCCCAACTGCTTAAGCCACAGCCACTCCCCCCAAAATATACATTATTTTATTGTATCTTACAGCATACCCTTCCCTTGTATTTCATGCAAAGTAACTATACTTTAGTACAGCTTTTGTACTATTAGTATGTTAGCAATTTAAAATTATTTAATGGGCATTTTATCATTAGAAGTAAGAGTATAACATTTCATTGATCCTTAAAAAAAGAAATGTTCTTATAATTAGTTAAAATGAACTGATTGCAAGCACTTAAACTAATTCAGTATTTTCATTTTTTAAATTTTAGAATGAAATCATGGAAATTGCTCTGGATCAAAAAGGACTTACCATTGATAGAAAAATTGCTTTCATTGATAAAAATAGAGATCTTTATATCACCTCAGTTAAGCGATTTGGGAAGGAAGAACAAATTATCAAACTTGGTAAAAAGAATTTCATTTTAAATTTTAATTTCAGTTTTCATAAATCTTATGTGTCATAATTGTATTAAATAGCTTACTTGAAAAAATCTGAATGTTTTCATCTCATAACATTTCTAAGCTACTTGAACCCATTTTAATAGCAAGTGTTTAGCTGCTGCAGTCGAATTTGCATTGAAATAAGACATACAAATTTAAAATATAATGTTAGAGCATTCAAATATTTTCATAAAATTCTTAGATGAATTTTTGCATGTGTTTTCATCATTATGCTATCAGAAAATAGTGTCATCTATAAGAAATTAGCTTGGCCTTGTATGTGAGCTGATTTTTAAAATATATTTTAATGCTTATATATTGAAATTAATAATAATATTCTTTTCTATTAAGGAACAATGGTGCATACTTTGTCATGGAGTGATATGTGCAATATCCTTTGTGGACTTCAAGATACTCGATTTACAGTGTGGTATTATCCCAATACAGTTTATGTGGACAAAGACATTTTGCCCAAAACATTATACGAAAGGGATGCAAGGTAACATTTTACTGCATAGAATTCTATTTATTTTGGAAAATAGAACTCAAATAAATAGTGTTGTATTTTTGCCTCTAATTTCAGTCACATAAGATACCTTTCACTTTAATCAGATTGAGCTAAATAAATTGTTCAGCTAGGGCTGGCATAATGAGATTTAACTTATGGAATCAAGTTGAAAGTGTTCTATAATACAGACTATTTTGTACCTTAAAATTTTTAAGCTCTGTGTTGTTAATGGTATTTCAGAGGTTGCTTTTTCAATGTAGGCACTCAAGATTTTTCAGTGGTGTATAAAACAACATTATGACAACCAATCAACTTTTTTTTTTAAAGATTTATTTATTTTTCTCCCCTTCCCTGCCCTCCAACCCCTCCAGTTGTCTGCTCTCTGTGTCCATTCGCTATGTGTTCTTCTGTGTCTGCTTATATTCTTGTCAGCGGCACTGGGTATCTGTGACTCTTTTTGTTGCGTCATCTTACTGTATCAGCTCTGTGTGTGTGTGGCACCACTCCTGGGCAGGCTGCACTTTTTTTGCGCATGGGCTCTCTCCTTACAGGGCTCACTCCTTGTGCGTGGGGCTCACCTACACAGGGGACACCCCTGCATGGCACGGCACTCCTTGCACACGTCAGCACTGCGCATGGGCCAGCTCATCACACAGGTCAGGAGGCCCTGGATTTGAACCCTGAACCTCCCATGTGGTAGGCAGATGCTCTATCTGTTGAGCCAAATCCCCTTCCCCCAATCAACTCTTTACTCTGCCCCAAATTATCGTTTAAGACTTTCAGGAATGCATGTGTCCCTATATTTGAATTTTTTTGTTGTTATTTAGAGGTAGATAAAATATATAAGATATACTCAAAAGTTAAAATTTTTTTATATGCTTCAGAAAATCAAATGTATTTATATCCCTGACTTCTCCAAGAAATAGCTAGGCAGTCTCATATTACTGATCAAGTAGGAATACAAAGAGTACTCCAGATCGTAGCTTAGTTTTCAAATCTGTTTTGAGTTCATTTCAATATTCAAGTTCACAACTTTAGTAAAACCAAATAGATATCAAAATAAAACAGCTTATTTTTAAAAAATATTTAAACAAATAAACAGATGGTAGTTTCTTTGTTTAAAGTTTACCTTTTTTTATTATGAGAAAATAGTCTTGGAATTCAGTTTCATTTTATCAGTTTACACTTTAATTGCTTTAAAAGCTAAAGATAAGTCACAATCATTTAAAAGTGATTTACCTTAAGATTCAGGAAAAATAGGTCATTTCGGAATCTTTGTGGAATAGCTCTTAAATAAGTAATAATTTTTGCCACTTTAAACCGTTTTCATATTTTGCTCTAAATGTATACAGCAAATTAGACTAAAATATCTGTTTCAGGGAGGAAGGGCAAGATGGTGGCAGAGTAAGGAGCTCCAAGAGTCAGCTTATCCCACAGGGCAGTTAGATAGCTTACCCAGAGCTATCTAAAGCATCTGTTTTGGGGCCCCAGGAAACCAGAAGATTATCCTGGAACATACTTGAAAGTACGGAAGGAGGCAACTGCCTACCGGCAGAGAAGATTCATAAGTAGAGCACTCTATGCCATGGAGGCCAGTGCCCACAGTGCAGGCAGGCCACCTCAGGAGCTATTTCATGGCTAGAGTTGAAAATTCCATTTCCCACGAACAGGGGAGGAAGAGGCAGTTGGGCACCAACTTCAGCTACTGATTAGTAAATTCGGCTGGCTAAAGTATAATCCTAGGAACAGCTAAAGTTTGAACCTGTCCAAGTTGGAAAGAGGCCAATAGCCATCATTTTCATTCTTCTCCCAGCATGAGGGAAAGTGGAGCTGATTGAAAATCAGCTGGTAGGAACTTGTTTCTTTCCACCCAGATCAGATTGCAGCTCTACCCTAAACCTCAGCCCCAACTCTGGCAGGGAGGAAGCTGAGGCACATGTACCAGCCTCTCCCGGAAACTGCAGGCCATGCCATGGAGGCCAGTGCCCATTGTGGTGCAAGCTATCTCAGGAGCTATTCTGTGGCTGGAGTTAGGAGCTCCATTTCCCATAAATGGGGGAGGCAGAAACAATGGGCCACTGACTTCCACCTATTGATTAGTTAACTCAGTTGGCTAAAGTATAATCCTAATTACAGCTAAAGTTGGAACCTATCCAAGTTGGAAAGAGGCTGGTAGATGCCATTTTAACTCCACCCTGGTATGAGGGGAAGCGGGGCTGATTGAAAATCATAGTGAAGTTAAGGACTGGCTTCTTTCCATCCAGACTGGATTATAGCCCTAGCCTAGACTCCCACCCCACCTCTGGCAGGGAGGAAGTTGGGGGAACCTGCACCAGCTTCTCTGGGTAACTGCAGGTGCTTTTGGCTGGCACAGACCAAATAGTTGGACACCTCAGGCTCCATCCCCTCACGCCAATAGGATATGAGAGGAGTTGTTTCCTCAGTCTCTCTGGCAACTGTAGACACTTACAGCTCTCATGAACTGATTTGTTGAGTGCCTTTGATTCCATTGCCATCTCTGCCGCTCAGTAGGATAGGAGGGGGCTGGCATTGCCTCCGCATCTCTGGGCAACTACAGGCACTTTGGGCCTGCAAGAACTTGATGTTGGGCACCTGTGTCTCCATTCTCAACCCCAATAGGACAAGAGAGGGACTGTGTTTCCCCAGCCTCTCTGGGTAACTGCAGGTGCTTTTAGCCCACACAGACTGAATAGCCAGACACCTGTAGCTCCATCCCAACCCCCAAGTAGGATAGGAGGGAGCTGGAGTTCTTCTGCTTTTCCAGGCAACATCAGGCACTTTCAGCCTGCATGGCCTGGACTGGTGGGTAACTGGATCCATCCTCAAACCCCCAGTAAGAAAGGAGGGGTCTGGTGTTTCCCAGGCTTTCTGGACAACAGCAAGCACTTTTGGCCTGCATGGACTGAATTGTTGGGTGCCTGTGGATTCACTCCTACCCCATAATAGGATAGGAGGGGACTGATGTTCCCTCAGCCTCTCTGGGCAATGGCAGGTGCTCTTGGCTAAAGAGATTAATGTTGTTAAGACTCTGGTGAGCATAAAGAATTTGAAAGCATACGTAGAAAAATAGCAGATCTTATGGGAATGAAAGGCACACTAAATGAAATAAAAAGTACACTGAAGTCTTATAACAGCCGATTTGAGGAGGCAGAAGAAAGGATTGGTGAGCTTGAAGACATGACTCCAAAAGCGAACATACAAAAAAAGAGATGAAGAAAAGAATGGAAAGAGTTGAGCAGGGTCTCAGGGAACTAAATGACAGCAAGAGATGTGCAAACATACATGTCTTGGGTGCCCCAGATGGAGAAGAGAAGGGAAAAGGGGCAGAAGGAATATTTGAAGAAATAGTGGTCGAAAATTTCTGAACTCTCTTGAAGAACATAGATATCTGTGTCCAAGAGCACAATGTACTCCCATCCAAATAAATCTGAATAGACAAACTCTGAGACATAATAATCAGTATGTCAAATGTCAAAGACAAAGAATTCTGAGGGCGATAAGAGTAAAGGGATACCTAACATATAAGGAATACCCAATAAGATTAAGTGCTGATTTCTTATCAGAAACTATGGAGGCAAGAAGGCAGTGGTATCATATATTTAAGATACTGCAAGAGAAAAACTGCCAGCCAAGAATCTTATACCTGGAAAATTGTCTTAAAAAAAAAAAAAAAAATGAGGTGAGTTTATAATATCCACAGAAAAACAGAAACTAAGAGAGTTTATAACAGACTAACTTTGCAGGTAATACTGAAGGGAGTGTTACAGCTTGAAAAGAAAAGACAGGAGAGAGTGGCTTGGAAGAGTCTGGAAATGAAGATTGTATCAGTAACAATAACTAAAAATGTCAAAAGAGTGATGAGAATAAAATGACACATAAAACACAAAGATCAAAATGGGTGAAATAAGAACTGTCTTTAAAATAATAAAATTGAATGTTAATATATTAAACTCCCCAATCAAAAGACACAGACTGGCAGAATGGATAAGAAAATATGATCCATCTATAAACTGTCTGCAAGAGACTCACCTTAGACCCAAGGATTTCAATAGATTGAAAGTGAAAGGTTGGAAAAGATACACACATTAACACCCTATGTCAAAAAAAAAAAAAAGCTGGAGTAGCTATACTTATATTGGATGGAATAGACTTTAAAAGCAAAACTGTTATTAGAGACAAGGAAGGACATTATATATTAATAAAAGGGGCATTTCACCAGTGAAAGAAATAACAGTCATAAATATATATGTACCTAACCAGCTGCACCAAGATATATGAGACAAAACACTGGCAAAAGTGAAGGAGAAATAGATATCTCTATAATAATATTTGGAGAATTCAATACACTACTGTCAGCATTGGATAGAACATCTGAGCAGATAATAAAGAAACAGAGAACTTGAATAATATGATAAATGGACTAAATATAATAGACATATACAGAATATTGTACCCCAAAACAGCAGGCTATACATTCTTTTTTTTTTTAAGATTTATTTTTTATTTATTTCTCTCCCCTTCTCCCCCCCTCCGCCCCCCAGTTGTCTGCTCTCTGTGTCCATTTGATGTGTGTTCTTCTGTGACTGCTTCTATCCTTACCAGTGGCACCGGGAATCTGTGTTTCTTTTTGTTGCGTCGTCTTGTTGTGTCAGCTCTCCGTGTGTGCTGGCACCATTCTTGGGTAGGCTGCACTTTTTTTTCATATTGGGCTGCTCTCCTTACGGGGTGCACTCCTTGCGCGTGGGGCTCCCCTATGTGGGGGACACCCCTGCATGGCAGGGCACTCCTTGCCCGCATCAGTGCTGCGCATGGGCCAGCTCCACATGGGTCAAGGAGGCCCAGGGTTTGAACCATGGACCTCCCAAGTGGTAGGCGGACACCCTATCTATTGGCCCAAGTCCACTTCCCCAGGCTATACATTCTTTTCAAGTGCTCATGACTCTTTCTCCAGGGTCAACTATATGTTGGGTGACAAAACAAATGTCAATAAACTCAAAGATTGAAATTATACAAAGCATTTTCTCTAGTCATAATGAAATAAAGTTGGAAATCAAGAGGTGGAAAAAGGAAACAGTCACAAATATATGGAGATTAAACAACACACTCTTAAATAGTCAGTTGGTCAAAAAAGAAATTTTGAGAGAAATCCATAAATAACTCAAGACAAATGAAAATGAGAACACAACATGTCAGAACCTATGGGATGCAGTGAAGGTGGTGCTGAGAGGGAAATTTATAGTCCTCAGTGCTTACATTGAAAAAGAAGAAAGAGCTAAACTCAATGACATAACTATACAGCTGGAGGAACTAGAAAAAGAACAGCAAAGTAATCCCAAAGCAAGTAGAAGGAATGAAATAACAAAGATCAGAGCAGAAATAAATGAAATTGAGAGCAAAAAACAACAGAGAGAATTAACAAAACCAAAAGTGTGTTCTTTGAGAAGAATAACATAATCAACAAACCCTTAACTAGACTTACAAAGAAAAAAAAGACTATGCAAATAAATGAAAAAAAAATGGGGACATAACTAGTGACCTACAGAAATAAAAGAGATCATAAGGGGTACTATGAACAACTGTATACCAAAATCTAGACATTGAAGACAAAATGGAAAAATTCCTAGGAATGTATGAACAATCTACACTGACCCTGGAAGAAACAGAAGACCTCAACAAACCAATCACAAGTAAAGAGATTGAAACAGTCATCAAAGAACTCTACAAATTGAAAAGCCCAAGACCAGATGGTTCTAAGGGTGAGTTCTACCAAGTATTCAAAGAAGATTTAACACTGATCTTATTCAAGTTCTTCCAAAAAATTGAACAAGAAGGAATGCTACTGAACTCATTCTATGAAGTAAATATCACCTTAATACCAAAGCCAGATAAATAAGATATTATTATAATAATAAGATATTGCAAAAAAAGAAAACTACAGACCCATTTCTCTAATGAATACAGATGCAAAAATCCTCAACAAAATATTTGCTAATTGAATACAACACATTAAAGGAATTATTCATAATAATTCAAGTGCGTTTTATACCACGCATGCAACACAAGACAGTCGTCATACCACATTAATAAATCAAAGAAGAAAAATCATATGAGCCTATTGATTTACACAGAAAAGGCATTTGACAAAATATGGCATCCTTTCTTGATAAAAACATTATGAAAGATAGGAATTGGAGGAAACTTTCCTAAAATGATTAAGACCATATATGAAAAACTCTCAGCTAACATTGTATTCAATGGTGAAAGACTGAACGCTTTTCCATTGAGATCAGGAACAAGACAAGGATGCACATTGTTACCACTTTTTTATTTATTTCTTTTTTTATCTTCCCTCCTTGCACCTTGCTTGTTGTCTGCTCTTGGTGCCCATTTGCTGCATGCTCTTCTGTGTTTTTACTTGTGTTCCTTTTCTTTGTCGTTGTTGCATCACCTTGCATCAGCTCTCTGCGGTGCTTGTGGGCTGGGTGGCACTCCGCAGTGCTTGTGGGCTGGCAGCTCTCTGCAGCTTGCAGGCGAGCCTGCCTTCACAAGGAGGCCCCAGGATGTGAACCCAGAGCCTCCCATATGGTAAATGGGAGCCCAACTGATTGAGTCACAGCCACTTCCTTGTTACCACTTTTATTCAATATGGTGCTAGAGATTCTGGCTAGAGCAATCAGGCAGGAAAAGAAATAAAAGTCATCCAAATTGGAAAGGAAGAAGTAAAGCCTTCACTATTTGCAGGTGATATAATCCTATATCTTGAAAGTCCCGAAAAAGCTACAACAAAGTTGCTAGAGCTAATAAACAATTTCATTAGAGTGTAAGGATACAGGTTCAATGCACAAAAATCAGTGATACTTCTATACAATCATAATGTGCAATCTGAGGAGGAAGTCAGGAAAAAAAAATCCCATTTACAATAGCAACTAAAAGAATCAAATATTTGGGAAAAAACTTAACGGAGGATATAAACCAATTGTATTCTGAAATCTACAATGCATTGTTAAAAGAAATATTAAAAAACCTAAATAATTGGAAGAACATTCCATGCTCATGGATTGGAAGACAATATCATTAAAATGTCAAGTCTACCCAACCTGATATACAGATTCAATGCAATCCCAATGAAAATTCCACCAAATAGCCAGAAACATCTTAAAAAGGAAAAGCATGGTACTGACATAAAGATAGACACATAGACCAATGGAACCTAATTGATTATTCAGACACAGACCTTCGCATCTATGGTCAAGAGATGTTTTTTCATTTTTTATCTTTTTTTTTTTTTTTAAATACATACATCACAAAAGTGTTCCATTAAAAAATATAAGGGAAGCAGATTTCGCCCAATGGCTAGGGCGTCCACCTATCACATGGGAGGTCCGCAGTTCAAACCTGGGGCCTCCTTGACCCGTATGCAGCTGGCCCATGCACAGTGCTGATGCACGCAAGGAGTGCCCTGCCACAGAGGGTGTCCCCCACAAAGGGGAGCCCCATGCACAATGAGTGCGCTCTGTAAGGAGAGCCGCCCAGCGCGAAAGAAAGTACTGCCTGCCCAAGAATGGCACCGCACACACGGAGAGCTGACACAGCAAGATGATGCAGCAAAAAGAAACACAGATTCCTGGTGCCACTGATAAGGATGGAAGCAGTCACAGAAGAACATACAGTGAATGGACACAGAGAGCAGACAACGGGTATGGGGAAGGGGGAGGGTTGGAGGGTGAAGGGGAAATAAATAAAAAATAAATTAAAAAAATATATATATATATATAAGAGGTTCCCATATACCCCACTCCCCACACCCCCCACTCCTCCCACATCTGACAACTTCTTTAATTAGTGTGGTACATTCATTGCATTTGATGAGTACACTTTGGAGCATTGGTACACAGCATGAATTATAGTTTATGTTGTAGTTTACACCCTCTCCCAGTCCATTCAGTGGCTTATGGCAGCATATATAATGTCCTGCATCTGTCCCTGCAATATCACTGAGGATAATTCCAAGTCCTGAAAATGCCCCATTATCACACCTCTTTTTCACTATCCCTGCCTTTAGCAACTCTTATGGCCACTGTCTTCACATCAGTGATACAATTTCTACCATTGCTAGAGTCAATAATTCTATAGTAGAATACCAGTAAGTCCGCTCTAATCCATATTTTATTCCTCTATCCAGAGGACCCTGGGATGGCGATGTCCACTCCACCTCTATATCAAGAGGGGGCTTAGGTCCCACATGGCTGATGGATGTAATTCTCCTGCTTATAGCTGTAGATGCTCTTGGTTTCCTGGTGTGTTGATTGATTATCCTCACCTTCCTGTTAGCTGACCAGGGTAAGTCCAACGAACCAGAGAGTAGGTGTTGCAACATTGCTGAGGCTCAGGGCCCAGTTGGCACATAGACAGTCCATAAATTCAAGTTTTCTGAGCATACACCAACCCCAGTGCCAACCACAGGTTCAGTTAAAGTGACAGAAGGAGCATGCATAGAGAGGTCACATCTGGGTCCCTGGTCAAGTGATTTTTGACAAGCCTATCAAGCCCACCCAGCTGGGGCAGAATAGTCTTCTTAACAAATGGTGGCGGGAGAACTGGTTACCCATAGTCCATAGAAAGAAAGAGGACTCCTATTTCACACCTTCTACAAAAATTAACCCAAAATGGATCAAAGACCTAAATATAAAAGCTAGAACCATAAAGCTCCTATAAGAAAATGTAGGAAAAATCTTCAAGACCTGGTGGTAGGTGTTGCATTCTTGAACCTTACACCAAAAGCACAACCAATGAAAGAAAACATGGATATATGCAACCTTTTCAAACCTAAACACTTCCATGATTCAAAGGACTTCATCAAGAAAGTGAAAAGCAGCCCACTCAATGGAAGAAAATATGTGGAAACCACATATCCAATAAGTGTTTGGTTTCCACTCTATTTAAAGAGATTATACAACTCAACAATAAAAGAGCAAGCAATCCAATTTAAAAATGGGCAAAAGATTTAAATAGACATTTCTCCAAAGAGGAAATACAAATGGCCAAAAAGCATGTGAAAAAAATGTTCAATATCACTAGCTATTAGGGAAATGCAAATCAAAACAAAAATGAGATATCATCTCACAATGCATAGAATGGCCATGATTAAAAAAATAACAACAGAAAACAAAAATTGCTGAAGAGGATGCGGAGAAATAAGAACTCTCCTTCACTGCTGGTGGGATTGTAAAATGGCGCAGCTTTTGTGGAAGATAGTGTATTAGTCAGGGTTCTCTAGGGAACAGAATCAACAGGAACTATCTGTAAACAGTATGAGATTTTATAAGATTCTCTCATATGACCATGGGGATGCACAAGTCCAGATTATGCAGGCAGGCTGCAAACCAGGGGCTCCAATGAAAGTCCAATGAAGGTCCTTGATGAGTTTTTTGGGAGACGTTGGCTGTCCAAAGACAAGCTGAGAAATTCTCTCTGAATGCTGAAACCACTTCCGCTTTGAAGGCATTCAACTAATTGGATAAAACATCACACATTGCTGACGGCAATTTCCCTGGTTGATCGTAGATGTCATCAACCATCTATGCAGTAACTCATGATGACTAAAGCCCATAAATTTCCTTGTGTTAAATTAGCCCAGTGCTTGCTTGACCCAACAACTGGGCATAATTATCTGGCCAAGTTGACACATTAGCTAACCATCACAGACAGTTTGGCATTTCCTCAGGAAGCTAAATATAAAACTGCCATATAACTCAGCAATTCCTCTACTAGGAACATATCCAGAAGAGAAAAAAACTGACACGAACAGACATCTGCACACCAATGTTCATAGCGGTATTATTCATAATTGCCAAAAGATGGAAACAACCCAAGTGTCCATCGACCAATGAATGGATAAACAACACTTGGTATATACATGTGATGGAATACAACACTGCAGTAAGAAGAAATGAAATTGGGACACATACGTTTCATGGATGAATCTTGAAGACATTATGCTAAGTGAAATAAGCCAGACACAAAAGGACAAATGTTGCATGGTCTCATTAATATGAACTAAATACGAAGAATAAACTCATGGGGTTAAAACCCAGAGTACAAGATTAGGAGATGAGAAGGACTACTAATGTTTAATGTATGTAGAAGTGTTAATTAACTTGACTGTAAAAGTACGGAAATGGATAGAGTTGATGGTAACACGTTATAGTGAGTAGCAGCTGGTTTATAAATGGAATTGTGGCTGAAGAGGTTAGTCTAGGGATGTAAATGTCATTTGAAAGAAAGCTAGAGAATAATCTACAGACTGAATAACACAGTGAACCCAAAGGC
Organism: Dasypus novemcinctus; assembly: GCF_030445035.2. Taxonomy (NCBI): domain Eukaryota; kingdom Metazoa; phylum Chordata; class Mammalia; order Cingulata; family Dasypodidae; genus Dasypus; species Dasypus novemcinctus. Next base: position 30,579,049 of record NC_080676.1, on the reverse strand, counting down.
GGATGAGGCTTGTGGTTGATGGTACAGATGCAAAAGTGTCCTTCTGTGAGCTAGAGTAGATGTACATCACTATTGCAAGGTGATGGGAATGTGGAGAAGCATGGGAAAAACACAACTGGAGTGACCTATGGACAGCAATACTGTATAATATTCTTGCATCAATGCCAAAGATGAACTGGGTTGATAATGGGGCGTTTGGAAAAAGTGTGCCAAATGTGTGCTATTGACCATGGTTGGTGGTAATAGTCTGATGATATTATCTCTTAATCTGTAACAAATATTCCACCATGGGGTGGTGTATTGGTGAAAGGATGTTCTATGGGAATTCTACACATGTACATGATTGTTTTCTTACGTTCACAACCTCTATAATAAAAATATATTAAGAAAACAAAAGACGGGGGAGAGTGTGAACTATAGAGTAAACTGTTACCCACGTGGTGCATCAGTACTCCAAAATGTGTTCACTGAGTGTGATGAGTGTGCAACAATGATTGGGTAGGTTGTTGGTGTGGGAGGAGTGGGGTTGGGATGGGGGTATATGGGAACCTCTTATGTTTTTTATAATGTAAGCTTTTTTGTGATGTATCTATCTTCAAAAGAAGACAACACAAAAATGATCGGGGTGGGAGTGTGGAGTGTGGGTTATGTGGGAACTTCATGTTTTTTTTTAATGTAACATTCTATGTGAACTATTAACTTTAAAAACTTTAAAAATAAAATAAAATAAAAATTAAAAAATTAAAAAAACAAAAGGGTGGGTTGGGGAAAAATACACCAAATATAAAATATGGACGATTGTTAGTAATAATATTTTTTAAGCTTTATTTTTTGTTTATTTCTCTCCCTCTCACCCCCTCAGTTGTCTGCTCTCTGTGTTCATTCGCTGTGTATTCTTCTGTGACTGCTTCTATCCTCATCAGCGGCATCAGGAATCTCTGTTTCTTTTTGTTGCATCATCTTGTTGTGTCAGCTCACTGTGTGTGGGCAGGCTGCACTTTTTTTGCATTGGGTGGCTCTTCTTATGGGGTGCACTCCATGCGCATGGGTCTCCCCTATGCGGGGGACACCGCTGCGTGGCTCAGCACTCCTTGCGCGCATCAGCACTGCGCATGGGCCAGCTCCACACCGGTCAAGGAGGTCCAGGGTTTGAACCGCGGACCTCCCATGTGGTAGGTGACACCCTATCCATTGGGCCAAGTCCACTTCCCAGTAGTAATATTTTGACAATGTGCTTGTATAGTTTGTAACAAATGTTTCACAACCATATAAGGTTTTGGTGGAGGAGTAATGTATGGGACCCCTGTATGATGCTATGCATGTTTGTTTTTTAAGTTCACAACTTTTACTATGCACTTATTGTTTATGTATGTTCATGTATGAATGATATACATCAATAAAAATATATATTAAAAAATCTATTTGAAAATCTACATTCTCTCTATAAATGACTTTGTGTGTGTGTTTCTGTGTGTGTGCATTTTGAAAGTTTAGACTGACTCCCCATTTTTGTCAGGGGTCCACTCCCCGAATTTGGAATGTTTTAAATATAAAAAATTTTGCTTGAAATATGACTTTCAATTGTACTCTGCTTTTTTTCAACAGTGAATTTAGTAAAAATCCCCATATTGTGAGTTTTGTTGGAAATCAGGTTACTATAAGAAGAGCTGATGGCTCACTGGTTCACATCAGCATATCACCATATCCTGCTATTCTTCATGAGTATGTAAGCAGTTCAAAATGGGAAGATGCTGTAAGACTTTGTCGCTTTGTTAAGGTATTTTACATTTCAGAACCCATAATTGTGTATATGTTGTGTATTAATTTCTCCGTAGTGACACGAAAACTTCTCTTTTTTTAAAAAAAGTCAGGCTCCCAAATTCTACCCCCACAGAGATTCTAATCCATTAGATCTGGAGTGGAACATATTTTTTTAAGTTCCTCATATGATTATTTGACAGCTAGAGTTAAGAACCTCTACTTTATATCAGCATTTCCCAACTTGGTTGAGTCCATTATTTTCCAAAACACTTTTATTGAACATTGGTTAATATCTCTTAGAATATGCTTCTCTGAAATGGATTTTAGATGCATTTTCTTACAATAAGTCTTGGTGGCAATTTGCCTTAATAGTATTGTTAGAAAGCTTCACTATTCCTCTGGTTCCTTGTAAGTTATATTCTTTGACACTTCATCAAAAATACTGGATGGTTTATAACCTTATTTAAAAAGTATATCCTAAGTTCAAATATATTCCTTTGTTAATTAGATAATTTAAAAATTTTAAACATTTTCTTCAAATGAAGTTTTCTGTTATAGTATATTTTAACAAAGTAGCCATATGAAATTTCTACATCATTAATTTTTTAAATTATTAGTTTTTTCAGTGCTATGCTAGTGACTTCATTTTTTAAATAAAAATATAATTGTTTTATGGGTATTTAAGTTACTATTTATTTTAAGGCAATTCAACTAACAGTTAAGAGAATTCTTCTCATATTTCACTTTAGGAACAAACAATGTGGGCTTGCCTAGCTGCTATGGCAGTTGCCAATCGAGATATGACTACTGCAGAAATAGCCTATGCAGCAATAGGTGAAGTGAGTAAATAACATTTACATATGTATTCGTATGGTTTTTCTTACCATAATTGGTTATATTTCTGTTAATTGTTCGCTTCAAGTATTTTTTTTCTTTTTTTAGATTGATAAGGTTCAATACATCAAATCTATAAAAGATCTTCCATCTAAAGAATCAAAAATGGCCCACATACTGATGTTTAGTGGGAACATTCAGGAGGCAGAAATAGTACTTCTTCAGGCTGGCCTTGTTTACCAAGCAATCCAGATCAATATTAATCTCTACAACTGGGAAAGGTAATAAAAATACTTTTTACCAATTCCAAAATCCAAATGACCTTGATGTATTCTTCCATCTATCATTTAGTAAATTACATTTTCTGTGTACTTAGTAGTTTCTAGTACTACGGAAGAGTTTATTTACATTTTATACTTGTGAATAGTTTGCCATTAAATATTTACACCTTCTCTGAATTTGAGATTGATTAGAAGTTGGGAGTGTGAAAAAGAGAGTTTAGTATGTCTCCCCAAATTTCTTACTTGAGTAACTGGGTAGTTGGGATAGCATTAGCACTTTTGATAGGGAAGATATTGAGTTCAGTTTTAGTTATGTTCAACTTGAAATATTTGTAACGATCCATGTAATAATAGTATATTAAATAGACCTGGAACTCATGAGAAAGGTTTAAACTGAAGATATAGATTTCGGAGTCATAAGCAAATATATAGTTGTTGATGCCAGAAGAATGGATGCAATTGCCGGGAGAATGGGTAGGATGAGAGTAGATCAACTACATTTATGGGAAGGTGAAAGAAGAGAGTCCCTGGAAAGACTGGGATAAAGCAGTCAGACAGGCAAGGAGAATACAAGCTAAGAGAGATTTGTGATGCTAAGGAGAAAAGAGCAAAGGAATTTTAGTAAAGAGTGGTCAGCTGTGGTTCTTTATCTGATACATAATTTGACTGTTGTATGTGTAGGATAGACCACTATTTTAAATTAAGAGCACCTAACAAATATAGAAGTTTGCCTTCAAAGGCAATTTTTGGTGACTGAATAGAGGAGAAAGGGACTGCACAGTAGAAAACAGGCGACCAGTTGAGACAATAGCAGGGAGAGGATGATGTCATAGAAACTGTTTAAATCCTGACAGTAAGATCCAAGAAAGGAAGAGGTTCAGGAGAGAGGAGGAAGGAGGAATAATTGATAGAGTATATATTCTGAAAAGTTTTGGAGCCATAGTTCAGGTGGAGGAAAAGCCTTAGATGGGTGGAGAATCTCCTCTTACATTGTGATAGAAGGGCATTCCTTTGGTTATAGATACATGCAGTGAATGAATACGTGTATTAGCATGGAGATGAGGAAATTTGTTCTGATGACTTATATTAATGACCTATATAACATAACACTCTGAACATTTCTTGTACCTTCTTGCCATAAGTGAAATGTAACTCTCTTCAAGGATAGTGTTTCTGTAGTAGTCCTTGGAGTCCATTTATTCTCTCCAACTCCACATTCCTTAGGATCTACTCTATGGAGTTGGTGTCCTTTTTGCCTCCCCATTGCTACTTTAAAAAATTTTACTTCCCCATTTTTTATAAATTATCTGATTCTTTGTGGCTTATGTCATGTGATCACATTTCATACTTTCCCTGCTATCCCTAAATCCTGCACCCTGCCCCAATTCATAGCAAATGAAGGCTATCAGATCTCAGGGAGAGGGAAAAAGAGGGGCAAAAAGGTATGTATAAAGGAGAAAAAGAGAATGAATACTTAATGTTCCTCCATTCCTCTTATCTACCTGGCATTTCCTTTTCCCTGTGCTTCTTGTTTCTTATCTCAACTACAAACCAGTGTTGGTCAAGTACTGGTAGACCTCTAAGTCTACCTGACAAGACAGAAAAAATTTGGAGCATCGTTCCTAGGTTTTGATTACCAGCTACACACAAAACTCCCAAATATGCACCTCATCTAACCATCCTGTCCTACCGGTATAAGTTTCCAAATCCTAATTATCCAAACTGTTTAGTCAATATTTACATTGGCTATCTCAAAGGCACTTTGAAATTTTACATGTTTGAATTCAAATTTATGTTTGTTCCCTCATAAATCTGGTGCTCTTATAGGGCAATCTATCTATATAAACCATACAGGATTCCTGTACATCCACAACCAAACATTACATTGTTGTGACACAGTTGTCACAAATGATGTAAGTACATCGTCATAATATTACTGCTATTTATAAACTCATTGTTTGTATTTGTTGTATTTCCCCCACAAACTATCCTGTCATTAACCTCATGTATTAGTATTGTATATTTGTTATAGTTCCTGAGAGAATATTCTCATATTTGTACTGTTAACCATAGGCCGTCTTCCACCATGGGGTTCAATGTGTTGTATGATCTCCTCCCTTGTATCCATCCCAAGTGTACATTTTGTGGCTCTCAATTTCATCTGAGTTGTGCTGTCATCACCTCAGTCCATTTTAGAACATTTTCACTACTCCAAAAGGAAGAGTCCTATGCCTCCTAAAACCTCCCCATTTTTTACCTTTAACATTGATATAATACCTCCTTTGCTGCTAAAATATTTCTGTATTATTGTTAACTATAGTATAGAAGTTTAATTAGTCTTCCCATGTGTAACCATATTCTTAACACCTTATAATAGAGGAACATTCTTGTATTTGTTCTGTTAATCACAATCCTCATCCACCACTGCAGTCAATATGTTATACAGTCCCTATATTATCCTCTAGCTGTCTTTCAATTGACATTAACCTCCCTGGACTACCCTCTTCAGCCACAATCACATTTATAAATTTGCAGTGTTAGTTATAATCATTGTAATGTGTTACCATTAACTCTATCCATTTCCAAACATTTACAATCAACCTTATTAAACATTCTACATACATTCAGCATTAACTCCCCCTTTTCAACCCACATTCTGTCTTCTAGTAACCTATACTCTGTAGTTTAACTCTCTGATTTTTTACTCATCCTATTTAGTTCATATCAGTAAGACAAATACAATATTAGTCCTTTTGTGTCTGGCTTGTTTCTCTCAACATAATGTCCTCAAGTTTCACCATGTTGTTATATGTATCCCAAGTTCATTTCTTTTTCTAACCTTTCACTTTCAGCCTAATTGTATCCTTGTTTCTAAGGTGAGTCTCTTGTAGACAGCATATATATGGCTCATATTTTCTTTTATCCTTCTGTCAGTTTATGTCTTTTGATTGGGGAGTTCAAGCCATTAATATTCAATGTTATTACTGTAAAGGCATTACTTAATCCATTTTATCCCTTGGCTTTCCATTGTCAAATCTTACTATTGTCTGTCTTTTTACCCTTTTAGTTACCCTTACTTAAAATCTTCTTTTCTATACTCTTTTACAAACCTTTCACCCTTGTCTTTTCATTTCAGGTTGCAGCACACCCTTTAGTAGCTCTTGAAAATCCAGTCTCTTATTGACAAACTCTCTCAGTTTTAGTTTGTCTGTGAAGATTTTATACTCACCCTAATTTTTGAAAGACAATTTTTGCCTTTATGGGCTGGCAATTTTTCTCTTTTATTACCCTCAATATATCATACCTTCTTGCCTCCATGGTTTCTGATGAGAGATTAATACTTAGTATTATTGAGGTTCACTTTTATATAATGGATTGCTTTCTCTTACTGCTTTCAGAATCCTCTCTTTATCTCTGGCATTTGACTTTCTAAATAGTAGGTTTCTTGGAGTATGTTAAGATTTATTCTGTTTGGGGTACATTGTCCTTCTTGGATATTGATATTTATATCTTTCATAACAGTTGGGAAATTTCCAGTCATTATTTCCTCAAATATTTTTCTGACCCTTTCCCATTCTCTTCTCCTTTTGGGACACATATAACCATATGTTTGTGCATTTCACACTCTCATTCAGTTCCTTGAGACCCTGTTCAATTTTTTCCATTCTTTTCTCTTTCTGTTCTTCTGTCTTTTCATGTTCAAATGTTCTGTCTTCTAACACAGTAATTTTGTTCTCTGCCAACTCAAATCTGGTATAATGTGCCTCTACTGTATTTTTTTCATTTAAAAAGTGTATTGAAGTATATCCTTCATACATGAACATATATAAACAATAAGTGTATAATAAAAAGTTGTGAACTTACAAAACAAACCTGCATAACATCATACAGGGCTCCCGTACATCACCCCAGAACCATTACCTTGCATTGTTGTTAAACATTTGCAACAAATTATGAAAGAACTTCATCAAAGTTTTACTACTAACTATAGTCCATACCTTACATTTGGTGCATTTCCCCCCCAACCTATCCTTTTATTTTTTGTTCATAAACCAAGCAATTTATCTAAGGTGTATAATCAATGGAATTTGGTATAATCACAGAGTTGTGCATTCATCACTTCAATCACTATTAGAGCATCTTCTTTATTCCAAAAACAGAAGAAAAAAATAAGAAAAACAAACCACTATCATATCCTGTATTAGTCAGCCAAAGGAGTGCTGATGCAAAATACCAGAATTTGGTTGGTTTTTATAAAGGATATTTATTCGGGATAGGAGCCTACAGATACCTGGCCATAAAGCATAAGTTACTTCCCTCACCAAAGTCTATTTTCACTTGTTGGAGCAAGATGGCTGCCAATGGCTGTGAGGGTTCAGGCTTCCTGGATTCCTTCCTTCCAGGGTCTTGCTTCTCTCTGGGTTCCTTTCTTCCTGGGACTGGCTTCTCTTTGCTTTGTGAGCTTGCTTCCCAGGGCTCCAGCTTACGTCTTCAGCATCAAACTCCAATATCAGAACTCCAACATCAGAAACCCTCAACTCTGTTCTTTGCCATACTTTTTATCTTTGAGTCCCCACCAACCAAGGGTGGGTAGATTAGGACCTAACGCCCTAATCACAACTCAATCATGCCCAAGTACAGATCAGATTACAAACATAATCCCGTATCTATTTTGGAATTCATAACCATATCAAACTGCTACATACCCATATTTTTAGCAAATCCTATGATTTGCTAAAAAAATCCTGTGATGTGCTTTGACCATTTCTATTCACTTCCAAACATTTCCAAACAACTTTTCACCAATTCTACACAGATTAAACATCAGCTTTCTATTCTCTGGTGACTGGCTTATGTTCTAACTATTAATTCCATGAGTTTGCTCATTATGTTTAGTTCCTAATAGCAAAACCATACAATATTTGACTTGCTTCACTCAACATAATGTCCCCAAGGTTCATCCATGTTGTCATATGTTTCACAACATCATTTCTTTATACAGCTGTATGATGTTCCATCATGTGTATATACCACAGTTTGTTTATCCATTTTTCATTTGAAGGACACCCGGGTTGTTTCCATCTTTTGGCAATTGTGAATAATATCACTATGAACATTGATGTGTACATGTCTGTTCATGTCACTGCTTTCAGTTCTTCTGGGTATATACCTAGAAGTGGTGTTGCTGGATCACATGGCAGAGTTATGTCTAACTTCCTTAGGAACTGCCAAGCAGACTTTCACATTGGCTGTCCCATTCTACATTCCCACCAGCAGTGAATAAGCATTCCTATCTCTCCATATCCTCTCCAACACTTTTAGTTTTCTGGTTTTTTTTTTAATAGTGGTCATTTTAGTAGGTATGAAATCATATCTCATTGTTGCTTTAATTTGCATTTCCCCAATAGCCAGTGATGTTGAGCACTTTTTTTTCATTTGTTTTTCACCACTTGCATTTCTTCTTTAGAAAAATGTCTACTCAAGTCTTTTGCCCACTTTTAAATCAGGTCATTTGTCTTTTTTTGTTGAGTTGTAGGGTTTCCTTAAATATTGTTGATATTAGACCTTTGCCATATGTGTGATTTCTAAATATTTTCTCCTGTTGAGTAGGCTGCCTTTTTGCCATTTTCAGAAAGTCCTTTAATGTGCAGAAGTATTTTAATTTTGAGGAAGTCCCATTTATCTATTTTTTTCTTTCATTGCTCATGCTTGAGCATAAGATTTAAGAGATCCCCACTACTACAAGGTCTTGTAGATATTTCCCTACATTATCTTTTTGGAGTTTTGTGATCCTAGCTTTTTCGTTTAGGTCTTTGATCCATTTTGAGTTGATTCTTGTATATGGGTATGGACCATATACAAAAGTCTTTTAGTTATGGACATCCAGGTCTCCCAGCACCATTTTATTTATTTATTTATTTTTTATTTAATTTCTCTTCCCTTACCTGTGTCCATTTGCTGTGTGTTCTTCTGTGACTGCTTCTATCCTTATCAGTGGCACCGGGAATCTGTGTTTCTTTTTGTTGCGTCATCTTGTTGTGTCAGCTCTCCGTGTATGCGGTGCCATTCTTGGGCAGGCTGCATTTTCTTTCATGCTGGGCGGCTTTCCTTATGGGGTGCACTCCTTGTGCGTGGGGCTCCCTTATGCAGGGGATACCCCTGCATGGCAGGGCACTCCTTGAGCGTATCAGCACTGCACACGGGCCAGCTCCACACAGGTCAAGGAGTCCTGGGATTTGAACTGCGGACCTCCCATGTGGTAGGTGAATCCCCTATCCATTGGGCCCAAGTCCACTTCCCCCAGCACCATTTATTGAAGAGACTGTTCTGTTCTAGAGAAGTGGACTTGGTAGGCTTATCAAATATAAGTTGACCATAGAAGTGAGGGTCCTATTTCTTTACTCTCAATTCAATTCCATTGATCAATGTGTCTATCTTCATGCTGATGCCATGCTTTTTTGACCACTGTACCTTTATAATACACTTCAAGGTCAGGAAGCATGAGTTCTCTGACTTCATTTTGTAGCCCAACATGTGGCCTGTCCTGGGAAAGATCCATGAGCACTTGAGAAGAATGTATAACCTGCTGATTTGGGGTGCAATGTCCTACATATGTCTGTCAGATCCAACTCATTTATCATATATATATATATATGTTTTTTTAAAGATTCATTTTTTTTTATTTTTTTAAATATTTATTTATTATTATTTTTTTAAATTACATTAAAAAAAATATATGAGGTCCCATTCAACCCCACCGCCCCCGCCCCCCACTCCCCCCACAGCAACACTCTCTCCCATCATCGTGATACATCCATTGCACCTGGTAAGTTCATCTCTGAGCATCACTGCACCCCATAGTCAATGGTCCACATCATAGCCCAGACTCTCTCACGTTCCATCCAGTGGGCCCTGGGGGGATCTACAGTGTCCCGTAATTGTCCGTGAAGCACTATCCAGGACAACTCCACGTCCCGAAAACGCCTCCACATCTCATCTCTTCCTCCCGTTCCCCACACCCAGCAGCACCCATGGCTACCGTTCCCACACCCATTCCACATTTTCTCTGTGGACATTGGATTGGTTGTGTCCATTGCACACCTATGTCAAGTGAGGGCTTAGATTGCACATGGGTACTGGATGCACTCTTCCCGCTTCTAGTTGTAGACACTCTAGGCTCCATGTTGTGGTGGTTGACCTTCTTCAACTCCATGTTAGCTGAGTGGAGTAAGTCCAATAAGTCAAAGATTCATTTTTAAAATTTATTTCTCTCCCCTTTCCTGACCCCCACCCCCAGTTTTCTGCTCTCTGTGTCCATTTGCTGTGTATTCTGTGTCTGCTTTTATTCTTGTCAGCAGCACCCAGAATCTGTGTCTCTTTTTTGCTGCATTATCTTGCTGCATTAGCTCTCCATGTGTGTGGTGCCATTCCTGGGCAGGCTGCACTTTTTTCACATTGGGCGACTCTTCTTACGGGGTGCACTCCTTGTGTGTGGGGCTCCCCTGCATGGCAGAGCACTCCTTGCGTGCATCAACACTGAATATGGGCCAGCTCCACACGGGTCAAGGAGGCCCTGGTTTGAACCTTGGATCTCCCACATGGTAGGCAGATGCCCTATCTGTTAGGCCAAATCCGCTTCCCCATTTATCATATTTTTCAAGTTTCTCTGTTGCCTTGTTGATCTTATGTCTTAGTTATTCTATCTTTTGATGTAAGTGGTGCATTTTGATGTGAGTCTCCAACTAGTATTGTATATGGAAAAGTCCATTTCTCCTTTCAGTTTGCCAGAGTTTGCCTCATGTATTTTGAGTCACCCTGGTTAGGTGCATAGACATTCATGACTATTAATCCTTCCTGTTGTATTGTTCCTTTTATTAACTTATAATGGCCATCTGGATCTTTTATTACTTTTTACATTTAAAGTCTGGTTTAATCCATTAACATTCAATGTTAAAACAGTTAAAAACTGTTTATTATGGAAATTTTCAAACATATACAAAGTAGAGAGAATAGTGTAGAGAGAATTCACATCACGCAGCCTCAACAATGATCAATTTGTGGGCAATATTCATATCTCTACCCCTTTCCTATTCCTTCCTGCCTACCTACCTTTATTTTATTTTATTTTATTTTTAAAGATTTATTTATTTATTTATCCCCCACCCCCACCCCGCCCCGGTTGTCTGTTCTCTGTGTCTATTTGTTGCGTGTTCTTCTTTGTCCACTTCTGTTGTTGTCAGCGGCATGGGAATCTGTGTTTCTTTTTGTTGCGTTATCTTGTTGTGTCAGCTCTCCATGTGGGCGGCGCTGTTTTTAGGCAGGCTGCACTTTCTTTCGCACTGGGCAGCTCTCCTTATGGGGCACACTCCTTGTGCGTGGGGCTCCCCTACACAGGGACACCCCTGCATGACAGAGCACTCCTTGCGCACATCAGCACTGCACATGGGCCAGCTTCACGCAGGTCAAGGAGGCCCAGGGTTTGAACCGCGGACCTCCCATGTGGTAGACAGACGCCCTAACCACTGGGCCAAGTCTGCTTCCCCCTACTGTTATTTTGAAGAAGATCTCACTCATCATATCATTTCATTCATAAATATTTCTATATGAGTCTCCAAAAGTTTTTTTTCAAACAGCAGCAATATCATAATCACACCTTTAAAAATTAACAATTATTCTATTCAGTATGTTTATTTCTCTGTCTCAAAAATGTTGTGGTTTTTTTTTGCTTTATTTCATTCAGGATCAATAAAAGACCCATACATTTTGATTGGTTGATATATTCTTAATTTTCTTTTACTCCGTGGGTTCTCTTTATTTCTTTTTTGTTTTTCCTGGTAATTTTTCCATTGAAGAAATTGGGCTTATAGAATTTCCCTTAGTCTGAATTTTGTTGTTGTTTTTTAAAAATTTTTTATTTTATTTATTTAGTGCCCCCCTCCCCCCATTGTTTTGCACTCACTGTTGCTCTCTGTGTCCATTTGCTGTGTGCTCACTTGAATTTTGTTGATTACATCTTTGTGGTATCATTTAATGTTTGTTTAGTTTGCTAAAGACTACCAAGGCAATATACCAGAAATGGGTTGGCTTTTACAATGGGGATTTATTTATTTATTTATTTTTTTATTGACTTTGTAATAATATTACATTAAAAATATATATATATGTGAGGTCCCATTCAACCCCACCCCCCCACCCCCCCTCTCCCCCCCCAACAACACTCGTTCCCATCATCATGACACATCCATTGGATTTGGTAAGTACATCTTTGGGCACCTCTGCACCTCATAGGCAGTGGTCCACATCATGGCCCATACTCTCCTCCATTCCATCCAGTGGGCCCTGTGAGGATTTACAGTGTCCGGTGATTACCTCTGAGGCACCATCCAGGGCAGCTCCATGTCCCAAAGACGCCTCCACCTCTCATCTCTTCCTGCCTTTCCCCATACCCATCGTCCACCATGTCCACTTTTCCCAATCCAATGCCACCTCTTCTATGTGGACATTGGATTGGTTGTGTCCATTGCACCTCTATGTCAAGAGGAGGCTCAGATTCCACATGGATGCTGGATGCAATCCTCCCATTTTCAGTTGTAATCACTCTAGGCTCCATGGTGTGGTGATTGTCCTTCTTCAACTCCATCTTAGCTGAGTGTGGTAAGTCCAATAAATCAGATTGTAGGTGCTGGAGTCTGTTGAGGCTCAGGACCTGGCTATCACATTGTCAGTCCAGAGATTCAAATCCCCTAAATATATCTTAAACCCCAACATTAACTGCACCTCTAGCACATTAGCATGAAAGTCTTATGAAGGGAGATCCCATCTGAGTCCAGATTCATCACACATAAACACCATTTCCAAAGAGGGGCCATCTGCCCTGGTAGTTGACCCCATCGGCCATGACCATAACTCTCATGGGTCTCCTTAGCCTTCAAAGGAACCAATATCTGGGGGTTGTATCTGCTTTATCTGTCTCTCTGACTCTGCTCAGTTGTGCATGAGGGCAATCCTTCTGCCAGCCTCCAGACTCTTTTTTAGAAACTCGTAGCCATATAAACTCATTTCTCCTTTCCATTTCCCCCTTACTTTAGGTCAAACAGCATTTTAAAGTCATGTTATTTTATGTAGACATGGATATTCTGCTGATCCGCATTGAACCTTCCGTATAAGGTACAATGGGGATTTACTAACATAAAAACTTATAGTTCTGAGGCCAGGAAATTTTCATAATTGAGGCATCATCTTTCTCCTCGAGTTGCAGCTGTGGGCGATCAGGCACATGGTGGCATCTACTGCTTCTGCCTTCTCCTCAGGCCTCCATTGCTTTTGGCTTTGGGCTTTCTTTCTCCCAGGTTCTGTTGATTTCAGCTTCTTACTTTCATTGCTTTCTCTCTCAGCTTCCGTGGGTTCCTCTCTGTCTCTGTGTCCATCATTCTCTGTATATTTATCCCGTTTATAAGGACTCCAGTAAGAGGATTAAGACCCACCCTGGGGAGTGGATGTGACTCATGCAGTTGAACGCCAGCTTCCCACATACAAGGTCTCACGTTCACTCCCCAGTCTGTTACGTCCAAAACCCACAAACAACAACAGCAACAAAAAACCCACTCTGAGCACACCTTACTAAAGTGACCTAATAATCAAAAGGAAGTTCTCATCTACAAAAGGTTTATACCCGCAGGAATGGATTAATGTAAGAACAATAATTTTCTGGGATCCACCAAAGACTCAAACTACCACAATGTTCCTCTGTACTAAATTTGCTGTAAAATGGTTGTTGAATTTAGAGTCATGATTAAATTTAGGTTGATTTTATTTTTTTAGTAAGACTTCATAATTAGTAGTGCTGTATATTTCCATCAGGAATACATAATGACTGGTTATCCATCTTCTTTTGATGCTAGCATCCATTAATGATCATTGCCTAGATACATTAATTAATTAGGGATTAAACATGGTGGTATTCTAATTTTATCATTCTAGAAGGATAGAATTTAAGGATTAGATTATAAATATATTAGATTACTTTTAAGATCCCTTGAATTTCTATATTTGTTTAAATCCTCTAGAAAACAAAAATTTTATTTTGTTAATTGTTACTCCATTTGAGAAGCACAGTATTGCTTGTTTGTGCTTCTGTTGTTCATTATTTGAATTTGAACATTGCCTGACCTAAAAAGATGCAACTTCTGAAGAATTGTAGGTAAGCAAATTATCTGCTTGATTTTCATTTTGACATTTTGGGAGTAGACTGCTCTCAAAAACTGAAGTTAAGGAGGTAGAAATTAGAAGCTCCAGATATGCATAGTGATCCTTTATGTAAGTATTAATAAAAATAATTTTTAATCTTCTGCCTATTATACAAAGTGATTTAGTTTCATTCAGGTAATTCAAAAGATCATATTTTGAAGTTAAAACAGCTTTTTATATAACTTACTTCTGTTTAAAATCAGAGAAGATACATAGATTTATTCCAGACCCAGAATCTAATGTCATATTTGTTTGGATGCCAAATAACCGTTTTAAAACTAGAGACATACTGTTCCCATCACCCTTATATAATTTGGAGTGAGTTCCCTCCTAGATATAGTAAGGAAACACTTTTTTACCCAGTGCTTGCTTTTAGAGAACATTTAAAATAGCGCATTTCATTTGAATATTTACCTTCAGCCATTGTTCTTCAATCATAAACTCAATACATATTTTTAGTAATGATGATAATGATACATAAAACTTAGAATCAGTTATCTAAATGCAGGACTAGACAGCATATCCTATTCTTTCCACATAAGTAATATATTAATGTTCCAAACCAAAATATCTCTGAAAATTTTGGAAGGCCCAATCCAGAATGATGCTTTGTGCTCCTTACTTTCAGAACACTGCTTCCTGTTTAATGCAGTCAAGGAATCCTCCCCACCTACAATCATAAAGAGAAACAATGGGAGATGGAACTTCTAAGGTGCTACAGGGGAGTTGTTCATCAAATTCTCCACTCACACATCACTGGGGTTGGAGCCTAAAGGAAATACAGGGGAATGAAGTGGGAGAGAATTAGAAGAAGTGGGGTATCTTTACTTCCATTTCTCCTCTTTCAAGCCTGTGTGAACTTTTTTGCTTTCACATATCTTCTATTCTTCTGCATTTCATTTTCTCTACATTCTGCCTATCCTCTTTTTCTCTGAAAGCCTTAAAGTCACAGAGAAATGATGGAACATTGTGAGAATTTGTTATGAGTAGCTGACCCTTGTATATAGCAATATGGCACATGCCAATTTATTTTTGTAAGAAGCCATTTTGCCTAATTTTGACATTATCATTTGTATTATACATGGTTTACATTCATAATTTTATAGAAATAAAAAATGGAAAGAGCATTAATTAATCTCTCAATTGCAATGTACTTAAAATACACATAGCATATCTAAAATACCTTTTAAAGTATAGCTTACCAAAGCCTGCTAAGAATGAACCAGATTTTCCTACTGAAGAATCACAAGTTGCAAAAAATGTAGTCCATGGGTTAATATATCCTTTTGTCTAAAACAACATTTTTATCATATTTGGCTCTGATAAATCATGACTGGAATATTTAGGAATCATGTATCATATTAGAAAGTAAGAGAACAAAGAATACTTTGACTATTATGACCATTTCCCATACTTTCAAACAAGATGACGATGATCAGCATAGGAGAGCCAATTCCACTAAGATAGGATCCTAATTCAACTAATAGGAGTTTATAAACAGGATTGCAGTGGCATAGACACTGTCCAAAACTTGCAAACTAAAAGTAAACTTGAAACTGAAGATAATCTTTGCATTTCCCTCCCAATTATCATCAATATACAGATTTTGTGTCTTTGATATTGTACCACTGATTTTAGCCATTATTTAGTTCTCATTTAAATAAAATATTACTTTAAAAATAACTTAGCAACATAGATAAATAGATACCTGATTGGAGTATAAAATTTAAATGCTTACTGACTCTTTTTTTTTTTTTAAAGATTTATTTATTTATTTATTCCTCTCCCTCCCCCGGTTGTCTGTTCTCTGTGTCTATTTGCTGCATCTTGTTTCTTTGTCCGCTTCTGTTGTCGTCAGCGGCACAGGAAGTGTGGGCGGCACCATTCCTGGGCAGGCTGCACCTTCGCGCTGGGCGGCTCTCCCTACGGGCGCACTCCTTGCGAATGGGGCTCCCCCACGCGGGGGACACCCCTGCGTGGCAGGGCACTCCTTGCGCACATCAGCACTGCGCATGGGCCAGCTCCACACGGGTCAAGGAGGCCCGGGGTTTGAACCGCGTACCTCCCATGTGGTAGACAGACGCCCTAACCACTGGGCCAAGTTTCCCCTTACTGACTCTTTTTCTAAGAGTCAGATGGCAAAAGGCATCTTTTAGACTTTTATTTACCTCAAATTATTTTAATAAATTTTTTAATTTGCTGCAGTAATAATTTGAGGATATCAGATTTTAACTCTAATTAGTTGAATTTTGAACAGAACAAATTCTTATAGACATAAAAATGATCAAAATAGTTGAATTGCTTACATTAGGGGAGTTCATTCATTTGAACTTTATTATGATTTAAAAATTTTTTAATGAAATTTATCATATATGCACTCTGTAGTTCTCACCAAAGATAAATGAAACCCATATCTCCCTTTAATAAATGTATAGGCTAGCGGAAAAGACAGACTTATAAATAATAATTGTAATACACTGTAAGTACTGTAATAATATGAATAAAATTCTATAGAGTAAATATAATGGTCATTTATTTCTATGAGGGGAGATTTTAGAAAGAAGATGTCATTTTGATCTGGGCTTTAAAGAGTTAATAGTAGTTTTCAAATAAGGTAAGAAATGATGCTCCATAATAAGGGATGAGAGAAAGGAGTAACCTAGACCATGTCTCCCACCTCCTCACCCCAAAATTCTGCTGCCCTTAGGGACTGACACAAACAGTGCTGATAATCTGTCTTGTTATTTTTTTCATTTTGCAGTGATTATGTTTATTGTGACTGACTTATTACTGACAATCTGTTTTTTTTCTCATTATAGGGCACTTGAATTGGCTATAAAATATAAAACACATGTTGATACAGTTCTTGCTTACCGTCAAAAGTTTTTGGAGACATTTGGTAAACAGGAAACTAACAAACGATACTTACAGTATGCGGAAGGTGTAAGTATTATAACGTATTTTTAAACAAGAGATATGCTTTATAAATACATATATGCTTTTTAAAATAACTTTATTTCAAATTTAAAAAAACAAAATTACAGAGAAAGGCAGCTCAGCAAGTTACAGAAGCATTACTCCTAAAAAATTCTGTCCAGTCACTTTTATCTCATCTAATTCCAGGTACTAACTCAGTTGTTCCTCTATTGTTCAGAAAGATACACAGATGAACACAGATTAGTTAAATGACATAGTTACGGTCTTCTTATTAATGAAAAAGTGAAAAAGAGAAAAAATGCTTAATCATATTCCTTTCTCACAAAACCAAACCCTGTTTCTTATTTTTTGACCTTTAGCATTAATATAGTACCATCTTTGCTCTTGCTACAAAACCATTACAATGTTGTTGTTAACTATAATCTATAAAATACATTAGTTATATTTTTCACACATATCACCACATTCTTAAACACCGTGTAGTAAAAAAAATTCCTGTATTTATATCATTGACCACAATCCTCATCTACTGCCAAAATCATTGTTATACATTCCCTATTTATCCTACAGCTACCGTCCAGCTAATGTCAATCTCCCGACTAGTCATTTCAGCCACAATTACATCTATAAATCAATAATGTTTGTTACAATAATTATAATGTGTTATCATCAAGTCCAGCCATTACCCCATATTTATATTTGACCTTATTAAACATTCTACATACATCCAGCATCTTCTACCCTTTCTCATCCTACATTACATCTCCCACCAACCTACACTTCATAATCCAACTGCCTAAGTCTACTCAGCATATTTAGTTCATATCTGTGAGACCATACAATAGTCATCGTTTTGTGTCTGGCTAATTTCTCTCAATGTAATATCTTCAAGGTTCCTCCATGTTGTCCTGTGCTTCCTCAATTGATTTCTTCTTACAGCTGAATAATATTCTGTCATATGAATTTACCACATCTTGTTTATCCATTCATTGGTTGGCGGACACTTAGGTTGTTTCCGTCTTTTAGCAATTGTGAATAATACCTCTATGAACATCAGTTTGCAAATATCTGTTTATGTCCTTACTTACAGTTTTTCTCACCTGTAGGTTTCATGTGGAGCATGGTTCTTCTAACACCTTGGTTCTGGACTTCTAGCTTCCTGAACTATGAGACAATTAATTTCTGTTGTTTTAAACCACACAGTTCTTGGTAATTTGTTATGGCAGCCCTAGGAAACAAATCCATTTTGGTGAAACGTTGCCATAACAAAATTTAAAATATGGAAACAGCTTGGGAATTGGGTAATTAGTAGGGGCTTGAAGAATTTTGAGGCATGTGATAGTAAAAGCCTAACTGCCTTGAAAAGATTGCCAAAATTGACATTAAAGATGATTCTGATGAGAGCTCAGAATGAAGTGAGGAGAACTGTGGAGAAAGCTTCTCTCATCTTAGAGAATATAAAAATCATTATGGACAGAATATTCATAGAAATGTGAATGTTAAAGGTACTTTTGATGGCCTCACAGAAATGAGGAACCCTGGAGGGAAGGCAATCCTTGTTATAAAGTGCATAGAAATTGGCTGAATTGTGTTCTGTTGTGTGGAAAGCTGTTCTTGTAAATAACAAACTTAGATATTTAGCTAAGGAGATTTCCAAGCAAACTGTAGAATATGCTGCCTGGTTTCTCCTGACTGCTTATACTAAAATGCAAGAGAAAAGAGATAAATTGAGGAAGGAACTGCTAAGCAAAAAGTAAATTAATACACTTTGTTATTTTGTAGAATTCTAGGAAGCTAGGCTGTACCTCAGGGTGACATCTAGCCTTGTAGATTTCACTGGCTAGAACCAAAGAAGGCAAAATCTTTGTCCCCTGAACTCCTATCAGAATCTCAGACTTTTTCACTCCAAATAGATGCAAATCATTCTTGTACCTTTCAGCCCATGAGGACAATCAGAACAGAAGAGTTTTCCCAGTGTCTAGAGCAGAAATGATTGTGGTCACCTGCCCAGATCCTTGTAGGCTCAGACAACAGAAATAGAACTCACCTGTCTAGCCATGAAAATCCAAAACACTGGACTCCCAAGAGCTGTGATCCTATGACATGGCAGACCTTGGTCCTAAGTCTGTGAACCAGTTGGTTTCTTTAGCCTTTATTTATTAATTTAGTCAAAAAATATCCTTGAGTGTTGATTCTGGGCCAGGTACTATGCCATGTACTTGGATGAACTAGATATGGCCTCTGTCTTTGTGGAGATTATAGACTATGTGGGAGTATTCTTCTTTTGGTGTACAATAAAATGGAACATTCTGATACATCTTTAGGGCAGGGTAGATTAAAGGAGTCTTAGGAAGAAGGGAAAAAGTAGGGAGAAAGCACCTACACTTTCTGCTAAAACCAACATCATCTACTTAACCATATTTAGAATACTGGTGTCAGGATCTACATCTTTGGACCTTAAAACAGTTTTCAGGCTAATGAGGCCTTTGGGGCTATTTTTAGAGTTAAACAATGCAATTTCAACATCTGGATCCAGGATAGCCACAAATTGTGGGTTTCTTGGTAGGAAGGAAACATTTTATAGAAGTTCTACAAACTTTTTTTTGTTTTCATTAGGAACCTACTTGGTACTAATGGGTTAGGCTGTATGGGTTAGGAAGGCTTGCTCTACTACTAGGACAAACTCAAGAGCCCTTGGACCTTGGTTACACCCTAGTTCACAGAGTGTGACCACAACCACCAAGAACTGCATTACTAAGCTGCCCAGAGAATCACTAAATCACCTGATCTTTGGTCACAGGTTTGAAAATATGGCCATATATTAAAACCAAGCACCTCCCTTAAATTTACTTTGTTGTATAATTTTTAAGCATATTAATGCTATTCTGCTTTCCTCATTGTCATCAATTTTTTTTTCAGTATTTTTACATTAGGTATTTTCAGAACATAGAAAATATACTCCTTACCCAAAGAAAATATAGTCTTCACCCTCAAGGAAATTATAATTTAGATAGCAAAAATGTAAAAAATTCAACTTCTTTTTCATTTTATATTGTATTAGTCAGCCAATGGGCTGCTGATGCAAAGTACCAGAAATCTGTTGGCTTTTATAAAGAGTATTTATTTGGGGTAAAAACTTACAATTACAAGGCTCTAAAGAGTCCAACTCAAGGCTGCTTTCTCAAAAAGTCAGTTACCACACGTTGAAGCAAGATGGCGGGTAATCTCTGCCAGGTCTCTCAGGATTTCCTATATCAGTCTCTGTCATAGGGCTTGTTTCTTTCTGGGCCTTCTCAGCTGCTCAGCTCTTCTGTACTCTTTAACTGCAAACTGTGAAGTGAATGGCTCATTCATCCTCAGCACTCCAGGATCAAACATGACAGAGTTCTCTCCTCTTCCATGTGTCTTCTTGAGTGAGTGTTCATTTATATTAGTACATCAAGGGGGTGGGGACTTAATCTGAGTCATGCCCTACTGACACGTTCAAATCAAAGCCATAATCTTAATAGATAATTTGTTCAAGACATATCAGCTCAATCTAATTCATTCAAAGGGTGTCATACCTAGAGGAATAGATTAGTTTACAAACATAATCTCTCTTTTTGGGATTCATAAATAATCTCAAACTGCCACATATATGTATTTCATTGTTACCCAAATGTAATATTTCAAATACAAGAGTAGCAGAAACTTCCAAGGTGGATAACCATACCAGCACTGCTTCTTTAAGTGTTTTGTTTTCTTTTCATCCTGAAACTATATATAGGTTATTTTGACTGCCTATGGCACTATGTTCTAGTTTCCTACTTTTTCTTTTTTTAAAAATCTAACTTGACAGCTAGAAATCATAAATCAGTGTTTTAAGATGAAAATTATCTTTGACTTAAAATTCTCTACCATGAGATAAAATTAACTCCAGGAAAACAGCTTTTGAGAGTTATCTGCACTGTCTGCTGATCTTCTGTTTTCATACAGGTCTTTAAGCATAATCTGTCATTCATAAATATCTTTGCAAAAAATGTGATTAGATAAAATGTTAATTTCAGAATTAAAAGTTGAGTGGAAGAAGATCATTTAAAAATAACACTGAGGGAAGCGGATTTGGCTCAACTAATAAGAGCATCCGCTTACCACGTGGGAGGTCCGGGGTTCAAACCCAGGGCCTCCTGACCCATGTGTTGTGAGCCTTCCCACACAGTGCTGATGAGCGCGAGGAGTGCCGTGCCATGCAGGGGTGTCCCTGTGTAGGGGAGCCCCACATGCAAGGAGTGTGTCCCTCAAGGAGAGCCACCCCACACGAAAAAAGCGCAGCCTGCCCAGGAGTGGGGCCGCACACATGGAGATGCAAGATGACGCAATAAAAACAGACACAGATTCCTGGTGCCACTGACAAGAAACACAAGTGGACACAGAAGAACACAAAGTAAATGGACACAGGAGACAACTGGGGAGGGAGGGAAGGTGAGAGAAATAAATAAAAAATAACATTGAGAAATTAATTCTAGATCTCTGCTGAATTCTATGGGGTCCTGTAGCAGTTTGATATAGTTATAAATTCCAAAAATAGATATTGGATTATGTTTGTAATCTGGTCTATTACTGGGCATGATTGAGTTATGATTAGGGCTTTGATTGGGCCATGTCATTAGGACATCAGTCTTCACCCCTTGGTGGGTGGTTACTCACAGATAAAAGGCATGGCAAAGGAGAGTTGGAGGTTTTTGATGTTAGAGTTTTGATGTTGGATTTTGATGCTGAAGCCTTAAGCTGGGGCCCCAGGAAGTAAGCACACAGAGGAAAAAGAAGCAAGCCCCAGGAAGGGAGGAACCCAGGAAGCCTGAACATGAGCAGCCATCAGCAGCCATCTTGCTCCAACACGTGAAAATAGACTTTGGTGAGGAAAGTAACTTATGCTTTACAGCCTGGTATCTGTAAGCTCCTACCCCAAATAAATACTCTTTATAAAAACCAATCAATTTCTGGTATTTTGCATCAGCACTCCTTTGGCTGACTAATACAGAATTTGGTACCGAGGAGTGGGGAAGTGCTTTTGCAATTACCAAAATGCTGGAATGGTTTTATAAATGGGTAAGGGATATTTTTTGGAGGAATTGTGAGATGCTTGGAAGAAAAGACCTACAGTGCTTTGAGGAGACTGTTGATAGCAATGTGGATGCTAAAGAGACTTTTTATGGTGCCTTAAAAGTAAATGATGAAACTATTATTGGAAACTGGGGGAAAGGCAATCCATGTTTTAAAGTTGCAGAGAACTTAGCAAGATTAACTCCTGGTGTTTCAGGGAAGGCAGAATTTGAAAATTGCAAGACTAGGCATTTAGCTGAAGAAATTTCCAAAGTAAACCCAGAGAATGTGGCTTGACTCCTGCTTGCACCTGATAGCAAAATGCTAGATGAGAGAGATATGCTGAGGACTGAACTGTCAGGCACAAAGAAAACAAAAACTGATTCTGGAAATTCCAAGCTTCTAGAATCCAAGATCCCAGATGAAAGTGCCCCATTGGAGGACTTAACTAAACTTGGAACTGGTAAATCAAGATCGAAGATGCAGTTATCTAGGAAAAACTTGTGGAAAGTCTTACCATCTAATGGCTTAGACCCCTGCTTCCTGCATGCTAAACCAACAGTGGTATGATAAAATTAGGATGCTGAAAGAGAAAAACTACCAGCTGATAATTCTTTATCCATCAAAATTGTCCTTCAAATATGAAGGTGAGTTTGGGAAGTGGATGTGGCTCAACCAGTTGGGCACCTGTCTATCACATGGGAGGTCCCAGGTTTGGTTCCTGGTCTCCTGGAGAAGACAAGCAAACAATGAGCAGACAGACAAGAGAACCATGGTGGGGAGGGGGGGATTAAATAATTTTTAAAAATAATAAAGTAAATATTTAAGAGAAACTATTAAATATAAATATTTTAAAAATATGAAGGTAAGTTTACAATATTCATAAATAAACAGAAACTAAGAGAGTTCAAAAAAAAAAAACAACTCACCTTTGCAGGAAATATTAAAGGAAGCCTGAGAGCCTGAAAGAAGAAGACAGGAGAGAGAGGCTTGGAGGAGAGTGTGGAAGAAAAATTGGCAGGAAAGATAATCTAAAGAGTAAAAAGACAAACAAAAATAAGATATGACATATGAAAACCAAGGAATAATATGGTGGAAGTAAATAATGCATTTACAGAATTATTATTGAATGTGAATGGATTAAACTCCCCAATCAAAAGATACAGACTAACAGAATGGATAAAAATACAAGAGTCAGAATCTACACTCAGCACTTATTGAAATGGCTAAAGTTAAAAAAAAAAAAAGGATAATTCCAAGGGCTGATGGGAATGCACAGTAACTGGAACTCTCAGATTGCTGGTGGGAATGCAAAATGAGGCATTCACAACAGTTTCTTTAAACATCAAGCATACACATGTTGATCCCAACAGTTCCACTGCTGAGTGTTTATCCTAAATAAATGAAAACTTATATTCATACAATAACCTATAACCTATATGTGGATATTTGATCACCAAAATGTCTTTCAACATTTGGTGGTGATACACCCAGACAATGGAATAATAAAAAGAAATACCTTATTAATACATGTAATAATTTTACTAAATTCCATAGTTATAATGCTGAGTGGAGGAAGCTAGTCTTAAAAAGTTATATATCTTATTATTCCATTTATAATACTTCCATGTAGATTTCCTGTGAACAAGGATATTCATTTATGTGATCACCTTAAGTGCTGTTATCAAGTTCAAGAAATTTAACATTGATTTAAAGCTTAAAATCTATTCCAAGTTTTTCTTATATCCCAACAATGTCTTTTTGAACCTTTTCTCCATTTTTAGATCCCATCCAAGTATCGTATTTTGCATTTAATTGTCATTATCTATTTTCTCTTTTTTTAAATAGTAGAAACATATATACAATATAAAATTTCCCTCCTAACCCCTCATAAGCATACCATTCTGTGGGATTAATTGCTTTCACATTGTTACTCCACCGTCCGTTACTACAACTTTCCCTTTATCCCAAACAGAAACCCTACGCTCACTTTGCATTAACTCCCCATTGCCCCTGCCACCCACCCCGGGTAACCTGTACTCTACTATCTGTTCCCATGAGTTTGCATATTCTCTGTTGTTTTTCTCTGTGGTTAGTATAGGACTTAAATCTATAGAACTCTTGTTTGCTTTGATACCAATTTAATTTCAATAGTAAACACAAACTGTGTTCCTATACCTCTCCATCCCTCTACCTTTAGGTAGTTCTTTTCAGAATTACATATGTATACATTCGGAGTCCAAAACCATTCATATATCACTACCTTTTATCCTTCTGCCTTTTACATCCTCTAAGAAGTGAAAAATGGAGTTGCATATCAGAAGTACAGTACTACTGGTATTTATGTTTACCCATGTCATTATCTTTACCAGAGATATTTAGTTCTTCATTTGGCTTCAGTCAATTTCCTAGTTTCCTTTCCTTTTGACTTATTAAATTCCCTTTGGCATTTCTTGTAGGGCTGGTCTAGTGGTGATGAACTGGGAAAAATACACCAAATGTGGGATATGGACTATAGTTAATAGTAATATTTTGACAATGTTCTTTCTTGATTTGTGACAAATGTTTCACAATAATGCAAGGTATTTGTGGTGGGGTGATGTATGGGACCCCTATATGATGTTATGCATGTTTGTTTTGTAAGTTCACAACTTTTATTATAGACTTTTTGTTTATGTATGTTCATGTCTGAATGATATACTTCAATAAAATTTTAAAAATACATAAATAAGAACAATATATAAAAAATAATGTAGGGTGAATTTCTATTATCTAATGTATTTCTATCACCATTTTCATATTAAATTTGTTGAAAAAAAATACTTGAGTCATCCTTATGCTGCATACAAGAGACTCACCATAGTCCCAGGAAAACAAACCAGCTGAAAGTGAAAGGTGGGAAAAAGATACTCCAGGGAAGCTGTAACCAGAAAAAGAGCAGGAGTAGCTATACTAATATCAGACAAAACAAACTTTAATTGTAAAAAAGTTATGAGATACAGAAGTCCATTATATTTTAATAAAAGGGACAATCCATCAGGAAGAAATAACAGTCACAAATATCTATGCACCTAACCAAAGTGCCCCAAAATATATGACGCCACTGCTAGCAAAATTGAAGGGAGAAACAGACATCTCTACAATTATAGTTGGGGATTTCAATACAATATTAGATAGAACAACTATACAGAAGATCAACAAGGAGAGAACTTGAACATATGATAAACGAGCTAGAACAAACAGGCATATATATAACATTGTACCCAAACTCAGCAGGTTATACATCTTCTTAAGTGCACATGGATCTTTCTCCAGAATGTTAGGTCACACACATGTTAGGTCACAATGCAAGACTCAATATAAAAAAGACAGAAATTATACAAAGCATCTTCTTAGATCATAATGAAATGAAACTAGAAATCAATAATAGGAAAGAGGTAAATTTGCAAAGGTATGGAGGCTGAACAACACACCCTGAAATAATCAGTAGTCTAAAGAAGAAATTGTAAGTGAAATTAGTAAATAAATTGAGACAAATAAAAACAAGAACACAACTTACCAAAACTTGTGGGATTCAGCGAAGGCAGTCCGGAGAGGGAAATTTATGACCCTAAGCACCTATATTAAAAAAAGAAGAAAAAGCTAAAATCAAAGATCTAAGTGAACAACTAGAGAAACTAAAAAAAAAAAAAAAACAAAAACCAACAAACCACTCCCAAAGCAAGCAGAAGGAAAGAAATAAAGATTAGAGCAGAAATAAATGAAACTGAGAACAACAACAACAAAAAAGAATAGAGAAATCAACAAAACCAAAAGCTAGTTTTTTGAGAAGATCAATAAAATTGACAAACCCTTAGCTAGGAAAAAAGAAGAGAAAATGCAGATAAATAAGAAATGAAATGGGGTAAGTTATGACTGACTCCACAAAAACAAAAAGGATCATCAGAGGATATTATGAGAAACTGTATGCCAATAAACTAGACAACCTAGATGAAATGGACAAATTCCTAGAAACACAGAAACAACCTACCCTGATGCTACAAGAAATACAAGAACTTAACAAACTAATGACATTTAAAGAGATTGAACCATTCATCAAAAATCTCCCAATGAAGAAAAGTCCAGGACTAGATGGCTTCACAGGTGAACTCTACCAAGCATTTTGAGACGTATTAACACCAGTCCTATTTAAATTGTTCCAAAAAGTTGAAGGGGTGGGATAGGGGGTGGGGGGAGTTACTAACACATTTTATAAAGCCAACATTACACTAATACCAAAGCCAGATAAGGACACTACAAGAAAATAAAACTACAGACGAATCTCTCTAATCAACATAGATGCAGAAATTCTCAACAAAATACTTACAAATAGAATCCAATGGCATATCAAAAGACTTATACATCATGGCCAAGTGGGATTTATCCCCGGTATGCAAGGCTGGTTCAACATAAGAAAATCAATTATCGTAGTACACCACATGAACAAATTGAAGGAAAACAGCCACATGATCATTTTGATTGGTGCAGAAAAGGCATTCGACAAAATCCAGCATCCTTTCTTGATAAAAACACTTTGAAAGATAGAAATAGAAGGACAATTCCTCAATATGATAAAAGGCATAAATGAAAAACCCACAGCCAACATTGTACTCAATGGGGAAATGTTGAAATGTATGGAAACATCTTAAAGATCTTTTGTGGTAGGTGGTGGATCCCCACTGTCATTATTGTTATTCAACATTGTGCTAGAACTTCTAACTAGAGCATTTAGACAAGAAAATAAATAAAAGGCATCCAAATAGGAAAAGAGGAAGTAAAACTCTCACTCATCATAGCTGACATGATCCTATATTTAGAAATTTTTGAAATGTCTACAACAAGGCTACTTGAGCTAATAAGTTCAGCAAAGTGACAGGATATAAGATCAAGACACAAAAATCAGTAATGTTTCTATATTGAACAATCTGAGGAGAAAACGGGAAAAAATGCCGTTTAAAATAGCAACAAAAAGACTCAAGTACCTAGGAGTCAGTCTAACCAAAGAAATACAGGACCTGTATGCAGAAAATTACAAAAACAGTGCTAAAAGAAATCAACAAAGACCTAAACAAAAGGAAAGATATTCTGTGCTCATGGATTGGGAGACTAAATATCATGAAGGTGTCAATCCTACTCAAACTGATTTATAGATTCAATGCAATACCAATCAAAATTCCAACAGCCTACTTTACAGAAATAGAAAAGGCAATTACCAAATTCATTTGGAAGGAAAAGTGCACCCAAATAGCCAAAAGCATTTTAAAAAAGAAGAGTAATGTGGGAGGAATTTCACTGTCTGACCTTAAAACATATTACAGAGCTACAGTGGTCAAAACAGCAAAGTATTGGCATAAATATAGACACATTGATCAGTGAAATAGAATTGAGAATCCAGAAATAAACCCTCACATCTATGGCCAACTGGTTTTTGACACCTACCAAAGCCATGTTAATGGGACAAAACAGTCTCTTCACAAATGATGCTGGGAGAACTGGCTATCCATAACCAAAAGAATGAAAGAGGCCCCGTATCTCACTCCCTACACAAGAATCAACTCAAAATGGATCAAAGATTTAGATATAAAAGCCAGGACCATAGAACTACTAGAAGTGAATGTAGGGAAACGTCTTAAGGATCTTTCATGGTAGGTGGTGGTTTCTTGGATCTTACACCCAAAGTACAAGCAACAACAACAACAACAAAATAGATAAATGGGATCTCTTCAAAATTAAACACTTGTACCTCTAAGGACTTTGTCCAATGGTGAACAGGCAGCCATCTCAATGGGAGAAAATATTTGGAAATCACATATCTGATAAGGTCTTAATATCCATGATATATAGGGAGATGCTACAACTCAACAATAAAAAGACAACCAATCCAATTAAAAAATGGACAAAAGACTAGAAAAGACATGTGTCCAAAGAAGAAATACAAATCACAAAAAAGCAAATGAAAAAATGTTCAACCTCACTAGTGATTAGGGAAATGCAAATCAAAACTATAATGAGGTATCATTTCACACCTATTAGAATGGCCACTAGTAACTACAACTGTTGGACAGGATGTGAAGAGATATGAACACTTATTCACTGCTGATGGGAATGTATAATGGCACAGGCACTGTTGAGGACTGTTTGGCAGTTCCTAAAGAAGTTGAATATAGATTTGCCACATGACCTGGCAATACCACTACTAGGTATATACCTAGAAGAACTGAGAGCAGTGATGCAAACAGACATCTGTGCAATGATGTTCATAGCAGGGTTATACACAATTGCCAAGAGTTGGAAACAACCCAGGGGTCCATTAACGGATGAATGGATAACAAACTGGTGTGGTTGCATGATGGAATATTATGCAGCTACAAGAAGAAATGAAGTTGTAAAGCATATGCCAACATGCATGAACCTGTAGGACAAAAGGACAAATACTGTATGATTGTGTTACTATGAACTAAATATATTGTGTAATCTCACAGAGTTAATACCTTGAATAAAGTCAACAGAAAATAGAATGAGGTTAGAAAATGGAAAACTGAGGGTAAATTGGTAAAAAGAATGTGTGCTAATTTTTGAAAATGAACAGAAAAGGTGAAAGCCCAACATAGTATTTGTAACTAGCAGTACTATTACATGGGTATGAAAGTGGTTTAAAGGGATATTCTAAGACCATGTACATTACTAAAAGGAAAGCAGGAAAAAATATAACATGGAACTGTATAACATAGTAAAACCACATGGGAAATATGAATATGGGTAAAATTGCATAGATAAGACTGTTTTTCTTTGAAATTGGACAAATGTATGTAAACACTATAAGATGTTCATATCAGACCAAAAAAAACCCCATTATGATAAGTGAAAGAAACCAGACACAAAATACTGTATATTGTATGATTCCATTATATAAAATGTAAAATAAATCAATTTATAAAGATGAAGTTATAGTAGTGGTTATGTAGGGCTAGGGAAGGACAGCTAAGGGGTGTAGAATTTTTCATTTTGGAGTAATGAATTTGTTCAAAAATTTTTTGTGGTGATGAATGCACACCATTGTGATTATATTGAAAGCCATTGATTATACACTTTGGATAGATCATATGGTATATGAATATATTTCAGTAAAACTGTTTAATAAGTAAGTAATTTTGCAAGAATTGTCAGAATTAGCAGCTATGTACAGCAGAGGACACGTAGAGAGATTGAGAGGGGAAGCATTTTCTTGTTTGTTACTTGTTATTGTTACTGAAATAATGAAAATGCTCTAATGATGATTGAGGTGATGAAGGCACAACTATGTGATTATACCAAATACCATTGATTATACACCTTTGATGAATTGTATGCTTTATTAATATGTATCAATAAAATGGATTTGTTTTTTTAAAAAAAAAGGTAACTTCTGATGTGAAGGATGGGTTAGAGGGGACGGTGTAACTAGGAACCAATTAGGAAGTTACTATATACAATTCTCACCAGGAGATGGAGATGGGGATGCGAGGGAAAGACTAATAATGTAAGAAAACAAATTAGCAGTTAAATCAAGAGAACATTGTGGTTGGGATGGGAGGGTGAGTGATGAGGCAAAGAAGGCATTTGAAAAGGACTCCACGTTACTAGCTTGGATGACTAGTAGATGGGAATGCCATTAATCTAGTTAAGAATACAAGAAAACATATAAGTTCTGGACCTTTTGAGTTTGAAGTACCTATGAGGTATCCAGGTGGAGATATCTAGTAGGCAATTGGAAATTTAATTGTGAACATCAAAGCCTATCCTTAAGAATTCAAGGCTAAATCCATAAATTTAGTGTCATGAGCTGGCAGTCAGAGTTGAAGCTATGTAGGCCGTTGCTGAGATTTCCCAGGGAGAGTAGGAGAAGGCTATGGTTGGAACCCTGGTGAATACAAACAGTTAAGACTTTGTCTATGAGAAGGATACTGGCGGGGAGGCTAAGAAAGAATATTTAGAAAGGAGAGCAGAAACCAGAAGAAAGTGGTATTATAGAATCTAATATGAGAGATTTTTCAAATAACAGTGGTCATTGAGGTCCCAGGAATACCTCAGGGCCTTGTTCTTCTCTCTGCTGGCATGCTCTTGCCCAGACAGATAGATATCCATAGCACTCACAAGTGCTCACTCCTTCATCTCCTTCAGGTCTAAATGTCCTTCCAGGGAAGCCTTCTTTATCACCCTATTTGAAATATAACCCCCACTCCACCCTTGACATTCACTGTCTTCCTTCCCTGTTTCCAAAACCCTTCCAGATTCCAATATGCTGTGTTTTTTTGCTTTATTTATCTGTTTCTTCCACTCTCTGTCTTTGTTTATCGTCTCTTTACGAGGACAGTGAATTTTAGTTTTTATTCACTGTTGAATACTGGCACCTAGAACAATCCTTGGCATTGAAAAGCACTAAATAAAAATTTGTTGAATGAAAGAGCAATTGAACCTTACATCAAAGGCATATGGGATGAGGACTGAATGCATTTGATGGCAGCATCAGTAAAAAGTTTCTTAAGTGTAGCAGGAACACTGTCATATTACAGTGATTGGAGGAGACAAGTAGAAAGAAAAGGCAAGTGGCAGATTGCAGGGAGATAGAATAGAGAGGTAAGGATGATGAGAAGGAGTAAATAAATAGAAGAAAATTGAAAAGTATAAGTAATAAGTGTAAATAATGGAAGGTACATGTCTGAGGGGAGTTGAAGAAGATGGAATCAGGGACATATGTGAAGAGGGAGCCTGAGACAGAAGGGAAAGGACAAGAATAGATACAGCTATAGGTAAGTTCAGGAGTGCAAGGAAGAAAAATTAAGTGAATTCATGCCTGATGACACTATATTCCCTATAAAGTAGGAAGGTGGTTTTCAATTCAGAGTGAAAGAGAAGGGGTAGGAAAAGTTTGGTTTGATTTTGAAATTAATTCTATGTGAGTAAGAAGAACTAAGTAGGGACCAGAAAAATAAGTGCCAGATAGTATTGACACTCCAATAGAAAAGATGAGTTTTGGTATAGATGTCATTTGACAGTTAGGAGAACATCCTTCTTATCTAAAACTACTATTAAAAATACTCTAATACAATGATTAAATTATCAGAACATTGTTCTAAACCTGGTGATGCACCAATGTGAAAGTGAAGCATTTATTTTCAGTAGGATAGCTGTCAACTGATACCCTAATTTATATTATATCAGTTAACGAATATAGGTATTATCAATTTACTAATGCACTTCTGGTGTAGCACAGAGCAACAGTTGTTCAGTATACCATCAATATATATTTTTATTGTGATTGATTCAAGAAACATGTAAGTCAATTTAGGGCTGAAAGTTGGCCAAGGCATTCATCAAGTTTTCTCTTCCATTTTACAACTGTTAGACATGGACATGAGTATTTGCCATTCCGAAAATATCAAGTTCTGGCCTGACTGAAAAATATTCTCACATTTTTTCTGCCTTTCAATGAACGGTCACTTGCATTTTAGCACCGAAATTCATCTTGTATAAGTAATATGAACTCTAATTCATCTATTTTATATATTACAGACTACTAGTATGTGGAAATATTTTTTTGTTTAAAAAAAGGTGACCAAAAACATCCACAATAAATTGAAAGAAATTTAGATTTATGATATTGAAATTAAAAAGAACCATTGTCGTCAGCGGCACGGGAAGTGTGGGCGGCGCCATTCCTCGGCAGGCTGCTCCCTCCTTCACGCTGGGCGGCTCTCCTTATGGGTGCACTCCTTGCGCGTGGGGCTCCCCTACGCGGGGGACACCCCTGTGTGGCACGGCACTCCTTGCGCGCATCAGCACTGCGCATGGGCCAGCTCCACATGGGTCAAGGAGGCCCAGGTTTGAACCACGGACCTCCCATGTGGTAGACGGACGCCCTAACCACTGGGCCAAAGTCTGTTTCCCTCCAAATTTTTTTTAAAGCAGTTGAATACTGCTTCCTGAAGAAATTGTTCGTAGAACCAAGATGCAGAGTCCATTCCTAACATCATAAATTAGTTTAATCTGGGACCCAATCATTAAGTTTGATGGGAGAGGCAGGGCTGGGAGTGTACTGGGGGTGGGTGGGAGGTAGGGTAGGGGGATTTGCATCATGGATTGAAGGGAAGCAAACAGATAAAAATATTATCACTTTTTCTTTTTATGTGTCTCCCATTCTTGCTTTTACACTGCTTCCTCTAGTATCTTTCCATCATGATCTCAGCAACCACTAAGTTTTTACATTACATTAAGAGTGTTACAAAGGAGCCACTTTTGCAGGATGTGCTCAGGGAAGCAAATGTTCTTTCTCTCCCCATGGCTAGACTTCTAATGGAAACTTCAATATGTAACATCTGAAGAGCTGCCTTCATGAAACATGGCTTGGTGGCCAGAGCTCTGGCCATTTTTCCTTCTCTTTGGAAGACAGCAGTTCACGTTCTCCCCCACACTTGGAGGCACTTGTGAATCTTAAGGCTCCTTGGGACTGTTTAATGTGCCTTTTATAAGCAACTACAACTAGACTATTCTCTTTTGAATATCAATGAGAATCTTTGCTGTTTCTTATGATAATTGTTCACTTTGGTCTTCTTAAAGGTACTTCATGTTTTTTGAGCATATTTCTTTTTTATTAATCTTTTCTTTGATGCCCTCTTTTTGTTTGTTTTGGAAGTCATACATTCTATTTTTGTTTATTCTTGGTTACTTTTATTATTTTAAAAAAATCATACAATATAATAATATTTCTCCTGTTCTTCTATTGCAGCTACAAATAGATTGGGAGAAAATCAAAGCAAAAATTGAGATGGAAATAACTAAAGAAAGAGAGCGATCATCAAGTAGCCACACCAGCAAGAATATAGGTATAAAGCATTAATACCTATGCTTATCTTTAAGAAGTTTTATCTTTTGAAATTAGTTCTGATTTACCAAGGATAAGCATGTTTTAGTTGCTGAAGAAAACGGCAGAATCTTTAAGTATAACCTCTTGCTATATATTTAATACCAAAAGTATACTCCCAAAGATTAAGCACAAAACAATTAATGTAATTCCATCTTTTATATTTTTCTAGTCCAATAATTAGCAAAATAGTCCTATATTTTTATGATACACCTGTGTGGTGTTATGTACATTCCAATTTTTCTGCCCATTTTTTAATCCCTGAATCTTCAATGAAGAAATATTAATGCTGATAATAAAACATTGGGCTCTGAAAAAGTATGTTATGATTAATTTCTATTTGACCTCTAAATTGTAAAGTGCTCCAAAAATTTTTTTTTACAACAAAAATATAAGAAGATGGATTTTTGAAAATGTGTAATAATATTGGCAAATACGCTAGCATTTTTATTTTAACTTAAATAAATTTTTATACTAATATTCAGTTTTGTAGACTATAAACCAGGGAACAAAACTCAAAATTCCCAAATTTGGCCGTTTTGATTTAAATATACCCTAAGTATATCAGAACTGCGATCAAATGTTATTTTCACAATTTTGTCAAGGCAAAATAGTAAATGCTTGCAGTCTGTCACCAAGTCAAGTGAAATGAATTCAAATGTTATTTTAATAGTGTTTAAAATGTAATATGTCATTTTCCCAGTCATAATGAATGTCGTATTTATATGTGCTTTTGTCTCTTGTTCTATTATAGGAGCTTTTTGGTTGTTTTAACACTAATAATTTTGTACGTTTTGGTTTGGGAGAATTTGATATAATTTAATGCTTTTGTATGTATATATATGTAAATATATTGTATATTTCATAAACATATCATATAGAGAAGATTGTTTATCCAAAATGCCTGGGACCTGGCCCTGTTACATATTAATGATATTTCCTGAGGGTGATGATACAAAAAAATTTTTTTTGACACAGAGGGTATGGTATGTAATATGGAACATAAGGTATGGTAAGAAATGAAGTTTTAAAGCAAACATTTTAGAAAATGGTTTTAGTTAAAAACCAAGTCTTGATTGAAAAGTATCTTTAAATAGCTGTCATTTTGTACATATAGAAAATATATACCTTCCAGAAAATGAAATGTGGCAAATCCTGTTTAGACATGAATTTCTCAGATACTTTTCCTAGTTAATTCTTATATTCAAAAAAACCAAAATTTTCAATGTACACGTTTTCTTTATGGTGGCTAAAAAAGGTAATGAGCAGTAATTAAAAAGTAGATTTATGTTATTTAAAATCCTTGTTGATCTGCAGATAGGATTGTGGCAAAACCACCTGCCAGAATTTCTTTCAGCAGATAGGATTGTGGCAAAATCACTTGCCAGGATTTCTTTTAAGACCATCTGCAGAAGTCAAAGAGAAGGAGATACAGCACTCTTTTGCAAAAGTCCATCATTATCCTCTTCTCATTGCCCTCGGTCTATGTATCTTCAGTATCTCCTGCTCAGTAGTAAATAACCTTTGGGTAAGAAAGTTTAGGAGATTTTTCACAACCTTATATACCTTCTGACAAAGTCATTTTTTAATCTTTCTGCTTTACTCTAAAGCTACCCTGGGCTTATAACTTGGCTTGAGCTGCTGGGCATCACTGCCTGGCCATTGGCAACTCAGTAGATTGCATGTTCACCATGGGCTGTGCATAGTTTTTTTTTGTTGTTGTTGTTGTTTTAATGTAGTGATTTCTAAAATAGAATGACTATTTTGAAACAGTAGTGCAATTCAATTATTCAGATGTTTCCAATGTTTACCTAAAACTCTCTTCTCTAATAATTTTCTATTGTAAAGCAACTTTAGTATTACATTTTTCATCAGAGAAAACACATTATAATTACATGTAACTAACCGTAACACATTCTTTTTCTAGTAAGGTGAGCATAGTGTGGCTATAAGCTTATCTCCCTTTTATCACCAAAATAGAGTTTAAAACAACTCACTCCAGACACAATAAATATCAACTTGAAGTATATTTTCTTGTTCTCAAGCCAAGCAGAGCTGTACCAGTGAGACCACTGATTTAGCTAGTAACAAATAATGTTTAATGGTACAAGAAATTAATAAACTAGAGTTTCTTCAAGCCAAGACACTCCACATGTCTAGCATTGAATACTAGAAAGTAATTTCATAGAGTAGGGTTTGAGTAATCTTTATGATGTGCTGGAGGATTAAGTTAGCTTTTTTATATACCCACAATTGTAGAACTTATTGCCAACTTCCCAGAAGTTTATTTTTTCTGCTTTTTAATATCCACCATTAACATAATAAATTTCTCATTTCTGTGTTTTTAATGTAAGTACAAATATGTACAACAAAATGCATAAAATGTACCTTTTAAAAGGATTATATTAATAGGTTCAGGATTATAATGAGTTTCTCCTTGACATAAAACAAAATACTAGATAGTACTTGCAGTGAAACTAAAGAATTGTATCTTCTACGTCTAGTAACATTAAGTCAAAATTGTTAGAAAAGCAGTTATAATAAAAATTTATAGTTAAAAAGTTAACTTTTTATGGTACTTGTTTTTCCTGAATGGAATCGTTGTGGGTTTTTTTTAATGAAATCTTTTTTCCCTCATTCTAGGTGAGTACCTACACTTCAAATAGCAAAATGTAATCATTCAATAAATCATTGTTGAACACCTACTGTGGCCTAGGCATTGCTCTAGGTGATGGAGATATAGTAGTGAACAAAACAGAAATATTTCTGTCCTCCTGTGAAGCTTACATTCTCATGAGGAAGGGAGGGGGGAAAAGGCTATAAACAAATAAATTAAAAATATGGTACTTCAGATATTAATAAATTGGGACAAATAAAGCACAAAAAAAATAGGTAGGAATATGATGAAAGAATGTGACTTTAAGCAGAGTGGCTGGGGAAGATCTCTCTGAGAAGCTCCAATTTGAGCAAACAGCCCAAGGAAGTGATGCTCAATTTAAGTTGCTGCTAAGAACATAGAAGAAAACCATTAAGTAAAATTCCATTTTATGAACTTGTATTATTCCTCTTTAGCCTGATTTTTAAATCATTAATCTATAAAAGTAATTGTGCATTGTTTCAATTTTGTAAATTGTGGTAAAATATACATTACACAAGAATCATTTTATCCATTATTAAATGTACAATTCTGTGCCATTAAGTGCATTGAGATTTTGTGTAACCTTCACCACTATTATTTCCAGACCACTTTCATCATCCCACACAGATTCTTGTACTAATTAAGCATAACGCCCCATTCCTCTCTCTCCCCAGCCACTGGCAATCACTATTCCACCCTGTATCCATGAATTTGCTTATTCTGAGTATTTCATATAAGAGAAATCAAACAATATTTGTCCTTTTGTGTCTGGCTTATTTTACTCAACATGTCTTCAAGTTCATCCATGTGGTACCATGTGTCAGCACTTCATTTCTCTTTATGGCTAAGTAATATTCCATTGTATGTACATACCACATTTAGTTTATCTTCTGCATGGTTTTGACATTAATAGTAATCATCATACATAACATGGCTTATCTGTGAATAGAAGTTATTTACATAGTCATAATAATGTGAGCATTGAATATTGTTCTAGCCAAATTATAATTATTCAGGCCCATATCTGAAATCCTTGGGCCAAATATATTTTAGTATTCAAATTTTTAAAATATAATATGAAATTTTTTTATTAAAGTAAATAGGTCACATGGAACATTACATTTAAAAAACATAAGAGGTTCCATATAACCCACTCCCCACCTCCCACCCCCATCATTTTTGTAAATTGTGTTTTTTGAAGATACATACATCACAAAAAAGGTTACATTATAAAAAACAGAAGAGGTTCCTGTAAAACCTCCATCCCCCGACCCCACTCCTCCCACACCAACAACCTCCCCCATCATTGTGGCATACTCATTGCACTCAGTGAACACATTTTGGAGCACTGCTGCACCACATGGATAATAGTTTACCATGTAGTTCACACTCTCCCCCAGTACATTCAATGGGTTATGGCAGGATATATAATATCCAGCGTCTAACCCTGCAATATCATTCAGGACAACTCCAAGTCCCAAAAATGCCCCACATCACATCTCTTCTTCCCTCTCTCTGCCCTCAGCAACTATTGTGGCCACTTTCTCCACGTCAATGATACAATTTCTTCTATTACTCATCACAATAGTTTTATAGAATATCAGTAAGTCCACTCTAATCCATATTTTATTCCTCCATTCTGTGGACCCTGGAATGGTGATGTCCACTCCACCTCTAGATCAAGAGGGGGCTTAGATTCCACATGGATGATGGATGCAATTCCTCTGCTTGCAGTTGTTGGCACTCTTGATTCCCTCATGTGGTTGACTATCTTCACCTCCCTGTTAGCTGACCTGGGTAAGTCCAATGAACCAGAGAGTAGGGGTTGCAACTCTGCTGAGGCTCAGGGCCCTGCTGGTACATGGGCAGTCCAGAGATTCAAGTCCCCTGGGTATACGCCATCCCTAGCACCAACCACAGGTTCAGTAAAAGCAACAGAAGAGGCTTGTGTAGAAAGGTCACATCTGAGTCCACCTCCATCACTCTCAGGAGCACAAATTCCAAAGTAGGGCCCATTGACATGGTACAGAACTCAAAATCCCTCTGCCATGACCATATACCCTGTAGGTCTCTGTAGCCTTCAGGGAGCCAGTACCTAGGATTGTAACTACTTTAGCTGTTTCTAGGGTCCAGCTGAGGTGTGTGTAAGCATGACCCCTCTGACGACATCCCGACTCTTTTTTGAAGATTCTTAGCCATATAAACTCGTTTGTCTTTGCCATATCCCCCTTTTATTCAAGGTCAAAAAGCTGTTTTTAACACATGATCATACATGTAGGCTGAGATATTCTGCTGGTCTGAGTTGACCCTTTTATTCAAGGTCTCTTTCTAGCTGCATCACCAGTTAGTGATTGGTAGTAATCCCTTGGTGCTCGGGAGGCTCATTCCTGGGAGTCATGTCCCATGCTGGGGGGAAGGTATTGCATTTACATGCTGAATTTGGCTTAGAGAATGGCCACATTTGAGCAACATGGAGGCTCCCAGGAGGTAACTCTTAGGCATCCTGCAGCTCTAGGCCTAGTTCATATTTCAGGCACACAGCCTCACATAGTCATCAGTATCA
Source organism: Dasypus novemcinctus (assembly GCF_030445035.2). Classification (NCBI taxonomy): domain Eukaryota; kingdom Metazoa; phylum Chordata; class Mammalia; order Cingulata; family Dasypodidae; genus Dasypus; species Dasypus novemcinctus. The sequence goes on along the minus strand of NC_080676.1, from coordinate 30,540,767 downwards.
GGGGCTCATTGTTGAACCATCCTTCCTTGTTGGTCTTTGCAGTTGCACTTGGGGGATTATTGCTGTTCCATTGGGGAACGTGACAGAGCTCCCCTGGGTAGGAACTCAGAACTCCCTGAGTTGTTGTTTGTAACTGTAACTACTGTGAAAATACCCAACATATATCAGAACATATATAGGTCCCCTATATACATACCCTGGAGAAGTCCCTCCCAACCATGTGTCCCCATCAATAATACCCCATACCAGTGTTCCTCCCCTGCCATAGTTGAACCTCTCTGTGGTCCAAAACTTTTTCAACAATGAAGCCTAATATATTGCCAAACTCAATTAATAGGAAAATGAAATACAGTAATGAGTATAAAGATTAGAAATATACATACTAATTTAGAAATACTAAGATAAAGTAAAAATAAATTGGTATATTAATAAAAATGAAAAAATATTATAAAGCTTTGTTTTTTTAACATTTTGCCTTTCATCACTGTAATATGTGTTGCCCTGTATGTACAGTGGCAAGGCAGTTTCTTTTATTTCTTCCTCAGAGTCTACATCCATTCTTCTTTTTTAAATTTTTTAAAATAATTTTTAATTTTTTCCTCAAGAAAGTTTTAAATCACAGTAATTCACATATACAACATAGGGGACTCCCATATATCCAATATCAAACCCTTTCCTTCTTCCCCAGCAATGATCTTTTTACATGTTCATGTTACATTTGCTGCATCTGATGTACAGATTTTGAAACATAGCTTTCAAACATGGTTCCATTTTGGTTTACGTTATGGTTTATATTTTAGACTGTACACATTTCTAAATATGTAGTTCCCTTATGTTTTACATTAGGTTTACATTTTAGCTTATAGACTTGTATACATTTTTGGTGTACATTAACATCTCCTATATCCATTGTTACATGATCTTGTGGAGCACTTCCATTGCCCCATAGTTGCCCTGCTTCTATCTATTCTATACCCCTCTCCCCCTCCCCTCAGGGCCCACAGTGACAATCAATCTTCACACTTGAGGGACCAGATTTACAGATACTTGCAACAATGCTGAGGGCTTGACATACTAGACTGCCCTAACCCATTGGGTGCCACCAATTCTCTTGAGGGACATAATTCTCTCTGGTAGAGAACATCAGGTCTCCCCAGGATGTGGGTACATCTTCACACTCATTGTACGGTCTCCACCCAATGATTTAACACACTATGACAAAATGAGTACTCACACACTGCCTAGCAGCCTGCCCCTGTGCCAGATGCCCCCCCCCTTAAGCACCTTAAACACGTAATCCTTCCTTATTATATTTTCTAGAATTTTCTCAACCTTATAGTTTCAACCACATACCTGATAGTCTCCCATATTCAACTGTTCCCCCAGCCCTCCCCCCAATTCCTTGGGTCATCTGACCCATCACCCCAACCATAGCCCCCTCAAGCCTGCAAAGCTCCACCCAAAGGTATCCCTATGCCCCCATCTTATCCCTTCCCTGTACAGATACTTACCTCCAGCTTATCATAGACTTCACCCATGTAGGTGTCAGCTCGCAACCTTCCTCTGCCCCGCAAATTCCTTTAATACATACCCAAATTCTTCTGGGTATATACCTAGAAGAACTGAAAATAAGGACACAAACTGATATATGCACACCAGTGTTCTTAGCAGCATTATTCACTGTTGAGGTTTTTTTTGATAATACAACCCATATACATCATTTATTGCAGAACATCCCCAGCAGATTTCGTGCTATCACTCCCTAATGAAATGTATCATTACTTCTGCAGTGCAACACATAAATGCTTAAATTCAGTGTAGAAGACTAGAAATAGCTTCTTCAGGTTTGTCTGCCAAATGACTTCAAGTTGGGTCAGTTATGAAAAGGCTTTTGGATTTCTGAATTGTGGGTGTAGGATTGTCAATTTGAGAGGAAATGGGGGGAAAAGAGGGTATATATGGGATGGAGATGGAGGGGGTGAAAAAGAACCAAATCTTCATTTTTCATTATGGAAAGTCAGTAGACAGTGCCAAAAATTTTTTTAAAAATCAGGACATAATAAACTTGTTATTTAGAGATGTGGAGGAAAATATCAAAAGAGCCATGTAAGAGAGTTGAAAGTGTTTGCCTCTGTGTAGGAAGAAATTGGGGAGTCGAAGGGTCAGAGTACTGCTGTTTTTCCAACCACTTTTATAGAGCTATTTCCTATTTAATATGTGTATGTATAAATGATAAAATAAAAAGCTGACCCTAAAATGGTTAAGAATGGGAGAAAATATGTAAACACTTACCTGGACAAAGGACTTGCATCTAGAATATATAATCTAGAATATATAAAGAACTATCAAAACTCACAGTGAGTTTAATCAACTCACTGTTGATCAGAAACCAATAGTGGGATGGTTTTTACATGCAAAATGTCCCTGGGACTTCTTCATTTGCTTTATTCCTCCTTACCCTGTTCTCCGTACACATACACACACACGTGCACACACACTTTCTGTAAAACCTGAAAATGGAAAGCAGAATCTCTCAACTGTTGTAAATCATGCAATTCAAGTTGATTACTTATAAATATGAACTAAACATAGACTGTTAAATTAGATTTCTTATTACCTATTGTAAATAAACTATGTGAGGTAGACCAAAACAAAACAAAAAAACCCTCAAAAGGAAAAATTTTTTTAAAAGGAATCCAATTAGAAAATGGACAAAAGAGATGCACAGACATTTTCTGAAGAGGATATACAGATGGCAAATAAACAAATGAAAAGATGGTCAACATCTTAGCCATTAGAGAAATGCAGCTAAAACAATAACCAGCAGATGAACCGAGTTGATCATGTTAATTCAGATTCAAGGAATTATCTTAATCTTGGTTTGTGTAGATTTGCAATCTATATTGAATATTAAGATAGCTATTACAGTTTTACCATGTGTCTATAGCCTACCTGCTTCTCCCTTCCCCCAGATCACATCCACTATTGAACTTTTTTTTTTTTAGTGACTTCAAACAACTCACATTTATTAGCTTACAGTTATATAGGTTAGAATTCCAGTGCTGCTCTCACTGGGCTAAAATCAAGGCATTGGCAAGAATGTGTTCCTGTTTTGGAGATTCTAAGGGAAAATCCCTTTTTTTTTTTTTTTGCTTTTTCCAACTACTAAAGGCTGCTTACATTCCTTGGCTCATGGCCTCCTTCCTCCAGCATCAAAGCTGCATCTTTCTGAGTATTTCTCTGCAGTCATATCTCCTTCTCTGACCATAGTCAGGAAAGGTTCTCCAATTTTAAGGATCCATGTGATTAGACTAGGCTGGATAATCTTCTGTTCTCAAGGTCCTTATCTGAATCACATCATTACAGTATATTGTCAAAGGAAGTAACATTCACAGGTTCCAGCAATAGGTGTGGACAGCTTTGGGGAGTCAATATTCTGCCGTGTGGTCTTACTCCTTTGGAACTTTGTTGAGGTAGGTCCCATGCCTCACTTGTACTGCACATCCTGGTGCTCCCTCGCAATTCCTTTCTTATTACAACCTCCCCATTCAGTAGCTACTTTTGTTTCTGTTCCCTCTTCATACCTGAGCACACACCACTGGGTCAGTTATTGAATTTGTAAACTGGTAAACAACTATGTTTTCTTGCACCAATTTTTAAAACTTTTACAGTGCAATTTGTGTTATTTTATGAAGCAAACCAAAGTTAAATTTATCTTGGTTCTTGCTGTCTGCTATAGCAGCATTTGAGGGAGAATATTTTATACATTTGTAATAAATGAAAAATAAACCTGATTGTGAATCCTTTCTTTTTAAAAAATCATAAACCATGTACCAAGTTTTTTATTCAAACTGTATAGCATAAGTTAAACTTTAAATTGCATTCTACTAACCAATATGAGTGTATTTCTGTAAGCATAGTTATGTTGAAATTAACTTAAAAATCAAAAAAGAGGGAAGCAGCTGTGGCTCAATCAGATGAGCTCCCATCTACCATATGGGAGGCCCTTGGCCCGCCTCCCAGGGCCTCCTTGTGAAAGCAGGCTTGCCTGCACACTGCGGAGCGCCGACAGCTGGCAGATGGTGCAGAGCGCCACCCAGCCCTTAGATGCCATGGAGAGCCGGCTCAGCAAGGTGACGCAACAGAAAAAGAAGGGAGACAAGCAAGAACAAGAAGAGCCCGCAGCAAATGGACACAGAGCAGACAGCAAGCAAGCCGCAAGGGGGGAGGGGAAATATAAATAAATAAATACAGGCACAGAAGAACGTACAGCGAGTGGACACAGAGAGCAGACAGCATGCAAAAAGCTGCCGGGGGGGGAGTGTGTGTAAAAAATTAAAAAAAAATAATAGCTTAATCATTTAAAAAATCAAAAAAGAAACAATGAGCTATCATTACATATCTATCGGAATGGTTACAATAAAAACTAATGATAAAACCAAACTCTAGCAAGGATGTGGAGAAACTGGATCACTCATGTTTTGCTGGTGAGAGTATAAAATGGCACAGCCACTCAGGAAATGAATATGGCAGTTTCTTACAAAACTAAATATATACTTACCAAATGACCCAATTGTATACTTGGACATTTATCCCACAGAAATGAAAAGTTATGTCCATATGAAAACCTATACATGAATGTGCATATTAGCTCTTTTTATAGTAGCTGAGAACTAGAACCTACCCAAATGTCTTTCAATGGTTAAACAAACCATTGCACATTCATATCGTGGAATGCTACCCATCAATAAAAAGTAATGAATTATTGATACCCGCAACAACTTGGATGGAGCTCAAGTAATTATGCTGAGTGAAAAAAGTCAATCTCAGAAAGTTAGAACTGTATGATTTCATTTATACAACATTCTTGAAATATGAACAGCTTAGTGGTTGCTGGGGTTAGGTTTGGTGAGGGGAAGAGGGTGGATATGACTATATGGCTATAAAGGGGAAATACCAGAGAGCCCTTTGGTGATGGAACATGTCTTTATCTTGATTGTGGTGGTAGCTGTACAAAGCTACACAGGATAAAATTCCACAGAACTACACATACACACATGTGCTTGAAAAAACTGGTAATATCTCAATGGGTTCTTCAAATTGTACCAATGTCAGTCTCCTTGTTTTGATAGTGTACTGTAGTTATGTAAGATAATACCATTGCAGATAAAAAGATATCATTGAGGGAAGCTGGGTGAAGGTTGCACAGGACCTTCCTTTTTGTTGCTGCAACTTCCTGTAAGTCTATAATTTCTAAATTATAATAAAAATTTTAAAAATAAATTTTCAGAACCGAGAAGAACACACACACATACCCCAAAACACAGATACAGCATGCTTAAATTCTAAAACCTCAATAAAAAAGAAAATCCCAAAACCTAACTGAATGAAAAATAAAAGCCTACAAGGGAAAAAGAATTAGATTGTCACCAGACTTCCTGACAACATTAGAAGCCAAAAGACAATCAGCAGTCACTTAAAGCACTGAAAGAAACAGCTTTGGAGCCAGAATTCCATCCAACTAAACAATCATTCAAAAGTGAAGGGAAAATAATGAGACATACAAGAACTCTAAAAATTTACCACCCATAGACATTCAATGAAAGAAATCTGATAAGAAGAAAATAATATAAATGAAAAAGCAAACTAGAATGATACATACAGCCTAATAATTAACAAAAGCAAAAACCTTAGGTGCAAACAGTACTAAACACATTTACTGTGGGTAAATAAAAATGTAGTAACTTTTTTGAGAAAAATCTGGAAGGTTACACACCAAACAGTTAAATCTCAAATTGGAAGAGTGGGTAGGGATTGAGGGTTGAGATATTAGAGAAGACTTTGTTACAATGTTTTAATTTTTTTAAAAGAAAGATGTATTTCTTATTTGAGTAATTGAAAATTAATTTAAGCAAAAGAGACTGTAAGGTTTTTTTGTGTTTGATTTTTTTTTTTTTTGGTGTATATCAATATTTAGGATAAAGGGTAGATTTTAAAACTTAGTTTTCTCCATCATGTGGGTATATAAATCTCACCTTTTAATTTAGAAAACAACAAAAACAATTTAAAAACACACAATTGAGAGAAATAACATTTATGGAGGATAGTTGGAAAGTTATATTGTCATCCATTTCTCTAGAAGAAAACTTGTTTGGGGTTTGGGCCCAAGCATCAGGAATTACAGAGTTCCTAAGCATTGTTTGGGCCCTTTGAAAACTTGCTTCCACTGCATGTCACTGACCTATACTGAAGATCTCATTTTTAGAAGCCCGGTGGTACAAATTAGTGTAAGGATGATCAAATATGTTATTCTTTTTTTTTTTTTTTTTAAAGATTTATTTATTTAATTCCCCTCCCCTCCCCCGGTTATCTGTTTTCTATGTCTTTTTGCTGCGTCTTGTTTCTTTGTCCGCTTCTGTTCTCGTCAGCGGCATGGGAAGTGTGGGCGGCGCCATTCCTCGGCAGGCTGCTCCCTCCTTCGCGCTGGGCGGCTCTCCTTATGGGTGCACTCCTTGCGCGTGGGGCTCCCCTACGCGGGGGACACCCCTGCGTGGCACGGCACTCCTTGCGTGCATCAGCACTGCGCATGGGCCAGCTCCACACGGGTCAAGGAGGCCCAGGGCTTGAACCGCGGGCCTCCCATGTGGTAGACGGACGCCCTAACCACTGGGCCAAAGTCCGTTTCCCAAATATGTTATTCTTGACATTACAGTGTCTTCTTTAAGAGAATCCTCAGGAGAATCCTCTCTCAAGTCTTAGTAAAGGAATATTTGTGCTTCTCTCAAGTAAATGCTCTGGTTTTTACTTATAAACACTTGAGTCCTTAAACTGATCTGTTTTCCTTTGTATTTCTTGCTAGAAAGCACAGAACGAAGGCATGGCCTTATTTTCCCAATCATGTTTTTTCTTTTGTCCTGTTTTCGTTTTTGCCCCCATTTACTTTATTAGGGTCTCGTTTTGTGTGTACTTTTTGTAAACAACCTCAAATCTGTTTTAGTGTATATTAAAGAAGGGTGGATGAATAGGTGGATGAATGAGTGGATGGATGCATTAGATAATTCATGTATTTGTATTTCAATTTTTTTTGCCTTTACTATCTTCTGGAGCACTGTAAAATAAGATTAATTCCTTTTCTACATGAAGGTCCTGTAAATATTTAGTAACAATTATTTTCCATTAGTTGTCTCTTCTTCAGGTTGAAAATCAGAAATATTTATATAAAAACTTTTATATCAAACTTCATTTCCATATGAGGTGGATTTCAATGTCCATTGGGCCAGTTTGTTTGCCCTCCTGGCTGAATTTGCCCTCCTTTACCTCTTGACTTTTACTCCCCAGCACCCTGTACCCTCCTCTGCTACATCCTTGATTTCCATTCCCCCAGCACTGCACTTCCAAGACCACCCTTCAACCTTGTCATCGCCCAAAACTACCCCATCTATGAAGTCTTAAGATCCAGTGTTCCAGTCTCTGATTCCAACGTCCTATTGTTCTAGCTCTAATTCCCTTATCCACTACACTGCTCAACATCAAGATATCCACCCCAACAACCCTTCGAAATTTAGTCTGTCATTTCTTGGTACTGCAATACCATTTCTCTTTTCCTACCCAGTCTTGTCCCCACAATGCATCACCTCTGCCCAAAATCAGTAATTAAGACCATTTTCCAGTTTTTCAAATGTGAACTTTATGTTTTTGTAAGTATAGCAGTTTGATGTGGTTATTTCCAAAAATAGATATTGGATTATTTTTATAATCTGGTTTTTACCTGGGCGTGATTAAGTTAAAATTAGGGCTTTGATTGGGTGACGTCATTAGAGCAAAAGGCATGGCAAAGGACAGTTGCGGGTTTTTGATGTTGGAGTTTGATGCTGAAACCTTAAGCTGGAGCCCCAGGAAGTAAACTCACAGAGGAAAGAAGAGCAAGCCCCAGGTAGGAGGGAACCCAGGAAGCCTGAACCCTCGCAGTCGTTGGCAGCCATCTTGCTCCAACACGTGAAAATAGACTGGTGAGGGAAGTAATTTATGCTTTATGGCCTGGTATCTGTAAGCTACTACCCCAAATAAGTACCCTTTAAGAAAACAAACCAGCTTCTGGTGTTTTGCATCAGCACCCCTTTGGCTGACTAATACAATAAGTGTTTTTATTTTTTTAAATTTAAATAACTTAAGATCCATGATTAACTGTAAAAGTTTTTGAATTTCCACAAATGTATTTGAATTTCACAGCAAGAACCCAGTGTCAAGCAATATGTGTAGGGTGGCACTTGAAATGCATATTTATGTCCTAGGCTCTATGTTAAGTGCTTTCTATACTTTACCTTAATCTTCATTATAACCCTCTGAGGCTATTCTCCCCACTTTACAAATGAAAAAATGTGTGTGTGTATGTGTGTATGCTCAGAGAAGTTAAATAACTTGCCTGTGGCTCCATAGGTAGTAAATCTAGAATCCAGAGATCCACCCAGGCAGGCTGACTCCACAGCCCAACTCTAAATTGCTATGTTATTCTATATGACGTTCTAACAATTTTATTCTACCACAACAATATAAACAGAATCCTACGTTAGGAATTTATTTTTTTCTTGCTTCAGACATTAGATGCATTCAGTATTTCGTTTTATTATGTTAAACTCTATGATTTTCATTTTTGTGCTGAGCATACAAAACCCATTCTTTTTTTATATATATTGGACAAGATTTACCAACTATTTTAAAGAAATATTTTTCCCTTTTTAAAGTTAATAAAGCCAGACCAGGAAGACACACACTTGATGATGAAGGATTTAACTGAATGATATGGAAAAAAACAAAATTCTGAGTCATTTTTGTCGACCATTTCAGGGTTTATCCATGAAACATTTCTGCACTCCCACAAGTAATTCTTGCATCTTCACAGATTTTCAGCCCAGATTCTATTGTATTTTTAATAGTTCCTTTTAACAGCAAACAATAGCTGCCTTATTTAGCTTGTGAAAAAAATAAAAAATGATGTTGATTTGCTACACAGCTACAGCCACAAGCTCTAATGATAGTTTCTGCCTGGGTACTGCTGGGTGTGCCATGTTGAGAGGTGTGGTTGGCTCTGAAGTCAGGCAGGCTGGATCTGCCTCCTGGATCTTCCACTTACCAGACATGTGACTTGAGGCACACTACTTAACCTCTCTGATCCTGTTTTCTCATTTGTAAAATGGTGTTAATAATCCTTAGCACTGCCAGTTGTGAATTTTAAATGACATAATATATGTAAAATGCCTAGCACAGTACCTGACATGTAAACAGTGAATTATAATTACTGTTATAGTCATTATGGTAGGAAATGAAATGTGTTGTTCCCACTGCAACTGCTGAGCTTATTTTATCTAAAGTCGTGTCCCTGACTATATTTTATTAATTGGAAGAAAGGCAAATGCAAATTGGTACTCGATTTTTAATCAGAGCATGTTACAAATAGTTTTACTTATCAAAGTGAATCATCAGGATTCAAATGCAGTAATTATGAAATTACTAATTATCAACAGATTATAAACATTTTAAAAAATAAAATTACTCTGTAATAACTTCCAGATGAAATCTGTAAAAATAAACACCCCAATACTGCTATTGGGCTTTAAAATGTTTCTATCCAGGTATTCTGGCATTTTGAACACATAGGTTCTGTGTATATTAACATGGGTCTTTATGTTATTTTTAAGATTTTATTTACTTATTTCTTCCCACCCCCTCATTGGTTGCATTTGCTGTGTCTGTTCGCTGGGAACTAAACCCAGGACCTACAATGTGGGAGGTAAGCACCTAATCACTTGAGCCACCTCTGCTCCCTGCTTTGTGGTCTCTCATTATGTTTTCTTCCTTGTGTTTGTTGCACGAGCTGTCTTGCTTGTTTTTAGGAGGCACTAGGAACCAAACGTGGGACCTCCCATGTGGTAGGCAGGAGCTCAATCACTTGAGCCACATCTGCTTCCCTAACATCATGGTCTTTTAATACAGGTGTGTTATTACCATCAAACATACTCACTTATCATTAATAAAAATATTGCTTTCAAGAATTTTCCTATAAAATTATGCCTGAACAAAACTGCGTTTGGTAAATCAATAAACTGCAAGAAGAAACCAAAGTAGAATCAAAGAAACCCATTTTTATTGAACTGAAAGATGTGAATAAAAACTTGTATGGTGTGTAGGGGAAAAAGCACAAGTGAAAACTCGCAGTTTCAAAATTCAGTAGAATCCTATTGCATAACAGGATTCAAGTGGAATTACCAAGTTGTAGCCATTCTGAATTTTTGGGAGAGAAATGTTCCCATGACACAAGGGAAACATACTTGATCATATTATAAGGGTAATTTTACAGGTTTTTGTTATAAAGTTCTTTAAGTTCTTAGTAGTAACAACACATAGGGTATATAATTCATATTTTGGTTCTTGGGTACTTAAACATTGAATTTTAAGACATGTCCAAAGCAGTGTACCCTCACAGGATAAATTATTTACAAGAATAAGGCAACTTCTAGTTTGTTTGAACGGTGGGTAGTATTGATTTCCACATGTAACAAAAACTTAGAGTATAACAGCATTAATACAGGCAATTCCTCAATATCATGTGATTTCATGAAATCCTGTATCATTCTTCATTGATACACTCTCAACTCATGATACAATGCCAGTTCAAAGCTTAAAATTGCATTTAAATAACATACATATTTCCTATTTTAATGCACTGCTAAAAAATCACACATCTGACAAAATGCGCACAAAGATCTAAAAATTTTTGTTTTAATATATGTCCAGTGATTAGCTTTTAGAAGTTTGAAGTAATCAAACCATTACCTTCTAATACAATTCATACATTTTAAGATTTCTCAGAATTGTCAGACTTTTTCAATCACAAGAACAATGTTTCCAGATCTATGTATGGGATGCCAAGTTTAATCTTTCTTGATGTAATATTTAACCTTCCTCAAGCAGAGAAACTATTTTTGCTTTATTCCTTTTCCTTTTATGATAATCATAAACTGTATTATCTGACATATTATGTGTATACTGTATACAGACAATATTTATGCATATGTACATTATACATAATGCATTTTATTATTTTATATTACCTTTTGCTTAAAGGACATTTCACAGAATGATAGAACTGATACAATGACACATTTTTTCTCAAGATAGGTTGACTGAATCCTTCCATAGCACATTACTGCACATTTATGGCTTTAAACAAGTTACAAGTCACAAATTCTTAGGCTTTGTAGGGTGTTGTGGAATGTATTCCAAATGAAAAACGGACATCGTGCTTCTTGGTACGGCATATATATATTAATGATTTTTACTTACAACCTACGGGATGAATGCAACCTGTATACAGTTATTATAAAAAGTTATATATTATAGCACAGTACTAAAAATAAAATATATTCTTCTCAAATAGTGAAAATATGATATCCTTCATGTTTGTCACATTTTCTGATTCGACCATGCCTTTTTTTTCCCATTTTTAATGAAATAATGTCCAACACTGTATTAAGCTATAACAACACTGTAGGCAATTTCCTGTCCATTAGTGGCCTAAAAGAGGTGATAATATGATTATCTTGTCATTAATTTGCTGAAATACCCTCCTGTAGCATTCAATACATGGTAATATAAAAATAAAAGTCAAATAAATATAACTTCTCGGTTATAGAAAAAACCAAAGTCCACTGTACCTTATTATGAACACAGTCTTGGCTAGAACAGTGATTGCTGTTCCCTGGATAAGTACAGCAACTCACCAGATATCACCGTGTCCCACTCCCCCTAAGAGTGAGCCATCAGCTGTGACTACACACCGTGGGCCTTTTGGGGTTCCCCCACAAGGGAGAGGTTTTATAACCAAGTGCTGCATTTATCTTCCTCTGCAGCTCTCCTCGAAACCGCACGCAGCCGCCACCGGACGCGGTTCCCCCGCGAGGGCTCCTCCCTCCTGGGCGAACACGACCTCCCCAAGGGGGTGTGACTGCGCCCCTTTCGCCTCACCCCTCAAGACGCCCCGCAGGGCTCGCGTGTTGGCTTGGATTCGGGAAGCAGGCACTTACAGAGAACACAGTTCCGAGCCAGGACCGAGGGCGGGCACGGCCTTCGAAGTGTGCGCGGAGCTCGGCGGCCGCCGCCGTCCCCGCCGCGCGTGCCAAACGTTTCCTTAGAACGCAACGTGGGGAAACCTAAGACCCCGAGGGACAGCAGGGTGGGGGTGGGACGGGATCCCCACCGCGTCGCCGGGCTGAGGGCGGTGAGGTCAGGGTGCCAGGCCGCGCCGGAGGCAGGAGGTGACGGCAGCGGCCAGCCCGGCCGGCGCGTCCCACCCGCGGGCTCCAGCCCCGCACGGTCCGCCAGGTCCCCGCGGGGCCCCAGGCGCTCAAATGAGCTGGAAGCGGCCCTCGCCGCCGTCGGGCTCTCCGGCGCCGCCGCCTCGCGGGCGGCCGAGAACCGACACGGGCAGCACGGCCTCTCCGGGACCGAGCTGCTGCAGCCGCATGGACTCCTCGTAGGTGGGCAAGTACTTGACTTCTTCGTAACTGGGCAGCTGCAGGAAGACGGGCGAGACCACGCGCAGCTCGTGCTCCGACACGCAGGCGGCGGCCGGGCGCCCCCCGCCTCCCCGGCCCCGGCCGCCGCGACCCCCGCCGCCGCTGTCTAGCAGCGAGTCCTGCGAGCCGGCGGCCGCCTCGTCGCGCAGGAGCGCGGGCAAGTCATCTTCGTCCTCGTCCGGCGGCCCCGCGGTTCCCGGCGGCCCCGCGACCCCCGGCGGCCCGGGCCGCGCCTGCCCGGGTCGCGCCTGGCCGCGCGGGTACCTGCGCGGACTGGGACAGATGATGCGCTGCAGGAAGTAGCCGATGGCGAAGAGCACGAGCAGGATGAGCAGCCCCGAGAGCTTACGGACGAACCAGCCCACGTTGTCGAGGAAGGCGTGAAGAGGCAGCTTGCAGCAGCGCACGGCGGTGGCGTTGGCCGCGTCGCAGCAGCGCTCCCGCTCGCCGCACGCCAGCTCCGCGCAGCCCCCGCCGCCCCGTGAGGGCGCCACCAGCGCCAGCGCCAGCAGCAGCAGCGGCAGCAGCGGCGGCGGGGCCGGTGCCCCCGGCCAGCCCTCAGCCGCGACCCCAGGTCCCCACATGGCCTGCGCAGACCTCTGCTAACGGCCGGGGCGGGGGCGCGGGGAATCTGTCTGTTCGCGCGTCCGTCAGCCCCTCCCCGGGCGCTGCGCTCGGGTCCCGCGCGCGCCGCCTCCCGCGCCTCAGCTACCTGCGGCCAGAGCAGTCCTCACTTGGCCACGCTTGGGCGGGAGGAGGAGCCCGAGGCGCGTGGAGGCTGCGGGAGGCGGTTGCACCTCGCGGCCGGAGCAGACTCCCGAGCTTCTGGCTTTAACCCTGCGCGCCCAGCAGCTCCGGCCGCGCGTGAAGTGTCCGGAGCCGCCCAAGATGGCTGAGGCGGCCCGCGTGGGGCTGCCGGGGGCATCTTGGCCCCGGGCGACCGCGCTCGAATTCCCTCTTCTTGACACCCTCCGGGGCGGAAAGGATGGTAAAGGGTTAACGCCCCGCGCGCAACCCGCGAGCGCCTGGGTTTTGATTTCTGCAGCCGTCGCGCTCTTCTCCGCCAGACGGGGCCTCTCGCTTAGGTGTCTCCGTTTTAAGTGATTGCATTTCCCGAGGAATGTTATTTAAATGGACTTGCGACTGGGGTTCTTTTACCACCCTTCCGGTGATCTTTCTGATTAAAAATGGATCACAGCCATTAATGGCTAGGCTAGCGCAGCCCCACAGCCGTCCCAGAGTTTGGGGACCGGGGGCCGCGGGATAGTTCTGCTCTCAGGCAGGACGGGCACAGGAGACCTCCAGGACAGGTAGAGAACTGCCCGGAAAGGCTCAGGTCCTGGCGCCGCAGAAGCATCCCCAGAGGAAAGGGGGAGCGCTCTGACAAGGTGACCCGAGTGACCAAGGAGAGAAGAGGGGCCTGCGTTTCTCCAGCGGCTCCTTCCACAAGCCCCCAGCCGCGCCCCGGGCTCAGCGGGGGTTTAGGTTGCGGCGTAGAAGGAGGCGTCTACGCGCACAAATAACGTTATCTGTGAAATGTCAGAGGGGATTGTAAGAGGTTGGCAACGTTCCTGAGTACTGATCTGTGTCTAAAGGGTCTTTTCCAAAATTATTCTTGTTTAAAGTTTGCCTTTAATGGGCGTCTGCGCCCTCACTTAGTACACGGAGCAGTAGTTTGTCTTGCACTCGTGGCTACTTTGCCACGGAGGGGCCCCTGAGCGCACACGGGGAGGGACGGCAGTTACCGTGATCCCTGGCTTGCAGGCCCGTTGGATCCCTTAAACTACACCATGGAGAAGCCAGCAGTTACCGCTTTTATTAAGGTGGATTGAAATCGGCAACTGCCTTCTTAGGATTAGGATTTATTCGTTCCCACCACTTTAGAACACTAGGACCCGCTTAAGCGAAACCGAAGGGGGAAATGACATGGTCATTGAGAGAAAAAAGGTAAACTCAAAGATAAAAAAAAAACTGGCATACATGATTCAACTGTGCATCAGATAAAAGCAAAGTTTCTACTCAGAATAAGTTACACTATATCTCCATTGTATTTTTACAGACCAAGAGGATTGGGAGGAGGGGGATTGATTTAGATCAGTCATTGCACAGCCTAAAAGGAAAACTTGAAAATATTTGTGCTGCTGAAAACACATTACTTTGCCTCACTCTACAAAATGATCTCTTCTCATGGAGAAGTTTCTAAGTGTCACTCAGACAAGACAATTCATTCCAAGCTTGGTTGAGCTAGGTCCATTTTTCTAACATTTTCTAAAGCCACCAAGTTTCTCTGTGTCATGTTTTATTTATCTGTTGGGAAGCCTTAAACCTATTTTGTAAAGCCAAATTAACGGGTTTTTAATTATTGTAAAATAATGGGAAACTATTCTCTTAAAAACAAGTGAAAATTGTATTATTAAATCCACACATTCTTTTGTCAAATTCATAGAACATTTTTTATATCCAAGGACTCTGGTCCTGGCTCACCACAAGAGATGAAAATCTGACCCCTCCCCAGGATAGAGTAAACCCAGGATACCCTCTGGGCTTCAACTAAGTGGAGTAAGGAGACATTCCTCAGCGGGAAACAAAGGAAAAGTAAAATTAATGAATTTCAAGCAAGCTCCAGGGTGTAAGCAGTTCATAGTTTGATATGTTTGAGTATGAAATTGAAAAAAATATAAAAGCCTTTTGGGTTTTTATTATTTGATCTTTAAGGATTTCTGCTAATAGTACAAGCAATGGCAGAGGGAAAGGGGAAATTGTTTAGCTGATAAATACATAGGAGAAAGTGCCATGCTTATTGTTATTTTGCAGTTAATAAGTAAATGGCATTAAAACTGTTTGTTTGCCTTAAAAATTAGACTTTATTTGCTAAAGACTAGGACACAATAGAACAACATTGATCTTATATAAAATAAGACATTGGATCCACATAGAAGAGGTGGCATTGGATTGGGAAAAGTGGACATGGTGGCTGATGGGTATGGGGAAAGGCAGGAAGAGATGAGAGGTGGAGGCATCTTTGGGACATGGAGCTGCCCTGGATGGTGCTTCAGGGGCAATCACCGGACATTGTATATCCTCACAGGGCCCACTGGATGGAATGGGGGAGAGTATGGGCCATGATGTGGACCATTGACCATGAGGTGCAGAGGTGCCCAAAGATGTACTTACCAAATGCAATGGATGTGTCATGATGATGGGAACGAGTGTTGCTGGGGGGGGGGGGGGGGGGAGAGGTGGGGTGGGGGGGTGGGGTTGAATGGGACCCCGTATATATATTTTTAATGTAATATTATTACAAAGTCAATAAAATAAAAATAAAAAAAAATAAAAAAATAAAAATAAGTAAAAGAAAAAAAAATAAGACATTGGTAGAACTATGTATATGAAAACAAAGGAAAGGATGAGGTCTGCAAAATGAATATGGAATAGACTTTATTTTTCTTTTTTCCAAATTCATGGTCCCAAAGCATCATCCATTAAACGCCCTCTACAGAAACTGGTGCCTCTTTATTTCTTCTCTGATCTCTGTTTCAGTTAAATTCATTTTTATTTGCAATGTAATTTACTGTGTACAACCTTCTGAAGGAAAGAAAAGAAACCCTATAGCTTTAAAAGCCCCAGAAAAAGACATGCTCATCATTACTCAGTGTTCTTATTCTTTTCTTTATATTTGTTGAACTCACAAATGAATGGGGTAGATTTAGCTCTCGGAAAAATCACCAATTCAAGCCACTTAGCAAGGAAGATAGAATGTAATTATATATTTCATAGAAAAATTGAAATATAAAGATCACACTTTACAGATTAAAAAGAAACTTTATTTTGTTAAAAATCGGCCTCAAATTGTATTAATAAGTGAATGCAAGAGAGAAAAATACATGGAAGGGGGAGAGGTGACCTTTATGCAAAAAAAGTGTTCTTGGAGTATAGCTCGAAAAATATTTAAAACATTAGCTGCTTTATCTTACTCTTGCTTTTTGAAATTTTTCTTTCTCATTTATTCACTTTCTACACTCACACAAATGCCAGATTATCGATATCTTTCAACTCTTTAGAACAGAAGTAAGTAAACAGCACATAGCAAAACCGGATGCTCTTTCAGTGTATCCTTGGGAGCTGCCCTAATAGCTCAGGAGAGCCTGGGTAACTCCATTATGCGACACTCTGTCCTATCACATGATACTGGGTCCAGAAAGGAATTTCTCCCTGATGTCCCCTGCCCGTGAGCTCATTCCTTCAAGCCTGAAAAGCAATAGCGCTGCCCTTTTCTTGTCCCTTCTTCAAAACATCTGAACGTGCAGTTGATACCTTACAACCCGTCAATCCATATTCCCTTTATTCAGAATGTGCAACATATATTCTTATCATTAAATTGTTACTACAATTTGTTCACTAGCCTCCCTCATTTTATCGTTTCCCCCAATTTGCAATATGTCCTCCCAATCCTGAGCAACAGTAAATTAAGGATTTTATTGTGAATAGTATACATATGCATAAATGTGTCTACCTAGATATGATTTGTGATCCAAGAAAATGTCCTTTCGAGTTCTTTTCAGATCATGTTTCTTTCATAATTTATTAAGTAAATATTTAACAAGGGCCCTCTCTGAGCTGGGCATTCTGCTCTGCTCTGGTGATACTATGAAATCAAATCGTTCCTTGCCCTCAGGGAACTTACTAGATTTGGGGGGAAGGAGGGTGCAGCATACACTAATCAGTCACTAGTGAATCAATAATTCCAAACAATGATCAATGCTTATGAGAGAGAAGTGCAGGGTGTCTGAGTTTTTACACTGGACATCACCTGAATTGGGGTGGTGGCAATGTCAGCTTGGAAGACCTCCCTAAGAAAGTGACAAAGGATGAAGACAAAGAGGCACAGAGGAAGGAAATGTTCCAGGCAGAGGAAATTGCATGGGGACAAGTTCCCAAAGTGGGAAAAACCCTTCACTTGTCATTTCATACACTTGCAACAGAGCCTGTGTGCTTTCTACCTCACTAATCTAGGATGCTCCTAGGTTAGCTTTCAGTAGCTTAAGCAATTTTACTTCCACTGTTGCCGGATTTTATACCACTCTGCAGAGGTCTGCAGCGGGTTGTGTGATTATAGTTACCTTGGCATTTCTTCCTGCTCAATTTCCCCCTTGGAGACCCAGGAAATTTCCACAATGGGTTTCTTATTTCAGCTTTTTAAATGGCTGCTTTTGGAGGCTTCTTCAGGCCAAATGCTTGAAGTAAGGGAAAAGTCAGATGAGATGCTTTTTATCTTCTGTGCAAATCAAGCACAAAATGAAAGAGAAAGCTTTCTCCCCTCCTTGAAGTTGAGGGGTGGGAGGGAAGGTTGAGTAATTTCAAGCCCTTATGAAAATCATACCTACATTTATATTTGTCTTTTCAACTTCTCAAAGCACTTTGACGCACATTGTTTTGTTTTCTCCTTACTGCATCCCTGAGATTGGCTGAAGGTATTATTACCCCTTTTTTTCCCAGATGAAGAGAGGTTCAAATTACAGCAAATTGGTGGCAGAGCTGAAACTGGAATCCAGGACTTTTGAATCCAAATCCAGTTAAAAAGGGTGGGAGGTAAAATTGATTGTGGTGATGAATACACAAGTCTGTGATTATACTGAGTGCCAGTGAATGTACACTGTGGATGGATTGCATGGTATGTGAATAAAACCACTTTATTTTTTTTATAGAATTGAATTCTTTTTTTTTTAAGATTTATTTTATTTATTTCTCTCCCCCTCCCCCCCAGTTGTCTGTTTTCTGTGTCCATTTGCTGCATGTTCTTGTTTTTGTCCGCTTCTGTTGTTGTCAGCGGCACCGGGAATCAGTTTCTTTTTGTTGCGTCATCTTGCTGCGTCAGCGCTCCGTGTTTGCGGCACCATTCCTGGTCAGGCTACACTTTCTTTTGCACTGGGTGGCTCTCCTTATGGGGCGCACTCCTTGCGCGTGGGGCTCCCCTACACGGGGCACCCCTGCATGGCAGGGCACTTCTTGTGCACATCAGCACTGCGCATGGGCCAGCTCCACATGGGTCAGGGAGGCCCGGGGTTTGAACCGTGGACCTCCCATGTGGTAGACGGACGCCCTAACCACTGGTCCAAGTCCGCTTCCCATTATTTTTTTAACATCAGAAAAAAAAGAACACAAGCCAAGT
This sequence comes from Dasypus novemcinctus, assembly GCF_030445035.2. NCBI lineage: Eukaryota > Metazoa > Chordata > Mammalia > Cingulata > Dasypodidae > Dasypus > Dasypus novemcinctus. The sequence continues at coordinate 30,522,026 of NC_080676.1, read as the reverse complement.
AAGAAAAAAGGGGGTGAGCATTTGACTCCCTCACTGACTGAGCTGGACCAAAGGGACCACAGGGAGGGGAGGCATGAGTCATTCCTCTGACAACTCCAGACACAATGAGAGGCCATGTGCAAGGAATATGGCTTAGAGTCAAGCTGGACTCTATTCTAGACTATGAATATGAGGTTCTTCTGAGGAAATAAAACTTATTTCTGTCACTTTTGTGACTGCTTTCAGTAATCCATTAAAAATAGTATAGGTAATAGTGTGACAGACCAGCTATTTTTGTATGCATTTCTGCAAACAAAAAATAAATCCCCCTTTTACACTGCATTTGATTTTTATATATGAACTAAGCTATCTAATACTCATCAATATGCTAATGATATGTGCTTGGGAAAATAAGGATATATCAGGTTCTGGAATCACAAAATGGGTATACACATTATAATTTATCAGTGTCAATGTCATAACCTCCTACATTTAAATTTTTGTTTCACAACAATTTATCAGTTACTTATGGCAAACTTGTAGGAAAGATCGATAACTTTTACTTTATTGCTGGCAATATAAAAAATAAACCATAAATGATAACTACTTAGTGATACCAAGAAGATCTGAAATTAGAACTCTAGTTATATCAGCTGAATGAATTTCTTTCTCACTCATGCTTTAAAAAAGAAAAAGATTGTTGAAGTTAGACTATATTTATCAGTAGGCTGTTATGCCAGCCAAATGCTCACATTGGCAGAAAAATTATATAGCATGAAATTATATCATAATATGAAACATTTTTATACTCCATTATTTCTCTTTGTCTCCCTTTCATTACAAGGAAAAATTGGTTGTTAATACTTCTGAATCGTCTCTGTAAACCTAGCTGAAGTGTAAGGTGTCTGTTTATGCATCCCTGTCCACAGCTAGGACTAGTGGCATTGACTTTGAGCTGGCCATTTGTCCCTGGTCAGGGCTGTAACCTACCCATCCAGCATCCTGCTCCTTATGTCTTCCTAGATACCTGCTGTGGCAGTTTGATATATTCATGAATTCCAAAAAGAGATACTGATTATGGTTGTAAACTGGTCTGTTCTTCTGGGTGTGCTAACCCCTCTTTTGGTTATACTAGATTCAGCTGAGCCATCTGAATAGATTATGTTAAGATTTGGGGCTTTGATTGAATCTTATCATTGAAGTGTGACTCAGCATTGAGTCCCAGCCCCCTTCGTGGGTTGATAAAACAGACTCTCACAGAGAAGATATACAGAGGATCCTGCAGCAGCCCATGGAAGAGAGGTGAGCCTGACAGTCTACAGCTGACCTTGGGAAGAGACCAGAGCAGCTGAGCCCGGAAAGAAACAAGCCCCAGAAAGAGAGACAAGCCTTATGCCAGCCTGCAGCTGCGATTGGAGGAAGCTAGGACCACGGAGCCTTAAGAGGAAAAAAGAAGGCTGAAGCCTCACAGACATCACCTGCCATCTTGCTTCAACACATGGCAACAGACTTTGCGTGAGAAAGTACTTCTTGTGATACTTGAGTTGGGCCCTTTAGGGCCTTGTAAGTGTAAGCTTTTAGCCCAAATAAATTCCCTTTATAAAAGCCAACAAATTTCTGGTATTTGCATCAGCACCCTTTTGGCTGACTAATATACCTGCCTAAAAAGACTTCAGATACACCCCAATATAGTAAATGTCCCTGAAAAATTTCCATTGTAGGCTTATCCAACCATGAACTTTAAAAGGCCTTTTGGTATAATCTTATTTCTTCCTTTTCACCTTTATTTCCCACTCCTTCCCGTCCAATGACCTTTGCTTCAGTAAGTGACTACCTGATGCGATTGCCCAGGTCCCCTACTTTAGACAGTACTTTTCCTCCTTCTGTGCCCCCCCACCCACCAAGAGCTCCCCTTTCCCATCACTGTAGATCAAAACCATACATGATACAGCTCCAATGTCACCTTCTCTTCAGAACGCTGTAACTATCAATCCTCCAACCCACTTTCCCCTGCCTTTCTTCTCAGAATCCCCTTAAAACCATTTCCTTGTTTGTGACATTTCTCATTTTCTTCCTCATAATCCAGGTGGTTATGAACACATTTTAACCTTCGGATTTCTAGATATAAGTTCATGGCAGCAAGGTCTGTGTTGTGCCCTGCAGCACAGTGGTTTTCCATCTTTCTGTGTATCTACACCCTTTTGCAAACTAGACTTTTGGGAGGCTCTTCTGGATCCCCACTTCCTCACTACCCGTTTCTATGTTGTTTGAATACGACTCTACTGCTGGCCTTGCTCTATTATACTTTCATCAGGTGACATTCTCAAACGTCCTGACAAGCTTGCCATCTTTCTTCAGCCTTTACTTGCTGTTAGGTCACTCTTCTTACCTCTTGGAGCAATGTTCATCCTGCTAAATACAAATCACAAGACCAAATGTGATAAGCACCACTTTAACAGCATGTTTGTGGCTCATTTGAAATAAAAATGAAACCAGAGAGCTTACAGGACTCCAAAATGCCATGACCATCCCACCTAGGAACCTCCTCAACAGCAACTTGAACACAATTGGTGCTTGTGGAGGTTTGGAGCTGTATGTGCCCCAGGAAAACATGTTCTTAAACTTAATCTGTTCCTGTGGGCGTGAACCCATTGTAAGCAGGACATTTTGATGAGGTTACTTTAGCTAAGGTGTGGCCCAGGATAGGTCTTAATCCTATTACTGGATATCTTTTATAAACAGAATTAAATTGAGATACATAAAGAGAGAAAATCATGGAAAGCAAGAAGCTAAAGGTCAACAGAACCTGGAAGAGAGAGAGGCCAAGAGAGACTGTCATGCGACAGAGGAGACCAGGATCCAGGCTCATAGGCAGCCAGTCCAGAATGCCAGTCTTTGGGAATAAAGCATCGTCTTGATGATGCCTTGATTTTTACTTTCTCTTAGCCTCAAAAATGTGAGTGAATAAATTCCCATTGTTTAAGCTGACCTTTTGCATAGTATTTGCATGAGGAACCAAGGAAACTAAAACAGTGCTAAATGCATTTTTTAAAAAAGATTTATTTTATTTTATTTATTTCTCTCCATCTCCCCCCCACCCCCACCCCGGTTGTGTGTTCTCTGTGTCCATTTGCTGCGTTTTTTTTGTCTGCTTCTGTTGTTGTCAGCAGCGCCCGGAATCTGTGTTTCTTTATGTTGCGTCATCTTGCTGCGTCAGCTCTCCGTGTGTGTGGCGCCATTCCTGGGCAGGCTGCACTCTCTTTCGCGCTGGGTGACTCTCCTTACAGGGTGCACTCCTTGCGTGTGGGGCTCCCCTATGTGGGGGACACTCCTGCATGGCAGGGCATTCCTTGCATGCATCAGCACTGCGCATGGGCCAGCTCCACACGGGTCAAGGAGCCTGGGGTTTGAACGGTGGACCTCCCATGTGGTAGACGGACGCCCTATCCACTGGGCCAAGTCTGCTTTCCCTAAATGCATTTTTATGGAATTAATTTATCTAAATTTATGGATCTCTATTTTCTATATGTACTCCTTTCTTAAGTAACAATTCTGTGATTTTGTTAGCTGTAGAATGAAGGGTTTTACCTCTTTCAAGCAAAACAGATTTTCCCTTGTTTTAGTGTCCTGGAATTTAAAGAACAAGCCCTTATTGCCCTGTGATTTGCTTCCCAAGAACCAAATGCTCCAGCCGTTGGAAGACAGAATTTTCACATTCATTGTGTCAGTACCTTGGGCCAGACTTGAATCGTTTTGCTTTTAGATTCTCACTTCTCTCCTCCACAGCTCTTCTCTACATTGTAGGTGGGTGGTCTCTGGAAGGCATGGGATTCTGTCAGGGTGCAGCCAGTAGGAGACTGGAAGAGGGATAAAAGCAGCAGCTAGGTGCTGTCTCTGGCAGCCACTTGGCCTCTCCATGGCTCCCATGGACATGCCTCCTTCTGTCAAGTGGCCCTCGGCGCCCATGGACCACCTCCTGTCACATGACCTCTTTCCCACTGTTGCTAATTTCTGGCTGCCTCAACCTCTTCAGGGGTTTCTCAGCTCTTTCTGTGTAACCAATTCCTTTTTTCTTTTTTTTAAGATTTATTTTTCTTTATTTATCCCCCCTTATTGTTTGTGCTCGCTGTCTGCTTGTCTTCTTTTTTCAGGAGGCACCAGGAGCCAAACCCAGGCCTCCCATGTGGGAGGGAGGCGCCCAATCACTTGAGCCACCTCCGCTTCCTGGTACCCAATTTCTTGTATTTAAATTCTCTCTGCTTTAAATACTCAGAATAGTTTGGTCTCCTGGCTGGACCCTGACCAAGACAATGTCCTGAAACCTCCTTTTCCATCCCCAGGGATGCAATGTGACATATCATGAGATTACTCTGATCCTGTAGGTTGGATGGATTTATGTTTCTCCCCTCTGCTGCCCCAGACTAGTCCTATTTCTCTCACCATCCATATGGAAAAGTAGGCCTCAACTGCTAGTGACAATAAGCAATGTTACATACCAGCTGTGCAAGCTTGGGCAAGCCATTTAATCTCTGCATCTGCCATTTCCTCATCTGTAAAATAGGAAGCTAAAAAAAAAACCTACCTCATAGATTTGTTGTGAGGGTTAAATATATGTAAAGTGCTTTGAATACTGCTTAGCCCACACTGAGCAATATATGTGTTAGCTATCATTATTTAAAAACAAATAGTGCAAATCTTTCCCCACCAACTAGTTTGACTCTGAAATAGTAATGTACAAAGCTAATTTTTCTTAGGGTTAACATGACTTTATTTAGATTTGTAATTTGTCTTCCTGAATCAGGCAAAGACAAATGGAATCCATTAACTTTGTAAAATTTATTATTTAGCCCTCAGTTTTATCATTGGCAATGCTATAAGAATCAGCCACATGAATTTGTTCTGCATTTGGAAAATGGTTGGAAACATTATGTCTCCTGTGAAATTCCCTTTCAAGCTTTCTTTCAGAGTTCAGCCCCCAAAAGCCCTGATTTTTTTTTTATGGATCTGTTAAGGCCTTCTTCATTTTGATGATGGTAATTGTGTAAATAGCCCTGAGTCTCCTTTTGCTTTGGATGCCAGGAAGCTCAGAACTAAATTTAAAGTTTAATTATAACATCTGTGCCAGCCCATCCCCCCCCATTTATACTTCTACTTTAATATAGACTTTGTTATCTAATGAAATTTATTTTTCGTTTGAGTCCCTATACATATTTTATAATTTATATTTGTTGTAAGCTATGGAGATTTCTCTGTGGAGTAGGATGTGATATAAATAAACAACATTAAATTTGTAGGGTTTTTAGAGTGCTATGAGTTTTTCATCAATATGTTTGTCTTAGTCTGTCAAAGGGGTGCCCCTGCAAAGTATCAGAAACCTGTTGGCGTTTATCTGGGGTAAAAGCTTACAGTTCCAAAGCCATGAAAAGTCCAAATTGAGGTGCCATTGGAGATGCTCTCTCACCAGTCAGCGACTGTTGATCCTGGCGTGTTGCCACGTGGTGAAGTAAGATGGCTGCCGATCTCTGCCCACGTTTCTCCTTCCTCTCAGGCTCAGCTTCTCTGCTTTCTTCCAGATTTCAGCTGTAAGCTGACATAGGGCTTGTCTCCTAGGGCTTTCTATGGCAGTCTCAGCTGTTCCACTCGCTTCTTCCAAAATTCAGCTGTAAACTATGAGGCAAATGGCTCATCTCTCCCCAGGGACTCAGCCATTTGAGCCTTCTCCTTTCTGTCACATGGCAGGATCATAAATGACAGAGCTCTCTCTTCCTGTGTCTGTCTGTCTGTGTGAGTCCATTTATATCATACCCAGCAAGAGGGCAGGGACTCAACCTGAGTCACACCTTAACTGATGTAGTAGAATCAAAAGCCCTACAGCAATCCTATCAAGTAATCTAATCAAAGTTCCCTCAACTGAATTTAATGCAATCAAAAAATATTGCACCCAGAAGAACAGATTAATTTACAAACATAATGTTCCTCTTTTGGGATTCAGCAAATAATCTCAAACTGCCACAATGTTATTTCACATAAATTCCTTTTAGAATATTATCTCAATGTAAAAAAGTTATTTTCTAAAATAGCTATATTTTCTCAGTGGGAAGTTTAAATTTTTTGGTCACATACCTCAGTCATTTTTCTTTCAGAATCACTTAGAATGGACTTGACCAAATGCTCCCTGAGCATGAATTCTCAGTTATTTTTATTTGGAAAATGACTCTGTGGTCAAGTAAGTTTGGGAAATACCCTGTTAAAGAAAATTATGTAGCTTCATTACTTCATTACTTCAGGATTTTTTAGAGCCTTTAACTTTTTAAAGCACATTGTGATTCCCCAAGCAGCACAAGATAAGGTAGCATTTTCCCCACTTACGTGACCAAGGAATGACCCCGAAACACACCACCATTTTTTTTTCCTTAACTGAAACTCCATTTAATATTTTCAGGATCTAGGATCCTCCAATATGAACTTATTTCCCATAGCAGAATGTAGGCAATTGCCACCTTTTCAATGAGTCCATGAGAAAATCAGAAAGCGCTGTTTACTATCAGTTCAGAGAATTCCTTAGAATCAGGAATCTTGAAGAGTTCTTAATTTTTAAAAAAATTCATCTCATTGAAATAATAGAGGCAAATTATTTGGAAGTAAACGCACAATTTAATGTGTTGGGCCCTCACTGTTTTTGTTTAAAGTCTACTAGTCTGGACAAAAATATAAAAATCAATGACCACGTCACAAATACGACATTTAAACTGTTCAATATCATGGAGCTTTAGGCAGGGTCAGATTATAAATGAGTCTAAGAATAGAGTCAAAGCGTCCAAGCTGTGAATATAAGAATTTTTAAAATGACATGTTGGGAAGTAAATGTAATTACTTCTGAGCATTTTTCCATATATATAAACCTCAAATATAAGGCATAATCTTATTAAGATTGACAAAGCTAATCTATAATTAAAGAAGTTCAGAAAGACATTTCAACAGTAATTTACTTTTTCTTAAAGAGGAACAAAGTGAAGACTATACAGTGGAACCATCTAATAATAAAGCATTCTGGCTGCTTATCTTTGTTTGGTTCCAGAGAGCCCTGTGGTGCCAGCTCTAGAATTCTACACTCCTCTGTTTACGTGGACATTTATTCCCAGGGAGTCAGTATCCCCCTTCTAGAACAGTTTTCCTATCTAGCTGTAATCATAGCAGCTAATATTTGTGTCATGTTTAAGCACTTACAAAATGCTTGTACACGTATCATCTCATTTGGTATAACAATGAGGTGGATCAGGAAAGCATTAGCAGAGACAATTTTCCTGGTGATTAGGAGTTCAAGCCATGGTGTCGGACAGACCTGGGTTTAAATCCTGACTCTACCACTATCTTTATAACTTTAAGCAGGTCACCTACCTGCTTTCAAGGTTATCGTGAGGATTAAATGAGGTGATCCAAAATGCATGGAACATAGTGAATGCTCAATACATACATTGTTAATATTATTAATAAGATTATCTTAGAGAATTTAGAGGAAAATTAGATTCAAGAAGAGTGACCTGTTCAGAAGAGCAGAAAAAGGAAGAGCTAAGATTTGAATGGGGAAACGGACTTTGGCCCAGTGGTTAGGGCGTCCGTCTACCATATGGGAGGTCCGCGGTTCAAACCCCGGGCCTCCTTGACCCGTGTGGAGCTGGCCATGCGCAGCGCTGATGCGCGCAAGGAGTGCCGCGCCACGCAAGGGTGTCCCCTGCGTGGGGGAGCCCCACGCGCAAGGAGTGCGCCCGTGAGGAAAGCCGCCCAGCGTGAAAAGAAAGAGCAGCCTGCCCAGGAATGGCGCCGCCCACACTTCCCCTGCCGCTGACGACAACGGAAGCGGACAAAGAAACAAGACGCAGCAAATAGACACCAAGAACAGACAACCAGGGGAGGGGGGGAAATTAAATAAATAAATAAATCTTTAAAAAAAAAAAAAAAAGATTTGAATGGATCTTATTCCCAGGAGGGAAACCATAAGACCCCTGTGCTGACGGAGCACGGCCTGCAGGGGGCGGTGCCGCTGGCCTGCCCAGCAAGACTCTGGCTACCGTCCTACCACTGACATCAGTAGGGAGCGGGCAGGAGCTGGTCAACAGTGCCTGAGTTTTAGAATAAGGCAACTGTGGTTTCAAATGCAAACACTGCCACATATTAGCTCTGTGACAATGATACTGACTTTTCAGGATCATTGTGAGAATTCAACGAGATGATGTACCATGTCAAGGGGTGCAGGGTAAGCTGTTGATAGATGTTGGCTATTGTTGAGGAGCCAAGTTGGGTTAGGGGGCAACTTCTCTGTATCAACCTGGAGAGAATTATGTTTGGAATGGCCCCGTCCTTACCCAATGGGGCAGAGGTTTAGACTCATTGTATTTTATTTCTTTTGCCCAGATATAAAGAAAGAAATAGAAAGGGCCCTCTCATCCCCATTTTTTTAAACAACTTTGTTTATAAAATTTATCTGCACAATCCAAAATAAAATATTAAAGCTCCTTAATAGGCTCTTAGAAGAAACGTTTTGGCAAGCTCTTCTGAGCATGTTTACTATATCTTGGGTTTGTAGCTGCGGCAAGTCAATATGTACTTTTAGATATAATTCGAAGTTTACACTTAAATGTTTGCTGCTTAAAAGAACATCAGGGAATGAAATATTCAAATAATGCCTCACTGAACGTTTGGTATTAACTACCATCGATTAAGAGTAATGTAGGCAGTTAGGTGTTAGAAGAATAGTGTCTTGAATTCTGTGAGCCTGGGGAGCCCTGAGCGGAAGGAGCAGAAGCAGGAAGAACCTGGCTAGGAGGGGCGGAAGGCTCCCCTCAGGAGCGGAAATGTGAACTGAAGCTTGAGGAGTCAGCATTGAAAAACACATTGGAAACTGTAAAGTGTGTCCTACAGCTCTTATAGTCTATAGAACAGAATAAATACAAAGATCTGAGAGTATATATAACTACAAAACTGAATTGGCAATTCCTTTTCCCCCAGGTTTATGGTATTTCCTTGCCTCTAACCACCCCCTCCCCACTTCCTTTTTTGTTGTGGTCTTTTTTATTTTTTTAAAGATACGCAGATCACATAAAATCTCCACTTCCTTAACCCCTATTATAAACTAGGGCCTCTCACCTCCTTCAACATTGTGGCAGATTGTATTTTCCAAAGATTATCTCACCAATATAGAACTTATCCCATACACTCTATATTTTTTTTTTAGATTTATTTATTTTTTTATTTATTTGTCTGTTCTCTGTGTCTGTTTGCTGTGTGTTCTTCTTTGTCCGCTTCTGTTGTCAGCGGCACGCGAATCTGTGTTTCTTTTTGTTGCATCATCATGTTGTCTCAGCTCTCCGTGTGTGCGGCACCATTCCTGGGCAGGCTGCACTTTCTTTCACGCTGGACAGATTTCCTTTACGGGGCGCACTCCTTGTGCGTGGGGCTCCACTACGCGGAGGACACCCCTGCATGGCAGGGCACTCCTTGCGTGCATCAGCACTGCGCATGGGCCAGCTATACACAGGTCAAGGAGGCCCGGGGTTTGAACTACTGACCTCCCATGTGGTAGGCGGACACCCTAACCACTGGGCCAAGTCCACTTCCCCCCATACACTCTTACAATGTAACATTTGCGTGCCTCCATCAAGAGCTCCCCTTGAGCAGAGAGAATGCAGCATGAGTGACTTAGTGTGAGGTCCAAGACTTGGTCATTAAAAGGCAAAAAGGCTTCCACTGGTGCACGCCTGCAGACTCTCTCTCTGGCTCCCTCTCTCCCTCCCACCCCTCTTTTCTCTCTCCCCAGACACTTGTCCTTGGACCCCAGATACCTTGTTGTGAGGAAGCTCAGGCCATGGGGAGAGGCCTCATGTGGCTGTGCCAGCTGTCAGTCAGCGAGGCCCCCAGCCAACAGCCAGCGTCCCCAACGTGGAGTAGACGAGCCTTCAGCTGATTCCAGCCGCCTCACCCCTACCCTGCCCCGACCTTGGGTCTTCTGGTCCAACCTCAGGCCCGAGAAGCAGAGCCAAGCAAAGCTTGCTGTGCCCTATTTGAATTCCTAGTCTATAGGAACTGTGGCAGATAATCAATGATTATTGTTGTTCTCAGCCTCAACGTTTTGGAGGTAATTTACCACACAGTTGTAGTAACAGGAGCAAAGATCTCGAACCCCCCCCCCCCCAGTTATTTCTGGGAATCTCCAGGGGCATCTCAGATGCTGCCTCAAGGACAGTGTCCTCGGTCTTCACAGCGTTGTTTCCTGTGCAGTGGCCGCTGCTCAAGAGGCCATGCAGAGCACAGTACCTTACTGCCACCTCTCCTGCATGCAAGGGCAACTGAGTGATTACAGCCAGGTAGGCTTGTCTGGGGAACTTCACATTCATTCAGCATAAGCTGGAGAGAAGCTGAAAGACAGTCACCTGGGAGGGGACTAGACCGTACTGTGCTGGACAGTGTAGGCGTGTGTGTGGGTGCTGCCCTGTGTCCTTCTTGGGTACACAGTTGTTTGCATGCTGAAAAGGGGAGCACAGCTGCAGTGGGCGGGTGGTGGAATTCCCTCAGGAGCACAAACCACAGGCAACGTGACCCTCTCAGGTGGTGCCTGCTCACTTATGGGACCTCAGCTGCATACCCCACTTATCATCCATCCAGGACCCTTCGCAATCCCAGAGGATATGTTTTGGGACCCAGGACTCCAGATTCCAGTGTGTATGTTAGCGACTGGAAAATATCTGCCTCTGTGCTAGACTAGGTCCAAGGAGAAGCACTTAGTATCTTGTTTGGTTTCAAGGAACAGTAAGACTGATGAAATGGCGGCTTAAAAAAATGTTTCTTTTTTTTTCATTTTATCTCATGTGAAAGAAGCCCAAAGAGAGGCAACACAGGGATGCTGTGTAGTTCTACAATGTTATCTTGTTGCCTCATGGTGGTGAGGATATGTAAACTCCACCTCCAGACATCACCTCTGAGTTCCAGGCAGGAGGAAAGAGAACGGCAAAAATATAAAGAGTATATACCAGCTGTGTCTGCCATTGCCTTAAGGAGCTTCCCTAGACGCTTCAATTAAACAATTCTACTTACCCCACATTGGCTAAGATGAGTCATGTACTCATTTGGGTTGCAAGGAATTTGGGTCATGTGGTTTATTAACTGGGCATAGTCTGCCCAAACCAAAATTGGGTTTCTATTGGTAAGAAAAAAAAACAGTGTCTATAACATGGGAGCTGGAGTCTACTCCGAAGTCAGTCACAGTCAAGTCAGGCCACTCACTATTGTGTGAGATTGGGTAAAAGACTCACTTTCTCTGTGACTCATTTCCCCCAATTATAAGGGTTACATTACATTAAATTTAAAAATGCATGCAAAATGTCCAACATAGCACCTGGACATAGGATACTTTCAAATCTCTTCTTTACAAGAGTCTCTAAAGGATCTTAGCTAAGACCTTCAGAGTCCAGGCTAATTAGACTTCCCCAGCCCCCCTGGACCTTTTTGCATAAGCAGGGAGTAAGCCTCCCAGTGCCGCCCTCAACCAGACCAGGGCCGGGAGGAATGGGAACCCCTCAAATGCAAAAGGGAGGCAAAGGGAAGGTTTCCTTTCCTGCATCTGCATTGTGGATTCTGGGCTCACTGGCCCCTCCTAAAACCTCCAGGCACTGTGTAGCCATACGGGGGCACCCAACGAACAGTTCTGTGTACTAAGAGGTGGCTACCTTAAATGGTCCCCATTGCTCCTTCGTCCATCTAGTAGGCTTCATGGGAAAAAGGATGAAAGGCCTGGAGTTGCTTAATAGGACCATGGAAGAAATTTACATTATGCTGTGATTAGGTGATCGTGTGATTATTAGCCTATGCTCATGACACATCAGGAGGGTCAGCGCAGGTCGACATCCTAAATGCCGTTTCTGTCTAGGCTTCTGGGAACTAAAAGCTGTGACTGCGGGAGCAAGAGTTAAGGTCATGCGAAGGCCCTAGAACAGGTAGACTCCCCAAACTCTCAGTGGATTTGTATAAAGGAAGTTTATTTCTCACCCTTATAAAGTTCAAAACAGGTCCTGATTTGGGGCAGTTCTCCTGCAAATAGTGCTTCGGGAATGCAAGCTCCTTGCATCTTACGTGTCCGGGGTCATCCACGTATCTGCTCCTCTGCCTACGGAACGTGGGTGGACAGGCCAGGGAGGATGCCGCCTGGGTGGCTTTTGTACGGTGGATCCCACCTGGGTGGCTTTTGTGAGCTGATACCGTCTATTGACTAGTAATCGGCCACGTGGCTTTATTTACTGCAAGGGAGGCTGGAAAATGCCACCCAGCTGCATCCCCAGGAAGCCAAGGGGTGCGGTGAACAGCAAGCCCTGCTGCTGTGGAGACTGGAGGAAACTGCTATGGAGAAGAGGTGGGTTTTGGAAAATAAAACCTTAGTGCCAGGATGGATTTTAAAAGTCAGTTAATCCATACACCTCATTTTGAATTTAGTTCTATTTCAAATCAGGGTAACGAGCTTTTCAAGTCACTCAAGCCTGCCTTGCTCTGCTCTAAAGGAGCACACAGGGCCAGATGGGTGGGGTGGGAGGAGGGCAAACGCCTGCCTAAGGAAAGGAAGGGCCGAAGGGAATGACAGCTAACAGCCAGGGGCCTTTCAGAGGTGTTTAGTGCAAGCATCAGTGGACTGTGTCCGTACTATAATAAAGCTAGTAGCAGGTGATAGGAAAGTTTTAACTCTGAATCAGTGGTTTTTTCCAGCAAATCTCCGGCCAGCGCCCTCAGCATCATTTGGGCATTTGTTAGAAATGTAAATTTTCAGGCTCCAACCTAGACCTACAGAATCAGAAACTCCAGGGATGGGCCAAGCAATCTGTTATTTGACAAGCCCTCCCGGTAAACTCTGATAAGCTAAAGTTTGAGGACCATTGCTTTAGAGTCTATCAACTCTGCAGATTTTGTTTTAGATGTTCAGTTCTGCAAGTCAGGTTGGACTGTGAAGGTTTCACCGTTCTTGTGCATATTCTAATGTAAGGTTGATTCTAATGTAAGATTTTTTTTTATCTTACATCTGAAACCTAAAGAAGTTGCATAAAGTTACGTGGGTTGCATTTTCAATGGTTATTCAAACTGTACTTTATTATTAGCAGGAAAGTCTTTGGGCTCATAAAAGCATTTGAATGTAAGGACCAGAGCTGCTCATTAATGGTGCACACTGGCTCTTTCGTTTTGGACATTACTTGTGGATTCGTCACCGTTCTTAATAACAGAGGTATAAGGGAAACAATGAATTGTCAATCATTTCTCAGCAGGGCCCATTTCTTCATTGGGTTTCACTGCACCGCATAATGCCTGCAAAATTAATTGTCAGAGCAGGTGTCAGAGGGTGGCGCATGTGAGCAAGTGCCGAGGCTTCAGCGGGGGGTGCTAAGGGTGTTGTAGGATTAGGGGAAGTAGCAACCTTTTGAGAGGCAAGGAGATGCTGGCAAGTCTGAAAACCTTGTTGCTAAATTCCAGCTCTGACACTACTGACTCTGGAACCCTCTGCTGGCCTCGGTTTCCATTTCTGTGAAATGAGAGAGCTGGGCTTAGTCTGTGGTTCTCAACTTCTTTACAGTGAGAATCCTTGAGAATCTCTGAAAGTGAGGGCTCCTTTCCTCAGAAGTATGTACATGTGCATGTCCAGCACAGGTCCACAAGCCCTGACCAGATGGTCTCTACCAGTCATCCCAGCTCTGCCCCAGTTGAAAGTTCAGATGCCTCTATCAAATATGGGGAAATAAGGAAACAAATTCTGGAGCGGGCATTAAGAAACATTGCCATTCCTATCAATGCTGGGCGAATAAATCACATGCTGGAAAGAGCTCATGTATCAAATAAGCCTCATTTGGTAAATTGCTGGTCTCACTGGAGAGGAGTGGACAATGTGTTACCAGCTCCCAGGTAGGGAAAGCCCATTTTAAAAGTATTTTATTTTAAAATTAAAAATAAAAGCTTTACATTTTATTTTTCATTTTCCACAGTGTTAGACAGGAAGCAGCCAATGAGAACGCTGAAGCTATTTGGTAATTATCCTTCATCTGCTAATTTATAGGCAGGAAAAATATGATGAAAATGCATTTCCGCACAGCTGTTGATGAGGCATAATGGCAGAGTAATCATCATAAAGTTAATAATCAGAACAGAGCTAACATTTGGAAACTCATTTTTGAGTAAGCAGAAGGCTCTGAAGCCAAAAACAATTTTCAACTAACTAGAAAAATTATGCCCCCCCACACACATACTTTTTTGTCTGCAATTCAACATCAATTAAACAGAGCAAACTAAAACCAGTTAATTACATCAATTTTGTGGTCAACTTTTCAACAACTCAAATCTCCATGATAAACAAACCACAATATTGAAAGCTATTTTGAAAAATCAATAAATAAACAGCCACCGTACAAAGAAAAGTTGCCACACATTTAACAACATATCAATAAATTCTAAACAAGCCTTGTATTTTGATTAGCTCAAGCCCCCCTTGCCTTCCCCTGACTGCACCCAAATATGCATCTTTTGCCCCCATTCCTTTCAGGCCAGTGTGGCTGTGGCTGTGATGCTGCAGATGGATGGCCATTATAGACCTCCACCGAGTAGCTCTTGGTAATTGTACAGCTCCCACCGGAGAACAGAGATTAATGAGCTCACAAATGGGACAGCACGTAATTTCAGATCTTGGTGATGATAACAAGGAGCTATTTAGGATGCTTGATAACAGAATCACTTCCCTGCATTTGTCATCCAGAAGTCTAAAGTCAATGGCATTAATGGAAAGTTGGGCTAATGTGGAGGAACAGCAAATGGGGTTCTTGGCTTGTCTTTCATTGTGATCCTGATTGAAGACCATTTGACAAGGCCTATTAGGACTCTAACCACAATCCACTGGAAATCACTGAAGAGCCAAAGGTGAACAGATATGAATGTATGTGAGGGAGGGGTAGTTAGATGCCCAATGGTAGAGAAAATTGTGACCCATAGGCATATATATTTGGGGTCTCAATGTCCTTTGTTGTTTTTCCTCTACTTTCTCCTCCTTTTACTTTTTGTATTTTGAGTTCCTGAGAATTTTCTCCTATCACCCTGGGTGGAAGCACTGGATGTCCTCTTCCAAATGAACTAGTATATTTCCCATGATATCAGGCTACTCTAGGCCAAGTTTCTCAGTATAACTACCCCCTCCACACCAAAACACCTCTTTTTATTTTTGCTTTAAAAATAAATGTGGGGAAGCAGATTTGGCTCAACTGATAGAGCATCTGCTTACCACATGGAAGGTCCAGGGTTCAAATCCGGGGCTTCCTGACCCATGTGGGGAGCTGGCTCACGTACAGTGCTGATGCGTGCAAGGAGTGCCGTGCCACACAGGGGAGTCCCCCACATAGGGGAGCCCCATGTGCAAAGAGTGCACCCTGCAAGGAGAGCCGCCCCACGTGAAAAAAAAGCACAGCCTGCCCAGGAGTGGTGCCACACACACAGAGAGCTGACATAGCAAGATGGCGCAACAAAAAAGAGACACAGATTCCCGGTGCTGCTAACAAGAATCCAGGTGGACACAGAAGAACACACAGTGAATGGACACAGAGAGCAGACAACAGGGGTGGGGGGGGGGGAGGGGAGAGAAATAAATAAAAAGAAACACATCTTAAAAAAACACAAATGTGTACTTTCTCTCAAAAGCCACTGAACCCTGGGCCAACCATTGCTGTCAGACCATCCAGATGTTCTTTGTATTTTTTTTCATAATAAGAGCACAATGATTCATTAATCTGAATTCCTCAATAAATAGCCGTCTTCTCATGTGTGTAAAATTCTGTAATGTTAAAGTCAGTGCCCTGCAAAAGGCACTTACCACAAGATGCCACTTCCAGGGAAACTCTGTTACTTCTAGTGCTTGTGAGTGTTGATCCCATTGACAGGAGAAGAGGCATGGTCAAATATTTGACACTTGTATTCAGAACTAAGGAATTATCTAGATTTTTTTTTCTCCTGGGATCACTTTGAGGAAAAGGAAGACGTAGAAGCCCCAACCTTGAAGGGTATGAACAAAGGGAAGGCGATAATGATAGAAATGATGACAGGGCACCGGGTTAGCAGGAGATAGGGACCAGGTCCTCAAATAAACATCCAGCAATATTCTCCTGGAATTCCGCATGCCATCCTGTGGGCTTAAACTCAAGCCAGGAATCGTGGTTCCCCAGGACTAAAGGGGTGCTCAGGTCCCTCTCCATTCTTGATTCCGGGAAGATGGTGCACAATTCCAGCTTGCTCCTTCTTTGGAGAGAACTCTGTTTCTTTGCTGCTTAGCAGTGTGGCTGGGGGTTTTCCTGGAGAATTTTATGGAGTCCAACCCCAGGAAAAGATTCACTCCCCGCCCTCATAGTTTCTTCCTGATCTCCAAACCCACATCCCCAAATCTGAAGACATCTCTATTAATATTGCATAGAATGGGATGAGGTTGACTAAGGTAAAGTTATAGTAATCTTGAGATTTAAGATTATCGTTTCTACTCTAAGTCTTGAAGAAACATTGGAAGTTTTGTAGTGCCAACGTATGTCCAGAGGTCGCAGAAATACTTCCTAAATCTGCTTCTCTCAATCACCATTTCAGGGTCTGGGTGGCCTTATTTTGATTCCATTGAATTTCCCAAATTTTCTCTGTTTTAGCCCAATTCAGACTCTCTGCCTCTCCTTCCTTTTGCCAGGCAAAAGGGTGATACTGAAGTATAGGGGGAGAAATGCAAAAGCTGATTTTGATCAGGAAGTGTCTCTTGCCTCTCCTTCTCTCAAAGTCTAACCTCTCCACTTGTGTCCTGACTTGGACCTCTTTCACCTTCTCAAATAACTTGTCCCCTGCTCTCCTGGATCTTCGGCTTTTCCCTCCTTGCTAAATTACTGCCAACAACATACAAATACGGCCTTTAAAAAACAAACAAAAAAACACCCTCAACCCATCTGTCACTCCAGCTACTACCCCATTTCTTTTTCCTAACATCACATCAATGGGAACCAGACTTGGCTCAATGGATAGGGTATCCACCTACCACATGGGAGGTCTGAGGTTCAAACCCTGGGCCTCCTTGACCCATATGGAGCTGGCCCATGTGCAGTGCTGATGTGCGCAAGGAGTGCCATGCCACGCAGGGGTGTCCCCCGCGTAGGGGAGCCCACACACAAGGAGTGTGACCCGTAAGGAGAGTCGCTCAGGGCGAAGAAAGTGCAGCCTGCCCAGGAATGGCGCTGCACACACGGAGAGCTGACACAAGATGATGCACCAAAAAGAAACACAGATTCCTAGTGCCACTGATAAGGATAGAAGCGGTCACAGAAGAACACACAGCAAATGAACAGAGAGCAGACAACTATGGGAAGGGGGGAGAGAAATAAATAAAAAATAAATCTTAAAAAAAAACAAAAACAAAAATAAAAACCATCACATCAAGATATGGGCGGGTCAGTGGATAGGGCGTCCGTCTACCACATGGGAGGTCCGCGGTTCAAACCCCGGGCCTCCCTGACCCGTGTGCAGCTGGCCCATGCGCAGTGCTGATGCGCGCAAGGAGTGCCGTGCCACGCAGGGGTGTCCCCCATGTAGGGGAGCCCCACGTGCAAGGAGTGCGCCCCTTGGGGAGAGCTGCCCAGCACAAAAGAAAGTGCAGCCTGCCCAGGAATGGCACCGCACACACGGGGAGCTGACACAACAAGATGACACAACAAAAAGAAACACAGATTCCCGTGCCACTGACAACAACAGAAGCAAACAAAAAAGAACACACAGCAAATGGACACATAGAACAAACAACTGGGGTGGGGGGGGAGAGGAGAGAAATAAATAAAATAAATCTTAAAAAAAAAAAATGATATGGGTGGGAATGGCAGCAGAATGACCTGGAGAAGGTTACATGAGAAGAAAACATGGTTTAGTAACAAGAACAGATGAGATTTCTGACTGCACAGGAAGGGGAGAGTGCTGTGTGCTTGTAGATGCTTGAGGAGAGTGTGAGGATGAGTGTTCACTCATTTAACAAACATTTAATGAGCACCTACTATCTGTCAGATATTCTGCTAGGTGCAGGGGATATAAGGATGGCTGACACCTTCTTTCCTTGGCAGCACAGGCTCTTGGGGCCGACTACACATGACTGCTGGGGTCATGCCTCTGAGACAGCAGCGCCTTTAGAAAGCCCCTGCGGTTTACTGAGCTCCTCTTCTGCACAGCTCCGCTTCCAGCTGCCTGCCCGTGTGCCCTTGAGCACGCTAGGCCTTTTACCCAGTCAGCCTTTGGAGGGCTGGATGAAGTCAGGTTGGTAGTTAAGTATTAATGCATTTTTCCGAGAGCCAAACCTTAACCAAGTAGCTAAGCTTAATATAGCTCTGTTAAAGCATAGGCCCCCTGTGGGGAGCCTCTTGTAGAAATAAAAATTCTGGCTTCTCCTGGTTTAAGTGTAAAAGTGGTTTAGGTGCAATATATATAAAAAACACAAGATCTTCCATTTAAACCATGATCATGTGTACAGTTCAGTGATATTCGTTACATTTACTGTGTTATGCTAGCATCAACCTCATCCATTACCAAAACTTCCTCATCATCCCAAACAGAAAGTCTGTACCTTTCAAGTAATAACTCTTCATTCCCATTCTCACTCCCCGCCCTGGTAACCTGTAAACAACTTTATCTCTATGTATCTGCTAATTCTAGGCATTTCATGAGTGAAATTAGACAAAATACGTCATTTTCTGGCTTATTTCACTCAGCATCATGCCTTCAAGATTCATTCATTTAGTAGCATGTAGCAGAACTTCATTCCTTTTTACAGCTGAATAATATTCCATTGTGTATATACCTCATTTTGTATATCCATTCATATTTTGATGGACACTTGGTTTGCTTCCATCTTTTGGCAATTGTGCATAATGCTGCTATGAACATTGGTGTGCATTTTATTTGTTCACGTCCCTGATTTCAGTTCTGTGGGGTATATACCCAGAAGAGACATTGCTGTGTCTTCTAATAGTTCTCTGTTTAATATCTCGAGAAATCACCACATTGTTCCCACAGCAGCTCCATGAGGTCACATTCTCACCAGCACAAGTGTTCCAACTTCTCCACCTCTTTGTGCAGTGGCCACTTTTAAACTAAGGAGATTGGCTCTCACTCTGGACCCATGCTGTAAGGTCCCTCTCAAGACCTTGAGAAGATGAAGCATTTTGGCCAATGCTTTCATTTTCTGTGCTATTTAAGGATGGTGTTGGGCTCCATGTGCCTGGAACTGTGACCAGAAGTGGCAGGAACAAGGAAGGAGATTATTTATCTCATGCTCCAAGGAGTCCCAGGGTAGGCAACAGAGCAGATACCAGAGTTCCTGCTTTTCTCAAGGATCCAGACTCCTTCTCTTTTCCCACTCTACCATCTTTAGCATGTGGCTTTTGTCTGTTTGATTACAATGGGGCTGCAGCAGCCCTAGGCATGGTATCCATATTCCAGACAGGGGGAAAAAAAACAAAGCACAGGACAAGAGGCCAAAGGGCAAGCCAGCCAAGTCAAGGTCAGAACTGGATCAGAGGCTCTCTTAGCTGCATGGGAGTCTGGGGAGGTAAATATTTTATATTTATAACCTTTACATGAGAAGAAGACAAGGCGAAATTGGGCTGTGAGCTACTTGGGTAACTAACTCAGTGTCTGCCACACACCCACTGTAGCTCCTCTCCTGAAGCAAAGGTTCTCAACCTGGATGTCCATTAAGTGTCCCTGGGAACTTTTAAAATTAAGACCCAGGCTACACTCAGACCAATTAAATTAGAATCTCTGGGTGGGACCCAATAGCAGCAATTGCTAAAAATCCTCAGGTGATTCCACTACTGTAAAGATTGTGCCCTGAGGGTTAATTCTGACCAGATTCTCATTAGGAATAAATGACGGAATTGTAAAATGCTAGAGGTGGGCAGGACTTTAGGGATCAGGACCAAGATTTGCTCAAGGTCAGATCTGTGGGATGAAGAGTTTGGGATGGGAGGGATAACCAAATAAATAACACTCCCACTCTCCATCCTCCCCCAAGCCCCCCCTTCCTCACCCCACCCCTATCCCATCTCAGTCCCCCAGCTCCCTGCTTAAGCCTATTATTACATCCAGTCAAATGCAGTGTGAAATATGTGACTGGGAGGATTTAACCTTGATCCAATTAGTACTGAAGGTTGAGGAGAGCAGGTAGCCTTGGACTGCAGCTGTTTCTGCTCCACTCAGGTAATGATGCTCAGCCTGAAATCCAGTTTGGCATGAGAGTGAAATTTAAATGTTTATTTAATTCAGAACCACTTCTCAGTGAATAGGATGCTCAGGGCCTTGAATCATGAAGGTTTTCTCTACCCAAAGCTTCCTTAACTGATGTGCTCCCGGGGCGGCACTTTTCCGCTGCCTGAGCAGCTGCCCAAAAGCCCTACAGCCAATGCCACTCAGTCACCGGGAGTTTTTGTCTTCTGAAGGCAAGCAGCTGGTCTGCTTCTAGTGGCGTTGATTACCATAGGGGTCTTTCCAGATCATTAGCATTGGAGCCAGCCTTATAGATCATCCATCCAAACTGAAGCTCGGGGAGGTGAAGTGACTTGCCCAAGGTCACCCAGTCTATAGTTGCAGCATTGGGACAACTGTACCAGCCTTCAGGTTAAATTGACTGGATGTTTTGGCATAGCAGAAACCTAACAGATGTGACCAAGTTACACTGGTGTCCAATTATTGCTCTCTAACTTTTCAACATGTCTAAGTAATTCAGGACCCAAACAAACCCATATTACGGGTTTTAAACCTAGCTAACAGAGGGGAAGCAAATGATTCTATTGGCATTTCCTAATTGGCTGCCTGCACTGCTCCACTGCACTGGCAGGCGCTGCCAGCACCTCAGACACTCCTGGCCCATGTAGGTTTTCTCTAGATGTTTCTTGGTCTGAATTGATCCCTGCAATCGCTTTGCTATCCATTATTTAAAATGCCTCTGCAGAACGACATTGTCACCTGCTATTACATTTAGAGCAAAGCAACAAGAAATCAACTATCTTTGGGATTTATGTGACTCATAGTAGCTCCAAGTCGTACATAGACTGATGAGTGTTTTATGGTAATGTGACCTCAAAGTTCAATTTCTTAAGTTCTCTAGGTGATGCAAAATGATTGATTCTGAAAATGAGCGCCAAAGAAATTAATTGATTCCTTTGAAGTAAGCAGACCATTAATTCTTGACCTTAAAAATCTCTAAAATGTTGGGGTTTTTTTCTTATTTCTCCCCATTCCCCCGCCCCCATATTATCTGCTGAGTGTTCTTCTGTGTCTGTTGTTTTCTCATTAGGCGGCTCCGGGAACTCATCCTGGGAACTTCTGGTGTGGGAGAGAGATGATCATTCTCTTGCTCCACCTCAGCTCCCCAGTTCGCTGGATCTCCTATTGTCTTTTCTCTGTGTCTCTTTTTTGTTGTGTCATCTTGCTGCATCAGCTCTTCATGTGGGCAGCGCCAGTCCTGGGCTGTGTTCTGCTCTCCTGCACGGGGCTGCACTCCTTGCATGGGGGCCACCCCTGTGCGGGCTGACCCTCCTTGCAGCACGGGAGTGCTCCACGTGGGTCAGCTCACCACACAGGCCAGGAGGCCCTGGGTATCGAACCCTGGACCTCCCATATGGTAAGCAGAAGCTCTATCCATTTAGCCATATCTGCTTCCCTAAAATGTTTTAAAAAGAGTTAACTTAGCAGTCACTGGTTTTTTTTAAAAATGGAATTAACTATTTTTTTCCCATCATTAAATATATTATCTGAAGGTGCTTATCCACAAACTTTATAGTTAATAGGAAAATATGATGAAATCTGCTATATGCCATATGTTCCTTAATGTCTTACTTTAAACACACATGCTGTCAATGGTTGAAGGCACATCAGGAAGGCGTTAAATCTATGGAAAAGCTCAGATACCTTCTAGGCCATGTTAGAAAATGGCTGGTGATTTTGGCTATGTTCTAATTTGATCTCATTACTGAGGCTGACGTTGTGCTTTACCAGTCCCTGGGGCATCCTGATTCTACCACCATGGCCCAAGCTCATCTCTGGATTGTGCATATCTAGATTGAGTGAGAGGGTCACTTGATCTCTGTGGAGAGTGCCCTGGAGCTGCCACAGCGAAAGGGCTGGTGTATGGGCTTAAACCTCATTCATTCAGCCTGTAGTTAGTGTTTGCTTGTGAGCATGTCCTTGACATGTGTGGGCCTCTGGACTAGAGAACAACAGGAGACCTACATTATCATATGTCTACATTTTAAAAGTTAACAATCAGACTAACAAACTATTCAATAATATACCTTTATAATGACCTGGAAGGCCAAGTTTAAATGTCGAATTCTAGGGCTCCTTGGAGTTCTGCATTAAAACTTGGTGGCACGGGAGTAGATGTGGCTCTGGCAGTTGTGCTCCTGCCTCCCACATGGGAGGTCCTGGGTTCGGTTTCTGGTGCGTCCTGAAAAAACAAAATGAACACCAAGCAAAACAAATGAAAAAACCAACCCAGGCAAGCTGATGTGGTTCAGTGGTTGAGCGCCAGCTTCCCATACATGAGGCCCTGGGCTCAATCCTTGGTCCCTGCTACCTCAAAAAAATATATAATAAAATGAAGTAAAATAAAAACTTGGTAGTACATGGAAAAGTGGGCCATGGCCACCCCAGGGGCATGAAATAAGCTCTGTTTGTAGCAGTCGGCAGGGGCTGTGCTGTGCAGGGCCTAGAAGAGGGGGAAATGACTGAGGCAGAAACACCATGTTGGGGCTCCACTCCTCGACTTCCTCACTGGCTGTTCTGAGCAAAGGACATGGCCTAGCCTCAGGGGCTTCCCTTGTACTCCTGCCTCTGTCACAGGGCTGCAGGACGACAGCGGGCAGGCCGCCGCTCCAGATATGAACACGAAGTAACTACGCAGTCACAAGCCAGCCACCAGCTCCCTGGAGCTGTTCCAGGGACTGCGGCTGGGGAAGGTTTAGCGGGGTGTGCCTCTGGGCAGACTCGAGACTCCGCCCTCCCCACTCACGGGCTCTGGATTCCTCTCACGTCCTGTCCCGGGACCTGGGAGAGCTCAGCTGATAGGACAGAGGAAGGCAGGCAGTCCAGGCAGCCAACGCGGTCTGGACACGGCGGCTCCTCCGCTGACAAGGGAAGCCCTGACACGTGCCCTGCTGGGCCCGGGCAGTGACTGAGACCCAGCGCCGAGGACCCAACCAGGCTGGCGACCCAGCACAGGGGCAGCGCGGTCCACCAGACCCCGGCCAGCCCAGCCCGGGACTGTCTGCCCAAGCCCTCCCGGCTTCGGAGGCTGCTCAGGAAGAGGAGCCGGAGCCGGCCTTAGCCCCACGGCTGTCCTTCACAGGCAGTGTCTGCAGCTCGTCTGTTATCCTCAGTGCAAAGTGTGAGCTCACACGTTTTGAAAAGATCCTTTTGAATCTCAACCAGGTCCCAAGTTAACAGTAACAATAGCTACCACTTGTTGACCGCTGACTATGTGTTGGAACCCGCACTGAGCCCTAGAGTCCCAGAAGCACCTAGACGAGGGGCTGCCAGGCCACAGTCCAGGGCCTGGCGGAGGTAAACCTGGGTCAGCGCGAGATAGTTGTCACGGGCTCCTTTCTGCTGGGACCGGCCAGGAGTAGCAATGTACTTTGGGGAACGGAAGTTTCTGTCATCCTCATTTTTCATACCCGGCCCTCCCTGTGGTGGGAGTTTTAACAAGTAACAATGAAAGGCAGATAATAGGAGAGAAGAAAGGAAAGCCAAGGAGCTGGAGGATCCACAAACTGGATAGTTAGACTGTGACTGAGTCAGAACTGACTCAGAACTGCCTGACACGGGCTTCCTGCTCATTGCAACACCAGGACTGGCCGTTGGACCCAAACGTTATATGGTTCATTTTAACTCGGGTCCGGTGCTTGGGTAAAATCATTGTATTATTTTTTCTATGTATTCCTACAAGGAAGCCTACTGTTCCCCTTTATCTTTTTTTTTTTTTTCCCTTAGTGATTTTGAACAATTTAGATCATACCATGGAGATTTTGGACCGTTAATAGTAGCAAGAATAGTAAAAGTGATAATGATATTCCACTTCTAATTGAGGTGGCAATCATAATGAAACGCGGTAGGATTGGGAGGAGTGTACCATGTGCCATCCCCCAACTGGGCACCAGGACCACAGCTATTAAACCCCAAACCCTGTCTGCACGTGGCTCATTTTCCAATGGGGCATGGGGGAACAGACACCAACCAAATACCACACAAGGTAACCTTCAAGTGTCCTGAGAACTAGGAGGGACACACGCCACTCGAAGGCAGACCTTGCATAGCCTGGAGGGCGAGGAACGGCTCTCCGCGGAGATGAACAGGAATTAGCCGGAGGTGAAAGGGGGTGGGGCGGGGAGAGAGGAGGGACGAGGCTGGTGCTGGGGTTGCCAAGGCCCCGAGACAAGGAACTTGGGGTGTGGAAGGGCAGAGAAGGCCCATGTGGCCAGAATGACGTCAGCAAAGGGGCAAGGGAGGTAAGAAAGGCTCTTAAAGGGCATGTTAAGGATTTTGAACTTGAGCCTAATAACAAAGTCCACAGAGGGCATGTATTATCGAGCAGAACCAATCACATGCAAAGGCCAAGCAGGTGAGATCTGGGGAGATTCGGATGTCTCCCTGACATTTCTTCAGCTCCCCTCTCCTGCAATGCCTGAAATTCCACCTTTACTTCTCCCACAATTCCGTTGTGCTGAAAATACTCCAGTCCTCCCGGGGGTTGGGGACCACCAGCTGCCAATACTGGAGTGACTATAGCTGTGAGTGAGGGATTTGAGAGCAGGCGCCATGGGGCTTGGAGAAAGCAGGGTGGCACTGGGAGTCTAAGGGTGGGATGGGAGCCTAGTGGCAGCAGCTAGGGAGGGGGCAGGGCTCAGGGCCTCCTGCACTCCCCAGGGCGGCCCTTGACTGACAGCTGCAGTAACTGCTGATGACATTGCTGATACATTGTCCATATGACTGAACTGATAATGTTTTGGCAGCTAAATGTTCTACGACTAAAGAGTCCCAGGGTGATGGCAACCAGTTAGGGAACATGCTGGACGATCCCTTGGAAGCAGATTCCACTGCTTCCTTTGTACCAGTGGGTGTGTGGTGGGCTGTGGGTCTGGGCTCCGCCCCTGTTCCCAGCACTGCGTGAACAAGCCCCCTGCCCCAGCAGCCCCCATCTCACCCTGGCTCTGACCTGCCTCTCCCCTGGCTGTCTCTCATGTTGAGTTTCTCTCATCCCTGTGCCCCCAAAGCCTCATGCTCTGCCCTAAGACCATCGCCAGCTGTCTGAAAGGTACAATTTGCAATAAATCATTTCTTTACCCAAACTACATACACTTCTGGGTAAGGATCTGAAAGATAAGTGGCACTATGTTGTCATTCATTCATTCACTCACATGCTACCTCACTCATTTATTCTAACAAATAGCATTCATTAAATGCCTACTTTATCTACTACAGCTGAACATACACCTACCCTATGACCCAGCGATTTCACTCCTAGGTATTTACCCAAGAGAAGTGAGTCCATGTGTTTACAAAAGCACAGGTCCATGAATGAGTATGGCTGCTTTGTTCATCATTGTAAACTGGAAACAAACCCAATGGCCATTGTCTGGTGAGCGGATAAATAAACTGTAGAATACCCCATACAAGGGAATACTGCTCAGCAATTAAAAGGAACAGACTACTGACAAATGCCACAGTATAGGTGAATCTCAAAGGCATTATCTTGAGTGAAATAAGACAGACACTTCTTTTTTTTAAGATTTTTTTTAAGGAAGTACCAGGCATTGAACCCAGGACCTTGTACATGCAAAACAATCACTCAATCACTGAGCTACAACCGCTCTGCAAGACAGACACTCAAGACTACATATAACATGATTGTATTTACAAGTTCTAGAACTGGTGAAGCAAATATATGGTGATAAAAATCAGAATGCTGGTTACCTCTGGGGGGGAAGGTTACTGATGGGGGAAAAGGTCTGGGGAAACTTTAGGGTCACATACCTTCTAAATCTTCATCTGAATAGTGGTTACTTGTCCACATGATATTAAACAGGTATAAAATTTCATTGACTTGTACACTCAAGCTCTGTGCACTTAATTGGAATTGTTATAGTTCAATTAAAAAAAATTTTTTTTAATACTGTGAATAAAAGCAGCTGGGTTTTATTTTTAAGTGCATACAGACATTATTACATTTAAGTCTCACAGTTACCATATGACATAGCTTACATTAGCTGCACTTTACAGTCAGGAAAGTGAGAGCTAAGCGCGCTCCCATGACATGCTGAAGGGGACACAGATGGTAAGCGCATTCAAGCCCAGGGCTGCGAGCCGGCACGTGCACCTCTAGCCACTAAAACCACTGCCCGGAGGCTGAGCTGAGTGCGTAACCAATGCAACCGTTTACTCAACCCGCACGCATGTAGACATCAAGTGGCTTTTTTCCCCCAGTGTGCGTCCCCATCTATGCGCGGCTGCAGGACCAAGCGCTCCCACAACGTCATCTCAGTCCGCCTCTATCTAACTCTGCCACCTTTCAGTGACCGAAATAGTGTGTGCCGGGATTAAACCTCAGTCCTGATGGTTGTACAGGCCCAGTCTCATATTTGACTCAACTCTTTCCTCCTTTCCTGGTTCAGGCTAAACTCGCGGCTCCAGGGCCTGGAAGGACGGAAGGTGCAGGCGGGCTGCGCGCTTTGCTGCCCACCCCCGTTCTGGGGCTGGCGGAGAGGAAGAAGCCTCCTTAGGCAAGAGCCGGTGTCGGGGTGTCAGTGGCGTTTCCGAGGCTGTCTCCACTGATCCAGTTCCCCTCTCCCCCCATCCTCCCTCACCCCCTCGACCCCCTTCATGGCTCTCAGTCCAGGGTGCTTCGGGGTCTCCCGAGACACACCTGGCCTTCAACTGGGGCCCTCCCACACTCCTGGGCAGGCCTCTTGGCTCCCAACTCGGCAGTCCCGTAACGCTGCAGCCCCAATCTCTGCTTCCTTCCCCAGCCTCCAAAGCTGGGGCCTGCAGGCTTGGGTCAGATCCCTCTTTTTTATGTCTCAGAGGCTCAGGAATTTGAGGGGTGTCCTTGCCCGTCTCCCCCGGTGTGCTTAGCCACCCTGGAAGCACGTGGCCAGGCCCAGTGGCCAAGCAGAAACCAAACAGGGCACGAGGTGTCAATCTTCCCTGCTGTACTACCGCCCCAAATTGAGAGCAAGTCTTTTGGGGACCTCCTTTGTTAGCTTTGATTTTTAACCTGGAGTCCCTAAGGAACTGTAACAAAGCAGCACCTACTCACTTTCTGCACAGGCAGGGAGGAGAAGTGACTCTCATACACACTGCCCTCCCTCAAAGGGCGCCTCCTCCTCCTCACGCTCAGCCCTCTGGTGTCTGCCCAAGAAGAAGCCCCAACCAAGTTCATCCACCAGGGGCTCTTCAGCTTAGAAGGGGGCCTTGTTTGGACACTGTCCTGGGGAATTTGGTAATTTTGTTGTCAACAATGCCTCTCTTGAAAGGTTAGCCCTGAATTATCAGCTAACCTCCATGGCAAAAAAATAATTCAGTCAGAACTCTTACGAAGTCATACTCACAAGTTCATCCTTGAAAAGACAATCTCCCCTAGGAGCCCATGCCCCCCTCCAGCTTCTAGCATCTCAGATTCCAACAGAGCCACGTGGAAGAACTCTGCTCCTCCAGAAAAATGCATATCCACCAAAAATCCAAGGAAGAGATTATCAGACTGTGTAAATACTATTTTTTTTTAATGTCAGGGAACAATTCTCTGAGTATTTCCATTCTTTTTTTTTTTTAAAGATTTATTTATTTATTTATTTCTCTCCCCTTGCCCCCCCACCCCGGTTGTCTGTTCTCTGTGTCTATTTGCTGCGTCTTCTTTGTGTGCTTCTGTTGTTGTCAGCAGCGCGGGAATTTATGTTTCTTTTTGTTGCATCATCTTGTTGTTGTGTCAGCTCTCCGTGTGGGTGGCACCATTCCTGGGCAGGCTGCACTTTCTTTCGCGCTGGGCGGCTCTCCTTACAGAGTGCACTCCTTGCACGTGGGGCTCCCCTACGCGGGGGACACCCCTGCATGGCAGGGCACTCCTTGTGCGCATCAGCACTGCACATGGGCCAGCTCCACACGGGTCAGGGAGGCCCAGGGTTTGAACTGCGGACCTCCCATGTGGTAGATGGACGCCCTAACCACTGGGCCAAGTCTGCTGCCCCCTGTAAATAATACTATTTCATTCTAGCGAGCAACAGATCATTTGAGGTACCTTAGTGTCAAGATTAAGTGTGTTGCCCAGTCTTACTTTTCAATTGTACAATGCTCACAGAAGAGGACACTTCCCAGGGACTACTGGTTGTAGTGCCAATAAGTTCTACCTCAAGGTAAAGCCATCTCAAGATTTAGAGCAAAATCTAATGTATCATGCACCAGCTAAAAGAGCAAAGATCCCTCCAGACATTCTTTTTTTTATTTTAATTATTTTTTTCTTTCCCTCCCCCTTCCTTGCCCTGCTGTTTTTGCTGTCTGTGTCCATTTGCTGTGTGTTCTTCTGTATCTATTTCTCTTTTTGTCTTCTCGTCTTTCTTCTCTAGGATTCACTGGGATTTGATCCTGGGGACTCTGATGTGGAGAAAGGTTCCCTGTCAATTGCACCACCTCAGTTCCTGGTCTCTGTTGCACTTCACCTTGACTCTCCCCACGGTCGCTCTTTTGTTGTGTCGTCATCTTGCTGTGTGACTCACTTGTGCGGGCACTGGCTCACCACACAGGCACTCAAGCAGGCACTCAGCTCACTACATGGGCACTCTGCTCACCACATAGGCACTGACTTGTTGCACGGGCACTGGCTCACCAGGTGGGCACTCTTGTGGGCAGCTTGACTCACCATGTGGGCACACTCGCACAGGCACTTGGCTCATCGTGTGGGCCCTTGGCTCACCATGTGGGCACTGGACTCGCCACACAGGCACTGGCTTACTGCACAGGCATGCTTTCTCTTCTTCTTTTTCACCAGGAGGCCCCAGGGATCAAACCCAGGTCCTTCTATATGGTAGGTAGAGGTCTTATCACTTGAGTCACATCCACTCCCAGGACGTTCTTTTTTTTTTTTTTTTAACAGCAATTTTTTTAAATGGTCTTTTTTAAAAAAAGATACATAGATCACAAAAATGTTACATTAAAAAATATAAGAGGGGAAGTGGACTTCACCCAGTGGTTAGGGCATCCATCTACTACATGGGAGGTCTGTGATTCAAACCCCGGGCCTCCTTAACTCTTGTGTAGCTGGCCCATGCGCAGTGCTGATGCACACAAGGAGTGCCCTGCCACGCAGGGGTGCCCCTTGTACGGGAACCCCATGTGCAAGGAGTGCACCCTGTAAGGAGAGCCGCCCAGTGCAAAAGAAAGTGCAGCCTGCCCAGGAATGGCGCCGCACACACGGGGAGCTGACACAACAAGATGATGCAACAAAAAGAAACATAGATTCCCGTGCCGCTGACAACAACAGAAGCAGACAAAGAAGACGCAGCAAATAGACACAGAGAACAGACAACTGGGTGGGGAAGGGGAGATAAATAAATAAATAAATAAATAAATCTTTTAAAAATATATATTTAAGAGGTTCCCATATACCCCACCCTCCCTACTCCTCCTACATCAACAACGTCTTTCATCATTGTGGGACAATTCATTGTATTTGGTGAATACATTTTGGAGCACTGCTGCACCACATGGATTATAGTTTACATTGCAGTTTACACTCATCCCCAGTACATTCAGTGGGTTATGGCAGGATATATAATGTCCCTGTAATATCATTCAGGACAACTCCAAGTACTGAAAATACCCCCATATCACACCTCTTCTTCCCTCTCCCTGCCCTCAGTAACACCCGTGGCCACTGCCCAGGACATTCTTTTGAATGTCCCCATCGGAATGGCAAATATCCGGCTCCCCTGGATGTTGTGGTCAGAAAGGGGCCATCCATGGAGGGCCATGGGGCTGCGGCTGGAGTATAAAGCTTTTCCCTCAGAATCACAGAGTTGCCAAAACTAGAAAGTGAAGTTGAGCCAGAGAAGAGTTGAAGTTCAAACAACCACACGAGGAGTCCAGAAAAGAGTGGAGAAATGTATATCAAAATTATAACAGAGCCAGTCGTCTGACAGCCCAGGAGACAAAGAAGGAGATTGAGTGGAACCAGAGGAAGGGTCTAGAACTGTGCTGTCCAACACGGTAACCACTATTTCAATTTAAATTGGTTAAAATGGAATAAAATTAAAAATTCAATTCCCTAGTCCAACTAGCTGTGGAGCAAGGGGTGCATTGTGGGAACGCTGGCTCAAGCTCAACGAAGACTTTCAGGAAATAGCTGCCTTATTACTTAAACAGCACAAAGGGTCCAAAAGAGCAGGGCATGAGACCCCATTAGGGGTGGTCTCCCAGGGAGGCCTCCTGCTCAGTCAGGTCGGTGGATGGCAGCCTCTCACACCCAACTTCACATTAGCGAAGAGAGCCACCTGTCCTGCCTGAGAGTGCGTACTTATACCTCTGGGGAGCCGGAGGCCCTGCCACTGAGCAAATCGCGTGTATCGAACAAACTTTGTGCAGAATTCCCGCTCCAATAAGCACCTGGGGCTGCTTGTTTTCAGTTTGGGGTTCAAGGTATGGTCAGGCCATTCCTTTGACCTAACCTCTCTCCTGGGCTATGAAATGGAAACATATTTAAATGTCTTCACACATAGAAGGAGGAAGGGGGATAGGCGAGGACAGGGAGATGGCGAACTAGGTGTACCTGTGATTTCCCCAGCATCAGCCATTGAACTTCCTACCTTTTTAAGTGCTAGGTAGCCACATTTGGCTAGTGACTTCTGTTCAGGACAGCACAGATTGTAGAATATTTCCATCACAAAAAGTTCTACTGCACTTGAGCGAGTGATTGAGCTGTGCAGTCGTGTTTAGTGAAAGGAGGACATGGGGAAGCAGACAGAAGGGGTCTATAAAGCAAAGGAGCTAGATTTTCTTTTGAGTAGTGTCAGAGAGACCGCAGCCAACTAGCTGACTGTGTGTCCAGGAGTAAGACCGTTAGCCACTCTGGGATTCTGTTTCCTCCCCTGTAAAATGAAGCGTCAAGACTAATGATCATTCCTTTTATTCGTTGACTCTGGGGAGGGTGTTTAGGGGATGTCTTACCTTGCCATGTTGATGATGTCACCTCCTTAAGTGAAGGTCCTCTCACATTCAGTATTAATGTTCCCAAATCCTTCCTGTTAACGAGAAAGCACTAGTGTGGTAGGAACAGAACTGTCCCTCCCTCCCCAGATTCTCTTCTTCCTCGGGTCAGTTAAGTGGCTGCCTGGTAAACATGCAGCAGGCAAAGGAAGTTATTTCTAATCATGCTTTCTGTGGACTTTGAAATTCAAGTTCTATTATGTCCACTAATGATCCAAGCAATGTGATATCATTTCTATAGCAACCTCCCCAGGTTTATGCAAATCAAGCACTTGAGCTTTTTTTTTGGAGTGTTTTTCACCTAACTTTTTGAACACCTCTTAGCTGTCCCCACGTATATTTAAATTTGCCCATTTGTCACAAGCCAAGGAGGAGAATTGAGCCTGGGAAATAATAGGGAAACAGCCACGACACACAACTCATTTTGTCCTGGTAAAATTAATTTAGGTGATCGTTAAGTCTACAGGGCAGTTAAATGACTCTTTGAGTGTGAGGTTCCAGCCTCAGGAGAGTATACATGAGACCTCATCCAGAATCAGATTTGTAATTCCTGCTTTGATTGCTGGCCTCAGCTCCTACTTCTTGTATTGTCTGGTTCTCAGAGCTTTGCCTGCCTGACTTCTAGTACCGGACTTCCTGGTCAACCAATGACTAACTACCTGGATTTCTGTGCTCCTGTGTGTGCCTGGCCTTTAATAACGCCTGCTCCTTGTGCTTGTGTACTTGTAATCTCTGATCTCTTGCATGTTGTGGCTTTGATAATGTTTATTTTCGTACAATTGCCTTTTTTTTTTCCAGTGCTCACATTTCCTTGGAGTTGTCTTGCTCTGCTGTAACCTATTAGACCAGAATAAAATACAATGACTCACATATGTGTTTGGTTAATGCTCCATAATGAGCTAATTTAATCTCAAAGCATGGTTAACATTTCAGAATATAATACAAACTCTCACAGGAACCCCAATACTAGGTAATTAGCTTCCCTTTAGGCTAGTTGAGCTAAATCAATCTTGAGGAGTAAAGAACAAAATTGGAAGTCCATTCCCATTTGATTGGGTCCACTTCAGAGGTCCTTTCACCCCCTTGTGTCCTATGGACACTAGCATCTGTACCATTCTTGGAACATTTGTAGGGATTGGTAGAGGTTACTTGTTGACACTGTTCATGATATTAAGATAACTCCTGTGGAGTTTTCAAATCGATGCTCAAGTCTTTCTAAATATATCTGATGGAAAACTTTAAAAAATTTAAAACACAATAATAATTGACTCTTGATGTTTACATTTTGAGAAGGCACTTAAAGATAAAGGGAGTTTCTTTCTGGCTTGGAAAGCTCCCATCTCTGGCTCTGAAACCATTTGAGAAGCAGGATCACTCTGCAGGTTGAAACCAAACAAAAGGGATGTGAAACATTCTCTTGCACACAAGTATTTCCTTCCAAGGCTATGAAGAAATGCAGTTTCAGCATTTGCACAAGGTGGTGATACTTTTCCTTCCCAGATTAGGTTATTTCTTCTGCTAACAAGTTGGAAAATGCCCCAAAGCAAAAATAAGTTCTTTAACTTTATTATGTCTCAAAAATGACTGCAACAAAATCAGGTCAATGTCATGGATATTTTCAGAGTTCCTAGATTTCAATCTTGGGTACATCATTCCATATTCTTATTAATGTGTGTGAAAAAAATAATAACTATGGTTTACATGTAATAATATTTTCCTTGTCATAACATAACTGGTTAATATTTAAAGCAATAAATGTATATTCTCACTTACTGGCAAAAAATAGTGAAAATCCACATCATTTCAGAGCAACATACCAAATGATGGCCTGAGCGGTTCTTCCTAAATATGAAACTATGTTAAAAAAGCATATATCGGGCTTTAGGGGCGCTAGGGATGGGAGGATGGGTCAGATTGACCAAGAAATTGGGGAAAGGGTGAGGGGAACATTTGATCATGGGAGATTGTCAGGTAAGTGGTTGAAATTGTGGTGCAGAGAAAACTTTTTAGAGACTGTAATATGGAAGATTGTTTGGGATGCTTAAGTGGGGGGGAGCTTCTGACACAGGGCAAGCTTCTGGGGAGTGTGTGAGTGCTCATTTTGTCACAGTGGATTATATCATTGGGTGGAGACCCATACAATGAGAGTGAAGGTATATCCATATCCTGGGGAGGACTGATGTTCTCAAACAGAGGGAATTGTATCTCTTGAGAGAATCAGTGGCTCCCAATGGGTTAGGGCAGTCAAGTATGTCAAGCCCTCAACATTTTTGCAAGTATCTCTGAATATGGTTCCTCAAGTAATGAAGATGATTGTCATGGTGGGCCCTGAAGGGAGGGGGAAAGAGGTGTTGAATACATGGAATCAGGGTAACTGTGGGGCAATGGAAGTGTTCCACAGGATCATGCCATGATGGTTATAGGTCATGTTAAATTACACCAAAAATGCATAAAAGTCTATAGGCTAAAATGTAAACCATAATGTATAACATAATCAAAAATTTAGAAAATTGTATAGTCTAAAATATAAACCATAATGTAAACCCAAATGGAACCATGTGTGAGAGCTATCATTTCAATATCTGTACATTAGCTGCAGCAAATATAATATGAACACGTAAAAGATCACTGTTAGGAAAGGGACAAAGGGTTTGATGTTGGATATGTGGGAGTACCATATATTGTATATGTGAATTACTCTGACCTAAAACTTATGTCAAGAGAAACTTAATAATCAGGAAAAAAAGAAAGAAAGAAAGGAGGCAGACACAGAGGAAGAAATGGAAGAAATTGCCTTGCCAATGTACATACAGGGCAACACTTGCAGCAGTGATGAAAGGCAAAATTTCAAAAACAAAGCTTTTTCATTTTTTTGATACCCCAATTTATTTTTCCTTTATTTAATTTTTCTAAATTTCTATGTATTCTATATCTAACCTTTAAACCCATCACTATATTCCATTTTTCTATTAATGGAACCTGGCAATATATTGGGCTTCCTTTTTGAAGAAGTTTTGGACTACAGAGAGGTTCAACTATGGGGGGAGGATCACTTGTGTGGGGTGTCATTGATGGGGGGCACACGGTTTGGAGGGAGTTCTCCAGGGCATGTATACAGGGTACATGGAGAGGTTTGGATATTTTCATAGTGGTTTCAGTTGGAAATGACAGATAAGAGAGTGCTGAGTTCCTACCCAGGGGAGCTCTATCACATTCCTCAATGGAACAACAACAATCCCTCAAGTGCAATGGCAAAGACAATAAAGATGAATGGTCCAACGATGAGCCCTTGATACTGATGGCTCCGATTATGAGCCTGTGTGCCTGAAATATGAACTAAGCCTATAGCTGTGGGTGCCTAAGAGTTACCTCCTGAGAGCCTCCATGTTGCTCAAATGTGGCCATTCTCTAAGCCAAACTCAGCATGTAGATACATTGCCTTCCCCCCAGTGTGGGACATGACTACCGAGGATCAGCCTCCCTGGCACCAAGGGATTACTACCAAGCACCAGCTGATGATGTAACCACAAAAAGACCATGAACAAAGAGGTCAATTCGGACTGGCAGAATATCTCAGCCTACATGTAATATCAGGTGTTAAAAACTGTTTCTTTACTTTGGATAAAAAGGGAGAAATGGGAAGGACAAGTGAGTTTATATGGCTAAGAGACTCCATAAAAGAGTCGGGAGGTCATCAGAGGGTGATGTTTATGCATGCCTCAGCAGGGTACCAGGGACAGCCAAGGTAGATGGAAACCCAGGTGCTGGTTCTCCTGAGGGCTGCAGTGACCCACAGATTCTATGGTCAAGGCACATGGCTCTGGAGTTCAGGGCCATGTCAGCTGGCCCTACCTTGGAGTTTGTGTTCCTAAGTGTGATGGAGTTGGACTCAGATATAACCTTTCTACACATGCCTCTTCTGTTACTTTTACCAGACCTGTGGTTGGCGTTTGGGTTGGTGTATAATCAGGAGACCTGAATCTCTGAACTGTCCATGTGATGGCCAGGTCCTGGGCCTCAGTAGACTTGCAGCTCCTACCCTCTGGTTTCTTGGACTTACCCTGGCCAGCT
The DNA here is from genome assembly GCF_030445035.2 of Dasypus novemcinctus. Classification (NCBI taxonomy): domain Eukaryota; kingdom Metazoa; phylum Chordata; class Mammalia; order Cingulata; family Dasypodidae; genus Dasypus; species Dasypus novemcinctus. The sequence continues at coordinate 30,486,659 of NC_080676.1, read as the reverse complement.
GACAGGGAGGTGAAGAGGGTCAACCACCACACTAGGGAGCCAAGAGTGCCTACAGCTGCAAGCAGGAGAATTGCATCCAACGTCCATGTGGAATCTAAGCCCGCTCTTGATGTAGAGGGGGACTGGACATAACCATACCAGGGTCCACAGGATGGAGGAATAGAGTATGGATTAGAGTGGACTTACTGGTGTTCAGTTGGGGAACTATTGTGATTAGTAAGGGAAGAAATAGTAGTAGTGATGTGGAGAGGGTGGCCACGGTGGGTGATAGTCAGGAGAGGGAAGAAGAGATATGGTGTGGGGGCATTTTCAGGATTTGGAGTTGTCCTAGGTGATGCTGCAGGGATGGATGCTGGACGTTGTGTGTCCTGTCGTGGCCCACTAGGTGGACTGGGTGGCCTGGGGGAGAGTGTGGACTACAATGTGGGCCACTGTCCAAATGCTGCAGCAGTTCTCCAGAATGTATTCGTCGGGTGCAGTGAATGTGCCACAATGATGGAAGAGTTTGTTGATGTGGGAGGGGTGGTGTGGGTGTGGTGGGGGGTATATGGGGACCTCATATTTTTTTAATGTAACGTTTAAAAGAAAAAATAAATGAATACATAAAAATTTTAAAGAACACCATATATCTTAATGTGTGTAGTATTAAAAAAAAAACCAAAACATGTATCTTAAATCTTAAAATATATATATACACATATATCTTAAATCCTGAAATCACTGAAACCAATTGTTGTATGTGTAATCCTGGACAAATTCAGGACAATGACTTGATGTAACAGTAACAATTAAAAAGCATTTATTTTTATAATTAACAAGTTTTCCAAATTGGAGACTTATATAGTCACATTTCTCAGATGGCAGTAATGCTATTGCCATGGATTTTCCAGAGAATATTTCACTTCACTGTTATTTATAACTTAGCTCAGTGTCTTTCTCTTATTTATATTTAAATGTAGGAAGAAATATTTTCCCATTCCTCTTTCTTTGGATTTTTCTTTTCAACACCCACATAAATCCATGAGTCATAAGTGAAACTATGAAAATGGATGGTCTCCAATTGCACAAGAATATTCTTTTGCTACTCATGTGCATTTAGATATAATAATTGTCAAGGTAATTTCAAACTGCAAATGAAATAATGTCTATATGCGTTCCATTCAGAAAAGTCAGACATTATGAACTTGGCGCATTGTCCTTATGTTCTAATTTAACAAAACATTGATTTTCTACACAAACATACCCTTTGTTGCCGTCTTATATACATACTGTAAAATATGTTTAGTGGAATGGGATGGTGGGAACCCAGCTGCCAATCTAGGCTCTCCAGCTCCTGATTGGGTGATCTTGTAAGTAATTTAATGACTAGCATCTGTAAAACAGACAAAATAATGTCTGTCTTTTTTCTCCCACAGGGTTGCTAAGAGGGTCTAATGCAATAACGTGTAAAAGTTTTTTGCAAACTGTATAATGCCATCATAATTTAAATATATGCTTATTAGTATTTCTCCAGCTAAATGAACTGTATAGGCAGAAGAATGTCTAGGCAGTTAGAATGAAATTGACAGGCAGATTATAAATTTGTCTGCTGCTGTAAACATATTTAATGCGAAACTTAGTCCCAAAGGATCTGATAATGAATTTGGTCCTGTAATACAAAGAGACATAATTGATTACAATAAGTCAAGTCCAATCCAACCTGAATGATCCAAGGATGAGTAAGTAATGGAAGTCCTGTACAGAGAGATCTATCGCTTTATATACTTGAACTCAATTTTCTTATATGCTAGGGTGAGCTGCCCCTTCAAAACCCCATCTCGACAATTTTGTATATATTTATATACAAAATCTTACAAACGGTATTCCATCAGTCTTGATAATCGTATCAATTTTACCAATGGAGAAATTGAAGCCTTAAAATAACTTTCTTATTTAACCATGTACTAAAATTTAGTCACAGTTGTTAATACATGTCATTATTATTGTATTTGGACAAAAATTGCTAGAGTATTTGAACCACATTTTTTGACTTATTAACTGAGCTAAAATTGACCAAATGTAGGGGTCAATGTGTAAAAATGAAATAAAATTTTCAATGGGTGATAATACATAAGGTAAACATTCCAACGATATTAAGAGGAATATAATGAAAAGTTATTTTTCATCCCATGCCAAACCCCTAGCCTTCCAGTTCTCATTCCTACAATAATATACTCTCATCAATCTGTTGTATCTATGCTTAGATATTTAAGCATATGCAAGCATTTAAATACATATTCTTTAAAAAAAAATTTTTTTAGGAGGCATTGAGGATCGAATCCAGGACCTTGTACATGAGAAGCAGGCACTCAACCACTGAGCTACAACAGCTCCCCTATATTCTTTTAAAAATAAAATAGGAAGAGTAGTATAATATGCACACTGTTCTATTTCTTTTTTCTTTTCACTTAACAACATATCTTAGAGGTAGTTTCACACCAAATTCTATAGATTTTGCTCCACAAAGACACATAGTAATTTATTTCATGTTTGTATGTACAATAATTTATTTTACCAGTTCCCTACTTAAATAATACTTTGCTGCTCTTTACAAGACTGATATGCATATCCTTGTATATATATCATAACAATGTTTTAAAAGGAAAGAATGAATTGATAGTTTCAGATTCCTTGAAATACAAGTACATTACAAGTAGAATGGAAAATGATTATCCAGAAAATTTTTTAAGTCTGGAGCAAACCTCTAAACCTCTAAATTATTTTTTAGTTAAGCAAGAAAAACATGATTGGATGCAAAAATTTAAACAAATTTGATGCTCTGCTGATTCATATTTGGATGCCATATCTGATCACCACAAGTAAATTATTCTGTCGCCAACTTGAAATATAACTCTGGTATTTAAACAATAGCAAACTTCCATAAAAATTTTCTAAATCAAAGCCATCTTCAGCAAGCAGAGGGGACGTATATAAGAAGATGATAGTTCTGCTAAATGAAAAAAAAAAGAATTTTCCTATTTGGGTCCACTTCAGGGGGCCTTCAGGGGCATGTTATAGGACATAATTTTACAAAAATGGTACCATTGTCTCTCATCGTCTCTGGGGTGGCTTAAAACAGTGAGCAGCGATAAGGTCAAATCTGGCAACTTTAGGCCTGCAGGGAACTCTTACATTAAAAAAAAAAAAACTTTTCATTTTGAAATAATTTCAAACTTACAGGACACTTGCAAAAATAATAGAAACCCCATACAAAGAACTTCAACATGCCCCCCATGGATACCCAGAGCCACTAACTTTTAAAGTTTTGCCACATTTGCCATATCATTCTATCTAGCTACCTCTCTGTCGGTCTATCTATCTTCTAAACATTTGAGAGTATGTTGTATACATCATGCTCCTTGAACACAATATTTCCATGTACTTTTCCTAAGAACAAGTTTATTCACTTATGTAACCACCATATGTACAGTTATCAAATTTAAGAAATTTAACATTGCTATAAAGCTTAGAGTCTGTATGCCAATTTTTTCATATGTTCCAATAATGTCCTTTTGGGCATTTTCTCCTCCATTATTAGATCTAGTCTGGGAACATGTGTTGCCTTTAGTTGTTATTGCCCCTTAAATCTCTCTTTCTTTCTCTCTTTTTTTTTTTTTGCTCGTAGAAACATATATAAAACATGAACTCTCCCAGTCAATGAGTCTCGGGAATACAATTACTTAGAACTAATCACACTTACAATGTTGTCCTCCCCTCACCACCATCTGTTACCAGAACTTTCCCATCACCCCAAACAGAAGTCCTGCACCCATTTATGCATTGACTTCCCTTCTCCCTCCTCCCCCATACCAGTAAACCACACTCTGCTTTCTGTCTTTATGAATTTGCATATTCTAGCTCTTTTATATGAGTGGTATCATATAATATGGAACTAGGAGTGGCTCATTCTGCCATGTCGATGACTAGAGCTCCCAGGCTGAATGGCTCTTGCATTTTTAAAAACAATTTTATTGGGATATAATTTACATACAATAAAATTCACCCTTTTTAAGTATAAAATTCAATGATTTTTAGTAAATTTACTGAATTGTGCAGTGACCACGATACTCTGGTATTAAAACATTTGCACCATCTCAGTTAAGATCTTTTGTGCTTTTCTAGTTAATCCCTGTACCCACCTCTAGCCCTAGGCAATTACTAATCACTTTCCGTTTCTATAGATTTCCCTTTTCTGGACATTTCAAATAAATGGAATCATACAATATGTGGTCTCTTGTGTCTGGCTTCCTTTTATAAACATAACTTTTTCAAGATTCCTCCATATTGGAGCATATATCAATACTTCAATTCTTTTTATTGCTGAATAGTATTTCATTACATGGGTGTACTGTTTTGTTGATCCATGACTCCTACACTGTTAAAGGGAGAAGAAAAGACTTTGCTTCTGGAGAAATATGGTCCCATTAATGAAGGCATCATGTCTCAGCCTCTCCATTTTCAGTCTCATTTGCTAGTGGAAAAATCTGATGTTTTCTTGTTTCCAAACTGTTTATTCATTGTAACCTTAATTGGGAATCTAGAGAAAGGAGAGGGCTTCCTCTCAAAATGGTCCACCAAGGATAAAAAGAAAACAAATTTTTCCAAATATTTAAAATTGAAATTCTATATCTATAATAAAGGCATCAAAATTTTTCTGAACAATATTTCTTTTTTTAACATTTTAAAAATTGAAGTTAATGGATCACAAAGAAAATTACATTAAAAAACAACCTACTCCCCACTCCCTCACCCCACCATGAACGATATATATATATCTTTATATATATATAAAAAGATATATATATATATAGATACAAATATACATATAGATTTATTTTATTTATTTCTCTCACCTTCCCTCCTGCCCCCCAAGTTGTCTGCTCTCTTGTGTCCATTCGCTGTGTGTTCTTCTGTGTCTGCTTGTATTCTTGTCAGTGGCAGTGGGAATCTGTGTCTTTTCTTGTTGCATCATCTTGCTGCATTAGCTCTCCATGTGTGCAGAGCCACTCCTGGGCGAGCTGTGCTTTTTTTGTGAGGGGCGGCTCTCCTTGTGGGGCATACTCCTTGCATGTGGGGCTCCCCTACATGGGGGACACACCTGCATGGCATGGCACTCCTTGCACGCAGCAGCACTGTGCATGGACCAGCTCACCACATGGGCCAGGAGGCCCTGGGTTCGAACCCTGGACCTCCTATATGGTAGGCAAACACTCTATCAGTTGAGCCACGTCCACTTCCTGAGCAATATTTCTTAAAATACCCAACCCAGCTGACTTAGAAACTGTGAATTCCCCTTTATTCATTACTTTCTTTACCTTGCTTTATCAGTCTATTTATTTTCCCCTTCTTAGATGGTTTAATAGAGTAATAAACTAGAATCAACGTGAAAGCAAAAAGGAAATGGAGTGGTCACTAGAAAAAGAACAGTGGTAAATTTTGTACTTGTGTGCAAAATGAGAATTAAAATAAGGTACCATTTTGCCCTTGAAATGACTTTACCTTCAATCTGCCCCTTTTCTGTCCCTTTTAGTCCAGACCGGCAGTGGTTCTGTTCATACAGTTCTTGCAAAATACTAGTGGGTTTTGTGTGTGCTACACAGGGTTCCAAATCATCAGAGAATAGGGCTTTCCACAAATCCTTTCTAGATAACTATAATTCCCAGTTCTGACTTGCACTGAAATAGCAGACTGATTCCATGTTCAGTTAAACCCTCACATGGAGCTCTATTCTCTGGGGACTTGCTTTCCAGAAGCTCAAAATTTTCCAAAGCATCAATTTCTGGTTTCTTTGTGCCCAAGAGTTCAGTTTTCAGCTTGTCCCTTTCCTTTTACATTTTACTATAAGTTGCAAGGAGAAACCAGGTTGCACTTTCCACTTAGCCTGAAAATCTCCTCAGCTAAATATCCAGGCTCATCGCTTTCAAATTCTGCCTTCTATCTGACATCAGAATTTAATTTCACCAGGTTCTCTTACACTTTAAAATAAGGATCACCTTTCTTTCAGTTTCTAGTAACATATCCATTATTTCTATCTAAGGTCTCATCGGAACTACCTTTAGTGTTCTTATTTCTACCAACACAACAGTATCTTCAAAGCAATCTAGGTTTTTTCTAGCAAGTGTCTCACAATTCTTCTAGTCTCTATTCCTCAACTCCAAAGCCATTCCCACATTTTTGGTATTTGCAACAGCAGCACCCCACACCCCTATTACCAAAATCTGATTTAGTTCCCTAAGCTGTTTCAGGCAAATACCATAAAATAGTTTGGCTTAACCAATGGAAATTTATTTACTCACATGTTTTTCTGGGGTACTTATAGCTTCAGACCACCACAGACTGTATGTTAGGTCACAAATCAGCTCTTAATAAATTAAAAAATATTAAAATCATGCAAAATATCTTCTCAGACCATAATAGAATAAAGCTAGAAATCAATAGCAGAAGGAAAACTGGAAAATTTACAAAGAAATGGAAAGTGAACAAAACACTATTAAATAACCAATGTGTCAAAGAAGAAATCACAATGGAAATTAGGAAATATCTTGAGGCAAATGAAAACAAAAACACAAAATAACAAAACATATGGAATAAATGAAGGCAGTGCTCAGAGGGAAATTTATAGTTCTAAATGCCTATATTAAAAAAGAGGAAAGATCACAAGTCAAATAACCTAATTTCACACCTTAAGAAACTAAAACTAGAAAAGCAAACTAACATTAGTAGACAGAAGAAAATAAATATTAGAGAACAGATAAATGAAACAGAGAATAGAAAAACATGAGAGAATAACAAAACCATAAATTGGGTGTTTGAAAAGATAAAATCAATAAACACTTAGACTGACAAAGAAAAAGAAAGATAGGACACAAATTACTAAAATCAGGGATGAATGTGGGAACTTTAGTACTGACCTTACAAAAGTAAAAAGGATTGTAAAAGGGCACTATGAACAATAATATGCCAACAAATTAGAAAACTTCAATGAAATGGACAAATTCCTTGAAACATACAATTTATCCAATCTGACTCAAGAAGAAATAGAATCTCAACAGAACCATAACTAGAGATTGAATCAACAATTGAAAAACCAGCACCAGATAATTTCACTGCTGAATTCTACCAAACACTCAGAGGAAATTTAACACAATCCTGCTCAAACTCTTCCAAAAAGTAGAAGAGAAAAGATTACTTCTAACTCATTCTATGAGGCCAACTGTCACCACTGTTATTTAACATTGTCCCAGAAGTTCCGGCCAAAGCAATCAGACAAGACAAAGAAATAAAAGGCATCCAAATGGGTAAGGAAAAAATTTAATAATTCATATTTGCAGATGACATGTTCCTATACATAGAAAAATCCAAAAGAATCCACAAGAAAGTTAATAGAACTAATAAAGAAATTCAGCAAAGTTGCAGCATGTAAGATAAACATCCAAGAGTCAGTAGCATTTCTATATATCAGTAATTAACAATCTGAAAAAGAATTCCATTACAACAACATCTAAAAGGAAAAAACAACTAGGAATAAATTTAACTATATGAGTGAAAGTTTTGAACACTGAAAACTACAAAACATTGCTGAAAGAATTAAAAAAGACTTAAATAAATAGAATGACATCACTTGTTCATGGATTAAAAGATTTAATATTGTTAATATGCTAGTACTGCTTAAAGCAAACTAAAAATTCAATGCAATCCTTATTTGCATTTATTTAAATCCCAGTAACCTTTTTTGCAGAAATGGAAAGTCTGATTCTGAAATTCATATGGAATTTCAAGGAGCCCTGAAGAGCCAAAACAATCTTGAAAAAGAACAATGTTGAAAGAGTCACACTTCCTGATTTTAAAACTTGCTACAAAGCTAAAATAATTAAAACAGTGTGCACAACTCTGTGATGAAAATGAGAGACACTGAGTGTACCCTTTCAATGGATTGTACGAAACATGGGACTGTATAACACAGGAGAATTCAGTGGTAGAAGATGGACTGTGGTTAACAGGACAAATAGGAGAATGTTTTCTCATGAATTATAACAAATGTATAATACTAAGACAGGGTGTTAATAATTGGGTAGGTTGGAGGGAAAATACACCACATGTAAAATATGGGTTATGCAGTTAGTAGTGATATTTTCACAATGCTCATTCAATAGTTTGTAACAAGTGTTTCACAATAATGCAAGGTGCTGGTGGTGGGGTGATATATGGGAGCCCAGTATGATTATATATATGCATGCTTGTTTTGTAAGTTCACAACTTTTACTATATACTTATTGTTTATGTATGTTCCTGTATGAATGATAAACTTTAATAAAATTTTATTAAAAAAAAAAAAAAGAATTGTCCTTAGGACCTGGAGAGGTGGAGTGGGTCAAATGAGTTTGTATATGTAAAGCACATTAAAAAGGTCCTGATGCAAAAAAAGTGCTTTGTAAACACAAACAAAACAAAACAAAACAAAATATTGTGGTACTGGCATAAAGACAGACATATAAACCAATGGAAAAGAATCTAGAGTTCAGAGTTAAATCCACACTTTTTATTTCTAGTTGATTTTCAACAAGGGTACCAAGTCCATTCAATGGGGAAATAATAGTCTCTTCAACAAATAATGCTGGACAATTGGCAATCCACATGTAAAAGAATGGATGTGTATATTTTACAATATATAAAAATTAATTCAAAATGGACTAATGACCTAAATACAAGAGCTCATATTATCAAACCCTTACAAAATAACATAGGGAAATATCTTCCAGAATTTGTCATAGGCAATGGATTTTTAGATTTTACAGTAAAAGCACATGTAACAAAGGAAAAAGATAAGTTGAGCTTCATTAAAATAAAAAACCTTTTGTGCATCAAAGGATATTATCAAGAAAGTGAAAAAACAATCTACAGAATGGGAGAAAATATTTGGAAAGATATATCTGATAGGGATTTAGTATCCAGTATATGTAAATATACTCAACAACAAAAAGACAAACAACCCGATTTAAAAATGGGCAAAAGACTTGAATAGACATTTCTCTGAAGAAGGTATTGAAACGACCAATCAGTACATGGAAAAAGTGCTCAACATTACTAGAGAAATGCAGATTAAAACTACAATGAGACCACTTCACATATACCAGTATGGCTATTATTTTTTTTTAAAAAAGGAAAATAACAATTTGTTGGTGAGGATGTAGAGAAATACATTGTGGGTGAGAATGTAATATTGTGAAGCTGCTGTAGATAAGTGTGGTGGTTCCTCAGAAAGTTTTGTATAGAATAACCATATGACCTGGCAATCCCACTTCTAGGTATATACTGAAAAATTGAAATTAGGGACTTGAACAGATATTTGCACACAGATATTCATAGAGGCTTTATTCCCAATTATCAAAAGATGGAAGCAACCCAAGTGTCTATCAACTGATGAATGGGTAAATAGAATGTGGTATATTCATACAATGGAATATTATTCAGCTATAAAAAGAAATGAAGTGCTGGTACATGCTACATTATGGATGAACCTTGAAGACATCACATTGAGTGAAATAAGCCATACACAAAATATATGATTTCTCTTATCTGAAATATTTAGAATAAGCCATGACAAATATATGATTTCTCTTATCTGAAATATTTAGAATAAGCAAATTCATAGAGACAGAAAGCAGAATAGTGGTTTCCAGGGGTAAAGGAAAAGGGAATGGGGAATTATTGCTAAATGAGTAGGTTTTGGTTTGGGATGATGAAAATAGACTTGAAAAAGTGGTGAAAATCACACAGTGTTGTCAATGTACTTAATGTCAACAAATTGTCCACTTAAAATGGCTTAGGAGACTTTTATGTTATGTCTATTTTACCACAATTAAAATTAAAGAAATTATTTTAAAAAGTGAATCGTGTCTATTTTTATTCTAGTTAATGCTGGATGATATCAAACTCAATCAGCTTTGGCAGTGGGTATAACAGATCCTGGGTCTTGTCCCACTTCTGTGTCACTCACTGAAAGCCCTGATGGTTGGCTTCCTCATCTGAAAAATCTGCCTCCTCCAGTTTTTGGAAGGGGCTGACATGCAACATGATATAAGATGGATGGGAAAGACTAAAATTTGTGGGTCACTGTAAAAAATGCCAGCTATTCTAATTATTATTTATCTCATCTCTGTTGCTTTTTATGGCTATTTAGCTCTTGAGTCCTGATGGGAATGAATGGAGCCCTCTGAAGATGAATTGCACTTAATGTCTCCCATGTTCTCGGCAGCCAAACCAGTGTGATTTCGTAATGCTCCTAATTCCTTTCATTGGCTTACAGGCTGCATTTCCTACCATGTATAGAGACTCTGGGGATGAATGCTTTTTTTTAATGGAATTTTCCCTTTGCTCATATTTCCAAGTTGTAATGCCTCACATGCCTTTGTTAGACTTTTCTCAAGGAAGATTTCTAATGCTCCCCACTCTCCACGTCCCGTAAGTAGGAGGGTTGCTTGAGAGCCAGCCAGTCATCAAACTCTACTGCCCGGAAGTGAAGCAGCAGTTAACAGGCTGGGGGGCTAAAGGCCCGCTTCAGGCTTCATCCTTCCCTGTTCCATTTCTTAGAGACTGCTCTTCTGCCTTACTAAACAGTGTTGTTTCTTCTTTGAAGAAAGTGCTTGTAAATAATTCAAACAAACCAGAAATGTATAATTCAGAAAATCAAAGCTGTCCATTTTTCCTTCCTTTATAACTACCAACAGCTTGTCAGTTATTTCTCTAAATTTCTTTTATGTGTATATTTCATATGAACGTCCTTAACATTTATTTTTCAAAAGTAGACTCTAAATCCAGTTCTGCATCTTGTTTTTTTACTTAACATTACATATGAGACTTTTCTACGCTTTAAATCAATCTCATTCTTGCTAAAAGCTATACAGTCTTCTGTTGTATGGATGTACCAAACTTTAATTAAAATCCTACAAAAGGGTATTTGGATTGTTTCCAGTATTTCAAAATTGTGAAAAGTAGAGCAATAACTATTTTGTTCATATTTCTTTGCAGACCTGTGTAAGTGATTTGGTTGAATAAGTTCTTTGCTATTTCTGCTTACTTTTAAATGTTAAGATTTTAACTGCAAAACAAGACAAAATGGGCTACATTTTATTATTAGAGCAATAACGACTGAGTGAAGGAAATGTGGTCAAACCAAAAGATGTCGATAAAACATGTGGACAATTTTCATCCCTCTTGCCAACCCCCATGACTATGGAGAGCAAAACATTTCATAACTCCTCTGACTTACTTCCTGGGTTCTTTGTTAATAAAGAAAATGAGTCTGAGGTAACAGACTGATCTGATCCTGGACCCAACAGGATTCCTTCTATTCTTTTTAGAAAGCTGGTGTGGCATAATAGACGAGAGGCCGAGCTTTCTATGTTACATCCTAGCTGTGTTGTGTCCTCACCAGAGCTTTCTCATTTGTGAAACAGAGGCTATGATAATGCCCTCCTCACGAGGATGAGGTGAGGATTCAGTGGATTGAAACCTGTGAAACACTTAGCACTACACTCAGTACACAAGCACATAATGAATTCCAGCGAAAGACTTAATGCATTAAAACTATTAACATGACCAGAACATGATAAATGAGAACTAATTTGACACCTTGAGGGAAGAGCCCATTACTTATTTTTCATTCAACACATTTTTATTGAGCATCTGCTAAGAGCTTGCATTTGTGCTCTAGAACCTATCCCCTCCTGGATGTTCAAGGACTTTGCTCTTGCAATTGTCTTTTTTATCTTCCAAACCATTATTTCACCCTCTTTGATGAATCAATCCCATCAACATTCAAGTATGTCGTAATGTCTCTCATATTAAAAAACTTGCATCAAGTTGGTTTCCAATTGTTGCTCCATTTCTCTGCTCTGCTTTGTAGAAATTCCCCCCATAGTTGATGTCTCATTTCCTTACCTCCTAGTCTCTCTGATCCGCTCTAGTCCACCTAGTCTTTCATTCCCCACACTCCCTAAAACTAGTCTGGTCAAGGTCACCAATGAGTCCATCTTGATCTGCTCTTTGCCCTCATCTTCCTCAACCTCTCAGTAGCACATCACACAGTTGACCACTTCTCCTTGAAATATTTCCTTGAATTTTAAATATTCCATCTATTTCTCTTAGTGTTTTTTAGTTTTAATTTTTATAATAGTTACACATGTCAAATTTTTCGTCACAGTTCCTTGCCCTCCCACAGTCCATATCTCATTCATATTTACATTCTCCTTGGTCCTGGAGTAAAATATCTCATATATAGTAGATGCTTAATGAATGTTCATTGAATTGAGTTTGAATAATGTATATCAGCCCTTTGTGTACTTTTAAAAAATGTGATTGTATCCTATTAATACACAAGCTTAGGTAGGAGGAATATCTGATTATTTAATCATTATTTTAGGACATTCATTTTTTTTTTACACTACTATATAGTACTGTTCACAGAAACTCTAAATTATGGGAAGAAAAATATCACTTGCCTGCTACTCTAATGAGTCAGACACTTATTTGTCTATGATATTTGGGCATCTTTTTTCATAGACAAATGTAAGTTTCACAGACTTCTAATTACAGCGTAGAGTCAATTTTTATGACCATATGGCATAAACCTTTTTTCCTAATTCCTGCCCTTCAAATTTATAATTTAAATGGTTCCTTAATATTGCAGTGACCACAGACAAAAGCACAAGCAAAAGATAGCAAAAGCACAAGCAACAAAAGAAAAAAAATAAATTGCAAACCATAAAAATTTAAAACTTCTGTGCTTCAAAGTACACCATCAACAAAGTGAAAAGACAATCCACAGAATGGGAGAAAAATTTTGCAAATCACATATTTGAGAAGGGACTTGTATTATCTAGGATATCCTTAGAGGCTCTACAAGTCAATAAGTAAAAGACAACCCAATTTTAAAATGGGCTAAAGATCTAAGTAGACATTCCTCCAAAGAAGATACTGAGGAATCCAGCTGCTGGCCAAAATTGTACTGTGATCACCCAGGGCCTAGGCAATTACAAAGGCTTCATCTGGCAAATCCCTTGGGGGAAGCTGCTCTCTCCGCGCTGGACGGGGTGGGTGTGCAGCCAATGGGGTGCTGTCTCTGTAGGGAGCTGGGGTCAAGCACTCAGGCCCGCTGGGCCGGCTGTGCTCTTACACAGAGCTGCATTTCTAGCCCAGGCACCTCCATTCTGGGCCTCTTTATTTGGGGCCTTTGTGGGAACTCGAGGACACTTTTCTCCCCTCTGGCTCAGTGCTCAGTCCTTGTCCACTCCTAATCTGTCCCACTGTTCCTTCTCCTGACTCCCAGGTCTACAAAATGGCAGGGCCCTCTTGTTTGGGACCCCCTTGAAATTGAGATGATCCCCATGTATGCCCTAATCCATCAGGCCAGCACCCAAGGCCATTCCATGGGAAAAATCAGAACATTGGAGGAGCTGGTGTTTTCCTCCTGCTTAGTCTCTTGCTCACAAGAGACCGTTACTTTCATTTTGCCTGATTGTCTTAATCAACTAGTTTGACACCTGGAAACTCAGCTCTTTCAGCTCAGCTAACTCTTGACAGACTACAAATGACCAATAAACACATGAAAAGTTCCTCAACATCATTAGCCACCAGGGAAAAGCAAATCAAAACCACAGTGGGATACTGCTTCAAACCCACTAGAGTGGCTATAATAAAAAAAGTCAGATAATAGCAAGTGTTGGTGAGAATGTGGAGAAACTGGGACCTTAGACACCGCTGGTGCTCTGGTAAACAATCTGTCAGTTCCTCAGAGGTTCAATACAGAGTCGCTGTATGACCCAGCAATTCTATTCCTAGGTTTATAAGAAAAATGAAAATGCATGAATACACAAATACGTGTACACGAATGCTCATTACAGCATTATTAACAATAGACAAAAGTGGGAACCACCCAAATTCTCATCAGCTGATGAAAGGATAAACAGAATGTGGTATGTCATATGACGGAATATTATTCAGCAATAAAACAGAATGAAATGCATGATACAACATGGATGACCCTTGAAAACATTATGCTAGTCACAAAAGGCCACATATCATATGATTCATTTATATGAAATGATAATAATATACAAATGTATAAAGACAAAAAGTAGATGAGTGGTTACTCAAGGTTGGAGGGGCTGAGGGGAAATGGATATGAGGTTTCTAAAAGGATAAATAATGAAAAATGTTCTAGAATTATTTCTGGTGAATATGCTAAAAACCATTGGACTATACACTCAAAATCGCCAACTTGTATGTGAATTATCTCTTGATAAAAATGTAATTAAACACAAGGGTTATATTGACCATAGTGTGCTAAATTATGTCCCCTGGTGCTAGATGTGTAGATTGCTTATGGTTTTTAATTATAAACAACACCCTGAAAAAACATTTTTATGCTTATAGATTTTTCCTTCTTTTGGATTATTTTCTTTGGATGAATTCTCAGAAGTGAATTAATGTACTAATGTATATAAACGCTTTTATGGTTTCTTATACATGTTGTCACATTGTTTTCCAAATGGGCTGTACTACCATTAGCAATCTTTTAGGGTGCTAGTTTCACTACATATATCCTAGCACTGGCTGTTATACATTTTTAGAATTGCTAACTTTAAATGCATATAATTGTATTTTTTTAAGATACCAGAAAGAACTTCACATGGATCAGAGATCTAAATATAAAAATTAAACTCATGTGAATACTAGGAGAAAAACCTAGGTAAGTTTATTTGTAATGTGGATATAAGGAAAGCCTTTCTAACTACCAATCAAAGCATAGAAGAAAAAAAAGTTTGGTAAAGTCAGTTTCATTAAAAAAATAACTTTTGAGGGTCAAAAGGGACACCACAGGGAAGTGGACGTGGCTCAACTGACAGAGCATCTGTCTACCATATGGAGGGTCCAGGGTTGAATCCCCAGGACCTCTTGACCAATGTGGTGAGCTGACCCATGCACAGTGCTGCCGCATGCAAGGAATGCTATGCCATGCAGGGGCACCCCCATGTAGGGGAGCCCCAAGCTCAAGGTATGTGCCCCGCAAGGAGAGTTGCCCCGTGTGAAAAAACCACAGCCCACCCAGGAAGGCGCCACACACACAAAGAGCTCACACGCAAGATGACACAACAAAAAAGAGACACAGTTTTCCAGTGCTGCCGGATAATGCAAGTAGATGCAGAAGAACACACAGCGAATAGACACAGAGAGCAGACAACAGGTGGAAGGGGAGATAAAGAAATAAAACAAATCTTTTTAAAAAAAAGGGACACCAGAAAAAAAAGCAAAGGGACAAATGACAAACTGGAAGAGACACATTCCAACATAGCTATCATAGATGAGGCTAATCTTTTATATCTCTTAAACACTGAGAAAAACACCTACACAAATAAAAAGACCCTAATAGTAATGATGAGCAAAAGACATGAAAAGGCAGTTTACAGGAAAAAATATACAAATTGACCATAAACATATAAAAAGATGGCCAACTTCATTCATAATAAGAGATATGCAAACTTAAAATATGCTAATTTATCAAAAAGTCAAAAGCTTGACAGCACACTCAGTGGCAGGGCAATGGGAAAGTAGGTCCTTGCATGAATCACTGGGAAATGCAGCGTTATGGCCACTGTGGAGGAGATTGAGCAACATCAACTAATCCCCCTATGCATAATCCATAATCCCTTATCTAGGAATTTACTTTGAGTCTACAATGCCATAAATATGAAACAACACTTTTACAGGATTGCTCGCTTTGGCATTATTTGTCACAGCAAAATATTGGGAACAACCTAAATATCCCTCCACGGGAGACTCACCAAATAGACTGTGGCACAACCACACAATGGAGATAAATGAGGACGATCGCCCTGAACTGATATGGGTTACTTCACATATATGAAAAAGTATATATGCAGGAATATTTTTTCAAAATATACACTTGAAGGATTACCCGGAAACATTTAATATTGTTTCATCTAAGAGCAAACAAGGTGGAGGAAATAGATTTTTCTGAGTTTACCTTTCTCTGTAGTTTTAACTTTTGAACTGCCTGAATATTTTACATATTTAAAAACAGAATTAAAAGGTTAAAAGCTAAAATTAAATAAAAATAGAAACAAATGAACCTAACTCATATCAAATTGATCATTTAAATTGGGAAAAAATATATATATTCAAGGAACTTTTGAGCATGGCACTCTGACTATGTATATTCTTAGTGGGGAATATTTTAAGTACAAAAAGAAAGGCAAATTTTGGACTTCACAGTAGGTTTGTGGTTAGTAGTGGTGTTAGTGATATAATTCTGAAACAATTTTTTTATTATTATGAGATGGATCAAATAAAAAATTATCAACGCTTTGTGAACAGAGTATCCACTATGGGTGGACAGAGATACAAACATGGAATGAGGGACGGCTAGGAAGAGCCCTGTGCTGCTGAATTTGAATGGGAGCTGTCAGAATAAACTTGAGTGTGTGTGTGTGTTTACTAGCCTGTCCATTAAAAGCACCTAGAAACAATGACACACCAGTTAGAAATGAGCGCACCTAGAGCCTAGATCTTGGTTTCTGAATACCGTTCTCTACTAAAAAGAACCAGGGTTCCTTGAAGAAATGACTGATTGAAGGTTTAGGTGCAGAGAAAGTTCAAAGCAAGTCTGGAAAATCCTGTTGGCCAGAAAGTAAGGAAATGCTCAAAGACTAATGGGGTCATGTCAAAAAGGCACAGGAGCCAGCTTGAAGGAGCTCCCACAGGCCAAATATGACAATATGGGGCATCAAAAAGAAAAATGACAGGAAAGGATGGCTACATATTTAATACAAAACATAGGAGGGTATAATAATAATAGATAAATCAGAGAAAGAAAGGGTAAAAGAAGGGAAAGCTTTCCTTTATGGTTAGAATGCCAGTCAATAAATAAAGACTAATACAATTATAAAACCACAATTTTGCAAATCTCCAGTTTAATAATTGGGTGAAAGCCTGCTGGGGAATAGAGTATTCACATAGTCTCCCAGTATCAACACAGATAAATTATTAATTCCAAAAGGGAAAAGTGTATTTTTAAAGCAGAGATCTGGTGGCCAGCCTTTACTAAGTGATCCACCTCAGTACTACCTATAGTGAACAACCCAGCTTATGTTCTACCTGAAGTGATAAGAAGTACACAGCATTATTTAGGTAGTAGTCCTTTGTTTTTTTCCTAAGCAACAGAATTTTCTCAGTTCTGGAGGCCAGAAGTATGAAATCTGTAGGTGGGAATCCTAACATGCCTATTGAAGCTTCTGGTGCATTTTCTATTTTGTTATTTTATAGAGAAGTTCTAGGTTTATAGAAAAATCATGCAGAAAATAGAGTTTCTTTAGACCCGCTCCCATTATTAACATTTTTGCATTAGTGTGGTGGTATCTTTCTTACAAATGATGACAGAATATTATTATAATTGTACTATTAACACCAGACTCTAGTTTACATTAGGGTTCACGGTTGGGGTTGTACAGTCCTATGATGGCCTTTCATTTAAAATTTTTGTTCTAGTAACACATATACCTGCTAAAATTTGCCTTTTTTAAAAAACTATATATTTATTTATCTATCTATTTACTTATTTATTTATTCCTTCCCCCCTTGCTTTTGTGCTTGCTGTCTGTTCTCTGTGGCTGTTTGTTGTATGCTCTCTGTGTCTGCTTGTCTTCTTTTAGGAGGCACCAGGAACTGAACCCGGGACCTCCCACGTAGGATGGAGGCACCCAATTCCTTGAGCCACATCTGCTCCCTGCTCATTGAGTCTCTTGTTGTGTCTCCTCATTGCATCAGCTCACCATGCTAGCCCTTTGTGCCAGCCCATCACATCAGCCCAGCCCATCAGCTCACTATCTTGATGGTCTTCTTTAGGAGGCACTGAGAATTGAACCAGGATCTCCCATGTGGGAGGTGGGCACCCAACTGCTTAAACCACATCTGCTCCCCTAAAATTTTCCTTTTTTTTTTTAAATTAAATTTAGACATATAATTCACTTGTGTTAATTACATTCACAGTGTTGTGCTACCATCACCACCATCCATTATGAAAGCTTTTCCATCATCCCAAACAGAAACTCTGTTGGGAGCAGTCAATATGAGTATACACTGAGTTCAGCAATGCCAGTAACATGGCCGCCAGAGTGGAGCCCACTTCCTTGCTCTTCTTTCTCCCTGCTCCTTTGTTCTCCGTTTCCCGCCACTGCCCAGGCTAATACAGCAATGCGCAGGCGCAAGGCGTGAAACTGAAGTCTGCCTTCCACCCCAGCAACAGCAGCCACCAATCCCTGAACCCTGCCACTTACCCCAGCAACAGCAACAGCCAATCCCTAGCCTCCACCTCCTCACCCACCACTCCTCCCCTTCCCAAGAGTATATATGCTTTGTTCCCTCAATAAAATTTTGCAGCTTGATCAGAACACTGTCTTGCTGTCGTTCTTCGTGTCTCTTGTCCCACCATTCTTTCTCGGCAGGTTTTGAGCCCTCGTTACTGTCCCGCGGGCCGGGACAAAACTCTGTATCAATTAAGCATTAACTCTTCACTCCTGACTTACTCCCTGGCCCCTCATAACCTGTCTTCTAGTTTCTGTCTCTATGAATTTGCTTATTCTAATTATTTCATATCAGTGAGATCACACAATATTTGCCCTTTTTTAAAAAAAAGATTTATATATTTATTTCTCTTCCTCTCCCTTCATTGTCTGCTCTCTGTGTCCATTCGATGTGTGTTCTTCCGTGTCTGCTTGTCTCCTCCTTAGGTGGCACTGGGAACTGATCCTGGGACCTTCCAGAGTGGGAGAGAGGTGCTCAATCTCTTGTGCCACCTCAGCTCCCTGGTCTGCTGCGTCTCTTATTATCTTTCCTTTGTGTCTCTTTTTGTTGCATCATCTTGCTGCATCAGCTCTCCACTTGGGCCAGCTCACCACATGGACCAACCCTCTGTGTGGGAGAGCTTCCTGAGTGGGCCAGCTTGCCTTCTCCAGAAGGCCCTGAGAATTGAACTCTGGACCTCCCTTATGGTAGACAGGAGCCCAATCACTTGAGCCACATCTGCTTGTCCTTTCTTGTACAACTTATTTCACTCAACATAATATCTTCAAAGTTCACCCATATTGTTGCATGTGTCAGAACTTTGTTCCTTTTCACAGCTGAATAATATTCCATTTTACGTACATACCACATTTTGTTTATCCATTCATCTGTTGATGAACACTTGGATTGCCTCCATCTTTTGGCAATTGTGGATAATACCACCATTTACACAGGTGTGAAAATATCTATTTGAGTTCCTTCTTTCAATTCTTTTGGATATATACCTAGAAGTGGGATTGTCAGTGTATTAGTCTGCCAAAGGGATGCTGATGTAAAATACCAGAAATCTGTTGACTTTTATAATGGACATTTATTTGAAGGTAAAACTTACAGTTCTAAGGCCAAATCAAGGCATCAGCAGACACTTTCTCACCAAAGTCAGCTACTGTTGATTCCAGTGTGTTGTTGCCCTGTGGTGAAGCAAGATGACTGCCAATCTCTGCCCAGCTTTCTCCTTCCCCTCTGGCTTTATATTTCAGGCTCAGCTTCTCTACTCCTTCCTGATTTCAGCAGTTGGCTGGCATAGGACTTATCTCTTAGGGCTTACTATATCAGTCTCGGCTGTGATGCTCTCTTCCCAAGCACAGCTGTAAGCTATCAGGTAAATGGCTCATCTCTCCTGGGACCTCAGCCTTTTGTGCCTTCTCCTTTCTGTCACATGGCAGTATCAAAAATGACAGAGCTCTCTCTCCTGTGTCAGTCTGTCTTGCTGTGTCTGTTTATATCTGATCCATCAAGGGGATGGAGACACAACCTAAGTCACACCTTACTGACATAGTTGAATTAAAGCCCTAAAGCAATCTTTTTTTTTTTTTAAAGATTTATTTATTTCTCTCCCCTTCCCCCCCCCCCCCACCCCGGTTGTCTGTTCTCTGTGTCTATTTGCTGTGTCTTCTTTGTCCACTTCTGTTGTTGTCAGCGGCAAGGGAATCTGTGTTTCTTTTGGTTGCATCATCTTGTTGTGTCAGCCCTCCGTGTGTGCGGCGCCATTCCTGGGCAGGCTGCACTTTCTTTCGCGCTGAGCGTCTCTCCTTACGGGGCGCACTCCTTGCGCATGGGGCTCCCCTATGCGGGGGACACCCCTGCGTGGCACGGCACTCCTTGTGCGCATCAGCAGTGCACATGGGCCAGCTCCACATGGGTCAAGGAGGCCCGGGGTTTGAACCGTGGACCTCCCATGTGGTAGACGGACGCCGTAACCACTGGGCCAAGTCCGCCGCCCCTAAAGCAATCTTAACAATAATCTAATCAAAGTCCCCTCAACTGAATTTAATACAATCAAAGGTTATCACACCCAGAGGAATAGATTAGTTTACAAACAATCTTTCTCTTTTTGGGATTCATAAAATCATCTGAAATGGCTATAGCCAGGTTTCACAGTAATTCTATAATTAACCTTCTGAGGAGTACGCAGTGTTTTTGCCAAAACATTTAATCTGAATGTAATCATAAGGAAACAATTAGACTAATTCAGAATGTGGGACATTCCACAAAGACAGCTGGTCCACTCTCTTTAAAAATATAAATGTCTTGAAAAACAAAGTAAAGGAGAGTAAAGAGATATAACTGTAATAGAAAAACACCTGTAAAAAATTTTGGCAACTGTTGGAGAAAATTGAGTATGGATTACATATTAGATAATATTATTGAATTAAAATTAATTTTCTTAAGTGTGAAATGTTATTTTGTAAGTGAAGAAAATATTCTATTCTTAGGAGATGTTTGTTGAAGCTTTTAGGGATGAAGTGTCACAATGCCTGCAATTTACTTTCAAGTGGTTTAGTAGGAAAAAAAAAATGAGGCTATGTGTGTGCTGTGTGTTCTGTATAGATAGAAAGATGAGTAAGCAGCAAAACATTAGTAATTGTTGATTCTAAATAATTGGTATACATGTGCTCATTGTTCACTTCTGTCAAATTTTCTATAGATTGAAATTTTTCCAACTAAAAATTTGAAGAAAAACTAATATAGGGGGACATGGATGTGACTCAAGCAATTGAGCTCCTTATCATATAGACAACCTGTGGTTTGGTTCCCAGTGCCTCCTAAAGAAGACAGTGAGCTGGCACAATGAGCAGTTACAGCAAGATGAGGCAACAAGAGACACAAGAAGAAAAACATGATGGGAGACACAACAAAGCAGAGAGCACAGCCTTCTGGTGCCTCCTAGAGAAGATGGGCAAGATAGCGAGCTGACTTGACAGGCAGGCATGGCAAGCTGATACAATGAGATGACACAACAAGAGATGCAAGAAGAAAAACATGAGAGATACAACAAAGCAGGGAACAGAGGTTTCTGGTGCCTCCTAGAGAAGATGGACAAGACAGAGAGCTGATGTGATGGACAGGCATGAGAAACAGATACAACAAGCTGATGCAACAAGAGACACAGGAGGAAGAACATAATGAGAGACACAAAAAGCAGGGAACAGGAGTGGCTTAAGCAATTAGGTACCTCCCTCCCACATTGGATGTCCTGGGTTCAGTTCCCACAGCCTCCTAAAGAAACAAAATGATGAAGAGACACAGCAAATGTAAACAACAAGGGGATGGGGAGAAATAAATAAAATAAACCTTTAAAATAAAATATAAAAAAAACATAGTTACCAAAAAATGTATCTTGCCCCTAGATAGTGGTGCTCCTGAAGACTACAGAGACACCCAGGTCCTCCTGTCATGGCAGGTGGCTGCAGAATTTGGTACCTTGCCAGTGGAATTTGTGCTCCTGAGTGTGATAGAGTTGGACTCAGATGTGACTTCTCTACACATACCTTTTCTGTCCCTTTTATTGAACCTTTGGTTGGTGCTGGGGTTGGTATATACCCAGGAGACTTGAATCTCTGGGCTGTCAATGTGCCTTCTGTTGCAGAACCTACTCTCCAGTTCATTGGACTTACCCAGGTCAGCTGACAGGGAGGTGAGGATGGATAACCACCACACCAAGGAACCGAGAGAGTCTACAGCTGCAGGCAGGAGAGTCCCATCCACCAGCCATGTGAGACTGAAACCTTCTCTCAGTTGAGAGGTGGAGTGGACATCACCATTCCAGGATCCTCAGGATGGAGGAATAAAATATGGACTGGAGTGGACTTACTGGTATTCTACTATAGAATTATTGTGACTCTAGCAACGAAAGAAATCATATCATTGATGTGGAGACAGTGGCCACAGGAGTTGCTGAAGGCAGGGAGAAGGAAAAGGAGATGTGCTATGGGGGCATTTTCAGGACTTGGAGTTGTCCTGAATGATATTGCAGGGACAGATGCAGGACATTATATATCCTGCCATAACCCACTGAATGGACTGGGAGAGAGTATAAACTTCAACATAAACTATAATCCATGCTGTGTAGCAGAGCTCCAAAATGTATTCATCCATTGCAATGAATGTACCACACTAATGAAAGAAGTTGTTGATGTGGGAAAAATGGGGAGTGTGAGGAGTAAGGCATATGGGAACCTTCTATATATATATATTTTTTCATGATTTATTTATTTCCCCCCATTCTCTCCTCCCCCCCACCCACCCCACCCTGCTGTTTTTGCTGGCTGTGTCCATTTGCTGTGTGATCTTCTCCATCTGTTTCTCTTTTTGTCTTTTCATCTCATTTTTTTCTCCCCTAGGATTCACCGGGATTCCATCCTGGGCATCTCTGAGGTTCCCTATCAGCTGCACCACCTCGGTTCCTGGTTTCTGCTGTGCTTCACCTTGACTCTCCCCTTCATTTTTCTTTTGTTGTGTCATCATTTTGCTGCATGACTCACTTGTGCAGGCACTGGTACACTGCATGTACCACCATGTGGTCACTGGTGCCACCACTTGGCTTGCCATGTGAGCACTCGGCTCCCCACATGGGCACATGGCTCACGGTATGTGCATTTGGTGCTCCATGTAGGCACTTGTGTGGGCACTTGGCTCACCACATAGGCACTCAGCTCACCACATGGACACTGGCTCACTGTGCAGGCATGCTTTCTCTTCTTCTTTTTCACCAGGAGGCCTGGGGGATTGAACTTGGGTCCTCCCATGTGGGTAGAGCTGCTGAGACCTTCAGTCTCGCTGTGCTGCGTACTGCCAGATGAGAAAACTCTCAAGCATACACGCTTTAGGGCACATCCTAAAGATGGCACACTGGCAGAGAGCGGAAGCGATCAAGCACCACTCTCCTGCCTCCGTCTGTTGGCATATAGTCCCATTTAAAAATTACACAAAGAGCAACACTGCGCTAGCGCCAATAGCTAACTAACACCCACCATTTATTCTATATAAGCTGCTGATGCTATGCAATAAAGTAGATTCGTGTCCTGAACCGGTCTCCGGAGTGTGTTTATCTCCATCGTCCTCACCCCAGCGGGTAACCGAGTTCAACACTCCCATATGGTAGGTGGAAGCGCTATCACTTGAGCCAAATCCACTTTCCCCTCCAGTAATTTTTAATGTAACATTTTGTGTGATTTATGTATCTTTTAAAAATAAATTTTAAAAATGTATCTTGTTTTAATTTATTTAATTTACACTTCTTTATTGAATGAGGTTAAATAGTTTCCCTCATGTGGGTTTATTAATTCTCATTTTAATCATGTGACTGGTCATATCAGAACACCTTTCTACTAGAGTCTTGACTGTTTCTTATTTTTTATTTTATTTATTTCTCTCCCCTTCTCCCCCCCCCCCCCCCCCACTGTTGTCTGCTCTCTGTGTTGCTTAGCTGTTTGTTCTTCTGTGTCCGCTTACATTCTTGTCAGGTAACACTGGGAATCTGTCTCTTTTTGTTGCATCATCTTGCTGCATCAGCTCTCCGTGTGTGCGGTGCCACTCCTGGGTAGGCTGCGCTTTTCGCGTGGGGAGGCTCTTCTTGTGGGGCATACTCCTAGTGCGTGGGGCACCCCTATGTGGGGGGCACCCCTGATTGGCACGGCACTCATTGTGCATGGCAGCACTGTGTGTGGGTCAGCTCACCGCATGGAGCAGGAGGTCCTGGGCATCGAACCCTGGACCTCTGATATGGTAGGCTGATGCTCTATCAGTTGAGCCACATCCACTTCCCTTGATTGTTTCTTTGTAGATACAGCTATTAAACTCCTGGGTCATGTTACTGCAACTGTTTTTTCCCCCTCAGTTTGTTTGCCTGTAATATTTGAGATGGGTCTAGCTTGGAAACTCTTCTCTCTCTGTACTTACTTCCTGCCTGGAATAATCTGGTCCCATAGCTGTATGTATCAGCTATCATGATTTACAATTTAAATCTGTAATCATAGCCTCTCGCATGTCTTCCACAAGGGCTGAGGAACAACGATTCCCAGAGGCAATGACCACCTAATGCCCAGGCATTGATTTCTATAAACCACTCAGCACTAAAAGAAACCAGGACAGGAGCAGGAAAAGTGAATGAGGAGGCTAGAAATCATTTGTATCACAAAAATAAAGAAAGGCTCAAAGAATTATGGAAACATGTTAAAAGGACATAGAAACCAAGCTTGCTTGAAGGGGCATACAATGGCCAATCTAGGACAATTTAAGAACCAAAATAATTGATGATCGTAATGGATTATAACCCTTTGAATAAAGTGAGACTGCATGAACCCACAGTGATATAAATCAGGGGTTGGCAATCTTTGTCTATAAAGGACCAGGTAGAAAATATTTTAGGCACTTCAGACCACACAGTTTCTGTCACAACTATTCAACTCTCCCATTATAGCATGAAAGCAGCCAAAGTTAATATGTAAACAAATGAGTGACCATGTTCTAATAAAGCTTTATTTTTTAAAAAGCAAGCAACAGGGAGAAACAGCAAGATGGTGGCAGAGTAAGGAGCTCATAGAGTCAGCTCCTGCTACAGGGCAGTCACAAGCCACCTCTGGAGCTGTTCTGCGGCTGGAATTGAAAGCTCCAGTTCCCAAAAATGGGGGAGGAAGAGACTTCAGCTACTGATGCATAAATTTAGTGAATTAAAGTATAATCCTAAGAACAGCTAGTTTGAGCCAGTCCAAGTCAGAAAGAGGCCAATAGCTGCCATCTTAACTTCACCCTTGGCAAGAAGGGAAGTGGGGCAGCCTGAAAATCACAGCGCTGGTGGGGACTGGCTTCTTTCCATACAGATCAGATTTCAGCTCTAGCCTAGGCCACAGAGCCATGTCCAGCAGGGAGGAAGCTACTGGGACCTGCACCAGCATCTCTGGGAAATTAGTGGTCAAACTGTGGAGGCCAGTGATCATCCTACTTTGGCAGCACAAGCTGCCCTAGGAGCCGATCTGTGGTTGGAATTGGAAGCTCCATTTCTGAAAAACAGAGAGAAGGAGATGGTTGGCTACCAATTTCAGCTACTGATGAATAGACTTGACTGGCTAAGGTATAATCCTAGGAATAGCTAGGGTGTGAATCTGTCCAAAGTGGAAAGAGGCTGGTGGCTGCCATTTTGACTCTGTCCCCAGCATGAGGGGAAACTGGGCTGACCGAAAATCACAGTGATGGTAGGAACTGGTTTCTTTCACCCATATCAGCCTGCAGCCCTAGGCTAGGCTTCAGCCCCACCTCTGACAGGGAGGAGGCTGGTGGGTCCTGCACCAGCCTAACCAGGCAACTGCAGTTACCTTTGACTGGCACAGACTGAATAATTGGAAGTCTACCAGGGCAACTGTGATCATCTTGGACCCGCACTACATAGATTGCTGCCCACACCTGCAGCTCCATAACCTGCCCCAGGCAGGGGAGAAAGGGATGTGAAGCTTCATCAATCTCTCTGGGCAGCTACAGTCTAGGCCTGCACAACTTAGATTATTCCACACAGCTGTGACTGCCCCTATCTCTGGCAAAGAAGAAAGTTGGGAGAAGCTTCATGGGTCCCTGGGGCAATGAGGGCAGCTTGAGCCTTCACAGTTTATAGCGCCAATTATATCCCTGTCTCCTATTGCACAACCAGCAAGAGAGAAAGGGCAGGAAGTCCTAAACTAAAGAGAAACTATGCACCCAGAATAAATACTCCAGTAAGCCAGATGCCAAGTCACCAACAAAAAATGACAATCCACACCAAGAAACAGGAAGCTATGGCCCAGTTAAAGGAACAAGATAAGCCTCCAGATGACATAAAGGAGTTGAGACAACTAACCATAGATGTTCAAACAAATCTCCTTAATAAATTCAGTGAGATGGCCAAAGAGATTAAGGATATTAAGAAGACATTGGATGATTACAAAGAAGAATTTGAAAGCATACATAAAAAATAGCAGATCTTATGGGAATGACACGTGCAATAAACAAAATAAATTTAAAAAACATTGGAATCATATAATAGCAGATTTGAGTAGGCAGAAGAAAGGATTGGTGAGTTTGAAGAAATAGCCTCTGAAAGTGAACATACAAAAGAATAGATGAAGAAAAGAATGGAAAAAGTTGAACAAGGTCTCAGGGAATAAATGACAGCAAAAGTCACGCAAACATACTTCTTCTGGGTGTCCCAGAAGAAGAAGAGAAGGGAAAAGGGGCATAAGGAATATTTGAACAAGTAATGGTAGAAAATTTCCATTGAAGGACATAGATATCCGTGTCCAAGAAGCACAATGCACTTCCTTCTGAAATCCAAATAGAACAACTCTGAGACACATATTAATCAGAATGTCAAATGCCAAATACAAAGAGAGAATTCTGAGAACAGCAAGAGAAAAGCAATGCAAAAAATACAAGGGATACCCATTAAGACTAAACGCTGATTTCACCAGAAACCATGGAGGCAAGAAGACAGTAGTCTGATATATTTAAGACACTACAAGAGAAAAAATTCCAGCCAAGAATTTTATATCCAGCAAGACTGTCTTTCAAAAATGAGGACATTAGAATAGTCACAGATAAACAGAAACTGAAAGAATTTCTAAGCAAGAGAGCAGATTTTCAGGGAATACTAAAGGGTGTGTTAAAGCCTAAAAATAAAAGACAGGAGAGGCCTGGAAGACAGTTTAGAAATGAAGATTATATCAATAAAAGTAACCAAAAGTTTCAAAAGAGTGGTGAAAAGACAATATGACAGATAAAACTCAAATAGTCAGGAATAAACTTAACCAACAATGTAAAGAACTTGTATTCAGAAATCTGCAATTCAATGTTAAAAGAAATCAAAAAAGTCCTAAATAACTGGAAGAACATTCCATGTTCATGGATTGGAAGACTAAATATTATTTAGATGTCAATTCTACTCAAATTGATAAACAGATTCAATGCAATCCTGATAAAAATTCCACCAGCACTTTTAAAAAATTGGAAACATAATTATCAAATTTATTTAGAAGGGTAAGGGGTCCTGAATAGCCAGAAACATCATAAAAAGGAAAAGTGAACCCTCATCTCCAGACTTTAAATCATATTACCTAGCTATAGTGATAAAAACAGCGTGGTCCTGGCATAAAGACAGACACATAGACCAATGGAATCAAATTGATGGTTCAGAAACAGACCCTCACATGTATGGTCAAGTGATTTTTGACTAGCCTGTCAAACTCACACAGCTTGGGCAGAACAGTCCATTTAACAAATGGTGCTCAAAGAACTGGATATCCACATCAAAAAAAGAAGACTCCCATTTCTCACCTTATCCAAAAATTAACTCAAAATGGAGCAAAACCTAAAAATAAAAGCAAGAACCATGAAACTTCTAGAAGAAATTGTAGGAAAAGATCTTCAAGATCTGGTGGTAGGTGGTGGATTCTTAAAGGAGATAAGAGGAGGACTGAGATGGACTACTGATGTTTAATGTATGTAGAAGTTTTAATTAGCTTTACTGTAAAAGTGTGGAAATGTATAGAGTAGATGGTAACAAATAGTGAGTGATAGCTAGTTTATAAATGGAGATGCGGCTGAAAATAGTAATCTAGGTATGTAAACGCCAATTGACAGAATGCTACAGAATAATCTAGGAACTGAATAGCACAGTAAACCAAGAAATGAATGAGAATTGTGGTTGATGGTACAGATAGTGTCCTTTGTGAGCCAGAGCAAATGTACATCACTACTTCCAGGTGTTGGGAATGTGGAGAAGCATGGGAAAAATACAACTGGAGTGACCAATGGACTGTGGTTAGCAGTAATAATATAACATTCTTTCATCTATGCCAAAGATGTACTGTGCTGATGAGGCAGTATGGAAAATGTGAACCAAATGTACACTATGGATGTGGTAACAATCAGATAGTATTATCTTATCTGTAACAAATGTTCCACTACAGTGTGATGTGTTGATAGAGGGGTGTTGTTTGGGAATTCTGCACATGTGCATGCTTGTTTTATAAGTTTACAACTTCAGTCATAAAAAATTTATTTAAAAAATAATAATAGGGTGGATTGGGGGAAAAACACACCAAATGTAAGATAAGGACTATAATTATAAGTAAGATTTTGACAATATTCTTTCATAATTTGTAACAAACATCTCGCAACAATGCAAGGTGTTGGTGGAGGGTTGACGTATGGACCTCTGTATGATGTTGTGCATGTTTGCTTTGTTAGTTCACAACTTTTACTATACACTTAATTGTTTATGTATATAAATGATATAAAGATAATAGTAATAGGGTAGGTGGGGAAAATACTTTGGTTACTAGTAGTATTTTGACAATGCTCTTTAATCATCAGGTAAAAAGGTTTAACAACAATGCAAGGTATTGTTGGTAGGGTGAGTTATGGGAGTTCTGTGTGATGTTATATATGTTTGTTTTGTAAGTTCACAACTATTACTATACACCTATTGTTTATGTATGTTTAGGTATGAGTGATATACTTCAATAAATTAATTTTTTAAAAAACAGGCAACAGGCCAGATTTGGTCTATGTGCTGTAGTTTGCCAATGCTTGCATCTAAATAAACAAACGAATAAGTAAACAGAAAGAAGGAATGATGGAATTAAAAATTCACAATTTGGCAACTAGCACAATATTATTATGAAACATCAATGAATGCTAAAAATGTAAGTAAAAAAAAGAATGAAGAAAGGATTATTTATGTAGTCTCCAAGCATCTTTATACCAAATACTTATAAAGGGGTAAAAAGTATACTTACAGTGGAAAAACCCGCAAACATTTAATCAATAATCAACGTTAACACTACAAATAATGAGATAGATCAATATCATGTGCCACCAGATGGGACACAATGAAAATAACAGCATGCATCACTCCTGTGCGCATCCTGCCAAGAGGTATAGCCTGGATCTAAACATAAGGAATCATTAGACAAACTCAATTAGAGGGACATTCTAGAAAATGTTCCCTCTTGCTATAAAGAACATCACTGGGGCAGTTGGCCAACTTGAATGGAACCTCTGGATCAATGGTGTTTTGGACATCCTAGCTTATTTTGAAGTGAAATTTTAAAATCTACATACAAATGAGAGCTTCTGTTACTTGTGATTGCTCCAGAGTTCAATCCCCGTCCAGTGCAAGCTGTATACTTAAGCTTCAACTCCGAATTAACACTTCGTCAAGATAAGGGGATAGGGCATATTTTTTTTTATGGTTTGTCATCTCGAATCATAAATTCTAATTACTTAGACATGTGGTATATGGATCTCCACTTGTAATGTTGATACATGCCCCACAATTGTTAAGGATTAGCCAGGGCTGGGGACTCATTGTATTCCAGTGACTTTAGCAGAAGAGGGAATAAAGAGCATTAGCCAGGTGGGGCAACCATTTATTTAAGGTTAAATCTCTGTATGCTCTGTTTCTTGTTATGATAAATTAGAATTTTTATCTTTAATACATTCTGAGAAGCTTAGGAAGCTCTTTCTATATTCAACTTTTAATGATAATATGTTCCTATGACTCCACCAGTCACGTAATCTTGAAATGTGATGATCATACAGCTTGTAAGACATATTTGTTATAGAGGACGAAATTTATTAGAATATGCTTATTATGCAACATAGAATTGTTTACCTGAGTTGTGCATAAATTCATTACTGGGATGCCATTACCTTAAAAAGAGAACATTAAGAGGAGGAATTGGGCTCAGGAAGGATGGAGTGGTTAAAGGGAAGTAAATTGAGTTTGTATTTTTTGAGGGTTAGGTGTTCCTGGGCCATGTGAGAGCAGACGTCCAATAGGTAGTTGCCTAGCTTAAGCTTAGGAGGGCTGTCTGAACTGAAGATTTAGATTTAGGACTCATCTGCATTCAAGAGGTGAAGACCAGGAGTTTGTGCAGAGAGAGACTCTACCCTATAGGATGAAAGAAGAAGGTCAAGATTGGAGCCTTGAGGGTAACATTACAAAGGAGTGGGTGGGGAAGAGAAACCAATAAAAGAAGGCCAAGAAAGCACAGTGGCTCAAGCTGTTGATACATGGAATGTCCTGGGTTCAGTTCCTGGTACCTCCTAAAAAAAAAAAATAGACAAGAAGCAAAAAAACAAACGAAAAAAGAAAAAACCAACTCAGGGGAGCAGATATGGCTCAGTGGCTGGGCACTAGCTTCCCACATATGAGGTTCCATGTTCATTTCCATGCCTCTGGAACTTAAAACACTGTCAGACAAGTGGGAAGAAAACAAGGGATAGGGGAAGTTGCAGAAGTCAAAGAAGAGAAGAGTTTTAAGAGAGAGTGATGAGTGATTTTTGGTTGTTCACGTGTGGCCAAGGAGATGGAAGTTGACAATAGGCCACTACCTTTGGTTAATGGGAGGCCATGGGGACCTTTCTTGAGTTGTTTCAAAGGATTGACGAGAGCAGAAGCAGGATTGCAATGGGTTGAATGGTGAGAGGGAGGATATAGTATCAATAAGTGGTAAATCATTTTGTAAGGGGGTGACAGTGTTATGGAGGAAAATGATGAGGTAACACAGGGTGACTGTTTTCATCTTTCCTCCCTGCCCCCACTCCTCCCCTCCCTTTCTCAATCCCTCCCATAATTCTTGGACTGATTGTGATTTCATGGAGATAGGATTGGCTGAAGAAGAGTGTGTGGGAGTTATCACTGAGTGAGGGCAGTACCAACACTGTGCTTTCAGTGGCTACCTGCTAAATTCAAGGGTTCACATTCTGTTTCAAAACCTCAGAGATGGGAGAGGCCAGTTCTTAGTGGGGCAGTCAAGAAAAGTTTAAGAGAGGAGATTGGATTTGAGAGGACCTTGAAAGAGAAGCAAGGTTTAGAGAATTCTGATATAAAGTTGTCCCCCATTTACAAACATCCTAAAAATTATACCCTTGTTAACTCAAAAGCAAGGGCAGTGGGGTAAAGAAACTTTAGGAATATATAAATATGGGGAGGAAAGTTGGAAAACTCCACAATTTTTTCTTTCCCATGAAGTTCCCGTAAGGTCAGCCAAATAAACCCAGTTAAATCGTTTTAATATTCAAACTATAATTTTACCTTGTCAGCAAGGTAGGCTTTTAGCTTCATTTGTCAGCACTGCCTAATACCCACTTCTGGAGGACTTAAGCAAGCTTCTATGTTTAGGATATTTTGGTCACCTGTCCTGGAGTGGTCTCGGGGCCACAGAAGATGCCTGGTGCCTTCAGGAGGCCACTGTGTCACTGGTGAATAATTCTCCCAAGGGAGAATCAACATGAGATCACCTGCAAATGGCCAGTTACCTTTCTCCAATGTGCCACCAGCACATTCTCCAATGACACCTTGCCCCTGGAGGCAGGTTCTTTTCATCCCAAGGGCCTGCCATTTGAGTTGCCTGGCTCTGCTGCCCAGGTGGCTCCAGGTGCTTCTGTCTCACATCCTCAGGAGAGCTAAAGTTTCCTGAACTCAGGAAACCACCTTCCTACTTTATTGTCCGCATGGAGTGGCTTTTCTCACCAACAAAGTTTGTTGGCACCTCGGATAAGAATTCTCCAAAAAAAGTACTGTCAGCTCTCAGTCATCATAGACATGCAGGTGTCAAGAATTATTATTTAGTAATGTAATTAATAGCATCATTAGTAATGTATTTAATAATCACATTAATAGCAATAGGAATTCACAGCAAACATGATAATAATGTTCAGTCAAGTTACAAATCCTGGGTTCCACTGCTTGGCAACTGCGAAGTCACCAAAACAAGTGGCAAAAGCACTGAAACAGGTGTCCTGGATTCCAGGCTTGACTTTGGGAGCTGGGTGACTTTGAATAGTCCACTTACTGACTTTAATGTAATTGCTGCTATTTATTCAATGCAAACGTTGTGCCAGGCTTCTACATACTTTTCCATGTTTAAACCCATTTATTCCCTACTGCAGTCCTATGAAGGAAGGTCTATTGTTACCCCTCCATTATGGATGAGGGAGCAGAGGCATAGAGAGGTTAATTATGTGCTCCAGGCCTCACAGATAGAAAGTAGTAGAATTGGAGATTGGACCAAGTAGACTGGCTCTATAGTCTATACTCCACTTCTTATGCAGATGTTGGCTTTCTCTTCTATAAAATGGAAATAATAATATCTGCCACTTATCTTCACAGAGCTGTATCAGAATCAGATGAGATATGATATCTGAAAGTGCCTTGAGAAGGTCAGGTTGATGTCATCATCATCAATGTATAATGCTGATGGAAAGAAACCAGCAGTCACTTTGTTAGTCTGTTTACAGCTTTCATTCTGCCTCCTGACCTCTGAGCGATGGGCCTCCTCCAAGCCTGTATTTCTTCCCCACTGTGGCATGGAAATTTTTTCACACACCACAACTCAACTTAAACTTTAAACTTTAAACTTGCCAATTAAGACCATCATGCTCTCTCCCATTTAAAATAATCTCCTTTGGGGTAGTTGGGCAGGGGATGATGGTGGTGCAGGGATGTGTGTGGGGGGGTCAACAGTGCTGGAATGGGAGGGTGAGCAGGTGAGGGCCTTGGATTGGGCAATCCATGGAACTGGGGAGAGGGCTGGAGGAAGGAGCAGGTGAACTCAGGGGATTTGCAGGTCTGTGGTTAAAACTACAAGGACGGGAATGTTCTTTAGGCAAATACGGCAGGGAAGGGTTATTGGTGAGGGTGTCAGGGGTGGGGATATATGTGGGAAAGGATGCACCTGGGGCACACTACTATGGAATATGAAAATGTCTACCCTCTCAAAGTGTGTTAGATCAGTGGGTGGAGACCCGTACAATAAACAAGAAAATATTAAACTCCCATCCTGAGGAGTCCTGCTGTGTTCTCTGTTAGAGGGGCAAGAATCTCTCAAGAACATAGGCAGTGCCTAATAGGAGAAAACAGACCAATATATCAAACTCTCAGTATTATTGCATGTAACTATGAATCTTATTCTTAAAAAAACTGAAACTTAGTGGTTACCACAGGTCCTGAGGAGAGAGGGAGGGAAGAATAGAATAGATGGAGCACAGGGCATTTTTAGGGCATTGGTATTGTTTTGCATGATCTTGCAATGATAGATACAAGCCATCACAAATTTTGTCAAAATCTATTAAAGTGTATGGTGCAAAATGTAATCCATAATGTAAACCATTGACCATGGTTAGTAGCAATATTCAATATTTGCTCATCAATTGTAACAAATGTACCATACTTATATAAGATGTTATCAATAGGGGAAAATGTGAGAAGAGGAGGTGGAGGGATACGGGGGAATCCCCTATATTTTCAATGTGACTTTTGTGTAACCTAAAGCTTCTTTGAAAATAAAGTGAAAAGAAGAATGAGACACTGGGGGAATATATAGAAGAAATTGTCACTGTACATAAAAGATAGCATAGCTTATGGTGAAAAATACAGTGAAAAATATTATTTTAAAAATTTTTTAAATTTATTTTTGTATTTTATTTGTTTTTTAAATTATTTTATTTTTTATTATTTTTATTCATTTGACTTTTGGCTTTGTTTTTGGAGAGGTTTGGTTGCAGAAATGTCACAACTGTGGGGGGAGGATCACTTGTGTGGGGTGTCAGTGATGGTGGAATGTGTGGGAGGGGTGCACCCAGTATATTGCTTCTATGGAATATGAATATGGAATATGAAATGTCATGGGACATTGTCTCAGTGAGTGGAAACCCATAAAATAACCAAAAGAATATTGAATTACCATCCTGGGAAGACCTGTTACATTCCTTAACAAAGCAGCAAGAATCCCTAGAGTACATAGGGAGTGCCTAGCAAAGGAGGATATACCAATATGCCAGGCCCTTGACTTTGATGGGTGTACTTATGAACCTTGTTCTTGGGAAACTGAAACTTAGCTGAGTATTATATATTGCCTAAGAGTTGCCTCCTGAAAACCTCCTTACCGCTCAAATGTGGCCTCTCTCTAAGCCGAACTCAGCATTTAA
This sequence comes from Dasypus novemcinctus, assembly GCF_030445035.2. Classification (NCBI taxonomy): domain Eukaryota; kingdom Metazoa; phylum Chordata; class Mammalia; order Cingulata; family Dasypodidae; genus Dasypus; species Dasypus novemcinctus. Next base: position 30,452,237 of record NC_080676.1, on the reverse strand, counting down.
CTCACTACCTTCCCCCTGGCATGGGACATGACTCCTAGGGATGAGCCTCCCTGGCACCAAGGAATTATTACCAAGCACCAACTAGTGATGCATTTGGAAAAAGACCTTAACCAAAAGGGGGAAATAGTAAATACAAATGAGTTTTTATGGCTAAGAAATTTCAGAGTGAGTCAGGAGGTCATTCCAGAGGTTATGCTTTTGCATGTCTTAGGAGAATCTCATTGACTGCCACAGTAAACAGTGCCTCAATCAGGGGTGCTTTGGAGGACTCTAGAGACATCTAGACACTATAGGCAGGGCAGACAATCTCAGGAATTTGGCACCCTGTCAGTGGGCCTTACCTTGGAATGTATGTATCCCAATGTAACAGAATTAGACTCATAATTTCCCTATATCTGGCTCTTCTGCCCCTTTTATTTGAACCTATAATTAGAACTATTCTTGTTAAATATATGTACCAGAGACTTAAATCTTTGGTCTGTTCATATGCTGGTTGAGCCCTGAATCTCAGCAGTGTGCAGCCCCTTCTCTCCAGTTCATTGGACTCACCCAGGACCACTAACAAATTGATGGTGACAGACAATGCCCATTCCAAAAATCAAAGAGTATCTACAACTGCAAGCAAGACAGTTCCATCCATCTGCCCCATGGGATCTAAGCCCCCTCTCAATCAGAAACAGATTGGGCATCACCATCCTAAAGTCTTCAAGATTGAGGAATGAGCAAACTTAAGGGGGGAAATGACCTATGAACTAAAGTAGACTTATTATTATTCTAGCAATGGATAATCTTATAACACTGATACAAAGGCAGTGGTCACCAGAAGTTCTGAGGTGAGGGAGAGGAAAGAACAGGTATTACATGGGGCATTTTGGGGTCATTGGTATTGTTCTGAATGACATTGCAATAACAGGTACAAGCCATTATACATTTTGTCAAAATCTATAAAAATGTGCAGTGCAAAGTGTAAATTATAATGTAAACTATTGACCATGATTAGCAGCAATGCTTCAATATGTGTTCATGAACTGTAACAAATGTACCACACTAATGAAAGTTGTTAATTGGGAAAATTGTGGGAGGGAGAGGGGTGAGGTATACAGGAATCCCCTATAATTTTTATTTATAATTTACATAATCTAAAGTTTCTTTTAAAATAAAATTTAAAAAAGAAAGAAAACAGTAAAATAACCTCCTTTGAATGACAGTTTCCTTCAGATAAGTGTAGTCTTTCTGATTTCCTCCCTTCCCTGGCTCCTCTCCAAGATGGTATCTGGGAATACGAGCCGCTTACATGACCTTGTGGTGAAACAAGGGTAAAAGAGGACTCTAGGTTCAGAGGTGTCCTCTGTGTCCTTAGTGGTATCTGTTGCTAATTGATTGGTCTGGGCAAGCCCCTCACTGATGCATGCAGAGGAGCATCTGGTCCCACTGTGTCTTCTTCTGGGGCATCACACTAGCACATGCTTGAAGCCGCCAGCTCAGCTATTTGCCTCTGATTGTGAAGTCCCCAAATATTGTGGCTTTTGTTCCAATCCCAGCCTCTGCCAGGGATTATGGCAACCAGGAGTGCAGTGCTATAGGGATGACCAAGAATGAGAATATCCCAAAGTAGCTTCTCCCTTTAGGGTCCTTTTTCCTTCGGCAGGGGTGTATAGCAGGGTGGGCACAAACAGTCAGACGGGGCTTAACCTCATGAGGAATGAATGATGCACTGCCTCAGTTTGCAAAGACAGGTCCTGAGATTGCTATTAATTGTGAAAAAACATCATCTGAAATCTCTGGAGAGACGAAGCAGATATATTACTTTATATCACTCTTAATGGAGCAAGGTATTCATATGGGCCAATTGGAGTTCTTAAAATCAAAATTAAATTATGGTCAGACCACATTTGATTGGCCTCTCTCCAAATCACACCTCAGACAGGGATCCTGCCATTCTGGAAGATGCTGATTTGGTAAGGTCACCTGTTTCAGTAGAGAGCAGGAAAAGGATGTGGTAGCAGTACACGAGAACTTCATTTCTGGTTCAGGTTTGAATTCCTGATAGTAAACAAAAATATATATTGTTCCTGCAGATGTAACTGATTTTAAAAAGAAATGGAATGAAAGGGAATGATTCCCTGTTTACAGTTTGCATACTTGACATTTTTCTTAAGGAAACTAGGATTGCTGCTACCACCATTTATTTCTCTAATTCACAAGTATAGAACACTATAGTAGTAGTAGAAATGCAAAGAAGTCCTGCCCATAAGGGACTTACAGTCTTGTTAGGGAAATACAACAGGCACATTAAAAGTTGGACTATAAGAAAGCATATGCTAACAAATGCTGTAAGAATTTAGAAGCACACTGGATTAGGAGTCATGAATCCCAGATTCTAGTCTCAACTTGGTAAGTCATTTAACCTCTCTAGGGACAGTTGCTTTTATTTTCCTACTCAGTTTCCAGTCCTCCCCCTGGTGGAATCACTTTCATTTCCTCTTGGGGACCCTCACTCTTCACTGAGTGCTTTCCCAGAGACACCATTAACTGAGGTGCCCCGGTAACCCCTGGCAAGTGTTGAGGGCCAGTGGGTCAGCCCAGGTCTCCTCCATCCATGCTGTCAAGAAAAACACAGCCGGGAAAGGGCTGGAAAGCGCTGAGGTGAGGGTACAATTTAACATTGGGTGGTCAAGAAAGGCCTCGCTGAGATTTAAGATTTATCAGAGATTCTCTCCCAAATAAACCCTACGCCACCCACAGGCTTCCCATCTCAGCTGATGGCAACTCCATCCTTTCAGTTGTGCTGGCAAAAAAATAAATAAAAAACAAAAACACAACCCAAAAGGTAGACCAAAACAAAGTAAAAACAAAAACATGGAATAACTGACATCCAATCAATCCTCAAATGCTATTCAAAATAGATGCAGAATCAGACTATTCCTAATGACCTGCACAGCTACCAGACTGACTCAAGCCACCATGTCAAGCCCTGCAGTCTATTCTCAACATTGCAGCCAGGTATGTCTTGATGTCACTCCTTTCTCAAAAGCTTCTGATGGCTCCTCCATCTCACTCAGAGAAAAGACCATCTTTACCACAACCTATACAATGCTAAACAGTCTGGTTCCCTACCCGAATCTGTGACCACACCTTCTGTTAGGCTTCCCTTTGTTCAACCCATGTGCGCCGCCCGGCCACCACGTTATTCCCTAAACTCTCTGTGCATGGTCGTGACTCAGGGTCTTTGCGCCAGCTGTTAGTTTCTGGGATCTTCTTCCCCCAGATCTCGCGTGGCCTGCCCACTCACCTCCCGAAGGCTGGCTGGTTTTCTGCACTCTCCTTCAGCTGTGCGGGCAGAGATCTGTAGGCAGAGTTGAGACTGGGTAAGGAGAGAAGTGAGGCGAAGAGGGCATGAGGGGCAATAAAAAGGTGGCAGGATGGATGATCCAGTCAGCTGGGGTATTAGAACTAGTGAGATGGGAAAATGGGATTGGTGTTGGAGAGCAGAGAGCTCGAAACTAAGATTAGGGAGGGGTTATCAGGTATTGGTAGTGACCCAGTCAGGATACACAATAGACGGGAGAGCCAAGGCAGGGGATGTGCAGGGAGGGAGACAGGGTCGCTGGACGGGAAGAAAGGAACTGGGAGGACAGGACTTTGGGAGGGTCATTTGTGTGGATACTGAAATCTTGGAGAATTAACAAAGGAGCAGGGGAAGTGGACTTGGCCCAGTGGATAGGGCGTCCGTCTACCACATGGGAGGTGCATGGTTCAAACCCCGGGCCTCCTTGACCCGTGTGGAGCTGGCCATGCGCAGTGCTGATGCGCGCAAGGAGTGCCTTGCCACACAGGGGTGTCCCCCGCGTAGGGGAGCCCCACACGCAAGGAGTGCACCCGTAAGGAGAGCCGCCCAGCGCGAAAGAAAGTGCAGCCTGTCCAGGAATGGTGCGGCACACACAGAGAGCTGACACAACAAGATGATGCAACAGAAAGAAGCACAGATTCCTGTGCTGCTGACAACAACAGAAGCAGACAAAAAAGAGAAGAACACACAGCAAATGGACACAGAGAACAGACAACTGGGGCAGGGGGGAGGGAAGGGGAGAGATAAATAAATCTTTAAAAATAAAAGAGAAGAGCCGCATTGGAGAGAGTGAGCCAGTAGCTGGAATCTTCAGAATCTTCAGGGTCTGAGGGCTTTGTCGCAGGAGCTGGTGGATGACAGTCACAAATAGAGGAACGAGTGGAGGTACTCGCCGGGTGAAGGGGGCAGGAGTGGTGCAGAAGCAGCAGGAGGAAGCTCTCTGTCCAGGGCCAGTGCGGGGAGGACTGTGCGAAAGGACCCAGCTGCCCCTTGAGAGTGCCAAGGGGAGTGCTGTCCTCAGCAGTCAGCCAGAATCTGGTTAGAGCGGGAAGGTAAAGGGTGCAGAGAGAAGAGAAGAGGGTGGCTGACTGTGAGTTTCCGGACGGGTCAGGAAGGGACTGCAGAGTGGCAGGGGATTCAGAGTGAGGGAAAGGGAGGTGCCCTGGAGTCCTGGGTCCTCGTGGAGGTGACATAAACAGGAACAAAAGACAATGAGATGAGTAATGGTGGTAAAATCCAAGTTCCTTCCATGAGTTGAAACAGGAAAAAAGGATTTAAAAAAATGTTGCAGTTGGAATGACTCAGCAAATCAACTCCGTAGCCTGCTATTACAAGTAAAAATTACTCTTTGAAAGCAGTTTTTAAAATATAAAAGCAATGCATGCTCATGACAAAAAAAAAAAAAAGAAATAATCAAAAGAGCATATATTAGAATCTAAAAATCTCCCTCCCCATCCCATCCTATTCTTCAGAGGTAACTGTTGTTAACAGTTCCCTGGGTATCCTTCCAACCATTTCCTATGCATGTACAAGCATAAACTGTACGCAGCTTTAAAAATAAAATAAGTAGCTCAGTGATTTGAATGCCTGCTTCCCACGTAGGAGGTCCTGGGTTCAATCCCTCCTACATAAATAAATAAACAAATAGATGGGTTCATCCTATATGTACTGTTTTACAGCTCGGTCTTATTCCTTAACAATGATACACTGTTGTATTTTTTGTACTATATAAATTACCTCATTGTACTGTATGGTATTTTATTGTACATGATTTACTTAACTAGTCCCCTATTGTTGAACATATAGGTGATTTCCAGTTTTTTTACAAACATTGCTTCAATGAATATACCTTGTTCATAAATCTTTGGTTTACTTCCAGTTTTAAATTTGGCTCATTTATGTGTTTATTTATGCTCATTATCTGTATTAATACTGCTAAAATAATGAAGCATTTCTAACATTAGAAAGTACAGAACAGATATATATAATTATGAACACACTACTGGGATTAACTGCTTGTTAATATTTTACCACAATTGCTTTAAATAGTCAACTTTATGAGGTACTGCCTCCTTGTTCTTCAAGGTATGGTGTTGTTAAACTTTCGATTTGCCAGCCTCTTGAGTGGGAAACTGTATTGCATTGCTTTTTCATTTTCCTGAGTTTCTACAACTCTTCAAATATTTTTTGGCCAATTGGATTTCATTCTTTATGAATAACCTGTTCTTCGAATTTGTGCTGGTTTTTCTTGGTTATCTGCCCTTGCAAAAGGATGTAGTATTAAATTGCCAAGTTCTAGGGAAACGGACTTTGGCCCAGTGGTTAGGGCGTCCGTCTACCACATGGGAGGTCTGCGGTTCAAGCCCCGGGTCTCCTTGACCCGTGTGGAGCTGGCCCATGCGCAGTGCTGATGCGTGCAAGGAGTGCTGTGCCATACAGGGGTGTCTCCTGAGTAGGGGAGCCCCACGTGCAAGGAGTGCACCCATAAGGAGAGCCGCCCAGCGCGAAGGAGGGAGCAGCCTGCCCAGGAATGGTGCCGCCCACACTTTCCGTGCCGCTGATGACAACAGAAGCGGACAAAGAAACAAGACGCAGCAAAAAGACATAGAAAACAGACAACCGGGGGAGGGGAGGGGAATTAAATAAATAAAAATAAATCTTTAAAAAAATAAAAAATAAAAAATAAATTGCCAAGTTCTGTTAAATATCTTCATTGGGCATTTGGTTGGAACTGCATTGATTTTACGTTTTAGCTTAGAATTGTCTAAGCTGCAATAGTGCTTCTTTCCATCTATGAAGGTAATGTATCTCTCTATTTAAATGGCCTTTTATGTCTTTAAGGTTTTGCAAGTTTGTCATAAATATCTTGTACATATTTTTGCTACACTTACTATTATATAATTTACAATTTTGTGCAATTTTTTGTGTATTTTATTTTTAGTGATTTTTTTGGGGGGTGGGAAAACATTAAGATTTGGATTAATAAGAATTTGTAGGAGAAAATCCCGGAAGTTTTAGTTGCCTATAAGTTCCATATGAAGTGGACTTTATTATTATTTTTTCTGCACTTTGAATCTGGACTTAGCCGTGAGATTTGGTTTGGCCTTTAGGACATTAGCAAATATGACCTAAGTAGAGGTTTGAAAAGTACTTGCATGTGAGATTTGCTTTATTTCAGTTATGGTTCCAACCCTGAGACCACTGGATGAACAAGCCCAAGCTAGCCTGCTGGAGTGGTCATGGGAAGGAGAATCAAGGTGCCCTAGCAGAATGTGAGACCGTTTGAGACCAGCCAGCCTCGGTTAAGCCACTGTATGTCTGCAGGTGAGATCCCAGAAGAGAGCAGCAGCAGAACTGCCCAGCTGAATCTAACCCAAATTAATGACCTACAGATTCATGAGCAATAAAATGGTTATTGTTTTAAGCCCATTAAGTTTTGGCCAGGTGGAGGGAGGTAAAGAATGGCTCAAGAAAGAAAGTGTTGAAATTGGGATTCCAATCCAGGTCTGGTCTCTTGCCAGGACATACATTACCTCCCCAAAAGTACCTCCAAAAGAGATATCTGTGAGGTTAAACTAAGTGTGAGTGAAGAACGCATGATTAGACATTTAGCAAAGATAATTGTGCAGTTTTTAAAGTTAACATTTTATTTGTTTCTTATTGACATATAAAAATTCTATTAAATCTTATAAATTGATTCTGCATCCATCATTGTTGCTGAATTGTCTTATTAGTTCTTTTTTTTTAAAGATCTATTTTATATATCTCTCCCCACCCCCTTGTTGTTTGTACTTACTGTGTTGTTCTTCTTTGTTTCTTTAGGAGGCACTGGGAACTGAACCTGGGATCTCTGATTTGGGAGGCAGGTACCTAATCGCTTAAGCCACCTCTGCTCCCTGCTTTGTTGTATCTCTCATTCCTTTTTTCCTCTTGTGTCTCTTGTTGTATCTTGTTTGTTTTGCCAGCTCGCCATGCCCGCTCAACCTCTTTAGGAGGCACCAGGAACCGAACTACAGATATCCCACGGGTAGGCTGGGAGTCCAATCACTTCCCTCTTATTAGGACTTTTTTTTTTAATATTTATTTTTTATTTATTTCTGTCCCCTCCCCCACCCCCACCCCAGTTGTCTGTTCTCTGTGTGTTCTTTTGTCTGTTTCTGTTGTTGTCAGCAGCATGGGAATCTGTGTTTCTTTTTTGTTGCATCATCTTGTGTCAGCTCTCCGTGTGTGAGGTACCATTCCTGGGCAGGTTGCACTTTCTTTCGTGCTGGATGGCTCTCCTTACAGGGCACACTTCTTGTGTGTGGGGCTCCCCTACGCGGGGGACACCCCTGCATGGCAGGGCACTCTTTGTGCGCATCAGCACTGCGCATGGGCCAGCTCCACATGGGTCAAGGAGGCCCAGGGTTTGAACCGCGGACCTCCCATGTGGTAGACGGACGCCCTAACCACTGAGCCAAGTCCACTTCCCTCTTATTAGGTCTTAATAGTTGTAGATTCTTTTTGTGCTTTGATATGGATCATTTTATTGTTCAATGTAATGGTAATCTTGTTTATTTATTTATGGAATATAAACTTTTGATTTCTTTTTAAGGTTGCACTAAGTTATCTAGTTTATTATTGAACAGGTATAGAGATAGTATAAATCCTTACTGTGTTCCTAAATTTAAAGGATTGTTTCTAGCACTCTAACTTGGTAGATCTTTGAAGTAAAATTGCTTTATTTAGTTAAGGTAGTCACCTTGCAGTCTTGCTCATCTTAGAGGCTTTTTTTTCATAAATGAATGATATTTTTTATCAACAGCTTTTTCTGCTTCTGCTGAGGCACACAAATAGCTTTTCTCCTTTAATGTATTAAAGTGGTGAATTAAATCAACAGATTTTTCTTAGGCTAAACCATCAGTGCATTCCTGGAATGTAGCACTCCTCAGTCATTATGTGTTTTAAAAAATACATTGCTGGATTCAATTTAGTGCTATTTTACTTATTTTTTACATTAATGCATACTAGGTAAATTGTACTATAACTTTCCCTTCCTGTATTCTTGTCCAGTTTTGTCATTACTGTTCTGCTACTAATAAAATTGGTTGGGGAGAGTCTCTCTTTCTATTCCCTGAAGTGATTTGTATAATATGGAAATATAATTTGGCTGATCTTGCCTGTAAAACTGACTGAGCCTGTGTGTACCTGTGTGTGTATGCATGTGCATGCATAAGTCTTTGTCTTTTAACTACTTGTTCAATTTCTGCAATAATTATACCTATCCTGTACAATTTTTAAAAAAGATTTGTTTCCCCCCCTTTCCCCTGCTGTTTTGCTGTCTGTGTCCATTTGCTGTGTGAGCTTCTGTGTCTTTTTCTTTTTGTCTTCTCTTCTTGTTTTCTCCTCTAGGTTTCACCTTGGGACCTTGGATGTGGGAGAGAGGTTCCTTGTTGCTTGCACCACTTCAGTTCCTGGTTTCTGTTGCATCTCGCCTTGACCCTCCCCGGCATCTCTCTTTTGTTGCATCATCATCTTACTGCATCACTCCCTGCGCAGGCCTGGCATGCCTTCACCAGGAGGCCCTGGGGATTGAACCCGGGTCCTCCCTGTATGGTAGATGGAAGCCCAATTGCTTGAGCCACATTTGCTTCCCTGTACAAGTATTTCTGCACACTTGGTAGGATAAATTTCTAGAAATTGAATGACTGGGTGTTAAGAAAAGGCTGAACAGACATCAGTGGTAACACTTGGCTGGAGTTCACAGGCTGAGGGCCAGCAGTTTGCATAGGTCACCCTCCTCTCAGCACACTGTGAGAAGGCAGCATGGTGCCAGCACAGCTCAATTGCCTGAGAGATGGTGCTCCAGAAGAGATAGCCCAAACTGGGAGTTGGGATAGCCTTGTAAATGGTGGACAAATAGCCCAACTGTGAGTGCCAAAGTCTGAGTTTGACAGCAACAATTCTGGGGATGCTGGAGATACCACATGCCCAACACCTGGATACCTGGTGGGAAGTTGAGTCATGTGGCACTACTCACACTAGGGAGAGGGGACACCAGCATTCCCAGCTAATGTAATGTCCAGGTAGCCCAAGGAGAACTGCCAGGTCATTCAGTGGGTAATTTTTTATAATTACTTCCATTTTGCCTCCCAAAGAAATTGTACCAATTTCCAATCCATCAATAGTGCTTGGGTATATCACTTTTCACAAACTCCTGTCAATTCTGGGTATTATCGTTTTTTAAAATCTTATTAATATAAAAAGTAAAAATGGCATCTGATTCTTACTTCAGTCCTTTTTAATTCATTGAGAGTTGTTCAATGATATGATATTGTTTATGTTAATAAATGCACCATATGCTCTTGCAAAACATATGTATGCTGCAGTTGTAGGGTGTAATGTTCTACAAATACCTTTTAGATCAAGGTGATGGACAGTGTTGTTCAGATCAGATATATTTCACAGATCTTTTTTCTTTTTTTTTTGGTCTAGATGTTCTATCAGTTGCTGAGAGAAATATGTTAAATCCTCCAACCATGATTGCAGAAATGCATATTTCAGATTGCAGTGCAGTATAATGACATTGTTAAATTTAAGTCAACTATTTTGTTATTTGTTTTCTGTGTCCCCTTTGCTTTTCTCTCTTTCTCTGTTTTTTCTGCCTTCTTTTTGTTTTTTTAAAAACAATTGTTAGAATTCTATTTTAATGTATTTATTGGATTTTTAGCTCTTTGCAGTTTTTTAGTAGCTGCTCTGGGAAAATGCACTGTGTATTCTTAACTTTGTACAGTCTTTCTGGAGCTGATATTGTACCACATCAAGTCAAATGCAGAACTCTTTAATCATAGAAGTCCATTTCCCCCTCTACATTTTTTTGCTTTAGTTCTTTATGTATTACAGCAATATAATTACAATAAACTTCATAATCTTTGTTTTAAACAATACTGAACATTTTAAAGAAACTAATCAAATCAATTGGCTATAGATGTATGGATTTGTTTGTTTATTTGTAGGACGTACCAGGGATTGAACCCAGGACCTCATACATGGGAAGCAGGCACACAATGACTGAGTTACATTTGTTCTGCAATGAGAGTTGGTTTTTCATTTGTTTGTTTGTTTAGGAGGGACTGAGGATTGAACCCGGGACCTTATACATGGGAAGCAGGTACTTAACCACTTGAGCTACATCTACTTCCTGTGGGTTTATTTCTGAACTCTCAATTTGATTCCATTGGTCTATATGTCTCTCCTTGTATCAGCACTACACTGTTTTGATTACTGTACCTTTGTAATAAGTTTTGAAATTGGCAAGTGTGAGTCCTCCAACTTTGATATTCTTTTTCAAGACTGTTTTGGCTCTTCAGGGCCCCCTAACCTTCCATATGAACTTGATGATTAGCTTTTCCATGTCTTCAGAAATGTTCTTGAAATTTTTATTGAGATTATATTGAAACTATAAATCATTTTTGGTAATACTGACATCTTAATAATATTAAGTCTTCCAGTCCATGAATATGGATTACCTTCCCATTTCAATAGGTCTTCTTTAATTTCCTTCAGTAATGATATGTAGTTTTCTGTGTACAAGTCCTTTTCATTTTTGGTTAAATTTATGCCTAGATGTTCTAAATTTCAAATATTATTTTTTGGTTCTAGAATTTCCATTGGTCTTTAAAATTTTTTTTAATTAGTTTTATTGATACATGTTAAAGCATATAATCTATCCAACATATACAATCAATGGTATTTGGTATAATCACATAGTTGTGCATTAATCAATTCAGTCACCATTATAGTATTTTCATTATTCCAATGTTAATAGTAATAATAAAACAAATAGCTGTACTCCTCAATATCCATTTCTCAATCTCTCTAAGCTTCCCCTGCAATGCATAGTTGCTATTTCATCTGTCTCATTTATTTTGTACATTCATATTTTTCTTTTCTTATGCATTTTTTCAATTTTATTCATACATATTAATAAAACATAAATCTATACAAAGGGTACAATCAATAGTATTTGGTGTAATCACATGTTTGTTCTTTCATCACCCCAAACAGTCCCAGAGCACTTTCATTATTTCAATAATAATAATAAACAAACAAAACTCATTACCTCTTAATCTCTCTATGCCTCGCCTGGCATACATAGTTACTATTGTTTTTCCTTCTCTCCAGTATATTTGTATTTATATTTTGTGAAAAAGTCTTATATATGCAATATTATCCATATTTGTGTTTTACATGAAGTTTTACTATCTTATACACTTCCCTGTTACAGTTTTTAGCTTTACTTCTAGTAATATAAATGACCTTAGACTTTCCTTTTCCAACCACTGTCCTACCCATACAATAGCACTGCTAATTACAAACACTTTGGTATAGTTTAACCATTTCTATTCATTTTCAAATATTTATAAGCAACCTTTTTACCTATTCTGCACAGATTAACCTTTAGCTTTCCATTCTCTACCCTTCTATTTTCTGGTGACCTATATACTAATTATTAACTCCATGAGTTTATACAGTATATTTAGTTCATAATAGCATAATCATGCAGTAGTTGTTCTTTTGTGTCTGTCTTGTTTTACTCAACATAATATTTATTCTCCAGGTTCATCCATGTTGTCATATGCTTCACAACTTCCTTTCTTCTTACTGCTGCATAATATTCCATTGTGTGTATACACCACAATGTGTTTATCCATTCATCAGTTGATGCACCCAAAATTGCTGTATTGGGGTGCAATGTTCTATAGATGTCTGTTAGGTCTAGTTCATTTATCATATTAATTCAAACTCTCTGTTTCTTTATTTATTCTCTGTCCAGATGTTCTATCCAATACAGAGAGCGGTGTATTTCAATATTCTAGCTATAATTGTAGAAACATTTATTTCTCCCTTCAGTTTTACCAGTGTGTGCCTTATGCATCTTGAGGCATTCAAGTTAGGTGCATAAATATTTAGTATAATCATTTCTTCTTGGTGAATTGCCCCTTTATTAATATATAATGACCTTCTTCATCCCTTATAACAATTTTGCAGTTGAAATCTATTTTGTCCGATATTAGTATTGCTACTCCAGCTCTGTAGCAGTTTGGCATTGTTTATGAATTCCAAAAATAGATATTGGATTATGTTTATAAAGTGTTCTGTTCCTCTGTGCATATTAGATTGGACTGGATTTATAGGTTTCACTTTTACCTGATTAAATAATAATTAAGGCTTTGATTAGGCTACATCAGTAGGGTGTTGAGTTCCTGCCCACTCACAGAGAGAATGACATGACAGACAAAGTTTTGCTATTGGAGCTCTGGGAAGCAAACACGCAGAGAAGCAGATATGTGAGGAAAGAAAGAAGGCTCCATTAGAAACGGTAGAGGCCCTTGGGAGAAAGACCAAGCCTAGAGAACCTGGTAATCTACAGCTGGCCTAGTGGAAAGAGCAGAGCAACTGAGCCCAGAGAGGAACAATTTCTGGGAAAGAGATATTGGAAAAAGCTGGGACCATGGACCCTTAAGAGGAAGAGAGAGGTGGAACCTTGCAGATGTCAGCAGCCATCTTGTTCCAACATGAGGCAACAGACTTTGGTGAGGGAAGTAACTTATGCTCATGGCCTGGTAACTGTAAACTTCTATCCCAAATAAATACTCTATAAAAGCCAACAGATTTCTGGTATTTTGCATCAACACCACTTTGGCTGACTAATACAAGCTCTCTTTTGTTTACTATTTGTATGGAATAGCTTTTTCCAACCCTTCACTTTTAACCTTGGTGCATCCTTATTTCTGGTGGGATTCTTGTAGAGAACATATAGAGGCTCATATTATTTTTAATCCATTCTCTCGGTCTATGTCTTTTGAATGGAGTTCAATCCATTAACACTAATAATAAGAAAAAAAGAAATGAAAGAAATTGCCTTGCCACTGTACATACATGGCAACACGTATTGCAGTGATGAAAGGCAAAATGTCAAAAACAAAGCTTTTTCATTTTTTCATTTTTTGATATCCCAATTTATTTTTACTTTATTTAATTTTTCTAAATTAGTATGTATTCTATATCTAACCTTTAAACCCATCACTGTATTCCATTTTACTATTAATGGAACCTGGCAATATATTAGGCTTCATTTTTGAAGAAGTTGTGGACCACAGAGAGGTTCAACTATGGCAGGGGAGGAACACTAGTGTGGGGTGTTATTGATGGGGGCACATGGTTGGGAGGGAGTTCTCCAGGGCATGTATACAGGGTACATAAAAATGTTTGGATATTTTCATAATGGTTACAGTTAAAAATGACAACCGAGGGAGTGCTGAGTTCCTAAGCAGGGGAACAGCAACAATCCTCCAAGTACAATGGCAAAGACCAATAAAGAAGGATGGTCCAACAATAAGCCCTTGATACTGATGACTGTGCTTATGAGGCAGTGTGCCTGAAATATGAACTAGACCTAGAGCTGCAGGATGTCTAAGAGTTACCTCCTGAGAGCCTCCATGTTGCTCAAATGTGGCCACTCTCTAAGCCAAACTCAGTATGTAAATGCATTACCTTCCCTCCAGCACAGGATATGACTCCTGAGGATGAGCCTCCCTGGTACTGAGGGATTACGACCAAGCACCAGCTGATGATGTAACTGGAGAAGGACCTTGAACAAAAGGGTCAACTCAGACCAGCAGAATATCTCAGCCTATATGTAATATCAAGTGTTAAAAATTGCTTTTTGACTTTGAATAAAATAAAAGGGGGAAATGGAAAGGACAAATGAGTTTATATGGCTATGAGTCTCCAAAAAAGAACCAGGAGGTCATCAGAGGGGTCATGCTTATGCATGATTCAGCAGGGTCCCAGAGACAGCCAAAGTAGATACAACCCCAGGTACTGGTTCTCCTGAGGATTACAGAGACCCAGAGGTTCTATGGTCATGGCAGATGGCTCTGGAGTTCAGTGCCATGTCAGTTGGCCCTCTTTGGAGTTTGTGTTCCTGAGTGTGATGGAGTTGAACTCGGATGTGACCTTTCTACACATGCCTCTTCTCTCATTTTTACTCGACCTGTGATTGGCACTGGGGTTGGTGTATACTCAGGAGACCTGAATCTCTGGACTGTCCATGGACAGCCAGGCCCTGAGCCTCAGCAGACTTGCAACTCCTACCCTCTGGTTTACTTACCCTGGCCAATGAACAGGGAGGTGAAGAAGGTCAACCACCACACCAGGGAGCCAAGAGTGCCTACAATTGCAAGCAGGGAAATTGCATCCATCATGCATGTGGAATCTAAGCCCCCTCCTGATATAGGGGTGGAGTGGACATAACCATCCCAGGGTCCACAGGATGGAGGAATAGAGTGTGGATTAGAGTGGACTTACTGATATTCTATTATGGAACTATTGTGATTAATAATGGAATAAATTGTAGCATTGATGTGGAGAAAGTGGCCATGGTAGCTGCTGAGGGTAGGGAGTGGGAAGAAGAGATATGATGTGGGGGCATTTTCAGGACTTGGAGTTGTCCTGAGTGGTACTGAAGGGACAGATGCTGGACATTGTATGTCCTGCCATGGCCCACTGGGTGGACTGGGGGAGAGTGTAAACTACAGTGTAAACGGTTATCCATGTGGGGCAGTAGTGTTCCAAAATGTATTCACCAAAGGCAGTGAATGTCCCATGATGATGAAAGAAGTTGTTAATGTTGGAGGAGTGGGGTGAGGGGGGTGGGGGTTATATGGGGACCTCTTATATTTTTTGAATGTAACATTTTAAAAAAATAAAGACAGAAAACAAACAAAAAAAAACATTCAATGTTATTACTGTAAAGGCATTACTTACTTCCATATTGTCCTTTGGCTGTCTGTTGTCATACCACTCTATTGTCTGTCTTCTTATCCTTTAGTTTACCCTTCCTAATAATCTTCATTTCTAAATTCTTCTCCAATTCTTGCCCTTGTTTTTTCTTTTCAGGCTGCAGCACCTCTTTTAGTATCTCTTGCAAATCTGGTCTTGTGGTAACATATTCTATCAGTTTTGTTTGTCTATGAAGCCTTTGAACTCACCCTCATTTTTGAAAGATGGTTTTGCCAGATACAGAATTCTTGGCTGGCAGTTTTTCTCTTTCAGTACCTTAAATATTAATATATCATACCACTTCTCACCTCCATGGTTTCTGATGAGAGATCAGTACTTTATCTTGAGGTTCCCTTGCATGTGATGTTTTGGTTTTCTCTTGCTGCCTTCAGAATCCTCTCTTTATCTATGATATTTGTCATTCTGAATAGTAGGTGTCTCAGGGTAGGTCTCTTTGGGTTTATTCTATTTGGGGTGTGTTGTCCCTCTTGGATATTGATATTACGTCCTACATAAGGGTTGGGAAGTTTTTATTCATTATTTCCTCAAATATTCTTTCTGCCCCTTTTCCATTCTTTTGTCCTTCTAGGAATATTTGTGAGTTTTGCATTGTCATTCAGTTCCCTGAGACTCTGTTGCATTTTTTCCATTCTCTTCTCTTTCTGTTCTCCTGTCTTTTCCAGTTTGGATGTTCTGCCTTTGAAATCACTAATTCTGTCTTCAAGCAATTCAAATTTGTTCTTGCGGACCTCTAAAGTATTTTTATCTCCTCCATCTTGTCTTTCATTTCCATAAGGTCTATTCCTTTTCTTTGCAGGCTTTCAAATTGTTCTTTATGCTTTCTCAGTGTCTACTTAATAGCCTATATTTCTTTAGTCATATTTTCTTTAAATTCTTTGAAGTGATTTAGGAGAGTTGTGTGATTAACACTGATTTAATTGTCTTAAATCCTGTATCCCTTCAGGATATTTGATTTGTTCTTTTGACTGGGCCAGCTCTTCCTGTTTCTTTGTATGGCTTGTTATTTTTTGCTTATATCTAGGCATCTGAATATGTTGGTGAATTTACTCTGATGGCCAATTTCTCTCTCTTGACTATTGTTTTCTTTTTTCTTTCTCACAACTCTTCTTTGATATTTGGTTCAACTTATTCTAAGTTTTTAAAACTGCCCAGCTTAAGTTTTCAGAATCAGTCCAGGGATTTACTGTGGAGCACAGATTGTCTCCCAGGGGTTGGATACAGAGAACACAGTTTTTGTTCATGCAATTTCCAGACTGGCCAGCAGATGGTGGTAGTCAGTGCACCTTTCAACGAGGTGTTTCAGTCTTGGCCTTCCTTTGTTCTTATGTAGACTCTCAAGATCCAAGTTTCAAACGGGGTTCTGCTGGCCAAATTCACTAAAAAAAAGCACCCTGACCTCCCCTCCTTTTCCCATAAAATAGCTGACAGAGGGGAAGATGTCTATTCCTGTGTCAGTCAGCTGCAGTAAGCCAAATGTTTTACCCCAGCTTAGTATCTAAAGGGTGGGGGTGGGGGAGATCTTCCCTGCCACCACAGGGGCTTGGTAACTCACGTTTACTGTTTCTGCTTCTTTGTCTCTCTGTTCCTGACCCTCCCGAGAGTTGTGTAGCACTGTCCTGGTCTGCTGACCCCCAAAGCAGGTCCCTTGGACAGGTTTTGGCTCTTTCTCCACTGTTTTTGTGAGAGTATTCAGCTCTGTTTGATTTTCCATTGTCATCTTTCCACAATCCTCTCCATTGGTCTTTTTTTCAGTTTCTATTATCTATCGGAATTTCTTTTTATTTTTTTATTTTTTCATTTTTGGGGAACATGTATTCCTTTATTTTGTTTGGTATAGTTAATGTAGCTCTAAAATCCTTGTTTTCTAACTTGAACCTTTGGGTAATACCAGGGTTAGTCTCCATTGTCTTCTTTCTAGAGGCTGGATCACATTTTCCTGGTTCTTTAAATGTCAAGTAATCTTAGATTGTATCTTATACATTGTGATATGTTGTGAAGACTCTACTTTGTTATATTCCTTAAGAGAGTTTTGATGTTTTTGTTTTCATGGCAGTTAACTTCATTGCAAGCTCTGTTTTAGGTTGGCAGCTCAAATCTCAGTTCAGTTCCTCTGTCCTTATCTGGACTGCTTTGAGTCTGCCCCATCCATGCGCGTTCAGGAACCAACCAGAGAATTTATAGTCAATATTTTGGATCTCTCCCACTCAGATTTTTCTTCTGTCTGTGATCCCACTCCCCTCATTTTCTAGTGTCTGTAATTGCCCCAAATTCTGTCTTCTGGTTCTTCAGTCCAGAAAGACTGTAGTTTTATCCATCAGAGTTTTAGACTATAGCACTGACTTCAGTCTGACACCAGGCTAAAAGTCATACAAACAGTAACTCACTTTTTGTTATTTCCGTTTTCCAAGCTTTGACTTTCTTTCAGAATATATTTGTTTTTGTTCACTCCCAAGTGCCTTCACATCATTGTTCGTGTGTGTAGGTGCACATGTGTATGTTGTATATTTTCTCCAGAGTTTGTAGTTGTTGTCTGTAGACAGGTTGAGTCCAGGAAGAGCTTACTTGCTTACTTGGTCATACTGGAATCAGAAGCCCTCAGGCTTGTTTTGTTTTTTATTTCTTTGATTAGAATGTGGTAGCACATCTTTTAAAATGTTTAATTTTATTTGTATTTCTTTTTAATGAACTATCCATTCATAAAACTATCTATCCTTTGCCTAATTTTTATGGTCTTTTTTTTTTTTTTTTTTTGGTGTGTCTGTGTGGGGGTGCCTTTTACAAATTGATTTGTAAGATTTCTTTGTATGTTAAGAACATTAGCTGTCTCTTTTACTTTTCACAGTTATTTTCTTATGATTTTATTTTTGGTCACAAGGAAGTTTAAGTATTGTGTGTAGTCAAATTTACCAGTCTTATCCTTCATGGCTTCTGGAGATTTTGGTCACGCTTAGAAAGTTATTCTCCACCAAAGAAAAATATATGAATATACACATACATATACATATACATATACACAAACACTAGTATTTTTATTGCTACTTTAAAATATTTTAACACTTACTTATTTAATCTATTTATAATTTATTTTACTGTAAGGACTTAGAAAGTGAGTCACCTTATTTTTCCAAATATCTAACTAATTGTCCTAATTTGATTCATTAGATAATTCATCTTTTCCTTATTGATTTACAATTCCACCTACATTATTTATTAATTTCATATGTTTTTGGAGCTTCTTAATGCACTCTGTTCTGTCTATTCCTGGGATAGTTTAAAAATTGACAACATTATAACCATGTCTAAATGCACTTGATACCACCAGGCTCTTCATAACTTTGCTTTGCTATTTCTCCATATGTGATTTAAACCATTCTTTGATTTGCTGGATTTCCTCATCAAATAGTTCTTTTTATAAGACCTCATAGATGCCATTTGCTTTGATTCCTTCCATATTTAAGAGTGCCTGGTTTTTTTGCGCCTTTCATGTGAATGTTACATAGATTACGTTTAAAATTCTTAGGTCACATTTTCACTCAGACTCTAGACACTGCTCCATTGTCTTCTGACAATGCGTATTGTTGGAAAATGTGCAGAAGTCTGAGGCTAGCTTGATTTATTTCCTTTGTGGGTACCTTGCTTTTTTCTGCCTGAGGCCAGTAGAATTCTCATTTTATTTTTGATTTCAGATAATTTGCTGTTTATATCTTTATCATTTTCCTGTAAATCATTAATTTCTCATTTTAAAAACTAATTTCCTATGTTTTCATCAGTGTTTATTTTATTTCTTGCTCCTTTTAACATGGCTTTAATTTTTGTACTGTTTATATCTTGACCTTTTTTTATGGTCCTAAACTCTGCCACACTACCTTTCAACTGATTTTATAATTTCTTTTCTTTAATTTCTTTGAGAATATGGGGGTGTATTTGCTAAATATTTTCTTCTGTTTCTGAAGTGATTCTTCTGCTGTGAATCCTTAGTCTACATTTTTCTTATTAGAGCTGCCTCCCAACCCTTTCCAGTTCCCTGCCAGGTTCAAACCATATCCATTTGCCTGACATCAAACCCAAGGTAAACTCAAGCAGGACATAATATATTGGTTGGGAATACAGACACTGGAGCCACATTGGCTGGAGTGAAATCCCAAATCCACCACTGACCAGCTGTGTGACCTTGGACAACTGAGTTGCCTTTATTTTATTCATCTCATAAGGCTGTTATAAGGACTAAAGTGTAGTACAGTGCCTCCTGGTACCTTGAACTTAATAAATATTAGGGAAATTAAATTCTGATTATTATTATACTTGAGTAGGGGAGCAATTATCGTTATCTTGTATCCTTTTGAGGTTATCTAATATGCAGTCATACAATGCTAATTTGATTTCTCTTTTTGGTTCATCCCCAAAAGTTACAAAGTAGGTTATTTATGTTATTTATTATTATCTACCAATAAAGAACTACCCCCATCTGCTGGCCACACTCAGAAATTAAAAATAAAGGATGTTCAAATACGGTTCCTGGACGAAATGTTACATTTTGTAGGTACTGTCCCATGTAGCATTCTTTTCAGCATTGAACACTCCACCACTCCCTCTACCTCACTCACATTCTTACAACATACTCAACAAACTTGCATCTTGTAACACATGCTGGCTAATGGTTGATGCTCTTTTATTTGATTGAGGGCAAATATTTATTTTCATTTTGGAATTTAAAATTATTTTTGATGCAGGCTGTACATGTTTCCCTTGTTTGACTTGGCTATTTCTTAGGGTTAGGCTTCCAAATATTAACCCTAGTTGCAAGGAGAGGACTGCACTTAATATTTTTTCTCTTCTCCTTAAGGCTCACCGCAGTCAGCCACCAGAACCAGGGGGTATGATGTGTCACCAACACACAATAGTACCTAACTGCCATCAATTTCAATTTCACAGGAAAGAAAATATCTCTTAATTGGTCATTCTGTCTTTTTTTTTTTTTTTTTTAAGGTGGTATAAGAAGAGCTGTTAGGGAGAGCTTGAGTTAGATGCTGCCTGAAATTAAGAAATTTCAGACTGACAAACAGAGACCAAGTTAGGGGCTAAACCTTTGAGTCTCACACTTTCTACCAGTGCATTTCACAAGAGCCTTCCTTGGTGCTCAGGAAATTGGCAGCCTGGGCACTGCATTTTGGGGTTCCTCACTGCTTTGGGCTGCAGGGGCCAGATCAGCACAGCAGGAGGAGGCACAAACACCTTCACCAGCAGTTAGAGCTGAGAAAGGCCTGCAGCCGTGCCATTGGCAAACGTTTCCCATGTCAGCATGTCTACCCCCTTCGGCCTTCTTCTTCTTC
Organism: Dasypus novemcinctus; assembly: GCF_030445035.2. Classification (NCBI taxonomy): domain Eukaryota; kingdom Metazoa; phylum Chordata; class Mammalia; order Cingulata; family Dasypodidae; genus Dasypus; species Dasypus novemcinctus. Next base: position 30,431,711 of record NC_080676.1, on the reverse strand, counting down.
TTTTTTTTTTTATTTCCCTCCCCTATCCCTCCGCCCCGGTTGTCTGTTCTCTGTGTTTATTTGCTTCGTGTTCTTCTTTGTCCAATTCTGTTGCTGTCAGCGGCATGGGAATCTGTGTTTCTTTTTGTTGCGTCATCTTGTTGTGTCAGCTCTCTGTGTGGGCGGCGCCATTCCTGGGCAGGCTGCACTTTCTTTCGCGCTGGGCGGCTCTCCTTACGGGCGCACTCCTTGCGCGTGGGGCTCCCCTACGTGGGGGACACCCCTGCGTGGCAGGGCACTCCTTGTGCATATCAGCACTGCGCATGGGCCAGCTCCACACGGGTCAAGGAGGCCCAGGTTTGAACCGCGGACCTCCCATGTGGTAGTCGGACGCCCTAACCACTGGGCCAATTCCGCTTCCCTCAGCCTTCTTCTTGTTACCAAGGCAACACTGGAAGAATTCTGCACTGGCTGTAGGAGGTTCTATTCTCCTCTGCTTTCCAAGAAACCACTATCTTCAACCCTCACGTTCCTTGTCTCCCCACTGAGTGTCTAATCCCAAGGACCTCCGGCTTGGTCTCCTCCCAATTCATAGGGACTCCTTCCCAACCCAACAATAAGACAAAAGGATTCTTTCATTTCCTCATTCTAAGGGATAAAGCTCTTCCTACTTCATTTTTACTCTCCAGCCCTCTCAGCTCTATCAGCTGCCCATGTGTTTCCTACAAATCTTCTCCACCATCTTCTCTACAACTTTTCCCAAATCCCTCTGCTACCCCCTTGCCAACCCGCTGCATCTCTTCTACTCTATCCTACCTTCCCCAGCCTCCCGGAGTGTTTTCATGCTCACTCGTTCTTTCCCTCCATATGATTTCTCTTTCCCATGCTTTGGTCTGCTTCTTGCCCAGTTCCATCTGGCACGCCCTCATCAAAAGCTTCTTCTAGTACAAACTGAGGCCTCCATGCTACCAGGGACGGCTTACTCATTGCTGTATCCCCAGGTCCAAGCACAGCCCCTGCGTATGAAATGCACTCAACTTTTTGAGTGAGTGAATGAATATTTCTGAGGTTCTCAGTCTTCGTTTGTTGATCTAGTTTGCTCTGATGTTTATCTTCCTCTGATTCCATTTGCGTCCACAGATGTTGCTAACATTCATTTTTTATTTCTTTCAGGCTTTCAAAAATTTTGCAAAAATAGTACAAAGAATTCCTGTATACCTTTCACCTAACTTTCCCCAGTTTTTTAAAACTTATTTTTTATTAGGGAAGTTGTGGATTTAGAGAAAAATCACACATAAAATGCATGTAGATTAATTAATAGTTTTGCATTAGCACCTTGCATTAGTGTGGTATATTTATTACAATTCATGAAAGAACATTTTTGTAATTGTACTATTAATTATAGTCCATCTTTTACAATAGGGTTCCCTGTGTTTTACAGTCCTGTTTTATGTTTTAGTTTTTATTCTAGTAGCATATAGGCAATGTAAAATTTCACATTCAAATATGTAATTCAATGCTGTCAATTATATTCACAATGTTGTGTAACCATTGCCACTGTCCATTATCAAAACTCTTCCATCAACCCACACAGAAAGTCTGTACCAATTAAGCATTAACTCCCCATTCCCTTCCCCCAGTTCAACCCATGGTAACCTATATTCTACTTTCTGAATTTGCTTATTCTAATTATTTCCTATCAATGAGATCATACAATATTTGTCCTCTTGTGTCTAAGTTATTTCACTCAGCATGACGCCTTCAAGGTTCATATTTTGCATGTGTCGAAACTTCATTCCTTTTTAATGGTTGAATAATATTCCATTGTCTGTATAAGCCACATTTTATTTAGTCATTGTGTTGATGGACACTTGGGTTGCTTCCATCTTTTGTCACTTGTGAATAATGCTGTTATTTACAAAGGTATGCAAACATCTGTTTGATATTTCCCACTTTCAGTTTTTCTGAGTATATACATAGAAGTGAGATTGCCAGGTCAGATGACAATTCTATACTCAATTTCTGAGGAACCGCAAAACTGTCTTTCACAGTGGCTGCGTCATTTTCCATTCCCCCCAACAATGAACGAATGTTCTTATTTCTCCACATTCTCGTCAATACAGAAATTTTCTTCCTTTTTTTAAATAGTAGCTGTTCCGCATGCAGACATCAGTAGGCATTTTGCTCCAACATGTGGCAGTAGACTGGTAAGGGAAGTAACTTATGCTTTATGGTCTGGTAACTGTAAGCTTCTACCCCAAATAAATACCGTTAATAAAAGAAAAAAAATTGTAGTTGTTCCAGTTTCCTCAAATTTTAACATGTACCTAACCACATTCAACCATATCTAACACTTACATAACCACAGTACAATGATCAAAACCAGGAAATTAACATTGATGCAATACTATTAATTCATTTACAGACCTTTATCCAAATTTTGTCAATTGTCCCATGGATGTCCTTTTTCTGAACCAAGATCCAAATCCAGAATCTCATACTGAATTAAGTTATGTCCCTTTATTCTTCTTTAATCTTTAATCTCAGTTTTTCTTTGTCTCTCGTGACCTTGAAACTTTAGAAGGACACTCACCAGTTATTTTGTAGAACGCCCCTCACTTGGGTTTGTCTACTGTTTCCTCATGATTAAATTCACTTCTTATATTTTTGCCAAGAATACCCTTCTCAGTGCATCATATAAAAGGAAAGATATGTCTGTTTGTCTTTATTGCTGACAGTGTTAACTTTGATAAACTTGGTTAAGATGGTTCTGGCACATTTCTCCACTTGAAACTTACTGTTATTTCTTTGGTAATGAGTAAGTATCTTGTAAGAATATTTAATTTTGTTGGTCCTCATCTATCCTTAACATCCTTTGATGATTCTAGGCTACATTATTATTGTTGCGGTGTTTTCCAAATGGTGGTTTTCTATTTCCAAGATTTTAAGTGGGGCTGGGAAATCATTTGCCCATGGTGATTTGTCCAAGGCTCAATCTCAGGACTGACTCTAAAGCATTCTCTAAATGAGGCCTGAGTATTTAATGTAGTGCTCTGGGTCATAGATCTCTCTAAACAGTTCTGTCTGTGGACTGCTCCCTTTCCCTTTTCTTTCCCCACCCCCAAAATCTCCTATTTGTGGATGCAAATAGGCTCTCCTGATGGGATGATGGTGTTCCTGGTGAGATACCGAGAAGGGCTATCACACGTAAACTGATCACAATGTAATGATTAATTCATGCCTCTAAAGTACATGCTGTGGGGATTAATACTTCAGCCAAAAAATCCTTGGCTCACAGTTTTTGAAACCACTGTCTTAAAGGAGAGCTGCGTAGTCTAAAGACCAGGGAAGCATATAAAATACAAGGACCTACTGCCTTGGGGGAAACACTTCTAAATCCATTCTGAGCCACGCCATAACCTTGATGACCTTGAGGACCTTTTCTAAAGCATTCAAGCAGAGATTCCCGAATCTGGGGGAGGGGCTGGAGGGCATATGAAATCAAGAACTGTGGATCCTTGGCAGAATTAAGTTCCATTGGCCCCTGAAGTAGAGGCTGTTTATTATGTGGAAAATTTTTTCAAATTTGTGGGCAATGTGTCTGAGAGAAGAAAATCTTTCCTTTACCAAATTTGCAGCAGCTTTTGGTGCGACCAAGTTTAGATTAATTATTCTTTATTTAGGGAGGTTAAGGTGATACCAATCTGCATATTTTCACATGAATGCACAACAGGCCACGAAAATTATTAGGTGCATGATAAACAGGTACTTGGGCATTGACATTTGCAGCCAGGCTTGAAGAAGAAATAATGGCTGTGGGATTACTAGGCTACCAAGGAGAGCGGAGAATTCCCCAGAAGCAAGAGAGACTTAAAGGCAGGGCCCTGATTCTAGATTAATTTCAGTGTTGGAGAACAAGTCCTTCGACTGCCCCTGCCCCTGGACACCTGGGAATTACAGAGGTGCATGGACATGACCAAAAGGCCAGACCACCTAAACTTGCCTGAAAAGCACGCGCCACTTGGTTAGCCAATCACGCTCTTCAGGCTGGCACAAGCCCTGGCTTTGCCCCTGTTGGGCAGCAGCTGAGGATGGTGTGTGTCATCTAGGACCCCCACGTGACACGGCCAGAGAATGGCAGCAGCCCCTGGGTGGCAGCTATGGAAGCAGGGAGAATTAGAGCTCCAGTCACAAGTGGAATTCAGGCAGGAAATCAATTCCTGCTGTGATTAGAACCCATGTCTTTGATTTCCCCCCAAGGGAAAAAAAGGTTTCGTTCACTAACAAAAGGAAAGCAAAAGCTATTTCCTCTTTTTCTGGAATTCCATAATACTGTTCACACTATCTTTTGAGATCTGTAAAAAAAAAAAAAAAATCTTCCTTCAGGTTGGAACAGGAAAATCTTTCTGTTAGAAGGACAGTATCGGGTGAATTTTTCAGATCCCTCTAAGAATGACTAGCATCAATGCTCTCTGTGATAGCACAAAAGCTGTTTGTCATAAGAATCATATTCTAAGCAGAGGCCATAGGCTTGAGTTTGGTCTTTGGTAGCTCGTACATTCTTCTAGGCAGCGGTTGAAGAGGCCCTTTCAGGGTCGCTCTGTCCAAATGAGTGACACTGTGGAGGAGTGAAATCTTCTTTCTCTTGTTTCTCAATAGGGTCTCTGAGACAAAGACCTCATTTCTCAATTTTAAGCTTCATGCTGACAGGGTCCCTTTAAGGCTTGGCTTTGTCCAGCTGGGTTCTCTGAAAGAATGACCCCGGGGAGCTCTCCAGCACGCATGTCACCACTGGGCACAGTGAACCAGAAAAAACCAGGGCACAGGTGTGATTCTAGGCTGGCTACTTGTCATGAGGGAAGAGGATGTGGACCCAGGTGCACCAGTGCTGCACAAAGGGCGAATCCCAGAGCGTTTACTGACGGGCCGTGAGGAGGGCGGCCGGGAAACGCTGTGCTCAGGACCTGTGTGCATTCTATCAATCAGATCTCTCTATAGCACTGGACTCACTTTGGGGTGATTTGGAAAGACACTTGAAGAGGCTCGAGAGAGCCGGGCTGGAGGGAGGGGTGGCAATGAGCCCCTGCTGAGGCCAATTTTATTAGGAGTATTAATATTATTGTTTTCTGTGCGGGGACCATGTATTACACATTATTGCTGAAGGGTCCTTCCTCTTCTGCAAAGTCTTGGGATCCCACTGAAACTGGAAGACAGGATAAAGTAGCTTTCACCGAACGCTATTTATTCATTTACTGAGTCAAGCTGTTCAACGGATACTTATCGAGTGTCCCGTGAGTGGCTGGCATTGTGCTGGGTGCCAGGGACAACGGCAGCGAACATGACAACAGACAGACAGACCAGTCGCCCTCCCCTTACGGAGCTTGCTTTCTGGTGGAGGGAGACATAAAGCAAACTATAAATTGATAAGAGGCATCGCAGATAGCGGTAAGGGTTACAAAGGAGAGAAAATAGGCTAAGGTGATTGTCTGGGGTTTGAGGTGGGCTGCTTTAGCTAGGAAGGTCTCCCTAGCTCCAGGCGCACGGTGGAGCCAGCTGTGTGAAGAGCTGAGGGATGAGAAGTCCAGACGCTGGGGCCTCCCCACGGAAGCCCCTGTGGCAGGACCACGCACCGTTGTTTGAGAAGAGAGAGGCAGCCAGCGGGGCAGAGCTCAGAGAGCAGCTGAGTAGGGGGCTGGGGCACGCAGACAGGGCAGTGGGTCGAGGCATGATCAGAGAGACGGGCAGGGGCCAGACCACGGAGGAGCTTGCAGGCTGTGACGGGGAGTTTGGGTTTTATTTTTCCGAAAGGAGGCTTGGAGGTCATCCAGGCCAGGCGTTTAGCAGTGATCTTTCCTAGAGATCCTGGTTTAATCTGAAGCCCAAGGAAGCAGCAGCGTGGGCAAGGCTCTGCCCCCTGCCCCCAAGCGCCTTCTCTTTTCTCCCTTTTTTTAAATGGAAGTGTGAACTTTAGCTTCTCAAAGGTTTCAAGGTTGTGGTAGATTAAAGATGGCCAGAAGTCCCTTCACCCCTCTGTTGAGTGGGTAGGTTATGTCCCGGACCCTTGAATCAGGGCTGGTCCTGCGGCTGCTGGAACCAAAGCAGGTGGCAGAAGTGACGCTTCTACTTCCTCCCCTGAGAAAAGGGCTCTTGGAGCCTCAGCCACCATGGAGGAAGTCCTCCTCCTCTGCTGAAGAGGCCATGGGCAAGAGAACCAAGAGCCCCAGCTGGTCACGAGGCCTGGGCACCACACACGTGTCCCCGGGCGAGCTTCCCAGCCGGACCCCACCTTTGAGCCATCTCAGCTGACACGAAGACGCCATCTGGCTCCAGCAGCCATCACGTGGAGCGGAGACAAATAAAATTGTTGCTGCGCAATCTACCGTCTTTTTGGGTAGTTTGTCACACAGAGATAGATAACTGAAACAAACGTTTAAAAAGACTTTGAAAACCACTCCTCTCTGCAAAATCAATGAGTCGTCTCCCTAAGGGAAACTGAGCCCGCAGCACACAGACCCCTGCATGTCCCAGGACCCAAGTTAAAACGTAACAAGCCTCCTCACAGTGAAACAATGTACAAAAGGCCTCATAGACTGTAATTTTCTCCAGACTGTACAATTCCTTCCTGCAACAACGTCACCAAACCCCATTTATGTAACTGTTAGGAAATGTCTTTGTCCCGACACCCTATGTACAGCACCTCGTTTTCCCGCCTCTTTGCGGAGTGCTTCTCCACTTTCTGGATTGCCATCACCACAGAGGCCTTCTCCTGTCCGTAAGCCCCAGTAAATGAGGCTCATGTCTGATGCGCCCAAGTGTGTCCTTTCGTCTTGCCGCCACTTGACCTTTGCCCTTCAGGAGCTGGGTTGGAATGCTTAGTTCCTTCACTTCCAAAATGGAAATAACTATACCTGCTTTGGTGGGTTAGTATGAGACTTAAAATTAGACATCATATGTTAAGACCTTGTAATATGAGCTCAATAAATTGTCACTATTCCGTGGGGCCGTCGCCGCCAGCTGCAGTGCCACGATGCTCTTCAAACGGGGACCGCGCCTAGCAGGTTGCTTGGGTTGGGAGGCCCCTGGGTGGGGTCAGTGGCCTGTCTTTACCGGAGCCCGTGGGAAATCCCAGGCCTCTCCTCCCAGGAGCAGCGGCAGGAGCAAGCGAGCTGTTCAAACAATTCTTTCTGTCCAGGTTCCCCTTGTGTTATGTGGACACAGCATTTTGTAACATTGAATCAATACTGAGAACATTTTCCCTTTTCTATTCTCTTTCAAGCCTTCTGATAAAATAAAAATGCAAGTGCTGCTATAGCTTTCATGACTAACACTTGCTCATCTACCCTCCTTCCATCTTTTTTCCCTTCCTTTCTTCATTTTGACAGGGCACATATAACCTTAGGTTTAGCGTGTTTGGCAGGCAACGGTATCTAACTAGACTAACATTGTCTGATAGAGTGTAGTGGTTTTTTGCCCATAGTTTCATATTTTTTACCTTAACATAAAGTTTTCTTTTAAAATGCAAGAAGGGTGAGTCAATTTAAAGAGAATTATATTAGAAACTGAATAAATGGTGGGAGACATGGCAAAGGTCGCAGTGAAGATGTGCAGATGACTGACGCCGAGTCTGCCCCATTGACCATCCCCAGGCTTTGTTCCTGGGCACTGCTTTGGGTTGTCACAATCCAGAAAGCGGATAAGCCCACTGCATGTGTGTGCTCTCTTCTGCCCCCTCTGAATCCCATATGCACACACACCACTGCCCTCCCAAGAGCAGAGGGGTCAGGCCGGGCGGCAGGAGAGGGCATCAGCTTGCTCTTTGGTGCTCCCACTCACAGTGGTAAGCCTCTCCTCACCCAGACCAGCTGGCGTTCAGGCAGTGGCCCCTGGGTTGGCTAGTCGTTTTCAGGGCTGGGCTGGCCCACGAGCCACGGCACCTGCCCTGGGACTCCTGCCCAGGCTGTTCTGCCGGCTCAGCTCTCTCTGACCTTCCTGCTGCCTGCAGCTCTGGCCTCCCTAATGTACTCAGCACTTTTGGCTGTTCTGTGATAGTCTCAAAGGGCGCGGAGATGAGAGCTTTACTGAAAATGTGCATCTTCTGCAGAAAAGATCCCTGGAACACTTAGAGAGGAAAAGGACAAAAAGATCAAAGTGGTTTTGAAACAGAAGAAGGAAGGAGGGGCTATAAAATTTGAATGAGGAGGCTGCAGAAAAGAAACAGAAGGAAGATTGCTTTGCTCGGTAGTTAGAGCTAAGAGGGGAGAAATGGCAAGAACAAGGATGAGCTTTTTAAATTAAGTGGCTGCTTAAACTAAAAGCATTAATGTAATTCTGAGCAAAACCTCGAAACCTACCATAGTGTTGATCATAAGCAGTGAACTGAACTATAGTTTTTAGGTGGCTTCTTTCTCCTCCCAGGTATCTGTGCACATCACCTCCTTGGCGAGAGCTTACCGGTAGCGTTCTCCTCCTCCTCTAGTCCCAATCCTGCTGTGTTTTCTTATCACATTTACTAATTATGGAATTTTACTGGATAGTTCTTATTATCCTTCTTTGCCCATAGATAATAACTCCAAGAAGGGAGGAAGTTGCCTCTCACTTTGTATTCCCAACTGCTCTGGCACAGAAGTGGCACCCTATAAATAAATATTGGAAGAATGAATTCATCTAATTAATGTTTATGAGCCCCCTATTCTATGCAAAGAAATACAGTCAGATGTGAGTGTTGCCCTCAGGAAGCTGTCTAGTAATTACAATAATCACTCCCAGTTTTTGAGGACTTACTTTATACACATTGTGCTATTTTATCTTTAATGACCAGGGGTGATGTTTAATGTAAACATGTTTGACAGAAGGTACCTCTCAGTACTGTCAAATGTCACTCAGATATTAAATAACATCGCAAGGTGCAAGAACCAGGAAATGGCTGAGCCAACATTGATTGAAGGTGTGGCTGACTCCCAGTTGCATTCTCCAAATCCCCCACAAGCGACTCTGTTGCCCCATTTGTAAACATGTATTGACTATGTGCACAGAAATGAAACGGTCTCCACCTTCAGAGAAATGCAGATCTGGTGGGGGAGCAGAGGGCTGTGGGCCCAGATAGCTGCCCGGGTAGCCAGCCAGCCTCTCCTTCCTCTGCCATCTTAGTCCTAACAGGTGGTAGGTCAAAGTCTGTGCAAACAGAAATGAGGGCAAGGGCAGGTGGTCAGGCGAGCTGAGTAAACAGGCAGCTTTAAGGAAGTTTGCAGAAGCCGAGGGCACAAGGCAGAGAGAGCCTGCATCCTCGGTTGTGTGCCATTTTCCACAGGGCCATCTCCTTTCTCACCTGCTCTAGCTGACCTCCCGTCCTGAGGGAGAACAGCCCCGGGGATGTGGCAGCAGGCAACTCTCTAGCAAAGGTTTCTTACTGACCTAGCAGGGCAATGCTGATTTTCATCTCAAGTCACAGCTATAAACATTATCACCACATTAACTAGAAAATCAGGACTCCGTCTTCCCACTGTCTCCAGCGCTTTCCTCTGTAGTACCAACAGTTAGCGAGTCTAAATGTCCAGCGGGCCTTGGGATTGGGTCAGACCCTCTAGCTGTTAGCAGGAGAGATGTGTCACTTCCAGTCCTAATTCCTCTCTTCTGCGTCCATGGCCTTAGAGTCTCCCTTTCCAGGTTCCTCGCCTCGACACGGAGGACAGCCTCCTGACTCACGGGCAACTTCCCCTCAGAGCAGCAACACCACCACCAAGGCTTTTGTAGGTTAAACCACAGAGGGTTCAGGTTTGTCTGTTGCAGTAGCTTGTACTTGGCACTTCTTGCTGAATCTGTGATAACTGTTGCTAATAATAATATCTGTCATACCCTTTCACCCTTAATAGTATTTGACTTAAACTGATGCGGGCTTGGCTGATAGCCCAATTTTATCCTGGAGTTGCTTTTGTAAAAGTAATAATAAGAGAATGAAATCTGTGCTTTTCGCCCCTTGGTGATGTGGAGTTATACTCAAAACTATTCTATAGCTCCTTAACCTATACCTAGAGATTGTAAATGTCATCTGGGTAGGTAGACATTTTTCATTTCCCCTGCTAAGTAGATATTATTTTCTCCATGTTACAAGAGGAGAATAAGGCTTGGGAGGGTCGCGTGGCTACCGAGCAGTGTGGCTGTGATTCTGATCTAGAAAGCTCTGGTTGCAAAGCTCATGCCGCAAAGCCCTGCGGCGGTGGCTCACAGGTTGCCCTTGTTTAATTCACTATGAGAGACACTCTGCAAAAGGAGAGGGCTCGGATTATTAACCCAGGAGGTCTAAGGCCGCGACTAGACAAACCAAGATAAGAAAGTTAAAAGGCAATATTTGGAAAGCACCTGCATAAACGTAGAACTGATTCGAATCACTGCAGGTGCTGAGATAAAGAAAGAAATAAACAGAGATACGAATGAGCTCTAGGAGCAGCAAGGAGGATGGATAAGGGATTGAGACAGAGAAGGAAGTAAGTCTTTCTACGCAAGGGCGAGCTGGCTTGCTGAGCCTGGAGCAGGAACCCACCTGGGGTGCTCAGGAGTCTCTCAGAAATGCAGGCTTTGTGTGGAGATGAGTGGGGTGGAGGCCCCAGGACAGGAGACCATGGCTGGCCTGGTGGGAGGTGTTTGGACTTGATGCTGAGGGAGGGCAGAGCCACGTAAGTGAAAGGGAGGAAATCAGTTTTGGGGGGCAGAAGATAATGTGAGGAAGGTTTTGGACATACTATGTTTTCTTTAAAAATAAACTTGCCTAATGTGAACTATGGACTTCAGTTACTAATACCCTTTCAAGGTTGGTTCATCAGTTGTAACAAATGAACCACCCAAATGCAAGATGTTAATAATAGGGGAAGCTATGTGGGAGGGGCGAGGGTAAGAGTGTAATATGGAAACTTTCTTACTTCCCATGTAATTTTTTTGTAGACCTCAAGTTTATTGTTTAAAAACAAAAAGAAATTGATCTCCAGGCAATTAAAGGTTTAGAGAGTTGAGCCCGGGGGGAGGGATGAAGCTCTGGAACAGGGCTTCTTAACCTTTTACTAAGTCCACACTATACTGTGTGTTATTTAATAAATATGCACACCTGCACAAACATGTCCCTACAAGAGCAAGGTGTTTTTTTTTTAAATTTCAATTCAAGCTCACAGACTCCTTGTTAAGAAGCCCTGCTCTAGAACATAGATTTAGGAGGCAGCTCTGAAGATGGGGAAGTGTTGGATTCCTCTAGGTTCTTGGCTATGTTGCATAAAAGAATTTAAGAACATGCCAGTTTAGTTAGGCCAGTAAAAAGAATTTATTGGGAAATGGGGAAAAGAACAGAGCTCGCTGAGAAATGGGAGAGGACAGAAATACAGACCAAGATTTGGTGCGAACTCCTCTAGGCAGAGAATGAGCTCTGCCTTGTGTGGTCACCTTTTAAACTGTTAATTATGCCTCCCGCCTTGCTTATGCTAAGCTGTTATTGGTTACCCCACCAGTGGTGGGGGCCAACGGTGAGGCCTGTTTAGAATATCCGGGGCCAAGGAGAAGTCCCGGAAAGAGAAACTGGGGCCTCAAGGTTAAACTCAAGGTCTCAGCAAGGTCTTGCAACCATGTCGTCTTTCGGTCAGGTCGTCTTTCAGCCATGATCTGGCTCGTCTTCTCCTTTTTTCCCTGGCTACCCTGCCTCAGCTCCATCCTTGCAGCTGGCCCCAGAGTATAACCTGTTCTTCTATCCAATTACCCCTTCAGTAACTCTTTGTTTCCTAGAGTTGAATGAGAAATGTATCCATGTTCTCTTTATTTTTTTAAGATTTATTTTTCATTTATTTCTCTCCCCTTTCCTCCCTCACCCCCCCAGTTGTCTGCTCTCTGTGTCCATTCGCTGTATGTTCTTCTGTGACTGCTTCTATCCTTATCAGTGGCACTGGGAATCTGTGCTTCTTTTTGTTGCATCATCTTGTTGTGTCAGCTCTCTGTGTGTGCAGCACCATTCCTGGACAGGCTGCACTTTCTTTCACGCTGGGCGGCTCTCCTTACAGGGTGCACTCCTTGAACGTGGGGTTCCCCTACGCGGGGGCACCCCTGCATGGCACGGCACTCCTTGCACGCATCAGCTCCACATGGGTCAAGGAGGCCCAGGGTTTGAACTTTGGACCTCCCATGTGGTAGGCAAATGCCCTATCCATTAGGCCAAGTCTGCTTCCCCATGTTCTCTTTAAATTCAGTAGACTGAGGATCAAAATAGTTGTCCTCTGGACCTTTCTCCCAGTCTTTTTAGCTCTAGCCTCAGACCCTTCATCTGTAAAATGCGTTGAATCAGATGGTCTCTGGTGTTCCCTTTATTTTTGGAGCATGTCTTGGGCTATGTGATGAGGTTTCCTTTGGGGGTCTTTGGTTAAGAGGGAGCATAAGTCATCTAACCTAATTTTCTACTGCCTGTTGTTGTGTTTTGGCTTGTGGCATATATGACTTTGCATTTTCTCCCTCAACCCTTCCAGCCCTTTCCCCACTCCAAATAGTAGCAGCATTCCTAAGAAGCTAAAACTGCAAGCCTCTGGAACCCGTGACTCATCAACAGATCTTGTACTAGAACATTTAGCTTGTGTTTCTGGAAGCGTGCTATGGTATCTCTTTCACACACACTGCCTGATCACCTCCATATCAATAAACTTTTCCAGCAATGTATAACTTCTGTCCTGCTGAAAAGCATCTGTTCCTTTAGGATCTGTGTCCTGTAAAGGTCTCGGCCATCCCCTGCATGCCTTAGTAATTATTGTCAAGTCATGTACGTTTGGTTCTTGAGCAATGCACTGCCTTCTTTAGAGGCAGCTCCCCCTCAGATTCATGTAGACGTGCCCCATAAAAGATCTCTCTTCTTTGGCTGTAAGTGCAGACCATCGAGCTTGGAAAATGCTGTCTTTCTTCCCATCGCTGAGGATAAGGACCCCACACACATTGCTCACCAAGCTGGACTTGTCTTTCTTCGGTCTGATGTAGCCACTTCGGTTCATGGGAAGCTGTCGTTACACAGCTCCTTGCCATACTCATGACATGGCTCTAGGGAATGCAGTGATGTGGAGGACCCTAACCAAACATAACGGTTCAAAAATGGCCTCTTTGAATACACACTAAAATATTTATGGATGAAATGATATGGAATCTGGAAAGTGGGTAGAGTATAAATGAAACCAGATTGGTCTCGACCTGATAATTGTTAAAACTGGGTGATGGAACGTGGGGTTGCATTAAGCTACCCTGACTACTTTTATACGTGTATAACATTTGCCACAATAGTAAGTTAAAAAAGAAACATACATGCACACTTTGTTTTACATTGCAGCATCCAGAAAATCACTCAAGGGCACCAGCTGAGTATCCACAAAGCAACCCTGAGATGTAGGAAAACAGTAAAGTTGATACAATAAAATAATTTCCTGTACAATATCGGGTCTCTCTGAGGACACTGGCCTTGGATTACTTGTTGACAAGAATACCTCCCTATTTGTGAGCTATTTTCCTGCTTCAAGACTCCACCTTCTACTTTTCCTTTCCCTTCCCTGTCTTTATTTATAGGTTAACTTTCTCCCTTGGGCAGAGAGCTGGTCTTTCAGGAACCATAAATGAAGGATGACAGAGCCCTCTAAAGCAATGGTTTTCAAATTTTTTTTTTTTTTTTACCACAATCCAAGTGTAAGAAGTATATTTTATATCAACACATATGAACACAATTGAGATGTCAAGTTTCACTAAATAACACCCTCAACTAAGTGGAATATGTTCTGATATTTTCTGTTCTGTTCTATTCTGGACTGGTCTGTTCTATTCCAATATTTTAAAAGCCTGTTGTGATCCACTAAATTGATTTCAGCATCACTAATGGGTTGCAGGCTGCAGTTAAAAAAAAAAAAAGGTAATGAAGCCATACACTGGGCAGGAAACATTTAAAACATCTGGTCTGGGGTTGAAGTCACCGACAGCTGGATTTCATTTATATCTGACAGTGGAAAAGTCCTCCACACTTTCCGTACGTGGGTGGAAGGTCAGATCTACCATGCTAGCCAAGGACTGACTAAAGTATTAAATTTCAGCATATGTGTTAATTGATGGCTCTGCAGTAGGGGAAGATCACAAGTCCCAATCCAGGATGGACTCAGTGACAAGCTCCCTTGAAGTCTGTGTCTGTTAAAAAAGGAGTAGCTCTGTTAAATTCAGGCCACCTCTGTGGCTGTTGTTCGGAGAGGACAGTGAACAGTGGGGAAAGACAGTGCGTGCCCCTTGGAATCAGACAGACCTGGAGTTTGGGCCCCATTCGCTACTAACTATGGGATTTTAGACAGGGGGCTTAATCTCTCTGAATCTCAGTTTTTCGCATCAGAATATAGGGGTAATAATACTTATAAAATGAGATGGAATGTGGTATCTAGCCAAGAACCTGGCAGGTAGCAGAACCTCAACATACATGGTTAGCTCCTTCTCCCCTGAGCACAGCAGCTGTGTGCGGTTTCCTTCAAAGGCTGTCCATGCCAGTTACATCTGTTGTCACTGCTTCGCGCGGAGTTTTACTGGAGGGAAAGGACATGCAGAACACCGAAGAAGAAAGAAGCATGGAGGGCCGACCAACCAGGAGAGAAGCTCCATTTTCAGACAGAGTGACCTAGAGAACATCATTCACTAGCCTTAGGGCTCTGGTTCCTCCACCATGACGTAGAGCTTCAAAAACTCTAGCTTCGTGTTTCTTAAAGAAGTTCTGCTGGCATCAACTCAGACTCACGGAATCAGAATCATCCTAATACAATATGCAGGAAATCACCTCGTCTTTCCTGCCTCCTAAATCTCTCTCCAAGCCATTGTGCTCTCTCCTCCCTGCCCATTTCTTTGTACCCTTACTTCTCTGGGTTGACCTCCTTGCCTCCTTGTTTCCGTTCTTGCTTATTCTCCACCCAGTCTCTGCTCTGTAACCACCGGGATGGTTCTACAAAGAAATGTGACACCAAGACTGATATTTAACATTTTCATACTCTCAGAATAAAGTCTAAATTCCTGACACATCCATCCCAATGGTCCTCTTGATATGGTCTCTGCCAACCTTTGCACCTACTTAAAATTCTTTTTACTTGTTTCCTTTATTCTGCTTCTTCTTATGATTATTAGAGAAGTTGTAGGTTCACAGAAAAATCATGCAGAGACTATGGAGTTCTCGTATACTGCCCTCCATCACAGAGTATCTCTATTATTAATACATTGCATTAGAGTGGTTGTAACTTTGTTACAGCTAGTGACACTATTATTTTAATTATACTATTAACTGTAGTCCTAGCTTACATTAGGGTACACTCTGTGTTGTACAGTTCTAAGGATTTTTTAACATTTTTATTCTGTACTAGTAAAATATATACATTTAAAAATTTCTCCTCTTAACCACATTCAAATATATAATTCAGTAGTGTTAATTATATTCACAATGTTGTGCTACCATCACTATCATCCATTACCAAAACATTTTCCACCACCTGAAACAGAAAACTCTGAGCCAATAAAGCATTAACTCCCCTTTCCTTCCTCATACCTGTCCCTCATACCTGTATTCTAGTTTCTGACTCTGTTTGCTTATCTAACTATTTCATTTCAGTGAGATCATACCATATTCAGCCTTTTGTGCCTAGCTTATTTCACTCAACATGAAGTCTTCAAAGTTCGTCTGTGTTGTGGCATGTATCAGAGCTTCATTCTTGTTTTTCAGTTGAATATTCCACTGAATGCATGTATATACCATTGTATGTATATACCACATACTGTTTATCCATTTATCCATTGATGGGTACTTGGGTTGCTTCTATCTTTTGACAATTATGATTATTGCTGCTATGAACATAGGTGTGCAAATATCTGTCTGAGTTCCTGCTTTCAATTCTTTTGGGTAAATACATATAAATGGGATTGCAGGGCCATATGATAATTCTATACTTAACTTCCTGAGGAACCACCAAATTGGCCATTTGTATATCTTCCTTTGGAGAAAAAAATCTCTATTCAAGTCTTCTGCCCATTTTTAAAACTAAGTTGTCTCTTTGTTGTTGAGTTGCAGGATTTCCTTATATATTCTGGATATTAAACCTTTATTGATTATGAGTTTTCCACATATTCCTCCCATTCTAGAGGTTGTCTTTTTACTTTCATGATCAAATCCTTTGATGCCCAAAAGTTTTAATTTTGATAAGATCACATTTATCTTTTTTTCTTTTTCTTTTGTTGTTTGAACTTTGGGTGTAAAGTATAAGAAACCACTGCCTGACACCAGGTCTGAAGATGCTTCCCTATGTTTTCTTCTAAAGTTTTAGAGTTTTGGTTCTTATATTTATGTCTTTGAACCATTGTGAGTTCATTTTTGTATATAGTGTGAGGTCAGGGTCCACCTTCATTCTTTTGCATATGGATATCCAGTTTTCCCAGCACCATTTACTGACGAGACTACTCTTTCCTCATTGAGTGGGCTTAGCACCATTGTCAAAAAATCAATTGGTCATAGATGTAAAGATTTATTTCTGAACTCTTGATTCAACTTCTTTGATCTGTATATCTGTCCTTGTGCCAATAGCATGCTATTCTGATTACTGTGGATTGGTAATAAGTTTTAAAATTGAGAAGAGTGAGTTCTCTAACTTCATTCTAATTTTTCAATATTGTTTTGGCTACTTGTGGCCCCTTACACTTCCATATAAATTTGATGGTTGGCCTATCCATTTCTGCAAAGAAGGCTATAGGAAATTTGATTCAGATTTGTTGAGTATGTAAATCACTTTGGATAGAATTGACATCTTAATAATATTTAGTCTCCCAATCTATGAACATGGAATGTCCTTCCTTTTATTTGGGACTTTGATTTATGTTAGCAATGTTCATAGTTTTCCATGTACAAGTCCTTCATATATTTGGTTAAATTTATTCCTAGATATTTAATTATTTTAGTTGCTATTGTAAATGGTATTTTTTTCTTGATTTTCTCTTTAGATTGTTCATTTTAGAAACTGTGAAAAGTAAAAATTTGCGTTTCATAGCAAAAAATACAAAAGACCAGTATTGGTATTTATAATTGCCCATATTGTTAACTTTACTGGAAGTCTTAATTTTTTTATGTTGCTTCAATCCACAGTCTAGTTTCCTTTCCTTTCAGTCTGAAGACCTCCTTTTAATACTACTTGGAGGGCAGGGCTTATGGTGACATACTCAGATTTGGTTATCTGGGAATGTCTTAATTTCTTCCTCATTTTTGAGAGATAGTCTTAATTGTAGCAAATTCTTAGTTGGAAATTGTTTTCTTTCAGTACTTATAATAATTTCATCCCACTGTCTTCTTGCCTCTATTGTATCTGTTGAGAAATTGGCATTTAACCTTATTGGGACAACTTTGTACATAACACATTTCTTTTTTATTGCAGCTCTCAGAATGTTCTCCTTGTCCTTAGTATTTGGAAGTTTGACTACTATGTGCCTGGACATGGTTCTCTTCAGATTTATCCTGTTAGCGGTTTGTTAGGCTTCTTGGATGTATATATTCATAATTTTCTTTAAATTTTAGAGGATTTTTTGCCATAATTTCTTTGACTATTCCTTCTGCCCCTTTCTCTCTTTTTAGAACTCCCATAATGTTTTTATTGTTATGCTTCATGGTGTCCCACAGGTACCTAGGCCCTTTTCATTTTCTTTCATTCTTTTTTTCTTTCTGTTCCTCAGCCTTAATCATTTCCATTGTCTTGTCTTTGAGTTCACTGATTCTTTCTTCTGTCAGCTCTAATCAGCTGTTGGAACTCTATAGGGAATTTTTGTATCTCCTTTACTATGGTCTTTTTTTTAAATTAAAGATTTATTTATTTCTCTCCCCTTCCACCCCTCCCCACGTTGTCTGCTCTCTGTGTCCATTTGCTGTGTGTTCCTCTGTGTCCGCTTGTATTCTCATCAGGCGGCACTGGGGATATGTGTCTCTTTTTGTTGCATCATCTTGCTGCGTCAGCTCTCCGTGCATGTGGCACCACTCCTGGGCAGGCTGCGGTTTCATGCAGGGCAGCCCTCCTTGCAAGGGGGGGGGGACAACTCCTTGCGAGGGAGTACCCTTATGTGGGGGCATCACTTCGTGGGCCAGCAATCTTTGTGTGAAGCAGCACTGTGCATGGGCCAGCTCACTACACGAGCCAGGAGGCCCTGGGTATCGAACACTTGGACCTCCTGTATGGTAGGTGGATACTTTATCTGTTTAGCCACATCTGCTTCCCTATTGTGGTCTTCAACTCCAGTACTTCTGTTTGATTCCGTTTTAATATTTCTATCTCTTAATTGAGATTCTTATATAGTTTACTCATGGTTTCCCTGATATCCTTTAGTTTTTGTTGTTTGTCTGTCTTTGTTTTTATTTTTGTGTTTTTGAGGTACTGGGGACTGAGAATTGAACCCAGGACCTCATATGTGGGAAGCTGGCACTCAACCACTGAGCCACATCAGCTCCCCTGAGTTGGTTTTGTTGTTTGTTGTTTGTTTTTGTTTTTTAGGAGGCACCGGGAAGCGAACCTGGACCTCCCATGTGGGAAGCAGACACTCAAACCCTTGAACCACATCGGCTCCCCTCTTTTAGTTCTTTCTCCATGTTTTCTTTTAGATTTTTGAGCATTTTGAAGATTGTTTTTTAAAGAGACTTTGGTATGTGTAAAGTCTGGTCTTATTGATGCTTTCTGAATATTTATCTTATTCCTTTGGATAGTCCATCATTTCCTATCTCTTTGTTTACCTTGTAATCTTTTGTTTCCCACTGTACATTTTAATATTTTAAAGTGTTCAGCCTGGGATTTAGTCCCTGAGCTGTCTGTTCCTTAACTTTGTTACCAGATGGTGATATAACAGAGATTTCCTTGAGTATGAGGAGCTAACAAAAGAAACAAACCAATGTAAAAACAGCTTTCATAATCTTTGGAAATTGGTTCTGCATTGCTTGGTGCTCTTCTTCAGAATTTAGCCATCTATCAAGACTAGCCCAAGGAGAAAATGAAGTATAAGTCTGTCTGTCTTTTCTGAACCTGCATGTTGTCCTAGGCTTGTGCTCACTCCTAGCTTTCAGGATTCCTCCATTTCAGGAATCTGAATATCTGCTTTATTCCCCATGAAGCAGACTTTCCCTTGTCCTGGGTTCTTTATTGTATGTCTTAAAACATGCAATCACTTCCCCCAAACTACTTTGGTTTAATTGTTTCTTACACTGCTTTAGCTTTCTGAAACCCACGTTCGTCTGCAGGGCAAGTTCTGAAAGGGTGAGTCAAAGAAGAGTGTCCTGGTTCAGTCTTTTGGGATGCTACCCGATAGATTGGCACTGACACACAGTCACCTACTTATGTGTATAGAGGTTACTCTGCATGGGGCCAGGGGGCCCACAGTGCGAGTGCAGGCAGCTCCACCCTGCATCAGAGAGAGTGTGGAAAAAGGACTGGCAGGAGTACCACAAGCTTCCACTGTTTTTAAAGTTGCATTTTCTCAATTTGGCACTTGCCCTGTTACTGCAACCCTTTAACTGCTTTCTGGAGTTTTGAGGAAGAGGCTTTACCAGACTTTCCTAGTTGTTCAAAGATTCTGTGGGAGAACAGCATCTTGGAGCACCTTACGCTGACATCTTGTTAAATGAGAAGTCCACACCTTATGTATTAGTCAGCCAAAGGGGTGCTGATGCAAAATGACAGAAATTGGTTGGTTTTTATAAAGGGTATTTATTTGGGGTAGGAGCTTACAGATACCGGGCTATAAAGCATAAGTTACTTCCCTCACCAAAGTCCATGTTCACATGTTGGAGCAAGATGGCTGCTGATGTCTGCCAGGGTTCAGGCTTCCTGGGTTCCTCCCTTCCTGGGGCTGGCTTCTCTTCCTCTGTGTGCTTACTTCCTGGGGCTCCAGCTTAAGGCTTCAGCATCAAACTCCAACATCAAAACTCCAATATCAGAAATCCTTAACTCTGTCCTTTGCCATGTCTTTCATCTGTGAGTCCCCACTCACCAAAGGGTGGGGACTCAACACCCTACTGGCACAAGAGGTTTACATAATTACTTAATCAAGCAAACCTATGAATCCAATATAATCTAATATGCCCAGAGGAAAAGATCAGTTTACAAACATAATTTAATATTTCTTTTTGGAACACATTGATAGTATCAAACTGCTACACCTTACAACTATTTTTTAGTTGCCTGTTTCCTCCCCTGGACTGTCAGCTCAGGGATGGTAGGGCATTATCCCTCTCTACTATTAATGCAGACCTAGTGCCCAGCACAAAGCTTGGCACAAGTAAGTAATGAATGAAAAAGCAGTTACTGAGCTCCAACTAAATCTTTTCCATAAAAAGTTGATGATTGACCCATAGTCTGTTGAAATAGCTTCCATCTCCTCTGTCAAATTGGCTTTTAAAATCCCTATTGTGGGACTCCCAGGTAGACGGAGGATTAGAGAGACACAGGACTTTTATCTCTCCCAGAAAAATAGCTAGAGGTCAGGCAGAAACAGCCTGGAAAAAATGTTCTAAGCTTACGTCAGCAGGGGAAGGCTGGACACTACCCAGAAGTGAGAGGGGCAAAGCAAAAGAATAGAGTTTTTGTGGGAAAACTCCATCCCCCTGCCATCCGTGTAGACAGCTTTGAGCTCTCCAGCCTCTGGCTGATGTCTATGGACAGAGGGAGCCACAGACGTCCACTTCTCCAGGAAAGGGGAGAGAGACATAGCCTAAGGCTGATTCAGCTTTTCATCAATAGATATAACAACTAGGCAGAAGATCAACAAGGAAACAGAGAACTTAAATAATATGATAAATGAGCTAGACCTAACAGACCTACAGAATGCTGCAACCCAACTAGCGGGTTAGGCATTCTTCTCAAGAGCTCATGGATTTTTTTTTTTTTTTAAGAGTGCATGGATCTTTCTCCAAAATAGACCACATGTTGGGTCACAAAGCAATTCTCAAAAATATAAAAAAATAGAAATTATACAAAGCTCCTTCTCCCATCAAAATGGAATGAAGCTGGAAATCAATAATTGATAGGAAAGGGAAAAATTTTCAAGTGCATGGAGGCTAACCAACACACTCCTAAATAATCAATGGGCCAAAGATAAAATCGTAAGAGAAATTAGTAAATATCTAGAGATGAATGAAAAAAAAAAGAACACAACTTATCAAAACTTATGAGCTATAGTGAAGGCCGTGCTGAGAGGGGAATTTATAACTCTAAATGCCTGTATTAAAAAAGGAAAGGAGCATAGGTGGCTCAAGCATTTGTGCCCCCACCTCCCACATGGGAGTCCTGAGTTCAATTCCCAGAGCCTCCTAAAGAAAAAACAAGCAGACAATGAGCAAAACTGAGTTGACAGTGAGCAAAACACTGAGCAGATAACAAGGAGAGGAAGGAAAGAAGAAAGGAGGGAGGGAGGGAAGGAAAGAGAGAAGGAAGAAGGAAGGAAAGGAAGGAGAGAAGACAGAAAAAGAAAAGAAAAAGCTAAAAACAAAGATCTAATTGAACACTTGGAAAAACTAGAAAAAGAAAAGCAAACCAATTTGAAAGCAAGCAAAAGGAAAGAAATTATAAAGATTAAAACAGAAATAAATGAAATTGAGAACAAAAAAGCCATAGAGTAAAATTTAAAAAAACAACAACAAAAGCTTGTTCTTTGATAAGATCAATAAAACACTTAGCTAGACAAAGAAAAAAGAGAGAAGATGCAAATAAGTAAAACCGGAAATGAAAGGGGATAAGTTATGACTGACTCCATAGAAATTAAAAAAGGTCATAAGAGGATATTATGAGAAAATGTATGCCAACAAACTAGACAACTTGGATGAAATGGAGAAATTTTGAGAAATGCACACAACAACCTGCACTGATACTATAAGAAATGTAAGAACTTAATGAACCAATCATATTTTAAGATATTCAATCAGTCATCAAAAATCTCCCAACAAAGAAAAGTCCTTGACAGATGGCTCCACAGGTGAATCCTAACAAACATTTTGTGAAGAATTAACACCAATCCTGCTAAAAGTCCTCCAAAAAATTAGAGAGGCAAGAAAATTACCAACACTGTTGATGAAGCCAACATACCCTAATACCAAATTCTGATAAAGATACTACAAGAGGGAAGGGGATGTGTCTCAAGCAATTGAGCTCCCATCTACCATACAAGAGGTCCAGGGTTCGATGCCCAGGTCCTCCTGATGAAGGCGAGCTGGCCCTGTGGCAAGCTGGCCCACATGGAGTGCTGCCTTGTGCAGGAGTACTACCCTGCTCAGGAGTGCTGGCCCACATTGAGAGCTGATGCAGCAAGATGATACAACAAAATGAGACACAGAAGAGAGATAATGAGAGACACAGCAGATCAGGGAGCTAAGGTGGTGCAAGAGAATGATTGCCTCTCTCCCACTCCAGAAGTTCCCAGGATCAGTTCCCGGAGCAGCCTAATGAGAATACAAGCAGATACAGAAGAATACTCAGCAAATGGACAGAGAGAACAGACAATGAAAGCAGGGGGTAGGAGGAGAAGTAAATTTTTAAAAAATCTTTAAAAAAAGATACTACAAGAAAAGATAATTACAGGCAAAGCTCTCTAATGAACAT
Source organism: Dasypus novemcinctus (assembly GCF_030445035.2). Classification (NCBI taxonomy): domain Eukaryota; kingdom Metazoa; phylum Chordata; class Mammalia; order Cingulata; family Dasypodidae; genus Dasypus; species Dasypus novemcinctus. Next base: position 30,409,110 of record NC_080676.1, on the reverse strand, counting down.
AGATGCAAAAATTCTCAAGAAAATTACTTGCAAATAGAATCCAACAACATATTAAAAGAATTATACATCATGATAGAGTAGGATTTATTCCTTGTTTGAAACAGTGGTTCAACACAAGAAAAGCAGCTAACATAGTATGCCACATTAACAAATTGAAGGAAAAAGAAAAATCACATGATCATCTTGATTGATACAGAAAAGGCATTCAACAAAATCCAGCATCCTTTCTTGATAAAAATACTTCAGTAGATAGGAATAGAAATAAAGTTCCTCAATATAATAAAGGGCATATATGAAAAACCCACAGCTAATATAGTACTCAATGGGGAAAGATTGAAAGCTTTCCCTCTAAGATTGGGAACAAGAGAAGCATGCCCATTGTCACCACTGTTATTCAACATAGTAGTAGAAGTTACAGCTAGAGCAATTAGAATGGGGAAAAATAACAATAAAAGGCTTTCAAATAGGAAAAGCAGGAGTAAAACTCTCACTGTTTACAGATGACATAGTTTCATATTCAGAAAATTCCAAATTGTCTACAACAAAGCTACTTGAGCTAATAAATGAATTCAGCAAAGTGACAAGATACAAAAGCAACATACAAAAATCAGTAATGTTTCTGTACACTAATATTGAACAATCTGAGGAGGAAATTGGGAAAAAATTCCATTTACAATAGCAACAAAAACACTAAAATATTTAGGAATCACCTTAACCAAAGATGTAAAGGACCTGTGTAGCAGTTTGATATTATTGATGAATTCCAAAAAGAAATACTGGATTATGTTTTAAACTGGTCTTTTCCTCTGGGCATATTGGAGTGTATTAGATTCAGAGGTTTTACTTTTACTTGATTAAATAATGACCAAGGCTTTGATTGGGACACATCAGTAGGACATTCAATCCCTGACTCCTTGTTTGGTGGGGACTCACAGAGAAATGACACTGCAGAGAAGGGAGGTTGGAGTTTTTTGAGCTTTAGCCCCAGAAAGTAAGCACACAGAGGAGCTTGGTGGTGAGGAAAGAGAAAAGGCCCTGGGGAGAGAAACAAGCCTTTCACCTGATAGTCTATAGCTGGCCTTGTGGAGATAGCAGAGGAGCTGAAACCAGAGAGAAGCAACCCCCAGGAAAAAAGGAACCCAGGAAGCCTGAACCCTTGCAGACATTGGCAGCCATTTGCCCCAACACATGGCAATAGACTTGGGTGAGGGAAGTAACTTATACTTTATGGCCTGGTAACTATAAGCGTGTACCCCAAATAAATACTCTTTATAAAAGCCAACAGGTTTCTGGTATTTTGCATCAGCATGCTTTTGGCTAACTAATATAGTCTGTGTTCAGAAAATTACAAAACACTGCTAAAAGAAATTAAAGAAGGCCTAAAAAACAGAAAGACATTCTGTGCTCATGGATTGGAAGACTAAATATCATGAAGGTATCAGTCCTACCCAAACTGATTTATAGATTCAATGCAATACCAATCAAAATTCCAACAGCCTGCTTTAAAGAAATAGTAAAGGCAATTACCAAATTTATTTGGAAAGGAAAGGGCACCTGAATAGCCAAAAACATCCTAAAAAAGAAGAATGATGTGGGAAGACTCTCACTGTCTCACTGTGAAACATGACAAAGTTACAGTTGTCGAAACAGCCTAGTATTGGCATGAAGATAGATAACATTGATCAGTAGAATAGAATTGAGAGTTCAGAAATAAACCCTCTCCTTTATGGCAAACTGGTTTCAACAAAATTACCAAGTTCATGTTAATGACAATACAGTCACGTCAACAAAAGGTGCTGGGAGAATTGGATATCCATGACCTAAAGAATGAAAGAGGACCCCTATCTCACTCCCTATACAAGAATCAACTCAAAATGGATCAAAGTCCTAAATACAAAATCTAGGTCCATAAAATTCCTAGAATATAAGGTAAGGAAATATCTTCAAGATCTGGTAGTAGGTAGGGCTCTCTCAAATCTTATACCTAAAACTTGAGCGAGGAAAAAAAATTAGATTAATGAAACCTCCTCAAAATTAAACATTCTTGCACTTCAAAGGACTTTGTCAAAAGGGTGAAAAAGCAGCTGACTCAATGGGAAAAAATATTTGAAAATCACATATTCACTAAGGGTTTAATACCCATGATGCATAAAGAGATACTACAGGGAAGCGGACTTGGCCCAATGGATAGGGCATCCACCTACCACATGGGAGGTCTGCAGTTCAAACCCCGGGCCTCCTTGACCTGTGTGGAGCTGGCCCATGCGCAGTGCTGAGGTGCTCAAGGAGTGCCGTGTCACGCAGGGGTGTCCCCGGCGTAAGGGAGCCCCATGCGCAAGGAATGTGCCCTGTAAGGAGAGCCGCCCAGCGTGAAAGAAAGTGTAGCCTGCCCAAGAATGGTGCTGCACACATGGAGTGCTGACACAGCAAGACGACGCAACAAAAAGAAACACAGATTCCCAATGCTGCTGATAAGGATAGAAGTGGTCACAGAAGAACACAAAGCGAATGGACACAGAGAGCAGACAATGAAGGGGGGGAGAGGGATAGAAATAAAAAATAAATAAATAAATCTTTTTAAAAAATGAGATACTACAGATTTTGGGAAGAAAAAAAAAAGAGACTACAGCTCAACAATAAAAAGACAAATGAGTCAATTTAAAAATGGGTAGGAGCAGGTGGGGCTCAGTGGTTGAGCACCTGCCTCCCATGCATGAGGTCCTGGGTTCAATCTTTTTTTAAAAAAAGGGCAAAAGATTTGAATAGATATTTGTCCAAAAAAGAAATCCAAATGGCAAAAAAAAAAAAAAAAAAGTTCAGCATCACTAGCTATAAGGGAAATGTGAATCAAAGCTACAGTGAGATATTTCCTATTAGAATGGCCACTATTAAAAAGACAAAGCTACAAATTGTTGGAGAGGATGGGGATACATAGGAATGTTTATTCACTATTGGTAGGAATGTAGAATGGCACAGCCACTGTGGAGAACTGTTGGGCAATTCTAAGGAAGTTAAATATAAATTTGCCACGTGACCCAGCAATACCCCTACTAGGTATATACCAGAAGAACTGAGAGCAGTGACACGAACAGACATCTGCATATTCATGGTTCATTATTCACAATTCCCAGAAGACGGAAACAACCCAGGTATCCATCAAATGACAAATGGATAAACAGATTGTGGTGTATACACACAACGGAAATTATGCAGCTGTAAGAAGAAATGAAGTTGTGAAGCCTCTGACAACATGGATGAACCTGGAGGACATTGTGTTGGTTTAAACAAATCAGGATAAATATTGTATGATTGTGCTACGACAGACTAAACACACTGTGTAAACTCATGGAGTTAGTAACTAGATTATAGTTCACCAGAAAATGGAATGAGGTTAGAGAATGGAAAGCTGAGGGTTAATCTGTGCAGAATTGTAAAAAGGTTGTTTGTAAATCTTTGGAAATGCATAGAAAAGTGAAAGCACATCATAGTGTTTGTAACTAGCAGTGTTAATATATGGGTATGAGAGTGTTTGAAAGGGAAAGTCTAAGATCATGATATCACTATAAAGAAAGCTAAAAAATGTAACATGGGCCTGCAGAGCATAGCAAAACCTCATGTGAAATGTGAGTGTGGGTTATATTCCATATGTAAGATTGTTTTTTATTTGAAACAAAACAAATGTATGTTAATGATACAAGATGTTAGTAACAGGCAAAAATACAACCAAAGCAAACTACAGACGGTAGTGTAAGTAATACATTAACAATTTTTAAAAAAAATTAAAATGGAAATTTACTAAGTGAATGAAACTAGACAAAAGTTAATATATAAAGTTAAACTCCATCTCTACAAAATATAAATATAACTTAGATGGGTATAGAATAACAGCTATATATGGCAGGGGAAGGATAGAGAGATTGAGAGATAATTATTAATGGGTTGAGTGTTTTTGTTTGTCTGTTTTTTGCTTATTATTAATTTTTATTGGTATAATAAAAATGTTCTATATTGATTGAAGTGATGAATGCACAACTCTGTGATTATACCAAATACCACTGATTCTACACTTTGAATGGATTGTGTGCTTCATGAGTATATATCAATAAATTAATTTTTTAAAAATCCCTATTGTATTTTCTCCTGGTTATTTTGAAATTAAAGCAAATGTACTATAATTTCCATCATTTCATATTTGGTATAATGATGGCTTCAAGGATTATTTTAGACTTTTAAGAACAAATATAGTCTGGGTGCCTTTGTCATACTACTCGAAATACTCTAAGTGGATGCTGCTAATTGTGCATTATTTCTAAAGCCTGATCTTGAACAGGCATAATGACTAAAGATTTCCTTCAGCAGGAAGAATGTCATATATTATGGTTTTCACTTCCATTTAACCAGATTAAGTATTTGTTTAAGTGCTTTGTGCTCTGATTAGAGGTGTCTGTATACGAAGAGCTCCTTGAACAAAAGTTAGAGGTATTAAAGTGTAATTTAATTGAATAATGTTCCACCATTAAGACAAAACCACTTTGCTTAAATAATTACGTTGAAGTGGTTACAGTAGCAGAGTTAATAGATTTATTTACCTTTATTTTGTCCCTGATACTGGCACTACCTAAAAACAGAAAACCTGTCGTATGGTGTTCTACTGTTGAGCATTTTAGGAGTCCGTCCCTTGCTAGTACTACCTGACTGCTTTCCTTGACTGGGATTATCAGAAGGTTTCTGTAGTAGAATGAATTATGTATCGCCCCCAAAAAACATGTTCTTGATCTTAATACCATTCCTGTGGGTGTGAACCCATTGTCAACAGGGCCTTTTAGTTAGGTAAGGCGTCCCTCATCACTGAGTCAGGGTGGATCTTAATCCTATTGCTGGCGACCTCATAGAGAAAAAGCCGTGGGGAAGAGCAGGAGCCAGAAGTCAGAAGGAACTCAGAAAAGAAAGGAGAGGGCTTTGCCATGCAATAGGAAAGCCAGGGAGCCCGTGGATTGCCAGCCAGCCAGAGCACTGCCATCCCTGGATGGAAGCAAGCTCTCCAGACTCCACAACCATGAGACGGTAAGTTCCTGCCATGTAAACCAACCCTTTGTGTGGGGTTTGTCATAGCTGCCTGGAAACTCAGTGTCAGAAAGCAATAACCAGGGAAGCGGACTTGGCCTAATGGATACAGCATCCACCTACCACAAGGGAGGTCCATGGTTCAAACTCCGGGCCTCTTTGACCCATGTGGAGCTGGCCCATGTGCAGTGCTAATGCGTGCAAGGATTGCCGTGACATGTAGGGGTGTCCCCGGCATAGAGGAGCCCCACGCGCAAGGAGTGTGCCCCGTAAGGAGAGCTGCCCAGCGTGAAAGAAAGTGCAGCCTGCCCAGGAATGGTGCCGCACACAGAGAGCTGACAAAACAAGATGACGCAACAAAAAGAAACACAGATTCCCAGTGCCACTGATAAGGATAGAAGAGGTCACAGAAGAACACACAGTACATGGACACAGAGAGCAGACAACTGGGTGGGGGGGAGGGGAGGAGAGAAATAAAATGAAAAAAATAATAATAAAGTAGCATATTTCCATATGTGTGTGATGTCCTAGGAAAATGGTCACATTAAAAAAAAAAAAGCAATAACCACTTGATGGAATTTTTTCTTTACGATTTATTTATAAGCTTGAATAAACATTCAACAATGGTGCATTCGCTGTAAAATGGTTCAGCCACTGCGAAAAGCAGGCAGTTCCTCAGGAAGTTAAAACAGAATTACTATGTGAATTTATTATTCTAGCAATGGAAGAACTTGTATCAATGATACAAAAGCAGTGGCCACCAGAAGTTCTGAGGAGAGAAAAAGGGAAGAATAGGTGTAACATGGGGGCATTTTAGGAACATTGGAATTGTCCTGATGACACTGCAATGATGGATACAGGCCATTATATGTTTTGTCATAACTTAGAAAATTGTGCAGGAGAGAGTGTAAGCTATAATATAAACTATAATCCACAGTTAGTGGCAACGCTTTAATATGTGTTCATCAATTACAACAAACATACACACCAATGAAGGGTGTTGTTAATGTGGGAAAGTGTGAGAGAGGGTGGGGCTGGGACATATGGGAATCCCCTGTATTTTTATGTAATATTTATGTAATCTAATGTATTATTAAAAAAATAAAAATAAAAGCAATGTACTAAAAAAAAAAAGAAAAAGAATTAATACGTGACTCAGCAACTCTACTCCTAGGTATACATCCAAAAGAATTGAAAACAGGACTCACACAGATAATGCACACCAATGTTCATAGCAACTTTATTCACAGTTGCCAAAAGGTGGAAGTAAACCAAGTATCCATTAAGCGATGAATGCATAAACACAATGACGTATATTAGAATGGAATTTTATTCATACACAAAAAGGAACCTTGAAGAATCACGTTGAGTGAAATAAACCAGCCACAAAGTGACAAATATTGTATGATTTCACTTATATGAAAGATTTGGAATGAACAAATTCATAGAGACAGAAAGTAGATTAAAATACTCCAGGAATGTTGAAGCAGATGTGGCTCAGGTGATGGAGCTTCCCCCTATCATATGGGAGGACCTGGGTTCAATCTCTGGGGCCTCCTGGTGAAAAAGAAGAAGAGAAAGTGTGCCAGCATGGCAAGCCAGTGCCTGTGTGAGTGCCTGCATGGTGAGCCAGTGCCCCACACAGTGAGTCACACAGCAAGATAATGATATAGCAAAAGAGAGACAAGGGGAGAGTCAAGGTGAAGTGCAGCAGAAACCAGGATGTGAGGTAGTACAATTGACAGGGAACCTCTCTCCCCATCAGAGGTCTCCAGGATCAAATCCCAGTGAATTCTAGAGGAGAGAAAATGAGAACAGAAGACAACACACAACAAAAAACAGCAGGATGAGAGGAGGGGAAGCAGGGGAAATAAATAAATAAATCTTAAAAAAAAAAAAAAATCCAGGGGAGAGAGGAGAAGAGGGAGAGGAGTTGTTGCTTAATGGGTACAGAGTTTCTGTTGGGGTGATAAAAAAGTTTTGGTGATGTAGCATAATATTGCATATATAATTCATGTCACTACATTGTACGCAAGAAAGTGGTTAAAAAGGGTGTTTTAGTTTCCTTGGTTGCTCAAGAAAATACCATGCAATGGGTTGGCTTGAACAATGGGAATTTATTGTCTCATGGTTTTGAGGCTTGGAGAAGTCCAAATCAAGGCATTATCAAGGCGATGCTTTCTTCCCAAAGACTGTCAGTCTGGGGTTGACTGCTGGTGTAAACACATGGTGTGGACTCTTCTGACCTCTCTCTTCTCTTCCAGATTTTGTTCTGCTCTCTCTGTGACTTTCTCTCTCTTTGTTTGAATTTCATTCTGCTTTTAAACGCCTCCAGTAACAGGATTAAGACCTTCCTGATGGAGTTGGGTCACACCTTAACTGAAGTAATCTCATCAAAGGTCCTACTTACAACGGGCTCACATTTAGAGGAATGGGTTAAGTTTAAGAACATGTTTTTCTGGGGTACATAGCTCCAAACTACCACAAAGGGAAATTTAAGATTCCATGTTATCTTGTGTGTGTGTGTGTGTATTTATAGACATTCATTGTATATATGTCACCACAATAATATTTTTTATTGGAGCATTCTACAGAAGTATATGGGCGGTTTCCCCAAGCATAGTGGTGCACACAGGAGGATTTCTCACTCATAGGCTTTTCTAGAGTAATGATTCCCATAGCACTACTGATTTAGAGTGCTGCAGCGCCATCGGGTATCGATACGCAGGGGAGACCAGCCAACCCAGGACTCAGTTTAGGCAATGGAAAAGTTAGTTATCAGTTAGATAGATGTTCAGATGCAGGTTACTGAAAACCCAACTTAAAGTGACTTAAACACGTTTTCCCCCAAAAATGAAATGTCCAGACATAGGTGCTTCTTTGCATTGGTTCAGTAGGTCAGAGATGCCATCTGGGCACCCAGGCTCTTTCTCTTTCCACTCTGCCATTCTTAGTATATTGGCTTCATTGCTGCAGATCCAGCTGTGCACCAGGATCCAGGAGACAAAAAGAGGGAGGAGGCAGGCAAGCCACATATATCCCTCGCTATCAAGAGCTAGACGGTTTCCTAGACTCCACTGCTCAGCAGATGTCTGCTTAGAACTCATCAGCTAGAACTAGATAGCAAGGCCATCTTGTCTAGAGGGAGGCAGAGTGAGTGGGGAACAGAATTGGTGTATTTGACTTAGATCCAATCCTGTCAGAATAAATCCTCCTTTGTACCTCCTCTCCATTAAAAAAAAAATTGTAATACCTCTATTGTGAAAAGCAATGAAGAGCTAATACAACCCATCATACCTAGAATTTCAAAATAATGCCCTAAAAGTAATATAAGAAATGAAACATAAAAGGAATTTATAATAAAATGCCATGTATATTAACATGCAATGGCTTAGGTATGACTCTAATAGAAGAATAATGTCGTATTCAGACGTTGTACCTAGTTAGAAGGGATAGTTTGAGATGTAAAAAATTATGAAGACCAAAAGCTATTCCATACAAGAAGTATAGGAAAATGAAAGTGCAGATATTGAAGTGTGCATTGGACTAAAAAACAGTGTTAAAGTAATAAAAAACCAGACTTGCTTGCCTATGACAAGAGAAAGAGGGAAAAGACCTTAATTGTCAAGACAAATTACAAACTTTTTAAGGTGAGAAAATGAAAGTGCATGCTATTCTCTCAAGTTAGCTGGGCATTATTGTAAGTACATTGCCAAAAGTAATTCTCTGCCTTATGGTATGGGATGGGATAGTGAGAAAGTACCACAGAAAACACATCTCCAAACTTGACGACTCAACACATGTCAGGATAGATGCTGAGCTTAGCCCTGAGTACTTAAAAAGACCTCAGAGGTCTTGTGCTTCAATAAGTAATACATTGCATGCTGACGTGCATTGAGGCATTATTCACAATCACCAACAGTGGAAGCAACCCAAGGGTCTGCCAACAGCTGAATGGATCAACAAAATGTTGTATATCTGCACAATGAATATTATTCAATGTAAGAAGGAATGGAAGGTCTGATACATGAGACAACATTGGTAGATACAGAAAGACAAATATTGTATAATGTCATTTATATGAAATAATTAGACTATGCAAATTCATAGTCAGAAGTAGATTAGAGGTCACCAAATGTAGGTGTAGGATGGGGAATGGGGCGTTAAAGCTTAATTGGTACAGTTTCCATTTGGGTTGATGGAAAAGTTGTGATAATGATGAAGGTTGCACTACACTATGAATATAATTACCACCACTCAGTTGTGTACTTGAAAGAGGTTAAAATGGGGAACTTGGTCAGAATAAAAATAGTAAAAAATCAAACTGTAACACAAAAAGTGAAATCTAATGTAAACTATAGACTGTAATTAAGAGTATAATTATAATAATATTGGTTCATCAACAGTAACAAGGATATCACACTAACGCAAAATGTTAATAATAAAGAAAACTGTGGGGGGAGGGGTAGTATACGGAGCTTTGTCCTTTCTGCATGATTTTTCTGTACACCCACAATTGCTGTAATAAAAATAAAACAAAATAAAATAAAAAACAATGGAATAGAAGATGTGCTGGGAAAAAAAAATAAAAGAGGCTACAAAGAAAATGTGTGGTACACCTCTGGCAAGAGTATCAGAGTGTTTGTGAATATGGGAATCCCTTATATTTTTATGTAACATTTTATGTAATCTAAGTATCTTTTAATAATAAATTAAAAATATATTTTAAAAAAGAATAAGGTTTAAAAACAAGAGGCAACCCCAAAATAAATACTATCATTGTACTCACAACCTAGATTTCTTATGATCTTGAAAAAAAAAGTACATGTATGTATATATGGAATGACAATAACATACATTTTTAAAAGCAATTTTTAATCATAAATCTAACTGAGATCCCTCATTTAATATTTAATTCTGTCTTTTAAACAGAGACTCAAATCTTCTTAGTTACATAGTGGCATGTGACAGATACAAAGGCCAACTGATACTGGGTGTGACACTGTCAACTCAAATACAAGGAGTAACGCCTTGCAATGATGCAATTTTCTGCAAAGTGAAAAACGCCTGGTAAATTTTGAAACAAAATTTAGCACAATCTGTCCTCATTTTAAACAGTGGTTGCATTCCTGGAAAATTTCAGTGTTTGTTATAGCTGTGAAAGAAATACTTTTGTGTTTACATGTAATATGGAGTTAGGTTATTAGGCACAGATGATTTAAACAGGTGTTACCTCCTTGAATTTCAGGTGGGCATTATAAGGATGCATTATAAGGAGTCTTTGGGCTACATAAATCTCCCACATGTTGCAGGACATCCAGTAACCCCACCTCCACTCCCTGGTAGCCCTCATTTTGTGACATTTAAAAACACTTGCAAATTACCACTCTGAGTGACGGTGTAGTTTTTGATGAGGGAAGAGTGTGCTTACCAGAGAGCTCTTTCCTGTGGGTGTTTCATACTGGTGGAAGGGGCATCCTGTCCCTGGTTCATTAAACAGACACACTGAAGGGCTGGCTTTTGCAAAACAGCCAGAACCATCAGGGAAACGCAAATCAGAACTGCAGTGATGTATCCCTTCAAAACCATTAGTCTGACTATGATCAAGAAGTTATACTAGGGGAAGTGGATTTGGCTCAGATGATAGAGTGTCCACCTACCACATAGAAGGTCTAGGGCACAAGGAGTGCTATGCCACGCAGGGGTGTCCACCACATGGGAAGCCCCATGCGCAAGGAGTGTGCCCCACAAGGAGAGCTGTCCCATGCAAAAAAGTACAACCTGCCCAGGAGTGGCGCCGCAAAAACGGAGAGCTGATGCAGCAAGATGATGCAACAAAAATAGACACAGATTTCTGGTGCCACTGACAAGAATGCAAGTGGACCCAAGAACACACAGCAAATGGACACAGAGAACAGACAACAGTGGGGTGGGGGAAGGGGAGAGAAAAAATAAAAAATAAATCTTAAGGGAAATGGACTTGGCCCAATGGATAGGGCTTCCGCCTACCACATGGGAGGTCCCTGGTTCAAACCCCAGGCCTCCTTGACCCGTGTGGAGCTGGCCCATGCGCAGTGCTGATGCGCGCAAGGAGTGCTGTGTCATGCAGGGGTGTCCCCAGCGTAGGGGAGCCCCACGTGCAAGGAGTGCGCCCCGTAAGGAGAGCTGTCCAACGTGAAAGAACGTGCAGCCTGCCCAGGAATGCCGCCGCACACATGGAGAGCTGACACAACAAGATGACACAACGAAAAGAAACACAGATTCCCAGCCGCTGATAAGGATAAAAGTGGTCACAGAAAGAACACACAGCGAATGGACAGAGAGAGCAGACAACTGTGTGGATGGGGAAGGCGAGAGAAATAAAATAAATAAATAAGTAAATAAATAAAATTTTTTAAAAAATCTTAAATATATATATATACATATACGCACTAGGAGCAAATGTGGCTTAAGTGGTTGGGCGCCTGCTTCCCACATTGGGAGGTCCCAGGTTCAATCCCCGGTGCTTCCTAGAAAAGGAAAACACAAAAATCAGCAAGCAAAACAAACAATAAAACTAACTCAGGGGAGCCAATGTGGCTCAGTGGTTGAGTACAGGGTCTGGGGTTTAAAAAAAAGACCAAAAGTTGTCAAGTCATGGTGAAGAAGTGCACAAATCAGAACCCTCATACCCTGCTGGCAGGCATGTCTATTGGTGCAGCTACTCGGGAAAACAGTCTGGGAGCTCCTCAAAAGATTAAACTATGAGTTCCTATATGACCCGGCAATTCTACACCTAGATATGTACCCAACAGAAATGAAAACATATGTCCACATAGAAACTTGTACAAAATATTCATAGCGGCATTATTCATAATCACCAAAATGTGGAAACAACCCAATTATCCCTCAACTGATGAATGCATAAATAAAATGTGATATATCCGTGCAATGGAATCTTATTCACAAATAAAATGGAATACTGGTGTATTATTCTAAGTGAAAGGAGCCAGTCACAGAGGACCACACATTGTATGATTCCATTTAAATGAAATGTCCAGAATAAGCAAGTCTGTAGAGACAGAAAGCAGATTAGCGGTTGCCTAGGACTTGGGGCTGGGGTAGTGGGGGGAGGTTGGGAGGTGAGATGGCTAAGGGTCTCGGGGTATCTTCTTGGGGCAATAAAATGTTCTAAATTGGATTGTTGTGAAGGATGCACAATTCTGTGTATATACCAGAAGTCATTGAATTGTACACTTCAAAGGGGTGAATTGTAGGGAAAGTGAATTTCATCTCCATAAAGCTATGAAAAATGAAGCAGGCAGCAGAGGTGGCTGCTGTCAAAATGGGCGAGTTCATGAAGCTCAGGAAGGTGGCGGTGGTTCCTGCTGGAGGCAAAGCCGTCCTCATGGAGAGTGATGGGGATGGCATCTCAGAGCACCCCTACAACCATGATCTGGTGGCTGGAACCACAGCTGTTCCTGCAGAGTGAAGCTGCCACGGGCAAGAAGAAAATTGCCAAGAGGTCAAAGATCAAGTCTTTTGTGCACATTTATAGCTACAGTCACCTTGTGCCCACAAGGTCCTCTGTGGATATCCCCACAGATAAAACTGTCATCGAAGAGGAGGTCTTCAGAGACTTTGCTCTTAGATGCGAGGCCTGGCACAAGGCCAAGGTCAAGTTTGAGGAGAGGTGCAAGGTGGGCAAAGGCAAGTGGTTCTTCCAGAAGCTGCAGTTTTAGATATTTCATTAAAAATACAAAACCATTTTAAAAATTAATAAATCAGGCAGCCACTCCTTTCTGGGCATGTGCTTGCTTTTAGCACACTGCTTTTGAGCTCATCTTTCTGGCTCACTGATTCCTGGCTTTCTGCTTCTGCTTTTGACACTTGATTCTGTTGTTCTGTTTGGAATCTCCTTCTTGTTTTGTTGCACTCAGCTTTTCATTTGGCTCTCCGCTCCGCCTGCTCTCCTAATGTGGGTAAGTCTGCCAGCCTTGGGTGAGAAACCCCTCTTCCTTCCCCAGTACCTGGGAGCCCTGCCAACAAGTTTACCCATGAACTTGCACAACAGAAGAGAAGTTCAGCAGAGCTGGACTCCCAACGCTCTTCTTTTCCATAGTGACTTTTCCTTGGACAACCATAGGAGCTAGGTTAATTTATCATCACAGCTACCACCTTCTGTGAGTCCAGCACTTTCACAAAGAGGTTTTCCCACTCACTACTATACTTGCTTTTCACAGTACTCCTGTGAAAGTAGACATAGTAGGTGTTACCATCTCTATTTTACAGATGGGGACACTGAGCTTGAAGAGGTTAACTGATTTGCTTCAAGTCACACACGGGATCACTCAAATCATATCTTCCAGTTCTATTATTCTTTCCGTTGATTCAGGATTCCCCAACATGAAACTCTACTTCGGGATGAATCCTTCACTCTAAATAAATTTGTTTCTTTAATCTCTGTTCTTCCCCTGTGTGTATTGAGTGGCTACTCTAAGTCAGACACTACTAGATGCTGGGGGTGTATATGAGAAAAAGACAAGGTCCTCGTACTGCAAACTACGAGGGAAGGCAGGCGTGGTGTTATGGATTGAATTGGGTCTCCCCAAACGCTGTGTTGAAGTCCTAATCCCCAGCACCTCAAAATGTGACCTTATTTGGAAATAGGATTGTTACAGATGGAATTAGGCAAGTTAAAATGAGGTCCCAGTGGAGCAGGGGAGGGGCCTTTAGTCCAATATGACCGGCGTCCTTGTAAGAGGACCCTCAGTCACTGACAGAGAGACAGAGATGGACGGAAGGGCGAATGCCCTGTGCCCACTGAGGCAGAGTGCCGTGGGCTGCTGGCAAGCGACTGCCTGAAGGAGAGAGGCATGGAGCAGATGTCAGCCTCCAGAACTCCAAAAACAGAATTTTCTGTTTTTAAGTCCCCCAGTTAGTGGTACTTTGTTGCAGTAGCCCTAGGAAACTAGACACGTGCCTACCTCCTAACCTTTGTTCAAAGAGCTTCTCCACTGCCGCCCCAGACCTCACCCACCCAACTCCCTCAACCACCCACACCATCTGGCACAACTTCTGTCTCTGCTTCTCTAGGTCCATTCCTGTCTAAGCTTGAGGGCTCACCCCCAGAAAGGCCTTCCTGATGATGTACATCCTCCAGGGATCTTTCTCTGCTTTCACTTGATATAATAGATAGATAGATAGATAGATAGATAGATAGATAGATAGATAGATAGATAGATAGATTTCATATAGAGGTAACTGTGAGCTGCATGCTCCACCCCACACGCACTTCAAAAAAGAGAAACAAAATTCTCCTCTGAGCCTGAAAGGGCTCAGTGCAGAGATAAGCAAAGTCACTTCAAAGAGACAGAGTGGCTCGCAAGTGGCCCAACTGCTGGCAACTTGATCGAATGTACCAAATTTTCTAAAGGAAGAAAGCATCACATGGTGAACCATGGAAATTAGAAAAATGACAGGCCCTGAACCAATGTTGCTGATGCCCACTCAGCACCACCCGGGGAAGGGAGCACCCAGCCAGTGTGCAGGATGGCGATGGTTATTGCAGCGATGGTCCAGTGGGCCACCAAAAGGCTGTTGGGACCAAGCCCTCCCTGCATAGGATGCCCACTCCTTGCTCTGGACGTGAAGCTGACCAAACCATTACCACCTGTATTGGCTTCCCTCATCTTGGGATGCTCAAGTTGGCATGCAGGTCTGATTCATGCAACATTTCTGTTTCTCATTGGAAATTAATAAATGTGCATGTGCTTTTTGTCCGTCAGCCTCCTGCAACCAGGAGACAGTCTTCAGTCAAGTCCGGGAGCCTCATAAGCTGAGCGTCGGACCCAGTGAGCCTGAGGGCGGGATCCTGGACCTCAGTGAGTTACGGAGAACAATGGTACCTTACAGGGCTGAGTGCATAATGCCCACTTCCTTCGAACCCCTGAACTTAAAAAAATTTATGGCTGGATCCTTGCTGGCGAGGGGATTGAGCACCTCTGTATTTTAGTTGATGAGGTTGTTCTTGCTCCAGTAAGAATAAATTATCTGGACTATGACATTTGACAAGTGAACCCCAGGAAAAAATGATCATTTGAATAAACATGTATTTAAAAATATATTTAATCACATTCATATTTGGTGAGAGATGTCTTTACTCAGTATTTACTGTTGTTTTCAAACGCTGACCTTCTTGAACCCATTTTAAAGTTCTCCTTTTGGAACTTCAACAACAGATCATCTGCAGAGCTGGGCTGCCCACAGAAGTCCCTGCTTCCCTGCATGAGGCTCAGCTGTGCAGCGGCAGGGGAAGTTGTTGTTGTTGTTGTTTATAGGTTTGTGTAGGCGTGTGTAGTGATTTGCCTAAATTTTACTATTTAAATGACCTTTTGTTAGTTGTGGCAGTTAATTTAAACCTCATTTACTGGAAGAAGGACCTATTTTAGTTCATAGAAACTGGCATAAGTCATCTGAACAATATATTGGCCTTCTGAGTATAGAGTGCTATGCAGGCCCAGAAAGTTATGGGTTAATGATAAATAACGAGTTGCTTACATTAAGGTTTCTCCCAGTTTAAGGAGGAAGAATCAGATTTGGTAACACAATAATGCAAAGATGTCTAGCGTTTAGACACAGACAAAATTGAAAAGAACAGTGAAGATTAAAGGAAATTTTAGAACTTTCTATAATATACACTATGTTCTAGGAGGAAAAAATAGTATCAATTTGAGGTAAATTAGCCTAATTCAGTTATTTAGAATGTATTCACTGGTAGACTCTTCCTTCCATTTGTTGACTAATTGAATATAAGTCCCATTATAGGGCATTGGATTCATTTTTCATTTGAATGAAAGGAGCTCAATTTCCTAGCAGAATTGGCCTGCTGAGAATTCCTAACACACTGCTCAAAGTGCTCTAAATTTGAAATTGAAACCCCAAGGGATGCTAAGTCTCATGTGATGAACACACACACACACACACACACACACACACAATGAGTTAAATTTTAAAATATTTACATTATGAAATAAACTAGTTGTTAAGCCCTTGAAATGAGCATATTGTGAATTCCTGCTCCCCTGATCAGAAAAGGCTAATTTCGGAGCTTCTTTTCCCTCTAGCAAGTGGCACAGGCCTATGAAGGATGTGCTAGAGAAGCAAGCCATCTAAGAGACCATTAGTAAATTTCAAACAATTGAAGATTTTTGGCAAAAAAAAAAAAAAAAATTAAAGGAAATTAAACAAAAATTAAAGGTAATTAAACAAAACAAAATTAAACAAAAGGAAATTAAAAAGTATATTTGAACATATACAATCTGAGTATAAACATTGGTTAACTGAATTTTAGCCTGAAACGAAATCCTTATGGAATTAAACTATCATTTGCCACTGTATGCCATTTAATTTCCTCTTTTCATGTAAGGTTTATGTTATGACAAAAGGAAAAAAAAATGGTCCTCCCAATTCTTCTATGAGAGCTAAATGTATATCTTGCTTCTTAACATCTGTCATAAAGATGTCTCAGTTGGATACACAGGTATCTAAGGCTCTTGTCCGTCAGGAGGAGACAGACACTTAAAGAGAAGTCACCCCACTCCAGTGCAGGTGTTGGGGACACCAGGAAAGCACAGCTCACACAGGCCCTGATGGAAGGACGTTTTACTCAGATAGAGAGGAGACAGAGCAAGGTCGGCTTAGCGGGCGTCGATTCCACGGGGTCTCGATCTGTGGTCGAGGAGGCAGATTTCCACGGGCAGCACTGGCCTCTTTTGTTGTGTGCTGTAGTGGAGGAACTTTGCTCAGACCCTACCAGGGACAGGTAGACCAGCCGGGTGTGAGCTAGATGTCATCAGACGTGCCCGCCAGAATCTGATTGTCTCCAGTGAATATTACACATGCTCAGGGGAAGGCATGTGCTGGCAGTCCCCTCAGCTACTAGGGGTTTGTGTTTTGTCCTGTCAGGGTGACACACCTGGCCCTGAGCACAGGACTTATTTTGGGGTCCCAGGGAAAGGCAGCAGGCCCCACTAGGATGGCCCCCCCCAATGGCTCTCTCTCCCACATAAAGTCCTCTGAGTTCCCCTCCAATCAAACAGATCAAAGAGTCTCCACGCCACAGCTGCTGGGACCTTGTTTCTTCCCACAGTGCTGCTCTTTCCCTTGCTTCTGGGTGAGTCATCCAAATCGGGACACTTGAGGTCCAGAATCTCTGGGTATCGTGTACAGCAGCTCGTCAGAGTTGCAGAATTCGAGTTGGCAGCACACTACATCAGTTTCACCCCTGGCCTTGGCCTGGCCTTAGAACCTGGGACTCGGACGGTGGCTTCTGGTTCAAATCCAAAGGGCTGCTCTGAAACCTCCCGACAAACGATGCCGTTTGTCGCATACCTGCTGCGGCTTGAAGCCTGGGCCTTAAGTGTTTCTCCAGACTAAACCTTCACCGCCATCAGTTCTTTGTTTTTCTCAGTCTAGTTTCTCTGAAATGTTTTCCCTCCTGGTCTCCTTATTCTCAGTGTTCGACAATAAGATGGAATTCATACTATCTGTGAAGATGGGAAGAAGAGAGAACACTCTGCTTTGGGCTCAGAAGCACAGACAGGTGTACCTTCCTTCCTTCTTCTTCCCCAGAAGAGGGAGAGGAGAAGAGGGGGTTCAGTAGGTGGTGTTGGGGATTGAATTGTGTACCTCACAAAAGACATGTTCAGGGAAGCGACATGGCTCAACTGAAAGAGCGTCCATCTGCCATATGGAGGGTCCAGGGCTCAATCCCCAGGGCCTCCTGACCCGTGTGGTGAGCTGGCCTCACAATGCTGCCGTGCACAAGGAGCGCCGTGCCACGCAGGGATGCCCCTGCTTAGGGGTGCCCCACGCGCAAGGAGTGTGCCCTGCAAGGAGATCCACCCCATGTGAAAAAAGCGCAGCCCGACCAGGAGTGGCGCTGCACACACGGAAAGCTGACACAGCAAGATAATGCAAGAAAAAAGAGAGGTAGTTTCCCAGTGCTGCCGGATAATGCAAGTGGATGCAGAAGAACACATACCGTGAAGACAACGGCAGGGGTGGGGGTGGGGGAAGGAGAGAGAAATAAATAAAATAAATCTTTAAATTAAAAAACAAGACATGTTCAAATCTTAATCTGTGTTCCCGTGGGTACGAATCCTCTTGTAAACAGGACCTCATTATTAGTTAAGGTGTGGACTCGTTTGTGAATAAGGTCTTCCAGGCCCCTGTTTAGACGAGGCCAAGTTTAGTCAGGGTGGGCCTTAATCCATATTACAAGAGGCCTCGTAAAGGGAGGGAGTTCAGACACAGTCAGAAGTCAGAAGAAGCCAAACGTCAGGAGGTCAGACAGGAGAAGGAGATCCCATGGGAGGCGCCATCACCAGGACGCTGCCAGCCCCAGGGACAAGCACGGCTTTGCTGACAAATTGAGTTTTCACTTTTAGCCTTCAAAATTATGAGACAATAAATACGTATTGTTTAAGCCGACCCACTGTGTGGTATCTGTGATAGCAGCGCTGGCAAACTAAGGAGGGTGGGCACAAACTTTATTCGGAAAGGTGAAGGTCTTACAAAAGCCGGCGAGGCTTTTTGGTGGAGTCTTTGGAGACTTCTTGTCAAAGGACCATGGGGGGTTATGATTGGCTGGGGTTTCCAGGTGGTGTCTCTGAAGATATCTGACTGGTAGCTCAGATGGGAAGAAGGGGGCTTCTTGGAGAAGCCGGAGAGCCTGCTGGGTTCCTTCCCAAGGGGTCCGCCCCCTCCCCGAGGCTGGAGGAGGAGCAGGGACTCTGGGGAAACGCCTGGCCCGGGTTCTCCTATGGGTTTCAGGATCCTGAGCCTTCACACGTAGTGCTGGAGAGCAAGAAATCCGAAGCAGGAATGGCTTCCACTGCCTGAGGATCTGTTGGGCTCTCATTTCTGGCCCTAAATCCCCCTGGCTTTCTCAACCCTCAGTGGTGTGACCCTCCAAACGAAGTCCTATCAGTCACTCTCTGGCATTGCTCCAGACTGCGGTCACTACCCAAACGTCTGTGCCCTGCCTGCAGATGTTGACTAAATCTGCTGGTCCCCCATCCAGGCCTGCCACCCGTACTGGGAGTCCAGAAGAATCCTAAAACAACCATTTCTGTCTCCTGTACAGCGGCCAGAAGAAATGTGAGCCCCGCTGTGATGTTTGTAAAGCAAGCCCCAGCTGTCTGTAAGCTCTCTCAGATCTCCTGAGGGGAGTTTATTCTGGAGTTTTTGCTTCCATTCATCGGGAGCAGTATAGATCACAGAGGCTGTTGGGGGAGCTACCTCGGCAGGCCCCGGGGTCTCTAGGACTGGCCGTGGAAGGCAGTGGGGGAGAGCCCACCCATGATTCCAGTTGTCCTCACAGAGCCTCAGCCTTTGGCACCCCCGCCCCCTCAGGAGGAAACTCTTCTGATTTTCCGAAACACTTGGCTCAACATAGCTGGGGCCCTTCCGTACCCCGAAGCTGACGGGGCACTCACAGGATTCCTTTAGGGGCACTGAGTCATGACAACTCCTCAACCGGTTTCACCTCCCTGAGCGGGCAAATTAGTTTTACATTAGGTTTAATAGTATTTATGCTTCAGCTACTTGAGATGTATGTGGAACCGCTGAAGCACCAGAGATATAATAGATACCACACTCCAAAGTGTAAGCTTCCCAAGGATTTAGCAGAAAAGTACAGACTCTTGGGCTCTTCACTGGCATCAAGGGCACATAAATGATTGATGAGCGTAGAGACGGGTGAAGAGGATATTTGGAGAGTGCTGTTGGTGCACTGTGCGGCTGACCTCCAAGGGCAAGGGCTCCTCTTCTCAAATGCAAGGCAAGGGGCTTCAAGAGGACCCCTGAGAGATGGTGCTCACAGAGGTCTGGGGTTGCCTTTGGCCTGAGGAGTAAACCTAAAATTTGAGGGCCGGAGAGCCCTCACTTTTGATGATGAGCAAAGAAGAGGGGTGCTAGGTTGGGATCAGATCGTACTCACCGACTTTTTCAGGCTAAGAGCTCAGGTTTGCTGGACACCAAATATAGGTCGCAGCATGGAGAGTGCTGGTAAGGGTGGCCAGAGGCCCTACTTTAGAGAATCACCAAGCTGAGCGGAGCTGGAGGTCTCGCTGAATGCCTGGGGGCTGGAATCCTAGTTCAGGTACCAGTGGAGTAAACATGAATTCACCTGGGACAAGATAGCTGCAATTTGGAGAATCTAAGATTGGGGTGGGGAGGGTCTCCAAAGTATGTACAAAATACCCCAAGAGGATGCATCAAATTTAAATACCTGACAGACCCAGATTCAAAATGCTTGAAACCAGCAGATAACAGAACCAGTCAATCTAGAACTTTCCTGTCAATCTCTGACCTGGGAGAGACCCAAAACCACAGCAGGCAAGATGAGGGAGGCAGGAATCGGAAAGGCAGGGGCATGAGAGCAGAGAAGCCCAGCTGCTTTCCCAACCTTAGGCTTCCTTTCTGCAGCTGGCTCTAGGGTGGCTACACTTAAGAGGATCAGTTCAACCTTAAATCAGAGTTGGAATTTTGAATTTTATCCTCCCTTAGACATATTAAATACTGAATTTGATACTGGGTTTGTAACCTAAAGAAGCAGACAGAGGGAAGCTTGGCTCTAGCCATTGAGCTCCTGCCTACCACATCAGAGGTCCTGGGTTCAGTTCCTGGTGCCTCCTAAAAAAGACAAGCAATATAGTGAGCTGATGTGATGGGCCGCATGGTGAGCTGACACAACAAGATGATGCACAAGTGACACACGGAGGAAAACATAATGAAAGGCACAACAAAGCGGGAACAGAGGTAGCTCAAGTGATTAGGCACCCTCCCATTCACATGGGAGGCCTTGGATTCGGTTCCAAGTGCCTACCCTCCCCCCCAAACAAAGGAAGACAAGCACACAGTGAACAGACAGCATGTGCAATGAGGAGGTGGGGAGAAATAAATAAATAAAATAAATCTTTTTTAATAAAAAAAGAGGAGACAGAGAAGTCATGGGACCTGCTTGAGTTTTTATACAAGGATGGGGGAAGAAGTGCCACTAAATACATTTCTTTAAAATGTGGACAGTGGTAGGTGAAGCAGATGTCACATTTCTTCAATGTACCAATGATACATGTTTATGGCTTGCTTCATTTAGTCAGCAAGCATTTATTGAGTTTATGCCCAGCACTAGGTATACAGAGATGAAATCATCAGGTCCCCTGTCAGAGAAGTGGACATTGTCTCTACAAGGAGATTTAGAAGTTCTTGAGGACAGAGGCTTGAGTTGTTATAACTATACCTGCTAACATGGCTTCACGCAATACTGAATCGAATGCCATATCTCCAGCGTCTCACTCTCCCCAGGGTTCTAGTCCAAGGCTCTCGAAGTCAGGACCTTTCCAGGAAGCATCTGCTTAACCATCACTTCCTAATGCTGGGGTTCATGATATGAGGGCCTCACTAATTGCCAGTCCTACAATTGCTGAGTGGGAGGACCCTGCCAACATAATTCTGCCCGGGTGCAAAGCAGGGACGCCCATCACCACCCACAGAGGTTACTCAAGTGAGCTCCATGGCTGCAAGCCAGTATGTCTTCATCTGGACACAGAGCGCCTCCCTTACTGTCCAGAATGAGGCCAGAATTAAGAGAAAAAAGTCCATGGAGAGCTTCATTGTGTAATAGAGAGGCATGGAGAACTAAATGTGGGTAGGAAGACTGGCCCGAGGAAGGGCATGACACAGGCCAATGTGTCTTTGGCGCAGTGGCCCCTCTTGACAGGTTGAAGATATTTAGTAGGTGTCTCTCAAACAGATCTCTGAGCTGAAAAAGCGTGGCTTCTACAGACAGTTGGAGACAGATGATCCTGAGGAATGAGCTTTGAAATCTGAGCTTTGGTGCCCACAGTTTTTACTGGCTTTTCACAATGCAGGGACACTTGCTGGAACCCAAGCCCACTTGGTTGAACTGGATCTCCAGCCCCTTCCTCTTCCCCTTCTTGGAGGTCAGGCTTATATAATGTGGCTCAGAGTCCCAACCCTCTACTCGCACGGTTGGGCTTTCTGATGTGGCCAGATGATGTCCCCACCCTAAGACAACCCCAGTGGCCAACCCCACCCTCATTTATCTTCTAAACATAAACTCTCATGAATAACAAAGACACTCCTATAGAAATTCAAAGGATTTAGAAGTTACCACCCGGAGGAACTGGGACAAAGGCCAGGCCTCTTTTTGGAGGCCAAATTCCTTACTATATAATCTTCTTGGTCAAACTTATTCCTAAAGGTTTTATTATTTTAGATGCTATTACAATGGAATTGTTTTCTTAATTTCCTTTTTGCATTATTCATTTCTGTAGTATAGAAACATAACTGATTTTTGTGGATTGTTCTTATATCTTGCAACTTTGGTGAATTCATTTATTAGCACTAGCAGATTTCTTGTGGATTCCTTAGGAACATATATATATATGATCAGGTCATCTGCAAATAGAGATAGTTTTACTTCTTGCTTTCCATTGGGAAGCCTTTTCTTATTTTTGCTTAATTGCTCTATCTACAACTTCCACTATGATGTGGACTAGCAATGGTGAAAGCAGACATCCTTATCTTGTTCCTAATGTTAGGAGGAGAGTTTTCAATCCTTTACCATTGAGTATGATTTTAGTCCTTTATCATGTTAAGGAAGTCCCCTTCTATTTTAGTTTTCTGGGAAGTTTTGTCATGAAAAGGTATTGTATTTTGTTTAATGCCTTTTCTGGATCAATTTAAATGATCCTGTGGTTTTTTCCTTTGTTCTATTAATGTACTGTAATACATTGAGTTCCTTATGTTGAACAACTCTTGCTTTCCTGGAATAAATCCCACTTGGTCATGGCCTATAAAACTTTTATTGTTTTTTTTAAATTTTTCTGAGTAACAGTACTTTGTATGGGAATGACAAAATCTGTTTATTCGTCTATTGTTTATCTATACAAAAATATTTTTAATATCATCCTTTTTGTCTTTCATTCCCATAAGGTCTGTTACTTTTCTTTGCCAGCTTTCAAATTGTTCTTTATGTTCTCCCAGTATCTACTTAATATCCTTTATTTCTTTAGTCACATTTTCTTTAAGTTTTTTTAATTGATTTAGGAGAGTTGTGTGATTAACTCTGATTAATTGTCTTAAATCCTGCATCCCTTCAGGATATTTGGTTTGTTTTTTTGGCTGGGTAATCTCTTCCTGTATACTAGTATGACTTGTCATTTTTTGCTACTGTCTAGGTATCTGAACATGTTCGTGAATTTACTCTGATGGCAAATTTCTCTCTTTGCCTATTGTTTTTTTTTTTTCTTCCACAGCTCTTCTTTGATATTTGGTTGAACTTATTCTAAGTCTTTAAAATTGCCTAGCTTAAGTTTTCCAAATTGGGCCAGGAACTCACTAGTGGGGTGCAGATTATCTCCCAGGAGTTGGATACAGAGAGCAGTTTTGTCCATGCAATTTCCAGACTGACCAGCAGATGGTGGTAGTCAGAGCACCTTTCCACAGGGGTGTTTCGTTTTGCTTTCCAGTGTTCCAGTGTGGAATCTTAAGATCAGAGATTCAAAGTGGGCTCTACTGGTCCAATTCACAGAAGAAAAGCACCCTGACCTCCCTTCCCTTTTCCTTTGAAACAGCTGACAGGAAAGAAAATGTCTGTTCCCTTCTCAGTTAGCTGCAGTGAGCCAGGGATTTTACCCAGCTTAATATCTTGGGGTGGGGGAGGGGAGCTCTTCCCAGCCAACAAGGGGGCTTGGTAACTCACTCTTGTCTTTTCGGCTTCTTTGTCTCTTTGTCCCTCACCCTCCTGGGAGTTGTGTAGCATTGTCCTGGTTTGTTGACCCCCAAAGCAGGTCCCTCAGACAGCTTTTGGCTTTCCCCATTGTTTTTATGAGAGCATTAAACTCTGCTAGTCTGTTGCCATTTTTCCACAATCCTCTCATTTGTTTTGCTTGTTGCTTGTTTTTGTTTATTCAGGAAGCACTGGGAAGTGAACCTGGGACCTCCCATGTGGGAGGCAGGCCCTCAACCACTTGGGCCACATTCACTCCCAAGGTCATGCTGTTTTTAAACACTCATCATTACAGTGCTGCTGTCACTACTTCATCATTTCAGGTTCCTTATGGTTCCCTGATTCCTCCTCAATATCCCTACATTGAAGTGGCTTGCCTATTAATGAAATAATATTGTGTTTTATTAATTTCATACATGAATTACATACCTACTCACATTTTCACAAAATGGAAGCTTTACAAACCTGTATTACTAGGAATCTGCTTAAAGTTCAGGGATATTTAATCAGAATTCATTTTTGCAAAGGGGACAATGATTATAGATGGGGTGGAAGGAATTGCTAAAGGCAGGAAATGATTAGGAAAACATTTCCTCAGTTTGAAATCGTAATTTTATGCTGGTGGGGATGGCGGGTCCTGTTAGTTCTTGGCACTGCTTTGGCTAGAGACTTGAGTATGGTTACCCTTCACCCTGCTCAAGAAGTAAAGTAAACAGCCAAGGGGTCAAGAATGGCCAAGAAATGGGACACTGGTATTCAGCTAGGCTGCCCTTAGTGAGCAGCCAGGATGAGCTCCTGGAGAGTCTGGGGTGGGGGGCAGGAAAATCAAAGGACTGAAAACTGAGGAAGCAGCAAGCTGGGAGAAAACTGAAGGATTTACCAAGAATTACTAAGGGAGAAAAGTGTGAACTATGCAAACAGTTGGAACTTGACAAATAAGGTTCAAGTGCTGCTAAATCGCTCTGATAATGATGATGTGCAGCCAGCCAGGAGTTGGCAAATAGTTACAGATTAACATTACAGAGGGGAAAGGAGTTTATGACAATTTTGTGTGAATAGATACAGAGCTGAGAAAAGTAATTTTAAGAAAATGTAAGAGTAATATCAGGGGAGGAAAAAAAGAGCTTTCTAAACTTCTTTGGTTCTGGTCTAGCTTTCTAAGAGCTGCAGTGGTTATGTTGCCGAATTTTCTCTAGGTTCTTGGCTATGTTACAAAAAAGAATTTAAGAAAATGCCAGTTTAGTTATGCCAGAAGTTTATTAAGAAAATGAGACAAGAGAAAGAAATAACAGATTATGGGTCCCTAATATACTTGAGGGTTGGTCCAGGCAGAGAGAGAAAAAAGGCAAAAAAGGGAGAAAAGGGCTGATGTACAGAGAAGAGAAATGGGAGAATATAACAGATTATGGGTCCCAGGTATATTTAGAGGTTGGTCCAGGCAGAGAGCAAAAGGACTGAAAAGGTAAAAGGGCTGATTTACAGATGACAAATCCCCATTACAGATTATAAATCCCCAGGTGCACTTGTTTACTCATCCAAGCAGAGAGAGAAAGGGCAAAAACAGGGTGAAAAATGGGACGTCTTAACTTCTGCACTTCCTTTTGAACCGTTAATTACCCTGCCCCTTGTTAATGTTCACGGGAGGAATCCCAGCTACTTGCGGTTTTGATTGGTTATCCCACCTGTCACTTCCCCTGGGGATCCAATGGCAAAGCCCCTTGAGAACATCCAAGTCTTTTCCTTGATTCTGTGTGAAATACTGTTCCAAATGGGGAATTCTCGTGAGGTTCTTCCAGCAGCCATCTTGTGGGGTCTTTCCCTCAGGAAAGTCACATGTTTCATGGCCGTGGTTGTCTGCTAGGTCCCAGATTTATCTTTTCATTCCCTAACTAGCTGGCCTCAGTTATGACTCAAGAATTCAATAATCCAAGAGATATTGCCTTTCTTCGTGTCGCTGGTGAGAGAGTGACTTATTACAATTGCCCAGGAAAGCTCCTGGTGTTTTTGCAAAGCTCTCGTGGCGCTCTAGGGTTTTGGCCTGTCAGGGAACCACCCCTCTTCTAAAATATGCAATCTCTGTGACTGCCAGTCATGTCTCCATCTTTACCCCAAGAGATGTATGTGTAAACCCCAACTTCTTGATCAATTAGACTCCTAGCCTAAAGGCTCGACTATAGTATGTCACTTTAATCCTCCCAACAACAGCATAAGATCGGTATATTTTACAGATGAGCAAATCAATAAAGAAAGGTTTGAATGACTTGCCCACGGTCACACAGCTAGTGAGAGGCAAACCCAGGGTTTGAACCTGGCAAGTCTGGTTCTTGCTGGTGTTAGAAAGAAAGCTGCAGGAAGTGGATTTGGTTCAACTGACAGAGCATCCGTCTATCATATAGGGGGTCCAGGGTTCAAATCCAGGGCATCCTGACCCATGTGGTGAGCTGGCCCAGGCACAGTGCTGATGCACACAAAGAGTGCCTTGACACGCAGGAGTGTTCCCTGCATAGGGGTGCCCCATGCACAAGGAGTGTGCTCTGCAAGGAGAGCTACCCTGTGCAAAAAAAGAGCACAGCCTGCTCAGGAGTGGTGCTGCACACACAGAGAGCTGACGCAGTAAGATGACACAACAAAAAGAGACACAGATTCCCGGTGCCGCTGACAAGAATGCAAGTGGACACAGAAGAACACGCAGTGAATGGACATAGACAGCAGACAAATGGGCGGGGGGAGGGTGGCGGGAAGGGAGAGAGATAAATAAAAAACATAAATTTAAAAAAATAAAGCTGCACCTGTAAGAAAACAAAAGCTCACCTGATTGTGAAGGAGAAAAGAATTTTATTAAGGATCTTGCAAGAACGGGTGCTTGACTTGGATTAAATGGCCAGCGTCTCAAACAACAAGAAAGGGTGATATTTATAACCTAAACCTAACACGCGGTCCCTCACTTGTTCCCCATTGATTGGGTGCTTCAGGGGTTACAGCCTATCCGAGAGAGCTAACTAACTTACAGGGTTCCCTCTCTGATTCCCCGGCGCTCCCAACACTCCGGCGGGCGGGTGGGCTCAGCACCACTTTCACCCCTGGTAGCTTTTCAAATTGGGCGCTGCTTTCACTACTGGCTCCGCCCCCAGCACTCACCATTTGCTCTCTCTCATTTCGGGGTCACTTTTCAAATTCTTTGCACCCCAAGTCACTAGGACCCCTACCCTCCCTCCTCCTGGAACAGCAGAGCGAGCTCTGGCTTCCCCTTTGTGAAAATTAAACTTAACCCTTTCCCACACTGGCTGCAAGGAAGATAAGAAAAGAGGTTGTAGAGCTTTCCCAGCCTCTAAAGTAGAAGCAGGCAAGGCAGGAGGGGGTTGGGGGAAGTTGAAATGAGTCACCCACGGTGCCTGCCAAATCTGTCTGGTCAGTTTTCTCTTCTTCTGTTATTAATTGGTCTATTCCTGCCAGTCATGGTTTTGTTTATGATTCAAACAGTTTGCCAATGTCATTTTCATTGCTTCATGCAACCTACATCTTTTGCAAGATTTGCAGTTTCACTCTGCAGATTGATTCATTGTAGTCTTCATAGCCAAAGATGTCTTCTGAAAATGGCAGATACATTTCCATTATCTGACAGCTGATGAGAGTGATTGCATGTCTTTATGGATAGTTGGTATAGATAAAAGTGTGCCTGAGGAGGCAGGTTTGAGTGGGAGATGATTTTTATAAAAGGGCAGCTGAGGAAGATTTTTAAAATAATATAAGGTTATTTGCTTTCCTTCATAACCCAGGCCCTTGGATAATGAGTATTAGCAAAATAAGAACTCCCTGGGAAGCGGATGTGGCTCAAGTGATAAGATCTCTGTCTACCATTTGGGAGGATCTGGGACCTCCTGGTGATAAAGAAGAGAAAGTAGGAAAAGCGGACTTGGCCCAGTGGTTAGGGTGTCTGCCTACCACATGGGAGGTCTGCAGTTCAAACCCCGGGCCTCCTTGACCCATGTGGAGCTGGCCCATGCACAGTGCTGATGCGCGCAAGGAGTGCCCTGCCACACAGGGGTGTCCCTTGCGTAGGGGAGCCCCACATGCAAGGAATGTGCCCTGTAAGGAGAGCCGCCCAGCGCGAAAGAAAGAGCAGCCTGCCCAAGAATGGCGCTGCACACACAGAGAGCTGACACAGCAAGATGACGCAACAAAGAAAAAACACAGATTCCCAGGGCCGCTGATAAGGATAGAAGTGGTCACAGATGAACACACAGCAAATGGACACAGAGAGGAGACAACTGGCTGGGGCGGGGGGTGGATGAGAAGGGGAGAGAAATAAATCAAAAAATAAATTTAAAAAAAAGAAGAGAAAGAGTGCCTGTGCAGTGAGCCAGAGCCCGTGTGGTGAGCCGAGTGCCTGCGCGGTGAACCAAGTGCCTATGTGGATGTCCAGGTGGTGAGCCAGTGCCCGGTGGTGAGCCGAATGCTCATGTGGGTACCCATGTGTTGAGCCAGTGCTTGCGTGGCAAGTCAGTGCCCGTGCAATGAGCCGAATGCCTACACAAGTGCCTGTGTGTGTGTGAGCCAAGGGAGCGCATGGGTGCCCATGTGGTGAGCCAGTGCCCGCACAGCAAGCCAAGCCCCTGAGCAGTGAGCTAGTGCCTGTGGAAGTAAGTCACACAGCAAAATGATGACACAACAAAAGAGAGACGAAGGAGAGCATCAAGGTGAGGTGAAGCAGAGACCAGGAGCTGAGGTGGGACAATTGACAGGGAACCTCTCTCCACATCAGAGGTCCCCAGGATCAAATCCCTCTGAATCCTAGAGGAGAAAGATGAGAAGACAGAGAAATAGATACAGAAGATCACACAGTGAATGGACACAGACAGCAAAACAGCAGGGGAGGGGAGGGGGAGAGGGAAGGGAGGGGAGAGGGAAGGGGGGAAAATCTTAAAAAAAAACAAACTTAGGAAGCGGACTTGGCCCAGTGGTTAGGGCGTCCATCTACCACATGGGAGGTCCGCGGTTCAAACCCCGGGCCTCCTTGACCCGTGTGGAGCTGGCCCATGCGCAGTGCTGATGCGCGCAAGGAGTGCCCTGCCATGCAGGGGTGTCCCCCGCATAGGGGAGCCCCACTCGCAAGGAGTGCGCCCCCTAAGGAGAGCCGCCCAGTGTGAAAAGAAAGTGCAGCCTGCCCAGGAATGGTGCCGCACACATGGAGAGCTGACACAACAAGATGACACAACAAAAAGAAACACAGATTCCTGGTGCCGCTGATAGGATAGAAGGGGTCACAGAAGAACACACAGGGAATGGACACAGAGAGCAGACAACTGGGCGGGGAGGGGATAAATAAATAAATATGTTTAAAAAAAAGAACTCCCTGAATACAGTGCGGTGGAACCTTCGCCCACTGCTGAGGCTTTGCCTGGGCCCGCAGCAGCCCACAAACCCTAATGGCTCTTGTGGGCTCACTTCTGACACACCTGGACAGCCCTGTCTCTACTGAGGTCGAACGAGGGGGTTTGTTGAGCTGCTGGTGCTGCTCTCTTTAGGTGGAAGAAGATCTCCTCCACCACCATTTCAGAACTTTTCTTTTAAAGGCATCTTGGATGGTGGCCCCTCTCCCTCAGTCACCTGCTACTCCCTGAAGAGGCTGGGACAATTCTTGGGTTTGGTTTTGAAAGAAATTTGGGTGGGACCAGACGGCATCTTCCTTCCTGTTAAAAGATCATTAAAATTAAAATTAGGACTCTTCTATAGGTGTGGAAATGGATACTTGTTAAAGATTTTATTCTACTCATTAACCAATGTGGGAACCAGGCAGGCATTACAATAGACAAACAGACATATAATGGCTCAGGAATATTGAAATGAATATGCAAATGAAGGCAAAACTCAGGTTTTCATAGAGAGTAGGGAAATCAATTTGACCTTTATCAGCCAGGACAATTTGCCTATCTATAAGGATCATTTCGCATTGCTGTCAATTACTTACAACCTGAAGAGCTGTAGAATAGCTCACAGACAAGAAAAGTCCGGAATCTGAAAACCTGGAGGACTGGCCTCTGGTCCATGCTTAGTTTTCCATAGAAAGAACAAATTTCCTTCTACAACTCATAATTTCTCCTTCCTTAGGGACACCATTCACCTTGGGATAGCTTTCCTACTAGGCCCCTGGGGCTACCTTTAGCTCCCCAGATGTTTTTCCCTATTTCTCTCCGAGTCCTTTGGTCCTCCTGGAAACGGGCTCCCGGGCGCGGCCACGCCCGCAGAGTTCCCTGATCCACGGCCATGTAAGTCCACCCCGCCTGGCGTCTGAGCGCCCGGGTCTTGGCTGAGGCCCTCCTGTCCTCCAGAACCTAACTTTAAAGTAGTTTTTGTTGTTGAGTTGATTAAAAAAAAGAGCCCAGGCTGTTTTGAAGCAAAAATGAAACCTGAAACTGTAACCGAGAGTTAAGAATTGACAAATGATTCTAATATTGCAACATCGCTTTTTTAAACTTTTCTAGTCTATTAAGAATAGCCCAAAGTTAACACCTGAAATGACTGAAACTCCCTAGGCTGACCTTACCCTTGTTCATGGTTATTTCAAGCTAGGCACACCCTGGTGTATTCTTACCTCTGTGATGGAAACCACTCCACCCTCCACCCCCCACTGTCTGAATCCCTAAAAAAGCCTGCCCCCCTCTTGTTAGGGGAAGGCAGGTTTGAGACACCCCCATATCCTGTACTTCCGCCAGCGTTAACAAACCTGCTTTCTCTTGTGGACATCCGGGTGAGGACTGCAGTTTATCTGCTCTGGGCAAGAACCCAGAGGGACCCCTGTGGGGCTTCCTTTACCAGGGTGGGGTGAGCTGTGCTGCGCCCTGGGACTCTTGCTAAGGCAATAGATGCTTTGCTTGAGGCATCTTCAAAAGGTTCACGGCACACAGAGGCAAGGGTAACCAAATAGGTTTGGGGAGAATTGAGGGGAAATTCCCAGGGGCAGTGGTATTCTATGTGGCTACAGTGGGGAAAATCGGTGTTTGCTTTTGTAATTGGATTTTGTCTAGGTTCTTGACTATGCTGCAGAAATGAATTTCAAGAGCACGTTGGGTGAGTTAGGCCAGAAATTTATTCAGGTAGGGAGGGAAGAGAAATGAGAGAAAATAACAGACCATGAGTCCCAGGTCGAGAGGAAGAGGCTGGAAAGTGATGGAGCAGGCTGATTTACAGTCTAGAGTTTCCCATTATAGATTATGAATGCCCAGGTTTTACTTGCATGGCCATCACGGCAGGGGAAAAACAGCGGGAGCAGGGCTCAGAGGGCAGGAACAGGCACACGGACGAGCACCAGGGCAGGCACCAGGACAGGGTGAAGGAAAGAGAGTGCAAGAGAGCATGCTTGCTCTTTAAACCGTTCATTATTCCACCCCTTTACTAATAATGGCAGGGAAGGAATCCCAGCTGTTCGCTGTTTTGATTAATTGTCCCACCCATCAATCCCTCAGGAGGGCCCAATAATAAGGCCCCTGGAGAATATCCGGGGCTTCTCCTGGCTTCCGGAGGAAATCTTGTTCTGAATTGGATTTCTAGTGAGAGTCTGCCAGGAGCCTCTTGGAGTTGTCGATGTCCATGTGGACTTCTTGCCAGGTTCCAGCTCAGTCTGTTGATTCCCTACCTTACCAGCCAGCTTCACTTCCACAGGCAAGGAAATGGTACTTAGTCTTGTATTACTGGGTTTGGGGAAGGCGGGGCCTGTGGACTGGTAGGGGAAGCCACAGGAAAGGCAGGATGGGTCCAAGTTGTAAAGCATCTTCTTTGCCAGGCTAAGGAGTTTGGTCTTAACTCCAAAGGCAACAGGGGACAACCCAGAGGCTTTTATTCCCACCCTATTTTATTTTATTTTATACTTTTTAATTTTTTAAAAAAGGTACTTAAATTACATAAATGTTACATAAAAAATATGGGGGATTCCTTTATGCTCCGCTCCCAACCTGTCCCACATTTTCCACATTAACAACGTTCTTCAATAGTGTGTTACATTTATTATAACTGATGAACACATTTTGGAACATTGCCACCAAGCATGGATTATAGTTCACACTGTAGTTTACACTCTCCTCCACACAATTTTGTAAGTTATGACAAGATATGTAATGGCCCTTATCTGTCATTGCAATATCATTCTGGACAATTCCAATCATATTACACCTGTTTTTCCCTCTCCCTCCGCTCAGAACCTCCAGTGGCCACTGTCTCCACATCAGTGATAACAGTTCTTCCACTGCTAGAATCACAATAAATCTATAGTAGAATAACAGTAGGTCTACTCTAATCCATTGTTCATTCCCCAGTCCTGAGGATTCTGGGATGGTGATACACACTCTGCCTCCAATTGAGAGGGGGCTTAGATCCCATGGGGCAGATGGATGGGACTATCTTGCTTGCATTTGAAGACTCTCTCTGTTCCTTGGAATGGTAGTTGTCCATCATTTATCTCCTTGTTAATTGTCCTGGGTGAGTCCAGTGATCTGGAGAGCAGGTGTTGGAATGCTGTTGAGATTCGGAGCCCAACTGGCACGCGAAAAGTCCAAAGATTTAAGTCCCTTGGAAATACATCTATCAACTCTAGTACTAAGTAAAGATTCAAATAGAAGGGGCAGAAGAGCCATGTGTAGGGAAACCAGAACTGAGTCTAACTCTGTCACAGTGGGTAGCATAAATTCCAAAGTAGGGCCCACTGACAAGGTGCCCAGTTCTTGAGCTGTGTGCTCTGCCTAAAACCTAGAGGCTTTTAAATTAGGTGAATGATGGGATCAGGACTGGGTTTTAATCAGATAAGTGGAGGTGGTGGGAGTGAACCATGGTAGGGAAACTCTGAATCTGTTTCAGGAGGCAGCAGGGGTGGTGTGGTGAAATGGAGAGATGGCAGATGTCGGCTTGTGGAATTGTCTTTTTAAAAATTTTTTTTAAATTTTTATTATTTTTTATTTTTTGGAATTGTCTTGAGTAAATTGAAATGGCCACTAGAGAATTTTCTGCCACCACAAAGACACACTTTTCACTCTTCTCTTCACAATAGCTCCAGACTTGCTTCCTTCTATTCATAAGTTGTCTCCCTGAGGCTTCTCCCCAGGAGCTCCTAAGCAAGAACATTCAGCCACCATCCTCTGCCCAAGGCTATCTGTGCCTGAAATATTTACAAGGGGTTGTGTAAAGACTCTATACAGTTTTCAGGAACTGGGGGTCTCACAGGAAGAATATGCCCAAAAGATAAGGAAATTGATTTTACTCAGGCTGTTGCAATAGGGAGAATGCCCCTGGTACAAATACACAGAGAAGATAGGCAAAGTGGTTTCACACTGGACTTTTCTAGGGAGGAGCAGACAAGAGGATGAGTTTACAGTACGATTACAATCAAGGTCAGTCAGCTCAACAAGAAATATTTACCTTGGTGTCAGCTAGTTTGGGGAGGAACAAACAGTTCATTCAGTCAACCATTTATGAGACAAAGAAAGGAAATTTGGAGAGTTTGTCCGGCCTCGTCATACGTAAACAAGGAGGCTTGACAGGGAGTCTTATCTAAGGCAAATGGGAAGGGTGGTTCTTGACCCACAGTCATTTCCAATAACCCAAACCAGGAAGGGGATTTCAGAAAACAAGGTTGGGAGGACTAGTAATCCCCCTTTGCCTGGAACACAGGATTCAGGTAAAGTTCAACATTGTCAGGGATTATGGATTTCTGGATAAACTGAAGGCCTGACTCCAGTGTGCAGAAAGGACAAGGCATGTCCAGGAAGAAGTTGGAGTGCACCTATTCCCACCCCCAATATTGCAACTCAGCTTCACAGGAGTTAAGAAATCAAATGCTGTCTCTCCCGGGCAGGCCCTTTCAATGAATGGATAGTGGTAGGAAACACCTTGGAAAGCATGTGCCCCATTGAAAGGGGCAAGTGGGAAAGGGGTCCCCAAGTGGAAGGAGCTTCTATTTTATTAGAGAAGATGAAAACGTGGTTAAATAAAATCTCCTAATTTAAAAAATTGAAGCAAAAACAATTTTTAGGAAAACACACCAGGAAAATGACAGGCCACCAGTTTGTAGCATCAGATCTGGAGGTCTCCCAGTTACACACTCCCTTGAGCTCACTTAACTGCTTGCAACAACACCTTAAGGAGGGTATAGCAGCAATTATGAACTGTAAAGGGGTTGAACGAACTCCTGGCCACAGAACTGAGCAGTTGCCGAGCCTGGGTTGGAGGCCAGCTCTTATCTATTCTCACCGGGCACCACGGGGCCCTCCGTAAGAGTCTGGTTCCACGTCTCCTCTTCTATTAACAGAAAGTGGGAGGGGTTAGGGGGTGTGGTATGGGCTGGTTGTCATATTCTCTTTCAATTCCAAGATTCTGGGCAGCTTCTGTAGTTCTATTTGCAAATCCACGAAGGAATTTAGTAGGTTTATAAGTTGCATCCCAGTTCATTCACTTTAGAAAATGAGATTTTTATACTCACTCCAGCTGTACAGCTTGTTTTTCAGAAGCTGCTGGATCTGAAATGATGCAGGATCTGAAATGACAGAACCTTCAGAGAAATGAAGGTGAGGGAAGGACCAGAGAAGGAGTAAAAGTTCTATTGGGTCAAATGGCCAAGGAGCAACACAAAAATTAATTATAAATAACTCTTTGAGTTAACTTTTCTTTTTTGATCAAGATATGATCAAGATAAAAAGTCAAACTAAAGACGGTTAAGGAAAGAATAAAATGTGATTTTCAGAAGGGTCCCTTCAGCCATTATCAGGTAACTGATAGCTTCCCAGTTAATTCTCTTGCTTGCCAGGGGTAATTGAAGATCCTAAGAAAGCCTCAAAGAAAGATGGTCTTTTAAAAAGTGCATTTCCTCAACTGGGAGCTCCTGGCATTCTCTAGGCCTCCATAGAAACTTTTAGAGTTATTTGGTGTGACAAGATAATGATGCTAACTCAAATGGTTTCCATTTTACCTTTTGCCTTATCTAAGAGAATTTTACTTTTCTATAGTTTATGAGTAAAAGACTAGACGTCTGAGTATCTGGGAAAACAGCCAAGAAATGTCACCTCTGAAGAACAAAAACGATTGGAATAAAAAGGATGACATTAACTGACTTCTGAGGAAATCACACATTTAAGTGATGACTGGTAAGGGGGACGCAACCTTTCAAAGTGAATTGTAGATTGAAACCTGGGAAAGAAGTTACATGGTCAAATAATTTCTGCAAATACTGGATTAAATCAAGTTTAAACACATTTCTTTATTGCAGGACTTCTCAGAACCTTAAATATACTAATTACTTCTAAAAGAAGCTACAGTGGGTGGCATTTTCCAAATGTGTTTGACCATGGAATCATTTTACGTAGAGAAACATATTTAGGCAAACGCCATTCTAGACTGTTTTCTTAATTTTGGTGAGGGATTCAGATTATCCATTTGTTTTTACTTATAAAGTTAAACTGAAGCCTCTGGAATTGTAGCATGTATCATTATGTTCTGTAATTACAGTCTGAGAAGGAACATTGAAAAGGAGAGTTTCGGATGGCAGAAAGAATTTGTCCCAAGAGTCATGTGGGGGCCAGGGAAGGGCTGCAGGCGGCGCTAGGACTCTCCCCAGGCACACACATGCCGAACTGTGCGGGACACTGCATTAGCATCGTCTCATCTGTTCCTTACAGCATCTCTTTGAAGTAAAGGTATTATTACTGCCTCTAGTTCACAGATGAGGTAACTGAATTCTAAAGAAGGTACTCGGCATGATCATAGAAAGAGGAAATAATTGGAAGCTTCCTATGCTCTTTTTTTTTTTTAGGAGGTGGCGGGGATTGATGCCAGGACCTCGTATTTGTGAAGCAGAAGACACTCAAACACCGAGCTACACCCGCTCCCCCATGCTCTTAACTGCAATGCCACATACAGTTCCTGTGATCTTACTGGGTTTCTACGACACTTTGAGACAGGTCTGATTAGCCCCAATGGAGAGGTAAGGAAAATGAAGCCAAGAGTTGCCAGTGATACAAGGTTAATAAGTAGAAACTAAATAAAAAACTAGTCTCTCTGACTTAAAAACCACTAGCATGTGTACGATGTGAACAGAATTTTAAAAAATAAAACTTTTATCTTAAAACAGTTTTAAATTTACAGAAAAATTATGATATAGTACGGAAAGTTCTTATGTACCCGACATCCAGTTTTCTCCTATAGTTAACATCTTACATTTGTGTGGTAATTTTGTTATAATTAATGAGCTGATATTGGTACATTTTTATTAACTAAACTCCACATTTTCTTCAGGTTTCCTTAGTTTCTCCTTACCATTCTTTTTCCCTTCCAGGATCTGTTGGAAGATACTACATTACATTTGTCTCCATAAGGTGTAGACTGTGACTTTCCTTGTTTTTGATGACCTTGATCGTTTTGAGGCATTCTGGTCCTGTATTCTGTAGAATGTCCCATAATTGAAATTTGCCTGATGTTTTTTCTCAAGACTAGACTGTGGTTATGGGTTTTGGGAAGGAACATTACAAGATTAAAGTGCCATTTTCATTCTGTCAAGAGTATATTGTATCCACATGATCTCTAACTATTGGTGTTGGACTTGATCATCTGGCTGAGGTGGTGTTTATCAGGTTTCTCCACTGTAAATAGATTTTTTTGGGTCAAATTTTCATCTGCCCTTTCCCCCGTTGTATTATTTCATTCCTATATTTCTTTACGGCAGCAGTCTCAGGACCTGTGCTTTTACTGTAACTCCATGTCATGGTCCCCTGTGTTATCACCATGTGGCGACTGCTTGTTGTTCTACTGTTTGGGCGTTGTGGGTTTGTTCTTGCTTCTGCCCTTCGTGGGTGAGGATATGGGTGTGCATGTGTGTGTCTGCGTGTGTGCGTGCACTCGCATGCGGAAGTTTGTTGGAAAGTTCTTTAATGCTGTCAAAGGACTCTGCTGACCAAAAGCGTTGCAACAGAGAGGGCTGCTGTGCTGTGTTTGGGCACCAAAAGTGGGCAGCAGGGAACCCGACTGAGGCATTAAGGTGAGGCTGGGGGCTTAGATAAAACTTTCTGGGCCTCAATTTTCTTAATCGTAAACTGAAGAAGTGGAGGAATTGAGTCTGAATTCAACTGTCCTTTCCCACTCTGACACCAGGGATCAGGGCCCCGCGGGTAAGAGAATAAGGCAGCGCCTTTGTTGCACCAACCCTCTTTCAACAGTTGGTTGCAAGCTGAAGCATTAAAAGAATCCTGGTTCCTACTCCCTGGGGGCGTTTCTTTGGACAGAGTCTGATTTATTTAAGACATAAACATTTCTTGTGGGAACAAATCCTGCTCGTTCCTTCGCCCACACTTGCTTCCTCTGAGAAGCCCTGTCCTGTTTCTTCTTGTCTCTGCTGCGAAGTTTCCCGCCACCTCCTTGCGCCTTTGGATCCAACTGCAGCAAGACAGACTTTAAGCTGCTTATTGTTTATACTCCGGGAGAGTTTTTGCAAATCCAGGTGGGAGCTCACCCAGACCCATAATCCTTTTTTTGGACCAAACTGTCTTATTGTCTGCATTTACTTTAGGGCAAAAGTCAGAGTCCGAAAATTTTCCTTCTTGCTTTGTGAACTTGGGAAAATTGCAGTTCATTTTTCTGTATCCTTAAGACTGCTTTGTGAAATGTGTGCTTGCTTATACCTTTTGATTTTTAAATTTATCTATTTAAATTCCATAGCTAACATAATCACATTGAAAATTTACTCTAGCTTGTTGCAATATTTCCTTTTCCTTTTCTTTGACAAAGTATCCTTTACTACCTTCTATGTGACAATTAACTTTTGCAAGTTAGCGACTGCTCTCTTATAATACCTGCTAATTATCCTAGCTATTGTCTTTGGGTAGAAATGAAAAAATCTAGGTGTATGTTATCATGTCCCAATTTGTCTTGCACTTTCTGGAAACTGAAAATTGAGGCTATTCTTCTGTAATTTTTCCTTGTTTTTCTGTAGCCCTGGTTAAAGAAAACAACTTTCATTTTGTGTGTTGCCAATTCCTCTGGGTTTACTTACATCAGCTTTGGCTGGGTTTATGTTTAAAACATTTTCACAGGGGTAAATAATTTATTTGAAAGCTAGTGGAGAAACGCACTTAAAAAATTAAACCAATGAGTAGATCTGAGAGAAGAATATTACTGGGAACCAAGATATATGGCTTAAAGAGGAGGGAGCCATTCCCACTTCAAAAGCTAAAGTAAATGTCATTTATGTGTTACCTTCATACATATTATTTCATGGATCTTCTTTGTGTGTCCAGATGTACGTCTGGATAAGTAAATATGCCTTTAGAATATTGGCTTAAAGAAATTCTTCCAAGCTTTGATACTATCAGGTTACTTATGATTATATTATATTACAGTCGTGAACATAGTCACTAACTCATTAAATAATTAAATGCTATTCATGCTCAAATTCCCTGGGATTTTGAGAAATTGATCTTGAATTTTTCCTACTTTCATTTTAATCTAGACCCTTCTTACTTTACCACAATGTTTCAGTTTGTCAAAGGGCTGCCAATGCAAAGTACCAGAAATGGGTTGGCTTTTATAAAGGGGATTTATGTGGGGTAAAAGTTTACAGTTCCAAGCCAAATCAAGGCACCATCAGAAATGCTTTCTCACCAAAGCCAGCTGCACGTGGGGAAGATGGCCTCTGATCTCTACTGAGGTCTCTACCTTTCCCTCCAGAATCTACAGTCTCTCAGAGCCCAGCTCTCAGAGATCAACGGTCAGCTGTCAGTTATAGGACTTGTCTTCTTGAGCCTCCTAGATCAGTTTGGCTGCTCTACTGTCTTCCCAAGGTCAGCTTCAAGCTATCAGGCTCTTGACTCCTCTTGAGCTTCTCAGCTTCTTGGGGGCTTCATGCTTAAGCCATCCTCTAGCCCTCTCTCACATGGAAGATCAAATATGGCAGAGCTTCCTTTTTCCTGTGACTGTGTGTCTCTCTCTGTGTCTCTTTTTTTTATCAGGCCCAGCAAAAGGGTGGAGACTCAAGCTGGCTCATGCCTCAGCAACATAATCCAATCAAAAGCCCCAAATCGATCTTACCGAGTAATCTAATCAAAGGACCCTCAACCGAATTTTTAAATAAAAGATACATAGATCATGCAAAATGTTACATTAAAAAATATAAGAGGTTCCCATATACGCTACTCCCCACACTCCCCACTCTTCCCACATCAACAACTTCTTTCATTAGTGTGGTGCATTCATTGCATTTGATGAATACCTTTTGGAGCACTGCTATACAGCATGGATTATAGTTGATGTTATTGTTTATACTTTCCCCCAGTCCATTCAGTGGGTTATGACAGGATATATAATGTCCTGCATCTGTCCCTGCAATGTCATTCAGGACAACTCCAAGTCCCCAAAATGCCCCCATATCACACCTCTTTTTCCTTCTCCCTGCCTTCAGCAACTCCCATGGCCATTGTCTCCACATTAATGATATAATTTCTTCCATTTCTAGAGTTACTATAGTAGAATACCAGTAAGTCCACTCTAATCCATATGTTATACCTCCATCCTGAGGACCCTGGGATGGTGATGCCCACTCCACCTCTAAATCAAGAGGCGGCTTAGATCCCACATGGCTGATAGATGGAATTCTCCTGCTTGCAGGTATAGACTCGCTTGGTTCCTTGGTGTGGTGGTTGACCATCCTCAACTCCCTGTTAGCTGACCTGGGTAAGTCCAATGACTGGAGAGTAGGTGTTGCAACTCTGCTGAGGCTCAGGGCCCAGCTGGCTCATGGATAGTCCAGAGATTCAAGTCTCCTGAGCATACACCAACCATATGTTCAATAAAAGTGACAGAAGACAGTAGAGAAGTCACATCTGAGTCCAACTCCATCACACTTAGGAGCACAAATTCCAAAGCAGGGCTCACTGGCATGGCACTGAACTCCAGAGCCATCTGCCATGACCGTAGGACCTGGATGCCTCCATAGCCCTCAGGAGCACCACTACCTGGGGTTGTATCTACTTTGGCTGTCTCTGAGATCCTGCTGAGACATGTGTAAGCGCAATCCCTCTGATGACCTCCCATCTCATTTTGAAGTCTCTTAGCCATATAAACTCATTTGTCTTTACCATTTCCTCTTTTTATTCAAGGGTTTTTTCTAGTTGTATCACCAGCTGGTGCTTGGTAGTAATCCCTCGGCACCAGGGAGGCTCATCCGTGGGGAGCCCTGTCCCATGCTGGGGGGAAGGTAATGCATTTATATACTGAGTTTGGCTTAGAGAGTCCTCAACTGAATTTAGTGCCATCAAACAGTATCACACCCACAGGAATAGATTAGTTTAAAAACATAATATTTCTCTTTTTGGGATTCATAAAATAATTTCAAACTGCCACATATGATAGCATCTAGAGTTAATACTACTTATACTCAAAAAAAGTTTTTTATTTTCTAGCAAAGGCCTATCTTCAAAGTTTTCTGAAAAATGTTGTTGTTAATTTGCTAGATGAAAAACTGAGGCTCTGAATGAATGGTTTGTCCCAGAGTGCTCAGGAAAAGAACTAGAGATAAAAACCAGGTAGCTTGTTTGGACTTTTAGTGTGCAGCTAACATCAGCTGGGCATCCAGCGGGCTTCCAGTGGGCCCTATTGGAACTGGGAGATTAGAGCTCGGGCCC
The DNA here is from genome assembly GCF_030445035.2 of Dasypus novemcinctus. Taxonomy (NCBI): domain Eukaryota; kingdom Metazoa; phylum Chordata; class Mammalia; order Cingulata; family Dasypodidae; genus Dasypus; species Dasypus novemcinctus. Next base: position 30,368,598 of record NC_080676.1, on the reverse strand, counting down.
AGCTCTTCGCGCTAGGAAATTTATAATTTAGTATGCTCTGCCTCTCATTTTAATGTCATGACTTTTGCGTATACTACTTATTTGGAAAGACTTCCAAAGGCCAAAAACTATTGGAAGATAACTGAGTTTGTTCTCTTTTATAAATTGGAAATCTGTGAAGCATAAAAGCTGTAGTCAAAATTGTGCTTAGTGCAAGGCTTTGGCTAGCACTGGCAAAAATGTGGGTTGGGAGAGTTGATCTGTAGTTGTCTTCTCCACAAGACACGGAGAGTGTTTTAGTTTGTTAATGGCTGCCAATGGAGCATACCAGAAATGGGTTGGCTTTTACAACGGGGATGTATTGATTTAGAAGCTTACAGTTCTGAGGCTGAGAAAAATGTCCAAATCCGGACATCAGGTGCAACTCTCCCTGTAGTCAACTACCAGATATCTTGGAGTCCTGTCATATGGCAGAGGACAATGGCAGCTGGGCTGTTCCCTGCCTGCTCCTCTGGGCTGCGTGGCCCTCAGCTTCTGGCTGCTCCTTCTGTGGCTTTCTCCCTCAGCTTCCCGGCCTCTCTTCGTGCCCCTGTGCTCTGCTGATTCTAGCCTCTAGCCTCTGGGACCCAACCCTCTTTCTCAGCCTCTGGGAATTTCTCTCTATCTCTGTGCTTTTTTTCTGTGTCTGCAGCTTAGTATTTCTCCATTTATGAAGGACTCCAGTAAGAAGAGAGTTAAAACCCACCCTGGGTCAAGCAATCAAATCAAAGGCCCTTAACTGGAGTAATTCAGTCAAAGTCCCACCTACAATACACACGGGAATGGGAATTGAAGAACAGAATTTTCTGGGGTCCACAAAAGACTCAAACCACCACAGAGTGGTTTCCAACATGCCCCTCTTTTCCTCCTTTTCAACTACGGCCAAACTTGTCCTTATATCCTCAGACTCTAAGGTATCAAGGATTGGTAGATATCTGCTTAATTCCTCACCCCTTCTGAGGCTGCAGATGCCAAACCTGTCAGAACTCCTTGGGTAGCCTTTAGAAAATGCTGATTCCTGATGCCATTCTGGACATTCTGAGTTTGATCTCCCGGGAGTGGTGTCTGGGAATTAGTCATTTGAAAAGCATCTTGGGTGATTCTGATGTACAACCTGGTTTGATCAAGAGATATTGTATTTGGATGCCAAAGAGTTAAAGCTGTGAAGCCTTTTATCAGCTGATCTGGAAGAGATAAAGAAGGGGGATATGTGTAAGACATGAAACAAGAAAAAATCTCAATTGTATTTATGTATGTATGATCGCAAATTAAACAGTATAATAATAATAATAATATTCACATGTAAAAATGTCAAAGATACAGATCAATTCACAACGTAAAGTAATTCCCCCAGCCCACCATAATCAAATTGCCTTTAGGAACTTGGGTTTTCTTTCCAGGCAGAGGTTTTCATTCCTAACAGCAATCTATGGAGAAATGAAAAAAAAAAAAAAAAAAAATACAGATGTCTGGCCACTTCCCCAGACTGAATCACAATACCTAGGGATGGAATCTGAGCAGCTATATTTTAAAAGACGACAGTTAACATTTTTTGTAATCTATTTATCTTAAAAAAAAAATAGACAATTTTAAAAAAAGGCTATAGTTGATTCTGATACACAGCTAGATCTGAGATCCTTTGGTTAGTGTGCTCCTTTGATTTAGTTCTCATTCATGAGATTATTAAATATTTGGGTTTTACTGGGAGTTTCTATCTTTCTGCTAAGATCTTTCAAAATTCTGGGCTCTCATCTTGGTCTTTAGGGGAAACCACAAAGTCTAGGCAAGAAACTACTTGCCCTACAGTTGTTTATATACAATACTGGATCTTTTTGGCCCTAGCAGATGCATTTTGCAGGAAATACTTGTGAAAATGTGGTTGTGAAATCATGGTAGTAGTAGTGACAGTGACATAATCCAAAGGAAAAAAAAAAATGAATAAACCCCTTTGTACATCCCAATAAATCAAACTGCTTTCAATTTCCTGAATTTTTTTCTGCCTGTGAAAGCATGTATGAATAAACAATGGAAAAACTGATGTGATTCTCCAATGTATCTTTGTATCTCTCTGAGCTCAGATCAAAATAATGAAAGAGCTGGTGTTTACAGATGCTTAAGCAATTACCCTCAGATAATTTGGTTTGAAACTTTCTAAAGAAATTGTAGTACTTTTTGAAACAATCTCTACCAGAAGCTAAATATGACCATGTTTTACTCTCAACCAATCTACTTAAAATCCCCCGAATAATATATTTTAAAATTCTTTCAACATGTCACACTTTCCAAAAGTTTCTTTCAAATCTACCTTCTCTTTAATCAGAAGCTCATGGGCTTTGAAACAATGATGACATGTTGGAAGCTTTGTCTTGTAGCGTGCAGCTCTGAGTTTGGATTATTTTAGACATTTATTTTCAAATCTTAGTATTTCTTCAATTCATCTGCCTGGAAGTCCTAGCGGATGAGAGTGGCAATAAATATTTTAAAACTTGGGATTTAAATTTTCTTGATTGTTTTGAAAGACTTAGGATCCCTCATAACTCGAGTTTGTGCAGATTATTTGTGTCTTATTATCCTTAAACGTGAGGCTAAGGAACGTTATAAAACCCTGAGGGCCTTTAAATAATGTGAGGCTTCTGTGATTCCCTCGGGTTCTTTTCGTTGCCACCAATATTTCCTTGTTTACCATTTATTTCATGTTTTCCTTCATGGAAAGCTTCCTGTCCTGCCTCTCCACTCCCACTTTTTTATTGTTTAAGCAGCAGCATTGGGGAATAAGAGAAGCAGAGTTGTTTGGGGTCTTTTGGAACAGGGAGACAGGAACAAAAATCTAAAACCTAATTTAAAATGAGCTTCTTTGTCTTCTGTATCCATGACGGGGAGCTTCGGAAGCTTGAGTGGAATACAGAAGACTAGACACTTTATAATAGGAATACTCTCTGATTCACATGGGACTTCACTGACATAAAACTGTGCCCGTCACAAAATCAAACTGCACAGAAATATGTTTAAACAGATGTGGTTCAACCAGTGGGGCTCCTTTCTACCAGATAGGAGGTCCAGGGTTCGATGCCCAGGGCCTCCTGGTGAGGGCGAGCTGGCCCATGTGGCGAGCTGGTCCACGTGGAGCGCTGGCCCACACGAGAATGCCACCCAGCACAAGAAAAGCCACCCCGTGCAGGAGTGCCGGCCGATGCAGAGCACTGACACAGGAAGATGACACCACAAGAGACACAGAGGAAAGAAAATAGGAAGACATAGCAGAACAGGGAGTCGAGGTGGTGCAAGACAGTAACCACCTCTCTCCCACTCTGGAAGGTCCCAGCATCAGTTCCGGGAGCTGCCTAATGAGAATACAAGCAAACACAGAAGAACACACAGTGAATGGACAGAGAGCAGACAATAGGGGAAATGGGGTGGGGGTGGGGGAGAAATAAAATAAATCTTAAAAAAAAAAAAAAGTAAAGAATCTACAAAAAAAAAGAATTGATAAGAGTGGAGCAGATGTAGCTTAGTGGTTGAGTGCCTGCCTCACACGTATGAGTCCTGGATTCAATTCCTAGTGCCTCGTAAAAAAAAAAAGAAAAAACAATTAGTTCATCATTTTGGGAGTGGATGTGGCTCAAGTGGTTGAGTGCCTGCTTCCCACATGGGAGGTCCTAGGTTCAGTTCCCAGTGCCTCCTTAAAACAAAAAACAGGGAAACGGACTTTGTCCAGTGGTTAGGGCATCCGTCTACCACATGGGAGATCCGCGGTTCAAGCCCCGGGCCTCCTTGACCTGTGTGGAGCTGGTCCATGCGCAGCGCTGATGCGCGCAAGGAGTGCCCTGCCACGCAGGGGTGTCCCCCGCGTAGGGGAGCCCCATGCGCAAGGAGTGCGCCCATAAGGAGAACCGCCCAGCGCGAAGGAGGGAGCAGCCTGCCGAGGAATGGCGCCGCCCACACTTCCCGTGCCGCTGACGAGAACAGAAGCAGATAGAGAAACAAGACGCAGCAAAAAGACACAGAAAACAGACAACCGGGGGACGGGAGGGGAATTAAATAAATAATAATAAATCTTAAAAAAAAACAAAAAAAACAATGAGCAGGGAAGCAGATGTGGCTCAAGTGATTGGGCTTCGACTTACCGTATGGGAAGACTCAGGTTCGATCCCTGGGGCCTCTAAAGGTGTGCCTGTGCAGTGAGCCAGTATCCATATGGCGAGCCAGTGCCTGCGCGGCGAGCCAGTGCCTGTGCAAGTGAGTCACGCAGCAAGATGACGACACAACAAGAGACGAAGGGGAGAGGTGCAGCAGAGACCAGGAACTGAGGTGGCACAATTGACAGGGAACCTCTCTCCACATCAGAGGTCCCTAGGATCGAATCCCAGTGAATCCTAGAGGAGAAAGAAAAAAAAATAAGAGGAGAAGACAAAAAGAGAAAGACACAGAAGATCACACAGTGAATGGACACAGACAGCAAAAACAGCAGGGTGGGGAGGGGGAAAATGAGCAAACAAATGAAAAAACTTGGGGAGCAGATGTGGCTCAGTGGTTGAGCACTGGCTTCCCACATACAAGGTCCTGGGTTCAGTCCCTGGCTCCAGTATCTCAAACAAAACAAAACAAAAGGTAAGAATATTCTGGGCTCTGACTCTTAAAAACAGTGAGATTAATTGAAAACTGTTTTATTAATTCACTGGGAATATTTTCTTGGCTGCTTGTCCAATAAAAAGTGTGATTTTTATTGTGAAATTGCCTTTGGCATACAGTATAAATATCTTTAATTATCAGAGACTTGAATGTTTTGCTTTTTATGAGTGTGTGTCCTATACGGCAGACCTGTCTAGTGCTACCTTTCAGGCTAGAAATAGGAAAATGCTATTGCCATGTATCTGCCTGCATTTATTTCACTTCAGATTTATGACTAGTTGTTTTGTTTCTTTCTTTTTTTTTTAGATACAGGGGCCAGGGATTGAACCTGGGAACTTGTAAGTGGGAAGCTGGCGCTCACCACTAAGCCACACTGGCTCCCCTGAGATGTTGTTTTCCTTTGTTTGCTTGTTGTTTGATTTTTTTGTTTTTAGGAGGCACCAGGAACTGAACCCGGGACCTTCCATGTGGGAAGCAGGTGCTCAACTGCTTGAACCACCACTGCTCCTCATTAGTTGCTTTCTTTAGGAAAAAAAATATTTTATGAAGTTATCTGTCAGTCTCTTTGGTTAAAAACAAAAAATCTAGTATGATGTAGCTTGGTGTATACACTTGTCAAAAATTTGTTTTAACTACATCTTTGTGACTGATTTTTTAAAAAATGTAACAAAGAAATGAATCATATTAGGTAAGACTGAAGAATATTTTTGTAAATCATCCATACTATAAGCATTTTTGAACACCGATTATGTAACAGGCACTGCCCCAGGTACTAGGGAACAGAGATTAGTGGCACAGCCCTGTCCTCAAGGAGCCTGAGGCGTTCCTGGGGAAGCAGTGGGGTAGGGTGGCTGGAATCACTGGTGATGCTGTGAGGTAACATAGATCCTCAGGGGCATGTCAGGTGTCTGAAGGAGAAAGCCTAAGTGCTCCCTCCCACCGCATTGTCTTACATTAGTTTGCCTCAAAGCTAGAAATCCTTTTATTATGTGACTGAGTCCCGGGTCCCTAAGTCCACCCGGATGCTTTGCTAGATGGACTCATAGGACTCAAAAAAGCTGTTATATTCATGGTTACAGTGTATTATGGCAAAAGACTGTAGATTAAAATCAGCTGAGGGAGAAGGTGCAGGGGGTGAAGTCCAGGGGAAACCAGGCACAAGCTCCCGGTTCTCTCCTCCCAGTGGAGTCGGGCGAGGATGTGCTTAATTCTCCCAGTAGTGGGGTGTGACAACATGCGCAAAGTGTTGCCAACCAGGGAAGCTCGCCCGTGACTTGGGGGCCAGCGGCTTAGGCATGCAGCACCCATGACTGACAGGTACTCAGGCTCCAGCCTTCCCCGCTCCCCCCAGCAGAAATAGATACTTACCATCATCACATCGTTAGCATGAACTTACCTGGTCAAACTGGTATAGTATGGCCCAAGACGGGAGGTGTAGAAAAACACTGCTATTAGGCAGAATATTCCAAGGACCCAGAGCTTATCTCTCAGGAGCCAGCAGGGCCAGTCCTGACAAAATGGTGACTCTACCAACCGTCCCTGCTAGGTGCGCTACAGATGTGTCTCATTCCCGTCTATTCTTGGAGTGAGGGTGGTCATAGAGGATCAGTGGAAATTGTAAGAGCCCCCAGAAAACTTCTAAATTCGAAGGTCCGTAGATTCCCCTAAGTGTGCCCTTGAGCCTCAGCAGCTAGGATGGGGGAACCCCTGTTGCCCGTGGCTACTTTGACTTTCATCTGTATTAAAATAGCCAAGGAGCCGGCTGGTTCAGGGTACAATTCCTTTCCCTATATTGAATTAGGACCCACCCTAATCCAGTTTGGCTTCATTGTAACTAATAACATCTTCAAAGATCCTATTTACAAATGAATTCACATTCACAACACTAGGGGTTAGGGCTTGAACATGTCTTTTGTAGGGGCGTGATTCAATCCATAACATGTACCTGAGTAATGGTTTTATAGAGAAGTGAAACAGGCAACTGAAACATTTGTTGTCTAAAATAGGAGAAGATAATAGCAGGCAAGGCTGGTTTGCACACTTTCATGAGTGTGGGCTCAAGTGAGGGGGCAGGGGACCGGATGTAGCTCAGTGGTTGAGTGTCTGCCTCCCACGTTCGAGGTCCCGGGTTCAATCCCCAGTACCTCCTTAAAAAAATAATTTAAAAATGCAAACAATCATGCATAATATGCAGAATTCCCACACATCACCCCTCCACCAACACCTTACCTTGTTGTGGAACATTTGTTACAGATTATGAAAGAATAAAACCAATGACCTGACTATTAGCACTATGTTCCATAACATACACTTGGTATATTTTTTCCATATACCTCTTAAGTACAGTATCTTTTCTTTAGACCTTTTTCAGGTTTTGCACATTTGCATCTACCACTCAGTATACAAAGCACAATCCAGAATAAGTGTTTATCCATGTTGGGATCCAGTTATAGCCTTCTGGGGCTACCAACAGTGGCCCATTATCATCTGCTTGCCAGCTAGCACAGGGCTTTCCCCCTGGGAATCTGAGGTCTCTTTCTTGGCAGTAGGTAGGACAGTTCATGTTGACATTTTGTGCCTCAGAGGGTACAAGAATAATATGTCAACCCATCTCTGCATTGCGGCAGCTCCCCTATGTCCACTCATTTCATGAACCCAGGTACCTTGCTGGTACTAATCACCTTCTAACCTTGGAAGGGTATTCTTCTGATGGGCATAAACATGTCCTACTAATGCATCCCTTAACTTCCCATTGTGTTTTCTATGCATAGGGTTTGGTAACATATGGGTATTCCTTTAATATTGCAATTTCCATTACCCATCTGCCTGACCATATGTCCAGGCCATTGGTCACTGTCCATGAGTTGGTGGATATACCAATTTCAGGGTTCTTATTGTTGTTCAACTCTTCAATTACTGCAAGGAAAACGCAAGCAATTCAGCCCATTTAGCTGGTTTTTCTTACTTTCTTTGATTAGAGATTTTCTATCAGTTGATCATAGGACAGCAGCCTGGCAAACCAGATGTTATCAGTTCACTTTGGAACTTCCATCCATAAACCAAGTAGCTTTTTGTTGGTCAATTGAGAGCCGGTTATAGGGTATCACCCATATGGCAACAGGATCCAGCAGCTACTCAGGTGATTCCAAAGTTGGCACAAGAGGAAATAAGTTACCTGTACATGAATACAATGAGTATCTCCTTGCATTCCTCAGGTAACAGATCCCTTTATATGTTTATATTTCCATTTTATTATGGCGTTCTTCTGAGCACTGACTTCCTTCCTAGAATGTTTCTACATTACCCAAGACATTAAGGGTATTTCAGATTTCAAGATTATTTCATGTCCCACCTAGTAGCAAATCAATAATTGTCTCTCAAACAATGTGTACTATCCTGCTGTGTCTGGAAGTTTTCTGATTCAAACCCTAAAGGTCATCACTTTTTAGTTGCCTGTGGAATATCACGGATAGCTCCTCCTCAGTTTATTTCTAAGAATTTCCCCATATGGGTGGGCCCTTGGATCTTTTCTGGGTTTATTCACCACCCTCTCTTAGTTATATGTGTCCCTGCATTTAAGACAGTCCTAGTTTGTTCTTCGATTTCCAATATTAACATAATATCATCAATGCAGTGTACTGTCATGCTCAGGACCTGCATCAAGTCCACATTCCTTTTAACCAAATTATGACAGTAAGTTGGTCAATTCAAATTACCCTGTGGCAATAAAATAAACGTAAACTGGGGTCTTTCCCTTACGAAGGTAAACTATGGTTTGTTCTTTCCTGAGATCCTGATGGAGAAAAAAAGTATTTGCAAGATCAATCACTGAGTACCAGTTGCACTGGTGAAACTATGTCAGGATCTGCTGATGCTACAGGGAGCACTATTTAATTCAAGTTTTGATGATCTTATGTTCATCTTCATGACCCAGCCGCCTTTTTCACAGGTTACATAGGACTACTGTACAGAAAATTTGTTGGTATCCGCACTCCAACTTTAAGTGATTGTCTTTTTTTGACCACTAGATAGCAAATGCTGTTTCAAGTTAATCACCTGTGTGGACTTGGACAATTCTGTAGGCTTCCATTTAGTAAGGCCAGTTAATACTGGCCTAAAGATGAACTTACATGCCCTCCATTTTACAATAGAAGCTGAGGTCTAGTTGAGGAACCCTGGCCCCTTGTCCAGATTAATTTGCCAGACTATCATCACTGATGATTCAAGGTCAGGTTTTTCATTGTCATCTTTGCCTTTAGTTTTTTAAATTCCTCCAAATGAGGGTAAATAGATCATATTTATTTAGGTCCCTACAATGTTGGGGCAGCAGCAGGAGCTCCCATCCGTTTACCCTATCTCCAATAGCACTGCATTAAGAGCTTTGATTCTACACCATCAATGTCTGCCTTATTAATTCCATTTCTTAATAATCATTTAAAGATTTCCATCCTGCTGGGACAAGTCTTTTGACTATCCCATTCATCGTTCCCCATTCTTTGCAAATCAGTCTAATTTTCTTAACATCTATATGACCCATATGGGAAAGCTGAAACAACAACTCTGATACAGTTTCTTGGACGATGGCTTGATTTTGTAGCAGTGAGTTTGCATGGGATGCCCAAGCTTCCAAAAGTGTCCCCTTAAACTATAGCATTTACCATGACCATGAAAGGAACACATACATTAAACTGATGAATATCTTGAATCATCATAAAGCTAGTCCAGCGTGGCTTGCGTATGCAACAGAGTAAACACCTCATCTGGAAAGTTCCAATTAGGATTTAATGGAAGGTGTATTAGTCAGGGTTATCTAGGGAAACAGAATCAACAGGGCTATCTGTTGATAGTAAGAGATTTATCAGAGTGTCTCACGCACAAGTCTGTGGGGATGTACAAGTCCAGGTTCCACAGGCAGGCTACAACCAGAAGCTCCGATGAAAGTTCAGTGAAGGTTCTTGACAAGTTCTGGGAGATGTTGGCTGTCCAAAGATGAGCTGGGAAGTTCTCTCTCAGTGCTGGTATCACTTCCCCTTTTAAGGCATTCAACGATTGGGTTAAGCGTCACTAATTGCTGATGGCAATCTCCCTAACTGAAATAATTACAACCAGCTATGATTTACCACTACAGTAAAGTCAATGGTGACTAACGTCCATAAATGCCCTTGTATTACAGTTAGCCCAGTGCTTGCTTGACCAAACAACTGGGCACAATTACCTGACCGAGATGATACAATAGTCTAACCATCACAGAAGGGAAGGAAAATTTCCCTTCTCTAAGTGAATGAACTTCACAGTGGCTGTTATCCAGTCCCCCAGAGTAGGCTCCTTTGGGAATAACCAGAATAATACTGCTATGAACATCGGTGTGCAAATATCTGAGTCCCTGCTTTCAATTCTTTTGGGTATATACCTAGAAGTGAGATTGCTGGATCATTTGGAAATTCTACACTCAACTTTGTAAGGAACTGCCAAACTGTTTTCCACAGCAGATGCACCATTTTACATTCCCACCAAGAATGTGTGAGGATTCTTATTTCTCCATATCCTTGTCAATACTTGTTATTTTCCATTTTTAAAAATAGTAACCCTTCTGGTGGGTGTGAAATGTTATCTCACTGTGGTTTTTATTTACATTTACCTAATGGCTAATGGTGTTGTGCATCTTTTCATGTGCTTATTGGCCATTTGTATACTGCTTTGGAGAAAAATCTACTCAAGTTCTTTGCCCATTTTTTATTAGTTATTTGTCATTTTTTTGTTGAGTTGTAGGAGTTCTTTATATACTCTGGATGTTTTTTTTTTTTAAGATTTATTTATTTATTTATTTATTTCTCTCCTCTCCCCACCCCCCCACCCCGGTTGTCTGTTCTCTGTGTCTATTTGCTGCGTCTTGTTTCTTTGTCCGCTTCTGTTGTTGTCAGCGGCAAGGGAATCTGTGTCTCTTTTTGTTGCGTCATCTTGTTGTGTCAGCTCTCCATGTGTGCAACGCCATTCTTAGGCAGGCTGCACTTTCTTTCACACTGGGCAGCTCTCCTTACGGGGCGCACTCCTTGAGCATGGGGCTCCCCTACGCGGGGGACACCCCTGCGTGGTAGGGCACTCCTTGTGCGCATCAGCACTGCACATGGGCCAGCTCCACATGGGTCAAGGAGGCCTGGGGTTTGGACCATGGACCTCCCATGTGGCAGACGGACGCTCTAACCACTGGGCCAAGTCCAGTTCCCTATACTCTGGATATTAAGCCTTTATGAGATATATAGTTTCCAAATGTTTTCTTCCATTCTGTCTGTTGTCTTTTTACTTTCCTTCTAATGTCTTTTGAGGCACAAAAGTTTTTAATTTTGATGAAGTCCTATTTGTCTTTTTCTTTTGTTGCTCATGCTTTTGGTGTAAATGCATACTGGTCTTACATGCCTCTACCCAGAAGCCACACGTCTTTCCTGTTTATGATATATTGGACAGAACAAGTTACATGATACCTTTTTAAAAAAATATTTTTAAAATTTATTTTTAAAAGATACTTAGATTACATAAAATATTACATAAAAAAATATAAGGGTTTCCCATATGCCCCACTCCCCACACCTCCCACTTTTCCCATATTAACAACTTCTTTTATTAGTGTGGTACATTCACTGCAATTGATGAATACATTTTGGATGGATTATAGTTTACACTGTCATTTACACTCGCTCCCACTCCATTCTGTAGGTTATGGTATCTGTCATTGTAATGTTATTAAGGACAATTCCAAGTCTCGGCGATATTACACCTGACTTCAGCACCTCCAGTGGCCAATGTCTCCACATCAATGATATAATTCCTTCATCTGCTAGAGTCACAATATGTCTATAGTAGAATACCAGTAAGTCCACCCTAGTCCATATTTTCTTCCCCAATCCTGGGGATTTGGGGATGGTGATGGCCACTCCACCTCTAATTGAGAGGAGACTTAGATCCCATGGGGCAGATGGATGAGACTATCTTGCTTGCAGTTGAAGACTCTCTCTGTTCCTTGGGATGGTAGTTGTCCATCATCATCTCCTTGTTAGTTGTCCTGGAGGGAGTCCAATGAACTGGTACATGATATCTCTTGACTTTAAAGGGAAATATATATGGGGAAATAGAGGAGAACAGAGAGTGGGCCAAGACTATTAATGCCTGCTTCACCCATTTTCACCAGAAGAGACACTAGAGTGGTACAGACTCAGCTAGGTAAGGGTGACCAAGCATCCTGGGTTGCCTGGCATGGAGGGGATCCTCCAGGAGGTGGGACTCTTAGTGCTAAAACTGGGAGAGTTCCAGGAAAATGAAGATGGTTGGTCTTCCTAGCAGGGTTCTGCTGGAGGTTGCATGTCTTGGGGGTGAAAGACGGAGGGTTCACTCAGCCCCCCAAAACGCCTGTAGGAAAACCTGCCCCAAACACTTCTGGGACTTTTGATTCAAGTTGAGGTTGCTACAGAGATCACCCAGAGTTCTCAGGTGGCCCCGACTCTGAGAGGAAACTACAGTACTTGTCTCCCCTGGCAAGACTTAAGACACTTCTGTTCATTCAAAAGCCATCCCAGCTTTGGCCTTTACCACCTGCGTGAGGCTTTGCTCAGTGAGAGCCTGTCATTTGCTCCGGGGACAGTCACCTCAAAATAGAGGAGGAGACATTGCTGAATTGGTGGTCCTTGGGTTATCACATAAACCAGCCTCACGAAAGGACAAAGTGGTTCTTCCAAATGATTTAATAACAATGCCTACCAGTTATTACACATTGTTACAGATACATGTTATTTTATTTCAAGTTTACCTAATCCCTATGTGACAAATGAGGAAAACCAGACTGGAGAGGTGACTTCTCAAGTTCACAGAGCAGGAAGTAGCAGAGCATTCCAGTCTAGGACTGCTTCTTAAGTCTTGAACCCAAACATTTTGCTGTACTGATTCTACATTATGAAATGAGTATATCTCACCCAGGTGGGGTACTTTAGTTTGCTAAATGCTGACATTACAAAAATACCAGAAATGGGTTGGCTTTTATAATTAGAATTTATTAGGGTAAGAGCTTACAGTTCCAAGGCTGTGAATATGTTTAAATCTAGGCATCATCAGAAATGCTGTCTCACCAAGCTGGAGTTGTGACTGATCAGGCACATGGCTTGTCTCTCGTTGGGCCTCGTCTCTTCAGCTTTGGGTCGCTCAGCTGATTCTAGCCTCCAGCCTTTCTTTCAGCCTTTTGGCCTTTTTCTTTCCTTCTGCGGCTGTAGGTAATCCTGGAGTTCTCTCTCACATGGCGAAGTAAAAATGGCAGTTTCTCTGCATGTTTCTCCCTAAAAGTGCCCCAAGCAAGAGGGCTAAAGACACTCTTGGTCATGTCTCACTGAAGTATCAAAGGCCCCAACTGAATTCAATCCAACCAAAGTATCCTACAATCTAATCGAAGGCCCTCAGCTGACATAATCTAATCAAAAGTGATCTAGTCAAAAGGTCCTACCACATACAATAGGTTTACAGGCACAGGAATGGGTTAGTTTAAGAATATGATTCTCTTGGGTCCACAAAATACTCAGGACATGGGGTTTACCTGAAGCTGATGAAGCTTGAGCTTCAAGCGCTCCTCACTTGCACAAGCCCTTAATGTGCTCCATGGTCATAAGCTTTTGTGAAATTTGCTCAAGATATTTTTGTATTCCTTTTCTGCCAGAGGGCTTCCCAAATTATGTACAGTTCAGGCCCCACAACACCTGGAAGAACTCCAGGTCACATCAAAGTATACCCTCTATGATGCCTGCTCCTGGTCAAATTTCCTTGTGCTTTAGATGGCAAAGGGCATGGCTTTTCTCAGGAAAGCCTTCCCTGACCCCTGTGTTTAGCTATATTTCCCCAGTGTACATTTTCATAAACATGATGTACTTCTTATTCACAATATCAGATTGCAATATTAAAATGGACTTGTGTGGTTAGATGATTAAAGTCTATCTTCCCTAAGAGACTATCCATTCAGCAAAGACAGGGCCGTGCCTACCTTCACTTGCCACTGTGTCCCCAGGGTCTATAGGGGACTTGGCACAATCAGAGCTCAATAAATATTTGTTGCATAAAATAATGTAATATTGTACATACAGCGTTCATAAAATCTCGGTTTAGCTTTTTATTTAAAAAATTTGTCGTACCCTTAGAAATAATTGGAGACATCCTAAAGTTTTGCAAAAGTAGGTTGGATGTCATTGCTCTAGAGTAATTCTTTCTTTTCTTTTTTTCTTTCTTCTTCTTTCTTTTTTCCTAATAAGCCTCTCAGTTTGCTCTAGCAGGTGCTACCAATTCTACACAGGGAAATTAAACCTCAGTTGTCTGAGAATCTGAAAATATCTCATTTTAATATCCCATTTAGCCCCTGGAATTCCTTGAAATACAGATAGGAAGAAGTTCATCAATTATACAATGCCCAGCAAAACAACCTTGTTGTATACTACTAATATAATTCCAGTTTTATATTCATCACAACATTCATTTCATTATACTTCCAATCTACTACTTCAATTATATGATCCTTTTTCAATATGAACAATAGTCAACATTACTGGTACTTGCTGTTGTAGGTACTTAGCTAGTTACTTTACATTGCATTAGCTAAATCCTAACAATATCACTGTGTTACTATTATCCTTATTTTGCAAAGGAAAAACTGTGGTTCAGAGAAGGGTAAGTAATTTGCCCAAGTTTACCTACACATTGGAAAGTTCAAGGAAAAAAAGACCCCAGGTTGTCCTAATATCTACTCCTCTTGAGTTTTTTTTAAACATTTATTTCTCCACACCCCGTTGTTTGCACTTGTGTGTGCTGTATCTTTAGGAGGCACTGGGAACTGAACTTAGGCCCTCTGATGTGGGAGGGAGGTGCCTAATTACTTGAGCCACCTCTGTTCCCTGCTTTGTTGTAGCTCATGTTTTTTCTTCTTGTGTCTCTTGTTGCATCATCTTGTTGCATCAGCTTGCTATCTTGCTTTTTTTTTCCTTTAGGAGGCACCTGGAACCTCTGCTTTCTGCTTTGTTGTGTCTTTCATTATGTTTTTCTTCTGTGTCTCTTGTTGTGTCACCTTGTTGTATTAGCTTGCTGCGCCTGCTCATCATGCCATCTTCCTGTCTTCTTTAGGAGGCACCAGGAAATGAATCACATCCCTCCCACACAGTAGACGGGAGCTAGTCACCTGAGCCACATCCACTCCACCCACCCCCCACCCCCTCGCCCCGTATCTTTATTAGTAAAATCTACAACTTTTAGCTCAGCACGTGACTAGCCGGTATGAAGTCTACCTTCTCCAGGCTCCCTTGGATCTAGCCATGTGGCTAAGTTCCAGACTATGGGATGGCAGCAGATTCATGCTCTAAAAAGGAAAAGCCATGTTTTTCTTTTTCTTTCTCTTCTTCCTACTGACTGGAAAGTAGACTTAGTATAGAAAGGGAAAGAATTTTCTTCGCTGGGATCTGAAACCAGGTTGGTCAGAGGCTAGAGCTTTTTCTATTGACTTTCAAAGGCAATAATGTTCACTTGAGAATTTAGCGAATCTCAGAGATAACCTGCTCTTGGGAAGCAAACGGGCTTTGGCAATGGACCCAGCTGAGGTTGAATATCAGCTCCAATATTTACAGAGTGGCCAGGACCATTTTCCTTACTGTGAAATGGGAATGATGGTAGAATTTACCTCATAGGACAGAAGCGAGGATGAAACACTTAGCAGGTACCCATCACAGTGTAAAATGCAGTAAAATTTACTATTATTATTAGGTTGGTGCAAAGGGAATTGCAGTCTCGGACTGTGAATTTTAAATCATTATAACTAGGCTCAAACACATCTTTATTACATAAAATAGGAGCCATTTCAATCAACACATTTTGCCAATGAGAAATAAGTTCGTTTATTCCTGTAGCATAAAAATCCATGCTTCGGGATTCGATGGACTCTTGGAAAGCATTTTCTGCATCCTACAGGTTGTGGAAGTGTTTTCCCTGCAAAAAGATGTTGATAAGCTTGAAGAAGTGGTAGTCGGTTTGTGAGAGGTCAGGTGAATATGGCAGATGAGGCAAAACTTCGTAGCCCAATTTGTTCAGCTTTTGAAACGCTGGTGATGTGAGGACAGGTGTTGTCGTGGAGAAGAATTGGGCCCTTTCTGTTGATCAATGCCGGCTGCAGGCGCTGCAGTTTTTGGTGCATCTCATCGATTTGCTGAGCATACATCTCAGATGTAATGGTTTTGCCGGGATTCAGAAAGCTGTAGTGGATCAGACCGGCAGCAGACCACCAGACAGTGACCATGACCTTTAGTTGGTGCCAAGTTTGGCTTTGGGAAGTGCTTGGAGTTTGTTCTTGGTCCAACCACTGAGCTGGTCATTGCTGGTTGTCACATAAAATCCACTTTTTGTTTCATGTCACAATCTGAACTAGAAATGGTTTGTTGTTGTTGCGTAGAATAACAGAGGATGACACCTCAAAATGTCACTTTTTTTGATTTTCAGTCAGTTCCTGAGGCACTACTCATTGAGCCTTTTCACCTTTCCAATTTATTGCTTCAAATGCCGAATGACTGTAGAATGGTTGACATTGAGTACTTTGGCAACTCCTCGTGTAGTTTAAGAGGATCAGCTTTGATGATTGCTCTCGTTGGTTGTTGTCAACTTCTGGTGGCTGGCAACTACGCTCCTCCTCTTCAAGGCTCTCATCTCCTTTGCAAAACTTCTTGAACCACCACTGCACTGTACATTCGTTAGCAGTTCCTGGGCCAAATGCATTTTTTAAAAAAAGATTTATTTATTTCTCTCCCTTCTCCCCTGTTGTCTGCTCTCTGTGCCCATTCACTGTGTGTTCTTCTGCCTCTGCTTAAATTGTCAGGTGGCACTGGGAAACCATGTCTCCTTTTTGTTGCATCATCTTGCTGAGTCAGCTCTCCGTGTGTGCGGTGCCAGTCCTGGGTGGGCTGCAGTTTTTTCATGTGCAGGATGCACTCCTTGCACGTGGGGCACCCCTACACGGGGGTACCCCTGTATGGCATGGCACTCCTTGTAGGTGGCAGCACTGCACATGGGCTAGCTTACCACATGGATCAGGAGGCCCTGGGTATCGAACCCTGAACCCTCCATATGGTAGGCAGATGCTCTATCAGTTGAGCCCCAGATGCTTCCCCAAATACGTTTGATGTTGAAAGTTGTCTTTGCTGCTTTACTACCCATTTTGAACTCAAATAAGAAAATCACTCAAATTTGCTTTTTGTCTAACATCATTTCCACAGTCTAAAATAGAAAATAAACAGCAAGTAATAAACATTAGCAAAATAACATAAAGCGAGAAATGAACATTAAAATGATATATAACATAACCACATTTAAGAACTTATGCCAATAACAAACAGCAAACTTCAACAATGCAAAACCACAATTACCTTTGCACCAACCTAATATAATCATTCATCAAATGTCATATGCTAACAATAATACCAAAGGGGATTTGAGATGGTATATTTAAAGTGCTTTGTCTTCACATATAGTACACCCTCAATAAATGGCAGTTATTATGGATATACACACATTCAAAATACAAAAGAAACTTCCCTCCAAAAAAAGTGGATGAATGAGAATAAAGATATTTCAGCTTAGAGGGGTTGGTGGTAAAATTTGTCATTGTATATTTGCAGAGAAGAGACTTCATAACAGTGAAAAAATGTCATAATCCTTTATCTACTGCTTCAGCTGAATACTTATTACCTCATACAGGCTTTTGCCAAAGACATTTGACCTGAGACCTCGATCAATTTAAAACCCTGTTGAAAAACCTTTCACTTTATGTAACATCAATAACAAAGAACCAGAGTCAGTGGAATTCATAATAGATAATAGAAGAACCCAGGGCGTGACCTACTGTTGAAAAGGAGAGAAAAAGCAAACTATTGTGTCTTTCTAGAGAAAACAGAAGAGACTCATTTTTTGAGAACCCCACCCCCCCAAACAACAACAACAATAAAAAACCATTGATTTTGAGAACACAAGGTTTGAATTTAGTCTTGTTAGTGTCCTGGTCCTTTAGCTGCCTTTTTATCTCCTAGTTTTAGATGTAAGACCTTGTGAAAACTTACAAAATATGATGACAAATAATAATTGAAATGATAGCTAGTTCAATGCTTCAAAATGGTTCAAAAGAAACATTTATGATTTTCTCAGTTGCCTTCTGCAGAAGACTCCAAACAATGAAATAATTGTAATCAGTTCCTTCCATCTGGGTTTCCACGGCATTCCTTTATTGCTTATTAATATGAACATCACAACTGACATGAATTATTAACTTCTGGTAATAGTCTTACTAGACCATAGGAGAGAAAGGAGGTTGCTGATTCTATGGCCAACACCTTGGTGGGTGATTCAATTCAAGTAGACAGGTATTTGTGTCTTACTAGAGTAAAAATAATAATTCATTGGCATAACATGTTATAACTTTCAATTTACTTTCACATACATTAACTCATTTTACTGTGGTTATAGGATGAGGAGTATAGCAGTTTGATATTATTTATGAATTCCAAAAAAATAGATTTTGGATTATGTTTGTAAACTGGTCTGTTCCTCTGGGCATAGTAGATTATACTGGATTCAGAGGTTTCACTTTTACTTGATTAAATAATGATTAAAGCTTTGATTGGGCCATGTCAGTAGGACCGGAGTCACTGCCCCCTTGGTGCACAGGGCTCATGGAGAAAACGGCACTGCAGAAGAGGGAGGTTGGAGTTTTGGAGCTGGAGCCCCGCGAAGTAAATACACAGAGAAGCAGATACATGAGGAAAGAGAGAAGGCTCCATTAGACATGGTAGAGGCCCCTGGAAGAGAGATGAGCCATTCATGTTTGCCTGATAGTTCACAGCTGGTCTTGTGTAAAGAACTGAGCAGCTGAGCCCAGAGAGAATTGAGCCCAGGGGAGAGAGACAAAGCCTAGAGAGTCTCAGTTTACAGCTGGCCTTGTGAAGAGAGTAGAGCAGCTGAGCCCAGAGAGAAACGAGCCCTGGGACAGAGATGAGACTTATCCCAGTCTACAGCTGATATTAGAAGAAGCTGGGACCACGGAGCCTTAAGAAGAAAAGGAAGGCTGAACGTCAGCAGTCATCTTGCTCCAAAATGTGGCAACAGACTTGGGGAGGGAAGTAACTTAGACTTTATGGCCTGGTAACATTAAGCTTCTACCCCAAATAAATACCCTTTATAAAAGCCAACAGATTTCGGGTATTTTGCATCAGCACCCCTTTGGCTGACTAATACAAGGAGCGTGAAGACTTGGCATCTCAGCCCCTTTGGGTAGTAGGTCACTCCGAGTGTCTCTTTTCAAGTCTGTAAAACGGAAATACTACTACTTTATCTATCACACAGCATTGTCCTGTGGCTCAAATGAGAACATGGAGAACATGTGAGTGGGAATGCTTGGTAAAATGTAAAACTCTGTGTAAACAGAAAGCATCATATTAAAATAATACTAAGATGAGGAGAGAGAGGATGTGAGGTATTCCTGGAATTGCTAGAGGTGACAGGGCAGCTAGATTGCAGAGCTGTATTCCCTATCCTTCCAAAAAGAAATGTGTATGGCATGGACATCTATCGTTCGTTTTTGGCCACCCAGCTTTTGAACCCCTTGCTCTACTGTGAGGCTCCTTGCCCTTGGGAGCCACACCCTCCTCTCATGGCTTCCGCTGACAGCTACTGCCTCTCCGAAGGTGAATCAAAATTGTGTTGAAAGATGCTTTATTGTTCTGTAACAGCCCTCGAGTTAACTGGAGACACAGTGATAGATCAAAAAGCTAGACTTGGAAGTCACTCTATGAAGCAGTTGTATCATGATCAGAGTGAGGGGGCACGGGTGCAGGTGGCAGGACTGGTAAGTTCCTGGATACATTGACTTCCCTGGCGTCCCTTCCTCACATCCTCCCCACTTCTTCAAGTAACAAGGGAATTGGTCAAAGCCAAGATGGATGAACAGCAGAAACAGAGGAGCAATCCTGCCACACTGCTCCCCAGCTCTGCCAAAAAAATTGGTACAATTTGTTGACAACAGACCAGCTAACGATACCTCTCGATGCATGATTTGGCTTCAATGCTGTAAATCTGCCAGACCTGGCAGTTTGCTGGGCGACATGCCTGGCTGTGTGAACGCTCACCTGGTAAATGCTGGTCGATCCCGTTTCACTGTGGAGCCTGGAGTTCCAGAGGACTGCAGGTTTTTCAGGCAGAGAAGCAGATGCGCAGTAAGCCTAAAATGCCAAGAAGAGTACCAAAACAGAAAACTTGGATGCCCTCAAGAGAAAATGAATGCTACAAGCGCCAAGGCAGCTCAGAGCCCATGAGAATACATCCAGTGGCCTTTAGAAAGAAAACCAAGACTGATGTGAACACAGATTCCCTCTGCCTAATGTTAGCACCGGAGACTGCAGTGTTGGTGTCTTGGCTACACCCGTCATTCCTAGATGGGGATACAGAAGACGAGAGACTATAAAACCAGGGTCGTTTTAACTGTACTACATAGAGAACCCAAGCCAGTGAATAAATCAACATTGTTGACTCATTCTTCCCGCCTCGTACAAAACATGGATATTTTTAAATATGAGAAGCACAGAGACTTCTGAGGGGTGCCCAGGCTGGGACAGAGATAGACTGATGAAACCAGACCTACCTCTTAGAGCTTATCGTCTCATTTCACTGGAGCAGCAGGCAGAGTGGCGGGCAGGGCTGATAACTGGGTAAACTGTTTTCTCTCCCTCTTTTGCGGAGCAAGTATGGTTGAACTTTCATGAGTTAAAAGTACAAATGATGTCACCAGCTATAGGGCACTGATTCCTGTTTGTATTAGTTATCTATTGCTGCATATCAAATCACCCCAAATTTCAGCAGCTTAAAATCCAAACATGTAACATTTAGTAGTTTCTGGGGTCAGGAATCTGAACAG
Organism: Dasypus novemcinctus; assembly: GCF_030445035.2. NCBI lineage: Eukaryota > Metazoa > Chordata > Mammalia > Cingulata > Dasypodidae > Dasypus > Dasypus novemcinctus. Next base: position 30,347,993 of record NC_080676.1, on the reverse strand, counting down.
CTTGGGTTCAAGGTCTCTCATGAGGTTGCGGTCAAGGTGACCGGACCACCGGGGCTGCCATCACCCTGAGGGTGACTAGGGAGAAGGATCTATTCCCCAGGCCACTCACATGGTCGTTACCAGGCTTTAGTTCCTCCCGGGTTGATGGATGGTGAGCTGCAGGTCTTCACAGGGAGAGAGCGAGCTAAGATGGAAGCTTCGGTCTTTTCGAAAAAACCCTGACCTTGGTAGTTACAGCCCATCCCTGCTGCTGCCTTCTATCCATTAGTAGGGAGTCGTAGGACCAGTGTTTATGCAATGGGAGGGGATTACACAAGGCGTGAATACCAAGAGATGGGGATCGCCGGGGGCCATCTTAGAGGCCACCAGTGGCGTATGTGACTTGGTATTTTCTCCCCCAACTTTTCCCGCTCTTTCCCCTCCCCACATTGCAGCAGCATTCCTGAGTAGTTCAAGAGGCAAGCCTGGGAAACTGGTTGTGAACTGGTGACTGATCAGTCAACCTAGTAACACTGCAGTCTTAGGAGTCCTGCTGCCCCTCACGTGCATTCCCCGTGTGCACGTGGACGGGCATTATAAAAGTCCCCTCTCGCTTTGCAGCCAGCACGGATGACCGAGCTGGGAAAATGCTCTCTCTCCTCCTGCCACCGAGGATGAGGACCCCAGAGAAGCCCCCCCCCGAATAAATGCTCATTACTCACCAAGCTGGACTTGTCTGAGCCTTTCTTTGATCTGATGCCTCCACCTCCGTTGGGCAGGAAGCTGTAGTTTTTAAACAGCTCCTTGCCACACTCGGGATACCACCTACCACACTACTGCACAAAAATGAGGGTTAGTATTTCTACTGTCTGTTGTTACAGTATGGGTTGGGTGATTCAGGTATTCATTCAATCACCCATTCATATTCATGGAGGGAGCAAATGTTCCTTGAGTATCTTCTGCCAAGCCCTGGACAAGGCACAGGAACACAAAGGGTACAGGTCCCACCCTCAGGAGACATGCTCCAGGGGGAGAGGCTTCTGGGAAACCAACAGTCCCAATGCTGAGCGACAAGGACAGTCGCAGACATGAGCAGGAAGGCCACCCAGGTGGCACCTTAGGAGAAGCTGCTGCTGCTTTTTTTTTAAGTAGAATTTTTTTTTTTAATTTATTTTTATTTATTTCTCTCCCCTTCCCTCCCCCCTCCCCGGTTGTCTGCTCTCTGTGTCCATTCGCTGTGTGTTTTTCTGTGTCTGCTTGTATTCTTGTCAGCAGCACTGGGAATCTGTGTCTCTTTTTGTTGCATCATCTTGCTGCTGTCACCTCTCCATTGTGGGAAACAAAGATATGTTGTTTCCATGGAAGCAAGTTATTTCCTTGACCACCGAGACATGCTGTCTCCATAGCTGTACGTGCAGGTCATGAATCAAGCAAGGAGATGTGTACATTCAGGTGGAACGAAGACTAGGTAGAACGAAGTGACCTGGGCAACAAAATTTATGGGTGTGCTTTCTTGACAATATAACATTGAAATTCTGTACTTTGAATGATAATTGTAGATTTTGATCCATTGTGTATCATTGTGTACACAGGTTGAGGTAATGGGAATAGCTAACTAGGATAGTTGCTTGTTCTCACGAATGCTTGGGGTATATAAAGAAGCCCCTGAGATCAATAAACTTGTCTGATGAGCTTGAGGATTCAACGCTCTCAGATCCCCTGATCCCAATCTCTCTTTTTCTTTCATTCCTGATACCCTTTGGGTCCATGACTCTGACACTCCATGTATGCAGCGCCACTCCTGGGTGGGCTGCGCTTTTTTCACATGGGGCAGCTCTCCTTGTGGGCGCACTCCTTGTGTGTGGGGCTCCCCTATGCAGGGGACACCCCTGCATGGTACAGCAGTCCTTGGATGCAGCAGCACTGCACGTGGGCCAGCTTACCACATGGGCCAGGAGGCCCTGGGTACTGAACCCTGAGCCTCCTATATGGTAGGCGGATGATCTATCAGTTGAGCCATGTCTGCTTTCCAGGAGAAGCTTCTTGAAGGAGGCAATGCTTAAGGTTCAGGTGGGAAAGTAGAGAAGAGGTTCCAGGCAGACAGGATAGCATGTGCAAAGGCCCAGAGGCCCGAGGGGGTGTGCTGTGCCCTGCAAACAGTTCTTGCCATTCCTTGGTGCCCAGGGGGAGGGTTGTATTTAGTGTGGCAGATGAAGTTGCAGACTAAACAAGCAGCAGATGATAAGGTGCCTCATATCCATTCTAAGAAGTTTGGACTTTGGTTAATGATGATGGGGAGAAAGAAGTTATTTGACCAAGGAAAGGATCAGATTTCTATCTCAGAAAGATCCTTCAGTGAGAATTTGGAGAAAAGAGAACAATTAGGGGGTGACAGCAATGATCCAAGTAAGATGTGACGAGGCCCCGAGCAAATATTTACCAGGCACTTCCTAAAGGCCAGGCAATCGCTAGGCACTGTGTACTGTAGTGTATAATGCAGAAATGGTCCCTGCCCTCCCCTGGAGAGTACCGTCTATTCTGGGCGGGGAGCCAGGCAGGAGGAAGAATCCCCAGGACTTGGTGACAGGGTTTTTTTCTTTTTTATTGTGTTCAGGAAGGGAGGTGTCTGGCCTGACTTTCAGATTTCTAATTCAGGGGGTGGTGGAGTGGGTGTGGGAGTGGGGGTGGAAATGACTTCAGCCTCGTGCGGGTTGAGTCTGAGCATCCTGAGGGTCATCCAGGTGTAGGCTGCAGTGTATGGAGGGATGTGGCGCTCGGGAAGGAGGTCTAGCCAGGAATGGGCAGTGGATAGGTGGACAGTACAGGCCCAGACCTGGGAGGACCAGCTGGGGAGAAAGTGTGGAGTGGGAAGGCAGGCATGGGCTCCTGGAGAAGAAGGGCAATTTCAGGAAGGAGAGAAGGGTCAAGTGAGGCAGTGGCCCACGGAATAGGGGCCATCAGACCCAGCAGCTGGCAGTTAACTTGTGACCTTACCAAGATTGGGTGGTGGGTGAGGAACCAGGTTATGAATGGCTGAGAAGCAAATGGGGGTGGGTGGGAATGAAGACAGAGGCAGTAGGTCCCAAAACACAATTGGCCAACAGGTGCCGCGCTGGTCCACCTGGGGAGCTGGTCAGAAATAAGGATTCCAGAGCCCGAGGACCAGCAGAGCAGGGGCTGAGTCCTTGGTTCTGCCTCTTACTAGCTGTAATAACAAGTACATGGTTCCTTTAACTTCATTACATATTAACTGTAGGTCGTACCGCCTGTACCGTAGGGTTCATGAAAAGATTAGATCGAAAGAAGCATCTGCCTAGCAGGTAGTAAGCCCTCTATAAATGTTCAATTTAATTTTTATCAATGTTTCTTATTATTCAGATGCATGGTCAAGGTTAAGAAAAGAGAGCATTTCAATAAGCTTGACTCCAAATGGAAGGAAACAGAGTGCCTGGGAATCTTTACCTATTTTCAGATGGGAGACCCGAGCATATTTTCTATGCTGCCAGGGACGAGAGAGAGGTGGGAGCCCGGGCCGGTGGGGACCCAATGAGAAGGGCCTTGAGGAGGCGGGCACCTGCTGGCACTGGTTTCTGTACCGTCTCAGGTTCTCAGTCAGGGCCCTGCTGTCACCATGCTGGCTCCAGCAGCTCAGGGCCCCACCCTCCTCTCCCCCTCTGCCATCTGCCGTGGGCAGAGAAACGAAACCACCAAGCTAAATACAAACAGGCACGGCCCAGCTGGAGCGGAGCACTGCCGAGGCCGTACAGCAAGGCTGGGTAGTTCTTTGCTCGCATTTTACCATTCTACCATTCTACAGGCGGAAGGAGTGTGTGACTGACAGATGCTGTGGGTTTCTTTCCCCCCTCCTAATCTCCACACTAAAATTAAGATTAGAATGATTATTCCTCCACCCTCCCAACTTTGGCCAAGAAGCTGACTTTAAGAAACGTTACATGGCTTGCTCAAGCTCCCTTAGTGATTAGAGGGCAGAGCTGGGGTGAGCGCTCCAGGACTGGTGGCAGTCGACGTTTGTGCAAGTAAGCAACGTGCCAGCCTGGCGTCCTCCAAACCGACGTGCACACAAAGCCGGGGACCCTGTGTGAGTTATAAGTCTAACAACCCCAGTTAGCTCATACGTGAAGAGGGTGTAAAGATACTTCCCTGCTGCTCCTACTGCGATGATTAAGTCAGATAATGTATTGCCCATGCCCTCCAGCCAGAGACCCTAGGAGCACAAGGAAGTTCAACAAGTTGGGTTTCTTACTCTCATGGAGGGAGAACATGGACTCTGGGGACCCTGGGGTGGTCTCAGTGAGAGGGTTTAAGAAAAGACATATTCAAGGATGTGGGCTTTTGTTAGGTGACTTGGCGGAGGGCTTCGGGAATCAGGGCCTTCCTTTGGAATGAATGCAGCCAAATAAGACCGCATTTTAATAAATCTCACCCATAGGGAGTGCAGACTAGAGCGAGGCTAACGCTGTAATAGGTAAAGCAGCAGCAGTCACTCATACTTGCCGGGAGAGCTGTGCTTTTCACATTTTGCAGCTTGGATGATGTTCATGTTTGCTGTGTTTAGACATGGATACAGACTGGTCTTGTTTTTGTCTTGCTCCGTCATGGTCACAGAGTGGCCTTATCTGAAGATGATGCTCTGTGCAATTGCCAACATTCAGCAGAACACCAAGGCCTTGCTGATAGTGCCAGGCCAGCTCCTGGAGATAAGGGCCTGCTTTACTCTCAGAACATAAAATATCAAGCACAGTGCTGGGCTCACGGGTGTTGAATCCTTAGTGGCCACAATTTTTACTGTACTCACCCTCATTGCCAGCTGGACCGCGGGGAGACTCAGGAGCCTGGGAATTCTGGGACCAAGGCACTTGGTGCAGCAGGGGAGGAAGTATTTAATGAGAAGGAATAAGAAAGACTGATGTCCCTCCAGTCTTCAGTGACCCATTTTCTTCCCCTGTAATAGCTGGAAAATGTGCTTACTAAAAATCTCTTTATTTCAGTAGTTCTGGAAATTTTAATATCTTCCCGAGATCGAGTTGAACTGGTTTTCTATTAATCTAATACTCTTCCGCCTTAACTGCTAGAAGGAAAATAACCAGATGGTCCCAGTTCTGCTTAAAATAACATCAAAGCAAAACTGCAGAATGGCATCAAGAACCCTTCATAACCCAGTAAACCCATAACTTTCCTCAGAAACTAAAAGCTTGGTATCCTTGACCCGTCAGCTGCTCACACACCACCACCCACCTATGAACTTTAATGGCTACATCTATGAAACCTGGAAAACAAGCAGGATTTGATATGCTTGTGATAACACAGGATGGAGAAATTTGGCCACATCCTCCTCAGGAGACTTGAAAAATCCAGCATCATCACTGACGTGACAAGAAAGCATCACCAGATCATCACTCGATCCTCGACCCCTCCCCCCTTTTCCTTGCCTATAAAACCCCCAACTCCCTTGCACTTTGAACTGGTTTGGGAAAGATCTCCTCCCCTACCCCGATTCCTTGCTTGTGCCTTCACAATAAATCATCTTTTCACAGCAAGACGTATTTGTCCTTTGTGGTGCTGGATTGGATGGACCCTTCTATTCAAAATTAGCTGTTGAAAAATAGCTGTTCTGGTGGTTTCACCAGCTTGGGGCATCACATGGAACAATTTCCTGGAGGCCAAGGATATTTCAGCCCATGGAGAATTTCACAGACAACAAAGTGGGTGGGTGGCTGCAAGTTAAGAGGATCCTGCCCGGACTCGGCCTTTGCTATATTCTTGCAGTAAATATGAACACTTACTGTGCTCTGGGCCTGGGCTAGATGCTGCGACACCCACCACCTCATGGAAAAGACAGACACACATGCTGACAAATGGAGTAAAGGAAAACAGTTGTTCCTAAATTTTGCTACGCATTGGAATCAGCTGGGGATCTTTAAAAATACCGACGCCTGGCTGTCACACCACTGATTTAATTGGTCCAAGACCTGGAAATAGGGTTTTAAAAAAACTCCCCGAGTGATTTTAATGTGCAGCAAAATTTGGGAACATGGGTCTAATCCACGTATTCTTGCTATTTGGGGGTCACAGCTTTTTAACTGGCAGAAAGCTGTGGTCCCTCAATCAGACTACCTGCCCTTTGATCAAAACCTGACACACAATTTCAGGGGGTTTAGCGATCCCAAGAAGCGATTCAGGCCTGGGGGCAGGAGGAGGCGGCGCTGTCTCGTGGACCTAGGTAAAAAGTCCCTGATCTCTAGGTACCCAGCCTCGCTCCGTGAGGTGCGCGCTGTCTGCTCCAGAATGGCGCTAGCTCTTCTCTGAGAAGCCGGGGAGTTGCGCCGCTCAGCCGTGTTCCCGCAGGGGGCCGAGGTGTAGCCGCGGTGCAGCCGACGTGTGCACGTGGGCGTGTGTGTGTGTGCACGCGCGGAGCGGCCAGCGAGCGTGCGTTTCCGTTACGGGAGCGCAGGTCGCCTGTGCCCGCGGCTGCATCCGAGCGCCGGGCGCCCCCTCCCGTCGCAGTCCCCTCCCCCGGTGGCTCCCGCTTTCCCCTCCCCCGGCAGCGTCAGCCGTCTCCGGGTGCGCAGGGCAGCGCTCGGCCCCGAGCTCCTCCTGCGGCCGCCTTCAGCTCCAGTGCTGATCCCGCGGCGCGCGCCGCGCCCCCTCCCAGCCGCCGAGCGACGATGAACCGCTGCGCGGGGGTCGCGGAGAGCAGGTGGGTGCAACAGCGGGGCGAGCAGCTAGTGCAAAAGACGGCGCGGGGGTGGGGGCTGGGGCGCGCGGGCCCAACCTAGCCGCGTGCAGAAGAGGCTTTGCCCACTTCAGTCCCCCCACTCCCGCCCGTGCCTCTGACCTTTTCCGGGCATAGGCGGGGGCTCCACTCCCGCCCGGGCGGCACAAACAAAGCGCCCCCAGGGCGGCGGCTCCCGCCCCGCGCCAGGCTCATGGCGTGGGGAGACAACGCGCCCCCCATCCCTACCCCACGGCCGGGGTTCCCGGCGCCCGCTCCCGGGTACGGTGGGCGGCGCCACGGCCGCGCGCAGGTGCCCGAGCGGGAGCCGGCGGCGCGCAGATCGCGGGGCCCCGCGCGCCGGGGCCGGAGGTGGAGTCTGCAGGCGGCGGTGCGGCCCCCAGCGGCGGCCGGCGGCTTCCTCCCGGCTTTCCCAACCGCCCGACCTCGGCGGCGGCAGGTGATCCCGATTTGTTCAGATCTTCCGGGTGGCGACGGCTCGGGGTGCGGAGGAAGGGAGCCCCTCCAGCACCCTGCTCTTCCCTGGCGGACGCGCGCCCTTCCCGCCTTCGCGGACGCCTCCCCGCCCCCAAGGCACGGCTTCTGCTGTCCTCATCTGCCCCCCATCTCTCGGGCTTCTGCTGTCCGGAGTCCCCGCGCCATCTCCGTGCTTGGGGAGGATCTGGGAAGATCCTGGGTGTGTGTGTGCGTGTGTGGGGTCGCCCTAGGCGGGTACATGGGTCTTTCTGCTTCCAAATTTTCTAGCCGAGGGTGCGATGAGTTTCTTTAACACCCCACCCGGTCATGGTTGGAGGAGACCCGCCAGCTCCTCATCCCTCTGTGGCACCAACACCGCGTCTTTCACACAGCAGGCGCGAAATCAACATTGCTTGAAAGATTTCTCTGTTGCTGGAAAGGTAGCCAAGACCCTCTGTCATCAGCGTCCCACAGACCTTCAAAAGCAGTAGCTTTTCACGTGGGGACGTTGATTAGCGGATTTTGGAACGCTCTAATGGTGATGCAGCCTTTCGCAGAGGCTGCTGCTGTCTTCTGCCAAAGGAGGCTTTTAGCACTGACGTCTAGTGTCTCCGCACCAGACACGAGATAGGTGTTTGGGAAATGTATCCTTTAGGTAGTCATTTCCTGCAATACATTCTCCCAAAGTACGCCGAAACGCTCAGCAGAGATTCACACTCTGCAGAACTTTACCTCTAGGATAGTCACTGCTGCAAAACAAAGTTTAAGAGAGAATGTCAAGGTTTAAAGTGTTCACGACTTCAGTTTTTCGTGAAATGCCTAAATTGCTTCTGTTCAGGTGTTTCTAAAAATATTTTTATTATTTTAAAGTATTGCAATCAGGAAGACAGCCTCTTTTTTGCGTGTAGATAGCTTTTGTTACTTGTTTTCTTGCCATTACTACTGTGTGAAACCACAGTAGGGTATGAACTGGGTCAGTTGTGACCATCAAAAACAGTTCTTATAGTGGTATTCATGCAACAGCAAGACTGAGTGATTGTTACTGAGAATTTCGTGTAAGATTATGGCCAAAAGCCAAGTTTCTTACCCCCCTAAAACAATGGAAGAAGTGAATTCAAATATATTATGTGAAAGTAGCACAGTAAATAAACCCAAGCAGGGCTAACTCCAAACTTCTCCCATGGCTGCCCAGAACTATCAAAACTTGTCTTCTCTGAACTTTCTGGTCTCTTCAGGGAGGTTGTTGCTAATGTATTAATGACGGATAATGGCTTGTAGCTAACTCAGGTAGATGCTTGCTTTTAGGAGAGACCTTTAGGCTTTATTCCAAAGCACATACCAACAATGAGACATTTAGGTTCCAAATGCTACATTCACCTTTCTTGACTGCTCTACCTTTTTTGGGCTTCAAATCATTGTAACCTCATTTTCTTTACCTGAATGTTACAGAAGAATTTATTGAAAAATTGATTTTAAAGGTCAGCTTTACAACTATACCTTTTAGGTTTAAAAAAACTTACATAATTTATACCTCTTATCCAACCTTTGTTTAATTTTTTCCCCCAAGAATGTTTTCCAATAACTTGTTAACTGAAAAACATATATTTTGCAAATGCCTTAGTAAGCTGGGAAGCCAGTGTGCACACAGAGTGTGTGGAAGAAATCAAATGAGTTTTATAGTTAGTGCAACTGAAGACCCCACTAAGTCTGACTTGACTCTTCCATTGAATTCCACAGTCGCTTGGGTGATGATCATTTCATTACCAAAATTATAAACAAAGCTGTAGAGCTCTCCTAATTTATTTCTGGCATGTTAGTTTAACCACACACACAATTGCATAGTTGTGATCAGGAAATATATACTAGATTGTAATCTGCTTTTCTCATATTTAACAATGTGTCATTTACATATTTCAGTGTGGCAACAGAGTCCATATAGTTCTGTATCAGACATGGGTGAAATGCAAATGCATAGTAAACTGTATGGCACTCTACTGATGTTTGCTGGTAGCACTTTTCATTTCTAAAAGCTACACAGTATTCCACTCTGATACTTAGCCTTTTACGTATTTTGGCCATTTAATCTGCTTATCACAGATTTTTTCAAGTATTAAGGAACAGAGTCTCTCTTATGTCTGACTACCATAGTCTGACATTTTCATACCCAATGAACATTTTTTTCAGCATAGCCTCTGTACCAGCAATAAGCAATGTGTTGGATGCTGGGTAGGTGAGAATCCTTGCACATGGGTCACCCCCCAATTCACACACTCCTCCTTTTGTTCCCAGGGGAGACAGACTTATGAAAAAAGCACAGCAGGGCAGTGCAATAAATGCAGCAATCCAGCTTTGTAACAGACTGATGTTGGCTCAGGGGAGGGATCCCTTCTGCTGGGCAGTCGTAACAGTCCCCCCGCCACCCCACCCCCGTCCTAATTTTCCAGCTCTGGGGTATCCTCCTCTTGCCTACCCAGGCCACTTCTAATTCTCCCCACCCCCCCCAACTCTCCCCTGCTAGAAATGTTCCTGCTGCCTCCCCGCCCCCTGCTAGCCCAGTCCCCGGCCTTTTTCCTCCTGGCCCCACCTCTCTTAAGAGTACACCTTGCTACACCTTGCGGGGAAGGAAGAAGGGAGGAAGGGCTGGAGGTGCTCTGCACAATTCCCGCCGCCTCCCCACTGTCCTTTTGACAGCGTCCCTGATCCATTCCAGCCTCTTCACTTTGCTGCCCTATCACCCAGTGTAATTCCTGACTCAGCCCTGGCCTGCAAAGCTAAAGCCCCAGATAATTTACTTTTTCTTTCCAGAAATGCTGAAAACCCTTGCTTTGTGTGTATACAAGCATCTGAAGCACTCAGCTTGGTGAATTATCACAAAGTGAACGTATCTATGTAGCCACTACCCAGGTCAGGAAATAAAACGTGGCATCCCAGAATAACTCCTTACCCACTCCCCCTTTCACTGTGACATCCCTCCTCCCCAGAGGAAGCGATTAGTTTTGTTGTTTTTAAACCTTACAAAAATGGAGTCATATAGCTTATATCCTTTGGTGGGTGGCTTCTTTTGAGCAGCATTACGTTTGCGAGGCTCATCCATGTGGTTGTGTGTCAGCAGTTCTTTCATTCTCATGGCTTGCCGTGCCGTGTTCTACTGTATTGACTATATCACAGTTCATGCTGATTACAGATAATGCCGCAATGCCTCTTCTAAGCCTTTCGATAGCATTAATTTTTCCCAATGATATAATTGAAAAAAAAAGAAAGGGTGTGACGATGGGTGAAGGAGCTAGCCTGGTGAACCTGCCCTGTGGATTTCTCATCTTTGCTAGCACTAAGCCATTAGGAAACATTGAAGACTGCTCAGTTCAGAGACCAGAGCACGGGAGAGTAAAGAACCTGGGGATGGCTTCTGTCATGACTGAACTGATTGGAAGCCGTGATCCTTAGGGACCTTAGAAGAAAAGAAACTGAATGATGATGGGAAAGCAGCCTGGCTTCGGAATTGCCCCCTGAGGATGCAGGCCGTGTCTGAACCTGCAGGCTGTCAGGGAGTTGCACAGGGTCAGGCAGTACCCAAATAAGATGTTGAAGACAGCAGATTCTTGGACTTCCTCCCCTGCTCTCAAGCTTCATATCTTCCCAGGGTGGAAAGACAGAGATTACTCAGCAGTCCTGGTGGTTATTATCATTTTGGTTACAGAGCTAGGAGGTCTCCACTTCCCTCTCCCGCCTCATTTCCTGCCCCTCTGCCCATCCGGTCACTCCTGCTTTCTTCTGTTTCTGGAACCAGGATCAGCGTCTTCCTGGTCCATTAGCTGAAGCTGCCCACCCCTCCCGGTTCTTCCTCTCTGCTGGGCTCGTTTCTGCTTTGTGGCTGAGCTCCAGCTGAGTTGAGCCCTCCCCAGCTCTTCAGTCTAAGACAGGCTCTCCTAGCACTTCCTGTCTCAGATACAGGAAGACAGTCTTCCCATCAGGCTGATGGTTTCACGAAGGCAGGACCCAGTTGCTTTGTTCGCTAGTGCTTAGCACATAACCCATAAATATTTGTCAAATGAATGAACTGATGAATAAGTCAAGAGCCCTGAGTTATGAGATTGTCTGCTTCTAACTTATTCTGTGAACTGAAGTTCTCTTTGTAAAATAATGCATCAGTGGGAAGATCTTAGAGGTTCGTTTTGGCTTATCTGAGTTTAATAGGGAATCCTGTCTGGAGGTTTATAAAGGATTCTTTGAAAGTGCAAGATGGCCTTTGGCATCATGGTTTGACTGGCCTTGCAGATAGCAGGCCTGTGTTCTTAGCCCAAGTGCTTAGATCTTCCCAGTTCACGATAGCCTCCTCTGGGTTAATGCTATAGCTTATGTTTGTTATGTAGCTCTTGCCACATCTATACATGGGCTTGTTTCTGATCTACTTTCAGGCTTTGCTAGCCTGCTACTTGGGGACAAGGTTCATATGCAGTGTACTTTTATATCCTTTTTGTTTAGCACAGCACCTGCTCTATAGTAAATATTCAGATGTTTGTTAGTTCGAGTTGATGAAAAAGAGATCTGTATTTTGGAGAATATTATTTTCGTTTGGATTGAGCTCTGAGAAGTATAGCTTTTTATTGATTATTCAGATTAACTCAGTCAGGTTGTGACTGTGTAAGCTCTTCTTCATGTTCTTTAACCCATTTACGTCTTATGGCCTATTTGATAGGGGCTTAAAGAAGTAAAATAGTACCTGGTTAAATTCTGGCAAAAGGTTAGTTAAAATGAGGATTTGAGTCTCATGATTATGATTTAGTTTTGCCTGATAACTTTGTTTACCTATTAGTAAGAGTTTGGCAGGTGGTTGGAACCTTGGGAAGAGAGCCTGGTAAGTATGCTTTTTGTAGTAAAATTAACTGCTTGGGCTTTGTGGTCAGATGGACTAGATTCTTAGGTAAGTTACTCAATATCTCTAACCCTATTTCCTCATCTGTAAAGTGGGGATAATAAGTTAGGTAGTTACAGGATTGTTAAGAAGGCTAAATGAGCTAATGTACATAGCCTTTAGCTTAGTTTCCAGCACATAGTAAACATATAGTAAATATTGGCTATTATCATATTACAGTTTTATTTTTATTTTAAGGATTGTTAAAAAAATCTTTTAACTTGAGAGTTACTTATTGAGCCAGATTTGAGTTTTATCATTCAAGGTCTAATAACAAATTTTCCAGGTTGTTAAAAAGTCAAGCTAGGGAGCCGAGGTGGGAGAAAGCGCCGCCTTAGAAGTCCAAATTTCTGAATTTCCAACCTGCGAAGATTTGGCCACATGACCTAACACCTCTGAGCTGTGTTTTTCTTATCTGCAAATAGAGATGGTAATACTTGTCCTGCGTCCCTGGCAGAGTTATTGTGAGGAGCTGGTGCAGTCAAGGGCTTGAAAGTACTTTGAAAACTCCAAAGTACTGTCTGTCTGCAAGGATTTGGTGCTGCTCTCACCTCTAGGATCTAACAAGTTTGGTGCCTGTGAAGACCTTCCTCTCTTCGTTTTGTAGGTTTCATTTCACTGCAGCCAAGACTTAACTCCAATGATAATTGGTTTTACCACTTGCGCATTAAATTTTTTAAAATTTTGAAATAATTGGAAACTCACAGGGAAGTTGCAAAAATAATACAGAAACAATACTTAGAACTCCAACATACCTCCTCATCCAGATACCCAAATTTACCAACTATTAGCATTTTGTCACCTTTGATCTATCTTCCTATCTGTCCATCTATCTATCCATCCATCCTATTATCTACCTATATATCTGTCATCTGTTTTGTAAACATTTGTGAGTAGATTGCATATATTATGCTACTCTTACCCCTAACACCTCCAAGGATATTTCCTGAGAATAAGGACACTTTTTTTGGGTGGGATCCTGGGGCAAAGATTGAACCCAGGAGCTCGTAAGTGGAAAGTTAGCGCTCAAACATGAGCCATATTGGCTCCCTGAATTGTTCTGTTTGTTTGTTTGTTTGCTGTTTATTTTCAGGAGGCTCCAGAACCGAACCTGGGACCTCTTTGTGGGAAGCAGGCACTCAACCTTTTGAGCCACATCAGCTCCCCAGCACTCACTTTTGTCACAACCTTAAGTACAGTTATCAAGTTCAAGAAATTTCACATTACTATAAAGCCTACAGTCCGTATTCTGATTTTTTCAATTTTCCCAATAGTGTCCTTTTGGGCATTTTGTCTTTCCGTAATTATTAGATCCAGTCCAGGATAGTTTTCTTTTGCACATAATTTTAGTGTAATACACATTGTTTTCAACAAACATGCAGTAAAAACCCTTACTTAATATTACCCCTTTGAGGTCTTGGGCTTGTTCTTTCAGTTCGGTAGAAGCTCAAAGATTTAACTGTTCCAAGAGTGCGGGGGCTTTTTGGTTTGTTTCTTTGTTTGCTCTTCTCTTCCGCCCAGACTGTAATAAGGTGTTGCTGGGAGTTGATAGGTAGGAGGTGGCAGTGGTATTTGATGTTGATGTTAGGACTTCAGTGAAGTTACAGCTAGTTATAATGATTGAATCCAGACCATAATTTAAGGCTATAAGAGATAATACGTAATGTCTAAGCTCCTGCCTTCCAAATCACTGAATTACATTAAATTACACTATACCATTTGTAATGGGTGCTTTACTCTGTGGTTGCTATGATTCTACATAGTAACAAGTCACATGGAAAGAGCAGAAATGAAGACGATGTGGGGACTCGCATCTGCCTAGGATGCGTCTCCAGGGTCTGTTTTCTCCACCAGGGCTCTAACGGTGGACTCGTTTGTGGGGGCTCCTGCTCCTTAGGTCTAGCCCACCGCCCCCTTTACTGACAGTGGTGTTTCTGTGCAGACAGCTGTGTCTGTCCCCACCGCCTCTTAATATCTTCTTTTGTCACCATTTGCTTTCATCTCATAGAGCAAATAAAGATTTTATACAAAGGTTTTCTGGGTTTTAGTAGAAGTTCTAATATCTGAACAGATGTACATGTGTCTGGAAATAGAGATAAGCAGCTATAGAGCGGGGACTATGAAAGTGCTAGTTAAGAGAAAAATAACTGCAATTTTATTATTGAGGATCCAGAAGAAGGTTTTAAACAAACACGATTGTACAATATAAATGGCGAATGCTCCAAGGAATGAACTTCTGATACGTGACTACAAGGATGAACCTGGAAGACATCATGTTGAGTGAAATAAGCCAGACACAAAAGGAGGAATATTGTATGAGCTCACCAATAGGAAATAATTAGAATAAGCAAATTCATGGAGTCAGAAACTAGAATATAGGTTACCAGGGGCCAGGGCAGGGTAGAGAATGGGGTGCTAAGCTTATTTGTTACAGAGTTTCTGTTTGGGGTGATGGAAAAGCTTTGGTAATGGATGGTGGTGATGGCAGCACAACACTGTTAATGTCATTAACAGCACTGAATTGAATTTACATTTAAATGTAGTTGAAAGGGGGAAATTTTTGGTTGTATATATGTTACTAGAATAAAAATTTCATAAAATCCATAGGACTATACGGCACAAACAGTAAACCCTAATGCTAAATATAGACTATAGTTAATAGTATAATTATAATATTGTTTCATCAATTGTAACAAGGGTACCACCCTAATGCAAAATGTTAATAATACGGAAAACAGAGTGTGTGAGGGGAGTATATGGGAACTATTTTTTCTGCATGATTTTTCTGTAAACCTACAAGTTCTCTGATAAAAAAAATTAAATGGCTAACTCTCAATATATGTTCTCATGATTTTTGTTTTTTGAGGTCCTGGGGGCAGGCACTGAACCTGGGACTTGGTAAGTGGGCAGCCCATGCTTAACCACTGAGCCACAGCAACACCCCCGAGTAGGCTTTTTCATTTGTTTGCTTGTTGTCTTTGTTTTTAGGAGGCACTGGAACTGAGTCCAGAACCTTCCATGTGGGGAGCAGATGTGCAACCATTTGAGTTACATCTGCTCCCCTCAAGATTATTTTAAATTAAAAGACATGGTGACTGTACTTATTATTAGAAGTATGAGTCTAGAGAAAAAGCGGTAGTAGTTGGATTATTTTTTGTGTCATTCATGGAGAACCATATTTTGACTTTTCTTAGTTTATTGAAGCATTGCCCCATTTCAGCTTCACCTCCCTTTCTTGATCTATTGAGCAGGAATTTTGGATTAATAGACTAGAGAATTAGGTCTGAAAGTGAGAATACCTTTATTTCCCAGAATCATGGAGCCTGGAAAATACCAGATATTTTGGAAAGTTCATAAGCATATCGTAAGGAAGTTTATAGAATCTGGTGGTCCTCAACTAACCTGGGAGAAGAAGAGAAGGGAAAGGGCAAACAGTCGATGCTTACTGCTTTTGCTGTTTTCTTCCTCAGTTTACTACCAGAGTTTGGGTTTTGGCATGGAGTCAAGGTGGGTGGGTGACGTCACTTGGGCATTGAAGTCTTTTAAAAACCTAGGGTCAAATCCCCCCCTTTCATACTTGATAGCTGTGTGACCTTGAATAAGTTAATTAACCTTTCTGAACCTCACTCTGCATTTGTAAAATGGCTTCATAGACTTGTTGGAATAATTAAACGAGAAAAGAAAGATTTTAAAAGTACCTGTAAGTGCAAACATTACCCTTGTTTTTCCCTACCTTTTCATTCATTCATCCAAGATTCTGATTTGTGGACCCAAAAACACTATATTTTTGAAGGCAACCTAGATAGTTCTAATGACTGTGACCCTCAGGCCACACCTTGAGAAATGCTGTTCTTGAGTGATGGTCAGAAGTTTGGACAAATAAAGGGGAGGGCAGGGCTGTCACATGCAGTTTTCCAGGTCTGCACACGCAACTTCAGGGCATGCCCCCACATCACAGTACACGTCTGTGGCGCACCCCGGAGTTGGGCGGCGCAGCGTCTGCGGGGCCGCAGGCCTTGGGGAGGATGCGCAGGGAGGACGTTTCAGGCAGTGAGTGGTGTGAGCATGTGCGTAACGCGCGGTGTCCTTGGGCCTCGGGACAGTACTTTGGAAGAAGTACCTGCGGCAGGAGCACAGGGTAGGAGGTGCGGTAGCAAGGCGGGAGCCAGACTGGGGACTTGGGCTTCGTTCTGGACACACTGAGAAGCCACAGAGGGGTATAAGCAGGGAAGTGATCAGCCCACCCTGATGGCCACAAGGAAGGCGAGTCAAGAGGGCAAGACTGCAGGCAGGTGTAGGAATTATGAGGGAGCTACAGTAACCACCAGGCGAGAGCCAAGGAGAGCTTGAACCGAGGCAGAAACAGCTGATGCGGAGGAGGGGATGGGGTGAGACTGTGTAGGAGGAGGCTGAGGAGGGCTGGACTGGAGGCTTGTAGAGGCAGAGGGAGGAGGAGCTGGTAATGACCCCGGGCCTCCAGTTAGGTGACCCTGGGATGTGATTCCCTGCCAAAGCAAGTGTTCCTGGGAAGGTCAAGAGCTGGCCATATTTAGTTTAATTGAACACTGCGTTTCCCATCTGGAACTCGGGGAAGGCCTGGGAAGGAGCCTTGGCATGAGGGCAGCCACTGAGCCAGTGTGGGGTGAGGGAGGGAGAGGGTGCCCTGATGCGGTTCTGGGTAACATCAACCTCGGGGAGGCTGGAGCCGGGTAGAAGCAGGAGAAGGAGCACGTTGAGGAAAGAGAGAGGAGGTTGGAGGTGGGAGCAGACCAGGTGAGAGGGGGATGTGGCAGCCTGTTACCTGCTGCGTGAAAACAGAGAGCTGCTGGGGCACTGAGGGCCGTGTTGGTTTCATCAAGAATGCTTTTTTTTTTTAGATTTATTTATTTATTTTCCCACCCTGGTTGTCTGCTCTCTGTGTCTATTTGCTGCGTCTTCTTTGTCCCCTTCTGTTGTTGCCAGTAGCACGGGAATCTGTGTTTCTTTTTGTTGCATCATCTTGCTGAGTCAGCTCTCCGTGTGTGCAGCACCATTCCTGGGCAGGCTGCACTTCCTTTCACGCTGGGCGGCTCTCACGGGGCGCACTCCTTGCACGTGGGGCTCCCCTACGCGGGAGACACCCCTGCATGGCAGGGAACTCCTTGCGTGCATCAGCACTGCGCTTGGGCCAGCTCCACACGGGTCAAGGAGGCCCGGGGTTTGAACCACGGACCTCCCATGTGGTAGACGGACGCCCTGACCACTGGGCCAAGTCCGTCGCCTCAAGAATGCTTTTGTTAGGATGCGGAGTGTTTTAGTTTCCTTGGCTGGTCAAGCAAATGCCATGAAGTTAAGCACACAGTTTTGAGGTTAGGAGAAAAGTCCAAATCTAGGCGTCATCAAGACGCTGCTTTCTCCCCAAAAACTGACATTCCGGTGGTCCTTGGTCCTTAGCCTTCTGTCACGTGGCAAGTACATGGCGGTGCCTCCTGGTCTCCCCTTCTCTTCTGGGTTCCACCTGTTCAGCTCCTGGCTGCTCCCTCTGGGCTTCTCTCTCTCTGTCTGAATTTCATTATAATGTAATAGGACTAAGCCCCATCCTGACTGAGGTAGCCCACACCTTAGCTGAAGCTTCCTCACCAAAACGTCCCACTCACGTGGGTACACACCTGCAGGAACGCATTACGTTTAGGAACACGTTCTCCTGGGGCACATGCTTTTGCAACCCACCACGGGGAGCTTGAAAGCTGGGCCACTGTGAGCTGAGCAAAGAATGAGCCTGGGAAGGTGGACACTACGAGTTCTTTACCGAGACGTGCATGAAAAGGGAAGTAGAAGGGGTGGAATATAAAGTCAAAGGAGGGAGCTTTTAATTAAACGGGGACTCTCTGAACCGTTCATTTCTTGGGCATGTTGTATCTGAGGGAAGAGGCCCGAAATGCAGAGTGAGAAGAGCTGGGAGAGGGGGTGACTCACGGAGCACCTCTCAGAGGGAACCAGGTTGATGGGCTCGAGACCAGCGTGGGAGGGGGTTAGGCCTGTGGATGTGGGAGACACGCAGGAAGGAGGCAGGCCAATGGCTGGGCACGAGAGGACAGCGCTGTGGACCTGCGCGGGTCTGCTGGCGGCTCCTGGGTGAGCCAGGCAAGGAGGAGTTCAAGTTCACACTCGGCGAGCCCCGTTTATCTGTGCAGTTTGCAGTCGGGCCATAGGTGGAGAGTGAGTGGGGCAGGAAGAGCATGGAGGGAGGAGAAAGTTCTTTAATCTGAAAATTAAAACCTAATAGAATGATCATTTTGAAGCTTTCTTTAGTCATTATATACAAAACAGGTATCAGTTTCTAAAACTCTTTTTCTTTTCCTGTTCCAGTGATGATCACAGTGCTTCTTCAGAAGAAAAAGGTATGGTAACTTAAATAAATGATGAGTTATCGGAAAATTTAAACCATACTATGTGAAACATTTGCATTTTTAGAAGAGGATTTCTTTTAATTGAGTTCTACTTATTGGATTCACTTGCTTTGCTATATTCATGCATTAACAGAATTATAAAAGTAGGAATGTATTAAAATAGTCCCTAGGATGATGGGGTAATGATTGTTTTTTATTTTTTCAGAATTTTCCTTAAGATTATTTTTTCAGCAGTTATTAACAAAAAGTGAAATGGGAAGAATTTGTGGCCTTTTTACAACTTTTTACAACTTGAGAATAGAAAATAGAAATGCTCTTATGTCTCTTTAAAAATTTTCGGTCTAATGTGCTTTTTTTAGTCTTTTAAAATCAATACAGTAATATTAGAGAAATCATTATCAACTGAATTCTATAAATCTTCTGTGCACAATAGCTGTCTTTTCTTTAATACTTAAATATTGTCACAAGTTTTATATAGTTAATAAAAATAGCAACATATAATTTCACCTCTGAAAATGAGTCAAATGAGATAAAAAAACTTTTTTTCCCAAGAAATAAACTAGGCGTTGGCCTGGTTAGCGTGGTCCCTGCGGAGGGTGGAGCCCCTTCTTTGGCCTGTGCAGCTTCTTATTAATGTACATGAAGTCCATAAAACGTGTGTACATGTGTTTCTTGCTTCCACCTTTTGCTCTCTATCCTGCTCTCCTTGACCCAAGAGTCCTTCTGGAGGTCGGTTCTGAGGCCACCTTAGGTATGAACGTGTTCATTTGACTGCAGGGTGGCCTAGAAACGCTGTCGCTTATTAGTTGGGTTACTAATAGTTGGGTTACTTTTGCAAGTTCTTTTGCAAGTTCTTTATCCCTTCTGTAGTTCATTTTTCCAGCAGAGAATAACTTTAATGACGGTAACCTGCCCAATAGAAGTATCATGATTAAAATCTAAATAAGATTTCCATAAAGCTTGGCTGGAATCTGCAGTGTTTTGGGGGTGTAAGGTCAGTCTTAAGGGTTTGGCTGTGCCATGGTGCTTGCCTGTACCTTTCTCACACAGTAGACATATCCTCTATTTCTCTCTTCCTGAGATGCCTCTCCCTATCTCCTCCTTTAACTTTGAACACTTGTTTCCACCTGATCAAATCCATGAACTCATGCTGAATCCTTACCTTCATTGGTCTCAGTTTCTCTCCTGGACTGGCAAAGCTCTAGCTTCATTAAATTTTGTATTGTAGTGATTTTTTTATTTGTCTGGTTCATAGCTACTCCTCGCTCTCACAATTGCATTAGCCCATAATCTGTTTTCTGTGGCATGGATTTTCTCCTAATTTCTGCGGAGGATCCCTTACTCAGCGGGTACTAAACTCTAATTAAATGAAGGCCCAGTAGCCTCTGCCCAAGCTGAGGGAAGCCAGTCAACCAGTAATCAAGCCCCTCTTGTTCCCAGCCTAGTGGGTGGATGTTCCAGACACTGTACAGCTGAATGGAAGGCAGCTCCGACCTGTTAGCTGGTTATCTAGGGCAGTCTAATTGAGGTGGTAAAGAACCATCTATTAGAAGTAGATGGTATAAATAAAACAGTGGGGCATGACAAGCTAAGCAGGATGACTTCCCGACAGAATTGCTTTCTCTTGGTAGGTTTAACATTGCTGTAATGTCTGAAACCCCTTCTTTTTCTATCTATGATAACCAACTTTGTCTGAGCCAACCTCACAGTTTTCCAGTCTGCCCTTCCTTATTGCCATGGCCACTCGCAGTGGCCAGCCCTCCTGGTTTCATACCTGTGCCTCTGCAGCAGCAGCCTTTTGGTGTCAGGCTCTCGGGCCTCTTATCCATCCTGGACGCCAGCATCCCCAGGAAACACCAAAGTCCAGTCCGTGTGAGCTCCACACGTACTTCTGTGGCTCCCTGTTGCGCTGTAGGAAATCTATCACCTGGAGCCCTTTGCTGGCCTAGTCTCACCTTTTCTGGCCAACTTCAGATCTTTGGAGTCATTTCACTAAATAAATCAGTTGATGCTTGTTTGCCTGAATTGACTGTTACCTAGGGAAGCACAGTGATTACCACAGTAGCCCCGTTGTCTGCTCCTCAGTTTTAAAATGAATTTGTAACCAGGTGCTCCTTTTCTTTACTGAGCTTCTGGTATCAAGTTACTGAATTGCCATGGATGTTTTTAGGGTGCTATGGAGCTGATGAAACAGAGAAACAATACAGTTCTGTTAGCGCAAAATTGAGGGATTACCAGGGAACCAAACCAGTTGTAATCATAAAGTTTGCTTTCTGCTCTCCCTCTAGTGGGAAAGGCTCAAGTTTTCTTGGCCTGTTTTTTACCCCCTGAAAATGGCATCATTTGCTATTGATAGCTGGACATTTGACTGCAAGGCTGCTGTATTAGTCAGTCAAAGGGGTGCTGATGCAAAATGCCAGAAATTAATTGGTTTTCATAAAGGGAATTTATTTGGGGTGGTAGCTTACAGATACCAGACCATAAAGCATAAGTTACTTCCCTCACCAAAGTCTTATATTCACGTGTTGCAACAAGATGACTGCCGACGTCTACCAGGGTTCAGGTTTCCTGGGTTCCTCTGGGTTCAGCTTCTCTGTTTTCTCTTCAAGGTCAGCTATAGACTAAGAGGCTCTCTAGGCTTTGCCTCTCTCCACAAGGTCAGCTGTGGACTATCAGGGTCTGTCTCTTTCCCCAGAGCTCCAGCTTAAGACTTTAGCGTCATACTCCAAGATCAAAACTCCAACATTAAGAACCTTTGTATCAAAAGCTCCAACTCTGTCCTTTGCCATGAATTTTATCTGTGGGTCCCCAACCCACCAAGGGATGGGAACTCAACGCCCTAACAATGTGGCCCAATCAAAGCCCTAATCATAATACTATCATGCCCAGTAATCAACCAGATTACAAATATAATCCAATATCTATTTCTAGAATTCATAACTATATATAAAACTGCTATAGCTGCTTTGAGTGTAGAGAAGTGATTCCTAAGCAGGTGATGCTTCCGTTATTTATTTGGGGGCTTTCAAAATGAACATAATGTCTTAATTCTTGTATCTGCACTATTAAACTTTGTTTCTTTCTCAAATTTTAGATTGCCCTAGCCCGAACCTGGATACATCAAAGGACTCTAAATCAGGTAAAGGGTGAGATTAATGTTGGTAAATGCCCAAATAAAATTTTACAAAAGAACCAATTGATAGTAAGGCAAATTATGGTTTATTTTTCTGTGTTACTTGAGAAGACCGGAGTGATGGGCATGGCTTTCATCTTTCTACTTGAAAGAGTTGAATGAATTCTGAGGTTTTATGATGACCTAACCAAGAGAAATGAATGACTTTGAAGTCTGGCATTAAAGCTGTGCCTAGTGAAACTGCGACTTTATCTGCACAGGGTGGTCAGGCTGTTTTCTGGACGGACCCCATAGCCTGCCACAGGCTTCTCTGCGAGCCCAGTCAGCTGATGGAGACCTTGCCGGGGCACTCGAGTGAGGCTTCCTCGTGGGGCAGGTGGCTGAGTTGAACTCTGAAGGGTGAATTGGCGTGGACAAGGCAGAGGTGGGGAAAAGAGTTGTCTCACGTTGAGGGACTTGCAGGAGTCAGAGCCCTGATGTGAGAAGTGCTTCTAGTGACCGAAGGTCAGGTGATTGGAATCAGAGAGTGGGAAAGGGTGGCAGGGCCATAATGTGTCTGCAGAGGTAGGTGGGGCCGCATTGCATGGGCCCTTGGGGTAAAAACCCACTCTCCAAAGAAGATGTACATATGGCCAAAAAGCACACACACACAAAAACCCACAGTGAGATACCACTTCACACATACTAGGATGGCTATCATTAAAAAAAAAAGAAGACAGTAATACCAAGTGCTTATGAAGCTGTGGGAAAATTGGAATTCTTATACACAGTGGGAGTGTAAAATAGGGCAGCCACTTTGGAAAACAGTTTGGGAGTTCCTCAAATAAAATAGAGGTCCCATTTGACCCAGCAGTTCCACTCTTAAGGAAATACCCAAGAGAAATGAAAACATAGGTGTACACAAAATCTTATGTACACTAATGTTCATAGTGGCCCTATTCATAAGAACCAAAAGTTAGAAACAACCCATATGTCCATCAGCTGATGAATGGGTAGATGCCATATTATGGAGTATTATTCACCCATAAAAGGGAATGAAGTTCTGATATATGCTACAACATGGCTGGACCTTGAAAACATTATGGTAAGTGAAAGAAGCCAGTCACAGAAGGCCACTTATTATTATATGGTTCCATTTGTATAAAATGTCCAGAACTGACAGATGTATTGAGGCAGAAAGTAGATTATGGGTTGCTTAGGGCTGTGGGGGATGAGGGAATTGGGGTGAAGGGCGATAGCTAAAGGATACTGGAGTTTTTGGGGGGACAATGAAAATGTTTCTAGAGTAATTATGGTGATGGTTGCACAACTCTGAATATACTAAAAACCACTGCATTACACACTTTTAAGTGAGCGCAATGTGTGGTATGTGATTTATATCTCAACAAAGCTGCTACAGAAAAAAACAAGGAGTTCTTCCTGAAAAAAATAGTTTATCAACCGGACTTCTAAAAAATATATCTCCAGAAAAATCCTTATGCTTTTTTTAAAAATTGAAATGAGGTCTGTCTGTACCACCCCGCCCTCCTTCCCAGGCTTTCTGGCACTGTGGGCTTTCTGTGTACCTGACAGGTTCCTGCCCATCAGGGCAACGTGTTGTAGGTTGGAAGAGTTTTAATTTTATCTGGCAAGTTAAATGTATTTCCTCTTTTTCCTCAAGGTAGTTTTGCCCAAGTTTGCTGATAGCATAGGCCGTTGTTCTGGGGTTTTCAGTCTCTGAGTGGCAAAAGTGGAACCAACAGCCCTCACTGAGCGTGTGAAGTTATGCCAGACACCCTTCAGCTCTAAAGCTCAATAGGAAAAGTTGAGCTGTGGTTTTGTAACAGGCAGCCAAGTTGCAGATTAGCGTGGAATTGTGCAAGGATGGCTCGCCCCCAAGTTACCTGTGAAAGGAGGAGACGTCCTGCTGCCAGCAGGAAGTGTTTGTGTTGAAATGTGAGGGCTGATGTGCTTTGAATGCTGAGCATAGGCCAGCAGATGTATAATACAAATCAGCACACAGGGGTAATGTGAGAAAAAGCCTAAACCCGTGGGGTGGAGCCTTTTTAGCTGAATTAGGTGGGGGCAGGACTTGTCAAGGCTCAGGTGGTTTTTCTAAACTGAGTGCAGAACTCATGTGGCAGGAAGAGGTGCAGGTCAGGTCAGGGAACCCTGGGGGACAGACCGGAAAGAATATTCCCTGACTCGGGAGACTTGAATCTCTAGACTGTCCATGTGCCAGCTGGGCCCTGGGCCTCAGCAGAGTTGCAACTCCTACTCTCTGGTTTGTTGGTCAACTAACAGGGAGGTGAGGATGGTCAAATCACTACACCAGGGAACCGAGAGAGTTTACAACCGCAAGCAGGAGACTTGTATCCATCAGCCATGTGGGATCTAAGCCCCCTCTCAATTTAGAGGTGGAGTGGACATCGCCATCCCAGGGTCCTTAGGATGGAGGAATAAAATGTGGATTAGAGTGGACTTACTGGTATTCTCCTATAGAATTATTGTGACTCTAGCAATGGAAGAAACTGTATCATTGATGTGGAGACAGTGGCTGTGGGAGTTGCTGAGGGCAGGGAGAGGGAAGAAGAGGGGTGATATGGGGCATTTTCAGGACTTGGAGTTGTCCTGAATGATATTGTAGAACATTATATGTCCTGCCATAACCCACTGAATGGACTGGGAGAGAGTGTAAACTACAATGTAAGCTATAATCCATGCTGTGTAGCAGTGCTCCAAAATGTATTCACCAAATGCAGTGAACGTGCCACAATGATGAAAGAGGTTGTTGATGTGGGGGGTGGGGGGTGGGGTATATGGGAGCTTCATATTTTAAAAAATGTAACATTCTGTGTGGTCTGTGCATTTCTTTTTAAGACAATAAAAATATTAAAAAAAGAAAAAAGAAAACTCCCTGAGCCCTGCTGTCCCGGTGGACGGTGGGGAGTGGGCCGCTGTGCTTTAGGGATCTGTGGGTCTGTATTCTCCCCTCTGTCCGCCCCGGGCGTCTGCAGCCCAACACTGGGGTGGGGAGAGAGGAACATCAGAGGGGCTCCTCCGCGGGAGGACAGGGCCGGGCGCGGGGCCGGCCCTTCCCCCGGCTTGCCTGCTTGCAGATTCCCTCCGTTGCCTTTCTCATCTTGAGTTTTCTAAAGTAAGGTTTGTTTGGAGATGTAAGTTGAACTGCAGGGAACATAGCAAGAAGGGGATTTCTGGGATGCAAAAGGGCATGTCAGTGTGGCGCAGGTGGCACTTTGGAGTCAAAATGAGGAAATGAGGGAGGAGGCTCAGAGTTGGGGCATCGTGTGCCCATCGGCTCCCTCTAAATGAAGGTTATGCCGCCAGAGCTCGCGTTCGCACAAATATGAGAAGGGTTGGCCAGTTCCTATCATGGGGGTTTGGGAGTGCGCCCTGGGGGTATCCTGACCCAGTGACGATTGCTACCACTTTGCCCAGTGGTTAGTGTGGGCCAGGCCCTGGGCTCGTTATCTGCACGGATACCTTAATTACTCCTCAAACAGGCTGCAAGGCAGGAAATTGGTCCCCCCGGCCCCGGGGCTGCCCGTGCAGGGAGCAGAGGTAGACTCGCCTAGGACTCCTAGCTCCGAGCCAGCAGGAAGGGAAACCGCAGGGGTGGTCCCTGAGTCGGCGAGCTCTCTCTAGAAGTCGGGGGGCCTTGCTCTTCACCCCTGAGCACCCACTTGGAGGGACCATGGGTCTCCCAGAGACCAGAGGCGGGGGTGGGCCTCGCCTGGGGCCGGTCCAGGCAGGGTTGCTGTCCTGCTGGGCTCCCAGCCTGGGGAGGGAACCGGTAGAGTGAAGAGGGGCTGCCGGGGCCGGCAGCGTGGTACCCTGAAGTGTGCGTGCATCCATTTGTTCACTCATTTGCTCATTTATTGAGCATCCGTGTGGGGTAAGTGCCGAAAAGTCACAGTGACCAGGCAGGGCCTCAGTCCCCCGGGGCTCTCAGACCAGTATAGGGGATGGCGAGGGCTGGACCACAAAAGAGGCGCGGCTCCCTCAGGGCAGAGTGAGGCTTT
Organism: Dasypus novemcinctus; assembly: GCF_030445035.2. Taxonomy (NCBI): domain Eukaryota; kingdom Metazoa; phylum Chordata; class Mammalia; order Cingulata; family Dasypodidae; genus Dasypus; species Dasypus novemcinctus. The sequence goes on along the minus strand of NC_080676.1, from coordinate 30,322,348 downwards.
CGGAGGTGACATTTGGGCTGGGTTTTGAAGGGTACTTAGGAGCTCTTGTGCCTGAGTCTGGGCATCTATGAAAGCAGGGAGGAAAGTGAAGTGACAGTGATCCTGTGGTGTAGGTTTGGGGAATTTAAACAGGCTGTGGCTCAAGCAGTTGAGCTCCCATTTACCATATGGAGGACCTGGGTTCGATCCCTGGGACCTGGTAAAAAAAAGAAAAAAGGCATCCTAGACCTGCAAGGAGGGGCGCAGGCCCCTTTGCAGTAAAGTGATGCGCCAAAAAGATGACACAACCAAAAAAAAAAAAATAGGCTGGTCAACACGGGCTGATTATATCCAGTGGTTCTTAGCCCTGGTGGCACACTAGAGTCATCTGGGGGCTTAAAAAAATAACTGATGTGCAGGCCTTACCTCCCAGGCCAGTTAAATCTGAGCCTCGGAGGCAGGGCAGGATCCTGGGCATGAAAGCTCTCTGAGTGATTCCAGGGTCCAGGCAAGGCTGAGAACCACTGCCATGTGCCGCCAGCCCGGGAGGACGGAGGCCCCATCTTTTTTTTTTTTTTTGTCTTTATTTTTTTTAATATTACATTCAAAAAATATGAGGTCCCCAAAAACCCCCCATCCCCCTTACCCAACTCCTCCCCCCATAGCAGCAGTCTCCTCCGTCTTTATGAGACATTCATTGCATTTGGTGAATACATCTTTGAGCACCGCTGCACCTCATGGTCCACATCATATAGCCAACACTCTCGCACAGTCCACCCAGTGGGCCATGGGAGGACATACAATGTCTGGTAACTGTCCCTGCAGCATCACCCAGGACAACTCCAAGTCCCGAAAATGCCTCCACGTCTTATCTCTTCCTCCCATTCCCCACCCCCAGCAGTCACCATGGCCACTTTATCCACACCATTGCCACATTTTCTTCGGTTCCTAATCATAATAGTTCATGAATAGAATATCAGTAAGTCCACTCTAATCCATATTCTATTCCTCCATCCTGTGGACCTTGAAATGATTGTGTCCACGCCACATCTATATCAAGAGGGGGCTTAGATTCCACAGGGATGCTGGGTGCAATCCTCCTGCTTTCAGTTGTAGGCACTCTTGGCTCCCTGGTGTGGTGGTTGACCTTCTTCAACTCCATGTTAGCTGAGTGGGTGAGTGGGGTAAGTCCAATAAACCGAGTGTAGGAGCTGAAGTCTGTTGAGGCTCGGGGCCTGGCTATCGTATGGTCAGTCCAGAGATTCAGGTCACCTGGGTATATATTAAACTCCAGCACCAACTACAGTTCTGGTAAAAGGAACAGGAGAGGCTTGTGAAAAAAGATCACATCTGAGTCCAGCTCCATCACACAGAAACACAAACTCCAAAGAAGGTCCAACTGACATGGCACTGAACTCCATCTGCCATGACCATAGAACCTGTGGGTCTCTGTAGCCCTCAGAAGAACCAGTACCCAGGGTTGTATCTACTTTATCTGTCTCTGGGACTCTGCTGAGGTGTGCATAAGGGCAACCCCTCTGATAACCTCCTGGCTCTTTTTGGAGACTCATAGCCATATAAACTCATTTGTCCTTTCCATTTCCCCCTTGATTCAGGTGAAAAAGCATTTTTAACTCCTGGTATTATATGTAGACTGAGATATTCTGCTGGTCTGAGTTGACCCTTTTATTCAAGGTCATTTTCTAGTTACATCATCAGCTTGTACTTGGTAGTAATCCCTCTGTGCCAGGGAGGCTCATCCCTGGGAGTCATGTCCCACGCTGGGGGTAAGGCAACGCATTTACATGCTGAGTTTGGCTTTGAGACTGGCCACATTTGAGCAACACAGAGACTCTCAGGAGGTAACTTTTAGGCACCCTGCAGCTCTAGGCCTTGTTCTTATTTCAGGTGCACAGGTGTACAAGCATAGTCATTACTATCAAGGGCTCATTATTGGACCTTCATTCTTTTTTGGTCTTTGCTCTTGCACTTGGGGGATTGTTGCTGTTCCTTTAGGGACTGTGATAGAGCTCCCCTGGCTAGGAACTCAGCACTCCCTCAGTTGTTGTTTTTAATTATATCCACTATGAAAATATCCAAACATTTTTATGTACCCTGGATATATGCCCTGTAGAACTCCCTGCCAACCGTATGTCCCCTGTCAATAACATCCCACACCAGTATTCCTCTGCTGCCATTGTTGAACCTCTCTGTGATCCAAAACTTCCTGAAAAGTGAAGCCCAATATATTGCCAGGTTCCATTAATAGTAAAATGGAATATAGTGATGAGTATAAAGGTTAGATATAGAGTACATATTAATTTGGAAAAACTATGGTAAAAATAAATTGGGGTATCAAAAATTTAAAAATGCAAAAGCTTTGTTTTTGATGTTTTGCCTTCCATCACTGCAATGTGTTGCCCTGTATGCAAATGGTCAAGGCAACTACTTCCGTCTTTTCCTCAGTGTCTACATCCTATCTTTTTCTTTTCTTTTTTCTAATTATTAAGCTTATCTTCGCAAGAGTCTTGGATCACAGTAATTCATATATACAATATACAGTGCTCCCACATATCCAACATAACACCTTTTCCCTTCCACAGCAATAATCTTTGTACATATTCATACTGTATTCACTGAAAATGATGTACAGATATTGAGACAATAGCTTTCAAACAAGGTAATATTTGTGTTTACATTATGGTTTATATTTTAGACTATACAATTTTCTAAATTTTTAGTTATCTTATGTTTTACATTATGATTTACATTTTAGCCTGTCAGGAGGCCCCGTCTTAATACCTCAATTTCCCTGCACCTGCCCCTGCACAGGGGCTCACTCAGTCCTTCCCAATTGATCGGTCATCACCTGCTGATCGAACCACCCGTTAGTTAGGGTGCCTGCACCAAAGAGCACGGCCTAGGGAGCAGGCCCCCTGCTCGGATCCCAGTTCCAGGCTTACTCGAGGTGTGCGTGTGTGATCTTGAGATCAGCTTACCTCCCTGGAGACCACGACTGTTAAATAAGTAGATGACTGCAAAGCAGTTAGAGCAGCGCCTGGCACATAGGGAGCACTCAAAAAGGAAAAAAAAAAGCTGTTACTGTCATCACTATTGTCAAGTCTCCCCTTCCTCCATGTAACTATTCCAGTCCTGGGTTTGGGAGGGGGGGTGGCAGTAGTAATGTGGAGGAAGGGAGAATAGTGCCAATAGCTTTCCGTGTATTGACCGTTTATTCCTGCCCCTGAGTGGAGGCTCAGGCTGCGCCAGGGAACCTAAGAGGAGCCCCTGAGGAGCAGCAGGGGAGGGGGGAGCGTGGTCCAGGCAGTACTGCACAGGGGGCACCTTGGGGAGCTTTGCCAGCAGATGTCCAGGGTGCCCCACAGGTTTGGGAGCAGGTGAAATGTCCTCCAAGCTTAGAACAAGTGAAGGAGGCTGGGAGTGGGGCCTGGGGAGTCTGTAATTTGGGTGGGATGGCAGAGGAGCAGAAAGACAGGGTGGGGCACCCAGAGAGGTGGGGGAGAACTGGGGGAGACATCTTGGAGGGGCATTGGGCAGGAGGGTGGCGTCAGCACCGTTTCCTGTGGGGGCTGAGGGACTTGGGGATTAGCAGAACTTTGGGAATACCAGAAAGCCTTTTATTTATTTATTTATTTGCTTATATATTTATTTGAGGTCCTGGGCCTGGGGATTGACCTTGAACTCAGGACCTCACATATGGAAAGCTGGTACCCAACCACTGAGCCACATTGGCTCCCCTGATTTGGTTTTTTTGGTTCTTGATTGTTTTTTAGTTTGTATTTTTTAGGAGGCATGGGGAACCGATCCCGGGTCCTCCTATGTGGGAAGCAGGCACTCAACTGCTTGAGCCACATCTGCTCCCCAGGGAGCCATTTTGAATGAGTTTTGGGAAGCAAGAAAGATGGCAGAGGGCTGAGGCACTGAATTGGGGGTGAGGAAGTAGAGAGGGCAATCCAGGGGGCCACTCTTTCAAGAAACACTTGAGGGAAGTGGATGTGGCTCTGCCTATCCTGCAGGAGGACCTAGGTTCGATCCCTCGGGCCTCCTGGTGAAAAAGATGAAGAGCAAGCTTGCCCGTGCGGCAAGCCAGTGCCTGCATGGCAAACCAAGTGCCCGCGCGGTAAACCAAGTGCCCACGCGGTGAGCGAGTGCCTGTGTAGTGAGCCGAGTGCCCACATGGTGAGCCAAGTGCCCACACAACTGGCTGCGTGGTGAGCCACTCCCTGTGTGGCGAGCCAGTGCCTGCGCCGTGAGCCAAGTGCCCGCGCGGTGAGCCATGCCCGCGCAAGTGAGTCATGCAGCAAACGATGACACAATAAAAGAGAGATGAAGGGGAGAGTCAAGGTGAAGCACAGCAGACACCAGGAACTGAGATGGCAAAAATGACAGGGAACCTTTCTCCACATCAGAGGTCCCTAGGATCAAATCCCAGTGAATCGTAGAGGAGAAAGATGAGAAGACAAGACAAAAAGAGAAATAGAATAGACACAGAAGATCACCCAGCAAATGGGCACAGACTGCAAAAACAGCAGGACGGGGGCGGGGTAGGAGAAGAGAGAAAACAAAAAAAAGAAGCAGTTGAATAATCTGCACTGTTTGTCCTATGCAGTGGAGTTTACACTGCAGAATTCTCCTGCACTGTTTTAACACTGGACCCTGTGAATCTTGTGTCGGAGGCACGATGGGAGAAGTAGGAGCAGGTCAAGCCTGGATGGAACTTGAGTGATACCAAATAAAATTATTGTAGCCAACGTCTTCATTTGAGTTCATAAGCAAAATATTTTATTCTTTGAGTTCATAAGCAAAATATATGATTAAAATATATTTCATCTGTGTCCAGAAAGAATATGCCTCTTTTATGTAAGTCAGACCTATTTTAGACTCAATAAGAATTGATGAAAAGAAGAAATTGGTTGACTGTTAATATTTAATAATATGTATGATTTTAAAAAAGAGTTCTGTTTTATTTTGACTTCATCTTCTGGCATATGTTCTTATTTAGGAGCAGATAGCAGTTCAGAGAGCAGTTCTGAAAGTGAATCTGGTAAGTAATACATATATGTATTTCTTTAATTATAGAATTATAATCAAACGTGAACCTTTATTTTTATTCTAAAACATTGCACCCATCATTTATTAATTGCTTGAGGACATTAATCATTACAGTTTCGAAGAGTTCTGAAAAAGAGCTAACATGGTAAGTAATTTTTAATTGGCAAGCAAAGTGTCAAAACAGGATGAACAGAAGAAAAACAGGAAATGGTTGCTATTGGTGAAAGGCAAACATTTTACCTATTCTCCCATTAGCCAGTGTTTTCCCTTGGTTGTCATAGGAATGTCTGATTTAGGTTGTTTTCTTTTTGCAGAAAATGAGGAGCCAAAATTAGAAAAAACAGGTGAGTATATCCTTTCTCTGAATGTTTTCTTCTGTTGCTGAAAGGAGAAAAGAGAGGGATAGCCTTTGGATTTTTAAGTTGCAAGTTGCTTGTTCATTTTCTTTTTCTGTGTAAAATTGAGTTAAGTGTTAGGAGGCTTCTAAGCATTTTGAAAATTTGAGCTCACCATCCTTGGAATATAAGACACATGTTCTCTTGGTCTGCATTGATAATAAGAGTCTACATATGCAATTCTGCTTTTAATTGTTTCCCTGAGGAGAAAAGATTGACCCGCCAAACATAATCTGCAGTTTTGCCGCAAGCTGCTTTGGCTTCCTTCCGTGTTGGTCACTGCTCGCAGATTATCTCAGAGTAAATTACTTGCTGCTGAAAATGTGCCATTTGTGGTTTAAAGTTTCTGATGTTCTGTTTTGGTTGTTGGTAATGTGTTCAGAACAACTTGAGTATGAGACCGATTTAAAGGCACAGATTCCAAATATAAAATACAGCTTCTGTGCAAAGTTTTATGAATGACTCATGTTTATGTTTTTTTTTTTTTTTTTTTTTTTATTTTTATTTAATTTCCCCCCCTCCCCTGGTTGTCTGTTCTTGGTGTCTGTTCGCTGAGTCTTGTTCCTTTGTCCGCTTCTGTTGTCGTCAGCGGCACCTGCTTCTGTTGTCGTCAGCGGCACGGGAAGTGTGGGCGGCGCCATTCCTGGGCAGGCTGCACTTTCTTTTCATGCTGGGCGGCTCTCCTCACGGGCGCACTCCTTGCGCGTGGGGCTCCCCCACGCGGGGGACACCCTTGCGTGGCGCGGCACTCCTTGCGCGCATCAGCGCTGCACATGGCCAGCTCCACACGGGTCAAGGAGGCCCGGGGTTTGAACCGCAGACCTCCCATATGGTAGACGGACGCCCTAACCACTGGGCCAAAGTCCGTTTCCCTCATGTTTATGTTTTAACTGATTTCATTTTACTGTGTGATTTTTCCAGTTTCTTCTAACCTGTTCTGCCCATGAACATGAATTCTTTACAAGGCAATCAGAAAGCTTCTTTATAATACTCTGAAATAATGAAGTATATCCCCCCAGAAGTTCCTTCTGTGTTTAATCTAATTGTCTCTGCAGTTTCCCAATGGGGAGCCTGTGGAGGTAATTGTCCGCTCCTTGCAATCATGTTATGTGTTGGTAAGAACCTGTAATTATCTCTGCATCACATTCATATAGATACCACATTGTGATACCCATAAGGAAAAAAATGTGTGCCAGTCTTCTCCCAGCCCCACATCCTCTTCATACGGTGTGGATTATTTTATCCTTCAAAATGGGGTCAGAGCTCCAGCCTCCATAGACTGGCCAAAGAGAGAAATGAAATTAGAGTCGTGTATTGGAATCAGGTTTCTGATGTCATGTCTGGCTAGTAATGGGCAGATTGCCCTGGGGACACCAAGTCCAGACAGAGAACTGTCGTGGGCCAGAAACAGGCAGGAAACACAGGTGCCTGGGAGTCAGCGAGGCCCAAGATGAGGCTGGAGACTCAGGTCAGTGCGGTCAGAAGGACGCGTGCGGGCAGGGCGGCTGGCTCCGGGCCGCTGTTGGGTGAGACACTCAGGTTGGCAGCAGGTGCTCTGACATCGGTGGGTAGACGAGGAGCCACAGGGGCACCAGGGGGCGTGGGGGAGGGTCTACCTTTCCCCAGAGTTCCTTCTCTTTGTTAAAAGGACTGTCATCATCCATGTTGGAAGATGAGACCCGAGAGTTACCCTTCCACCCGCCCAGGAGCCTCTCTTCTCAGGTCTGGTCGAGCAGGGCCACGCGGGGACGCTTGCTTTTCGGTGGGCTGGCAGGCGGATGCAGGCCCACCCACCTTCCTCATGATTAGATGTTCCTTGCACTGGAAACCTTCTGTCTCCTAGGCCAGACTTGAGCCCTGAGGTCTCCTGAGTCATTTGAGCCGAGGGAAGCGATGGTTTAGGTGTTGGGGGTAATTGCATTAATTTCTCTGCTGTGGCTGGAACTTTTGGTCAAGGAACATGCATTTGCCAGCCCGTTAGGACGGTATAACCTCTTTTTCTTTCTCTGCTCTCAAGGGAGATGACAAGAAAGAAAAGCATGAAGTGTGAATAAGACACAGTGTAGATGTACAGGCATTAAACACTTTGGATTTTTGTCATCCTGTATAGGGCAGTGGCTGAAGAAACAGGATTGGAGGGCTTGTCCCGTGTAGGACTGGTGTAGTGTTGTAGGACCTTCAGCTCTCCAGTGGCCTGAGCCTGGGACTCTGAATACTTTTGTGTTTACTTGTCACTTCATCTTGGAGGCTCTTCTTTTAAAGCTGGCTGCCTCTTGAAGCCCCTGTTACTGCCCATCACCACAGTAAAATAATAATCAGTAACGATTAGGTAACACTCACTGAGACATGGTCCCTACCTGGATTATATTACATTGGTGCAAAAGTAATTGCACTTTTGCATTGTTTAAATTTGCCACTTGATAGTGGCATACATTCTTAAATCAATGTGGTAATGTTATAACATTTTAATGTGCATTTCTCACTTTATGTTATTTTGCTAATGACATTACTTGCTGTTTATTTTATATTTATTTTAGACAATGGAATGATGTTAGACAGCAAATTCGAGCTATTTTCATATTTGAGTTCAAAATGGGTTGTAAAGCAGTAGAGACAACTTGCAACATCAACAATGCATTTGATCCAGGAACTGCTAATGAATGCACAGTGCAGTGGCGGTTCAAGAAGTTTTGCAAAGGAGAAGAGACCCTGGAAGATGAGGAGAGTAGTGGCTGGCCGTTGGAAGTTGACAACGACAAACAGAGAACAGTGATTGAAACTGATTCTCTTAAGCTACACGAAAAGTTGCCAAAGAACGTAGCGTCAACCATTTTTTAGTCATTCGGCATTTGAAGCAAATTGGAAAGGTAAAAAAGCTTGATAAGTGGGTGCCTCATGAGCTGACCAAAAATTTTTAAAAAATTGTCATTTTGAGGTGTCGTCTTCTTTTATTCTATGCAAGAACAGTGAACCATTTCTTGATCGGATTGTGACATACAACAAAAAGTGGATTTTATTCAACAACTGCGATGACCATCTCAGTGACTGGACTGAGAAGAAGCTCCAAAACACTTCCCAAAGCCAAACTTGCACCAAAAAAAGGTCATGATCACTGTCTGGTGGTCTGCTGCCGGTCTGATCCACTACAGCTTTCTGAATCCCAGGGAAACCATTATATCTGAGAAGTATGCTCAGCAAATCGATGAGATGCTCCAAAAACTACAACACCTGCAGCCAGCATTAGTCAACAGAAAGGGCCCAATTCTTCTCCATGACAACACCTGACTGCACATCACACAACCAGTGCTTCAAAAGTTAAATTAATTGGGCTGCGAAGTTTTGCCTCATCTGCCAAATTCTCCTCACCTCTTGCTAACCAGCTACCACTTTTTCAAGCATCTTGACAAATTTTTGCAGGGAAAACACTTCCATAACCAGCAGAATGAAGAAAATGCTTTCCAAGAGTTTGTCAAATCCTGAAGCACAGATTTTTATGCTACTGGAATAAGCAAACTTTTTTTCTCATTGGCAAAAAATGTGTTGATTGTAATGGCTCATATTTTGATTAATAAAGATGTGTTTGAGCCTCGTTATAATGATTTAAAATTCACGGTCCAAAGCTGCAGTTCCTTTTGCACCAACCTCATAACTTGTTTAATGTTCTCAGCAACTCCATGGAGATGGTATTGTTCTAATCCCCACTTAACAGACGAGCAAAGTGAGGCCGAGAGGCTTAGTATAGCTAGAGAGCCCAAGCTCTTTCAACTAGTGCCCAGTGTAGGTGCTGGGAAAATTCATTGCTGTTCCCTTGTCATCTTCAGTTTTGTATTATGGAAATCTAATCATTCCATAATAGTCATTTAGCATTTCCCAGGCCCAGGGATACAGTCTTCCTGAAGTGTACATTCTAGTGGGGAATGAGAAGGCAGCAGAGAGACCAAAAAACGTAGTCTATCAGGTGGGAGCCAGTGCTCTGAAGGAGAACGAACCAGAGGTGGAGGGGCGAGTGGGGGTGTCAGAAAAGCCTCTGAGAAGGTGACCTTGGAGCAGAACCCAGAAGAAAGTGTGGGCCAGCATGAACACTTGTGGGAGGCGGCAGTCAGTGCAAAGCTCCTTTGGGAGGACCGTGCTTTTCGTGTGGAAACTGGAGGGTGGTGAGTGAAGGAAGGTTGGTAGGAGATGAAGCAATAGGAAGCCTTGAGCGATATTGGGGGGGCCTCCCTGTGCTAGACAAGAGACAGTTACCCAGTTTAAATAGGCCCCAAATCAGATGCTAATTCCTTTCTTAGTTCCAAGCTGATCTCTCTCTAGCTGGATAGGAGCTTGGAGGCTTGATGCCAGCCGTGCTGTGGGTCTTGGGGATAACGAGACTCCAGCTTAGTTCTGGGCCTTCCTGTCACCGTAAATGACTCTTCAGTGGGGGCTGCAGCTCGCCAGGCAAGACGCCGCCCCCGTGGTGAGCAGCTCTAGGAAGGAGCCGGCCTGTGACCACCTGTGCCCTTAAACCCGCTTTGTCTCCACAGATGGCGCCCTCGGAGAGCCTGGCACCGAGGAGTCGTCTGCTCAGGGTAAGGAGGCGGCGTGCTGGCCCTCCTGCTGCTTTCTGCCCTGCTCATGCTGGGTGTGAAAGGGGGACGCGGGGACTGTTTGGGTCAAAGGGTGAGGAGAGAGCTTTTGAAAGGACTAGGTGAGAATTAGGTGCTGAAATGGGAACCCGAAACAGAAGAGTCACCTGCAGACTTGCTTTCACCAGTCAGACCTGAGTGAGACCCACAGCGTGATAACAGGCCATCGAAATAATTCACTGAGATGTTTAAAGGTGTGCTTGAAAGGTGCTCGTGGTTGTGAAGCCAGAGGCGGGTGTAGCAGGAGTAGGGGTGTTTACCCAGTGATGGATTCGTACCAGTACATGTGCGACGATATCTTTTACAGCCGAAGAGCGGGAGGATAAAGATTTGCCCACATGCCATTTTGATTCAGGTATAAACATGCACTTTACAAACTATTCTTTTAGACGCCAGTATCGATGAGGTGCATGTGGTTTTTGAATTTTGTAATCTGGGCATATCTTAGTTATTTATTAAATTTTAACTGACGATGCCAATAGCATTCATATACATAACACTTTTTCTCTATCTTTTAGAATTTGATAAAATCCAATCTCACTGTGCACACTGTAATGCTGAAAATGTAAGTATTTCTAATTATAAAATAAAATTCTCCAACTTGCCTTATTTAAGAAAACAACCATACTTACTTACTTCTTACGTATATACTTTTCTTCCCCCAGAAACACCATGAACAAGTGACCCCCAGGCTCCTTTCTCAGGGACAGTTTTTGTAAGTAATTGTGACTACAGAAGACTTAATATCATCAGTAGTTTATTTCTTTGTAAAAATAACCTCAATAGGAAAAACAAAAACAGGATAGCTGTCATATCTTACGTAATTACTTTCTTTTTTCTTTTAAATATCATGCACCTTCAAAGTGTTCCAGTGTCTCCTTAGTGCTTTTGAATGAAATTGAAAACAAATAATTTTAAGAAGCCCTCTTCCAACCCAACCGTGGAGACCCCCATTTACTAGTAAACAAGTGCTTTATTCGTCCGATGCAGGCTGAAGGTGGACATGGAAGGAGTTTACCAGTGCACAGAAACTGGCCTGATATTTGAGGTTAACAGGAAAGTGGACATCAAATACTGCGTTTTGTCTTGGAGCAAATATGCAGACCTTGTTGTGAAGCCCTGGATTGTTGGCGGACCCTTGTTCGATATTAAATGCGACCCAGCCTCTCTCACCTCCATTCAGTTTCCACATTCCCTCTGCTTGGGTTGTAAGTACTTATTTGCTAAAAGTTAGTGTGATTAGTGTGTGCGCGTGTGTATGTGCAAGAGTATGCGTGCAACCCACACAAAGCCGGGAACGCTAATCCACTTCGATATCTTCATAGACCGTGACGCCAACATGACCTTCAAAGTCTTTCACGTTAAAAGCTCTGGGGCCACCTTAGAATATACGGTGGATCACTCTGCGACCCATGTCAAGTGGCACGTGAGCTCTCTGTCTCCCGTGGGACCCGTTCTCCAGAGCGAAGAAGCAGTATACCACCACGGGGCCGTGATTCTGTACAAAGTCATTGACTGCAACCCGTCCTTGTCTTTTCGCGTCTACATAGCGACCAATAACGAGTCCTTCATCAAGGTAAGGCTGATGAACGCGGGTAATAAATGTTGGAGACTTTGCGTTCCGACGTGTCAGGGGATCCAGCCCGCCCCCTCCCCCTCCCCGTCCCACTATGGGTTCCACTATAGGTCCCACAATGGGTCCCATCAAAGGTTGCAGGATCAGTGCGGGGCATGTGCCGAGTCCCCAGACCCACGGGGCGTGGTTGCTTTTCGTGGAGCCGGGGTTGAGGAGACGACAGATGGAGGAATACTCTTCAGGGGTGGGGGTGGGCAGACCAGCAGACCTGGCCTGGAAGAGCACCACCTGACTGTTCAGCTTACGCCATCTGTTTTTCACACTCGTTGGCAAAATGTTTTCTGGGAACCAGCATCGGTATCAACTGGGAGCTTGTTTTAAAATGCAGAATTGTAGCTGCACCCAAGACCTACAGAATCAGAACCTGTAACAGGCAGGATTCCCAGGCGGGTCATCAGCACCTGAGCATATAGAAATGCTACTCTGGAATCCACAGGGGAATATTTGAGGTCTTTGGGTTAAGTGTAGGGTTACTTTAAGTTTCTCTTTGGCTGAAAGCTCCTCAAATAAGACGGATGTCCCAGGTTAACTTATTTTAGGGCGAATTATTATTATTGTTATTTTGATAAAAACTGACCTATGGTTCATTGGTTTAACATTCTGGGTTTCATAGCAAGGCAGTGTGACTTGAGAGAAGGTAGTTTTGAGAATCATATGGAACCAGTTTTCTAGACTATTGAATAAAGCTGTAATGTTTTGTCCATTTTAAAAACTTGTATATAAAATAGAACAGTGGTAATTGAATCTCTTTATGTTTTTACCTTTCTCCTTGCCAGCTATCAGTACAGTTGTGATGGGTGTAGAAGTGATTGGGGAACTGAAATAAGCAAAGTAGACAGAAACAACAGTTACTAAAAATTATACTTTCAGATTTGCACTCAGACTTTGACATGGATTTAAAAAAATAAGCATTGGACCCATAATAATTTGTACTAGTAGATGAGTTGTCATTTTGTAAATTACAGAATTTACATCAAACTTCTTCTCCTAATGTTATTTTTTTTAAAGATTTATTTATTTATTTATTTATTTATTTCCCCTTCCCCTCTACCCCGATTGTCTGTTCTCTGTGTCTATTTGCAGTGTCTTCTTCTTTGTCCGCTTCTGTTGTTGTCAGCGGCACGGGAATCTGTGTTTCTTTTTGTTGCATCATCTTGTGTTAGCTCTCCATGTGGGCGGCACCATTCTTAGGCAGGCTGCACTTTCTTTCGCGCCAGGCGGCTCTCCTTACGGGGTGCACTCCTTGTGCGTGGGGCTCCCCTGCACGGGGACACCCCTGCGTGGCAGGGCACTCCTTGCGCGCATCAGCACTGTGCGTGGGCCAGCTGCACACGGGTCACGGAGGCCTGGGGTTTGAACCGTGGGCCTCCCATGAGGTAGACGGATGCCCTAACCACTGGGCCAAGTCTGCTTCCCTCCTAATGTTTTTAGGTGGTAGTATTTCCTTTGCTTTAAAAATAAGTTATGCTGGTTATGATTAACAATATATTCACGTTAAAAGTCTTAAACAGTAGGTTTTTTTAGTTTCTTCCTAAGAAGGTAAAAATGTGCTTCCTGCAATCTCGTTGAAGTTAACACTTTTCATTGGGAAACGCTATTTCAAAGACGGTGTCTTAGTTTGCCAGGGCTGCTGTGATAAATAGTACACACGGTGGACTTCAACAACAGACACGACTGTGGGGCCAGCCCGTGCGTTCTGGAGCGCGCAGCGTTCTGGCGATGGCCTTCCAGCGGCTCCCCGGCACTGGAGCCTGTGTCTTCCCGTCTCCTCTGCCACCTGCTGGCTAACTCTGCCTGGGTTTCCTCTGCTTCTAGGCACTTGCGCCCCTTTGGAGGAAGGCCCACCCTGGCTAGTTGGGCCTCCTCCAGATAGGATCTTCAAAGGTCCTCTGTCCAAATGAGGCCGCTCCCATGGCCGAGGCTCGGGGCTTGAACATGTCCTTGTGGGCGGCACAACTCAGTCTACCACAGGTGGCACCCAAAGAGTCCCTTCTGAGGGGTAATTAGCACAGATTCAGAATAAGTACTGCTCCTCGATGAGATTGGTGTTTTTAAAAAAGAAATAACTACCCGTATTTCACGGGAAGCTGGGGTAAAGAGCCGATTATATCAGTAAACACAGAGGAGGATACCACCGAGAACAGTAGGGAGAATAGCATGGTGAAGGTATCCTTCCTGGCTCAGGTTTTGTTTTTACAGCCTTCTTCTTGGGCTGACTTTTCCTATGTAGGAGAAGTTTTCCTTGAACTTTGCCTCCAGGAAACCTAAATTTCAAATTCAGCTTCATGGGAAGTAGATGTGACTCAACCGATAGAGCATCTATCTACCATATGGAGGGTCCAGGGTTCGATCCCCAGGACCTCCTGACCCTTGTGGTGAGTTGACCCACGTGCAGTGCTGCCACATGCAAGGAGTGCTGTGCCACTCAGGGGCACCCCTGTGAAGGGGTGCCCCACACACAAGGAATGTGCCCCTCAAGAAGAGCTGCCCCGCGTGAAAAAAGCGCAGCCTGTCCAGGAGTGGCGCCGTGCACACAGAGAGCTGACGCAGCAAGATGACGCAACAAAAAAGGAGATGCAGTTTCCCAGTGCCACTGGATAATGCAAGTGGACACAGAAGGACACACAGCGAATGGACGTAGAGAGCAGACAACATAGGGAAAGGGGAGAGAAATAAAGTGAATCTTAAAAAAAAAAAAATTCAGCTTCACAGCTGCGTCGGGCCAACAGTGACTTTAATCTCATGGTGGCATTTGAACAATACATGTACTGCCAGTGTCCCCTCTAGGGCCAAGTCAGAGGGGTAACGGTGAAGATAAGGGTGAAAATTACATGAAGCGCTGCACAGAGAAACCCTAAGTGGGCTGGAACTGTCTCTGGTAAGCGAGGTCCATTCTGTTCACATGGAAGGCACAATTAGCACCAATGGAAAATGCTAGTGCAGATTTAATCTTCTCAAATCCTTTAGAAGAGAGTTGCTGGTGCCGCACAGGGTACATGCTTTGCTTTTGGCTAGGGTGTTTTTGCAGAGGGACCTTTGGAGAGCCAGGAGCCTGAGGTGCAGATCAGAAGTACCTCGGCACTTGTTTTTGGAGCCCCCTGCACGTCACTCCATTGCTGCCCTTTTCTAGAAGGAATGATGATAAAGCAATCTAGCAGATGCCTTGCTTGGATTCTTAGAGTTTGTAGTCTTTGCTGGTGAATTTCACAACTCTAACCTATTTCATTCAACCTGCAGGACATTTCCAAGTCTGTAAAGCACTCCTTTAAGAAATTCATGAAAATCGACAAGCCTCCTGTTTGCCAGAAGTTATTGCAGAATGGGAAAAAATATAGACTGATCAGTGAACCAGAGGCTGAAATTACCCCAGAGGTACATATTTTAAAAACCAACTTGGATTAGAGGCTGGGATGTATATTTCTTAGATACGGCATTATTTTTAAGTTTCAAAATTATAATGCATTTCATTCTCATTTTCCATTTCCCTCTTAAAAGAAGGCAATTGTTTTTGCTAAACCTGTAGCTTATTTAAAAATGGGGTGTTGGATTTTAGGATTAATCTGCAACCATTGCAAAAGTAGACCATCCAATCTTTTTTCCCTTTAAAAAGTGTTTTAAATTTTCTTGAATTTAATTCCTCCAAACAGTGTTAACTTCAAAGGAATAAAAAACTTAAGTACAATTTTAAATCGCACAGAGCATTAAAGGGTAATAGGAAGGAGTTGCTAAGATATTGAACTTTTCTTACAAGAAGGCATTTGCAAGAAGGAAAAATACATGTTGAATGTGTGAATCCACCGAGGACGGGGACTGAGATGGTCCCAAGAGTTCTTTTCTTACAAAGATGACTACGGAGTATTTTAAATGTCCAGTTCTATCCGTAATTGTGTCCCGTCAGGCAAGTCTCTTAATCATATTTCTGACCTGCACAAAGGGGCTAATCTCGCAGGATTGCTTACAGAACAAATACGGTAAAGGTTTTGGGATGCATTGAAAGTTGTAAAACTTTGTGCAAAATTGGGCTTCCTTATTAGTTTTGTACTGTTAGTGGTTTGTTTAACAGACAGTTATTAAAAGCGCCAGTTGCAAGTCAGCCCTGGGCTCAAAGCTAAGAATTTAAAAATTAGTAGGTCACACGTTTTTTTCCTCAAAAGATTCCAAATTAGTTGGAGAAACAATGCACAAACCCAAAGCGCGGTGGGTTTCCAGGAAGGCAGACGCTTGTTTCAGGCTTGAAGGGTGAAGGACTCAATGGGAAGGGAAGGGCTCTCCTAGAAGAGGAACCCCGAGTGCATAACTGTGACAAGGGGTGTGCAGCTCAGCGCTGGGGGAGTTCAGCGAGTGGGGCCATGGGGGATTTGGAAGGTGAGGCTGCGCTAGGGCGTCGAGTTGACTTTATAGGCTCTTAGGTCCTCTGAAGGTTGTGAGGATAATGGTGGAGGTTTGGAACAAAAAGAGAAAGAGAGCCAGTGGGGACCTTATAACGGGGATGCCTAGTACAGTTAAGCGATTTTTTAAAAAAATGCATTTTCCCCTCAAAGTTGCTAGCTAGTCTGGAGAGGAACAGAGGCGGCGCCGGTGCAGTCAGTGTGGTGGTTAAGGACGCACACTTTGGAGACAAGGTGTGGGTTCAAATCCCAGTTGCACCTCTTCCTAGGTGTTGACTTGGACAAGTTAATAAGTTTCCCTGAGATTCTTTATCCGTAAAATGGTGATAAAGGGTTTGTCAGGGGTTGGTGGCATTCAGGGAGGAAATGCAGCTACACTGCTGAGCATAGTTCTGTAAATGTTAAATCAGCTCCAGACTGGAGAACGATCTAAGCAAAAGATGGTAAGGGAGTTTTAAAGAACGTCGGAAAAGGTGGCTGATGAGTGAACACATGTTAGAGCTTGAAACATTGATATCAGGAGAGGGCTGAACAATTAAGTTTAGAAACAGAGTCAAGGGACTGGAAGCCTCAAGGAAGTAGAAAACCAGGTTAGAGTAGGGAGCGCTAGAAGCAAAAGGAAAAAAAAGTGTGATTGAAGGGTGGAGTGGGATTTCTAAGGTCAAAATTTCACTTAGCATTCAAGGAAGCACTAACCCCTTTTAATCATCATCATTCTTGATCTTGCTTGACATTTTATGTTGTCAGCTAATGAAACTTTTTAATTTAAAAAAATCCCTTCTTTTAAAGGAAATTGAATTTGTTGATGGTTCACTCTTAAAATTGAAAAGTTACATTGAAGTGTATTTGGAGCAACCAGTGGAGTTTAAATTACTTTTAGTTGAAATGGATTCCGAAGAAATTGTATGGAAAGCAAAACTGAGAGAATGTAAGTGTTTTGTGTCTTGAATGGAAACTTTACTTTGGGGAGGGAGATGGGCAGGAGAGCAAAAATACACAGTGATTGTCTGACTTACCGCTATAACATTAAAAAATGTGAGTAAGAAAGTAAAAGTCCCAGCTACTAGAAGAGCAATGCTGGCTGGGGGCTTTGCAAGCCCCAGCCCCACTCCCTGAAGGGGGTGAGTGTGGGGAGGCTTTGGGCACGGTCAGGGCCACCTACCGGTGGGGTTGTACTTGTTAGTTTTCAACTGCTCAGAGTTTGGGATCTTTGATATTTTAATGTGAGTGCATTAGTTCGTAGGGATACTGTAACAAGCAGGGGGCTTAAAACAACAGAACTTGACCATCTCGTGGTTCAGGAGGCCAGAAGTCCAAAATCAGGCGTCCACATGGCCATGCTCCCTCAGGAGAAACCTTCCTTGCCTCCCCGCGGCTTGTTGGTTTGCGGGCAGTCCTCGACAGCTCATCGCTGCTGCTATCAGCACAGCATTCTCCCCTGTGTGTGTGTATCTCCTTACAGGGGCTCTGGTCTCTTTGAATTACGCCCCACCCTCATCCACTTTGACCTCATCTTAACTAATACCATCTGCAATTAGCCCGTTTCCAAATAAGGCCACGTTCTAAGGTACTGGGGGTTAGAACTTCCACCGGATCTCTTTGGGGAACACCATTCAGCACACAACAGTGAATTAGTGGTATTGAGTGGTATTGATCAGGAGTAGATGTGCATTCTGGCTAATCACATTTCTGATTTATTCGATCCTAACTGCTTGGGTTTCAACTTCTAGCATGTGCTCTGTGTGATTAAAGCTTTGGTGTGTGACTGCATTTCCCCTGCTTAAAATTAGGTGTGGGAAGCCGCCTGGCAGCCATGCCTTTGCCATCCTCCCCTGCCCTGGCAGAAGCTGGAGAGGGCTGGAGCCCATATGGACTCTGACAGTGGCTTGGTGGGGATACCAGATGGCCGCTCTGGCCTCCCACTGCAGAGCTGAGCTTGACCTCTAGAGTCTGTTTGAAGGAAATTATTAGAACAACAGACACACATATAGTGGATGCATTTTGGAGTCAAAAGGGTGGCAGAAACGGTGGGTTGAGAGTAAGGTCATGTGGGTCCCTGTTCCAGCCCTGAAATTCGCCCGCTCCGTGTGGGGCCATGGGCAGGTCTCAGCCTGCTTGGTGCTGCAGTGCCCTCGTCTGCTAATGGCACCAAGTCCCTCCCCCAGTGCCACAGGTTTGTAGTAGAAATTGTTTGTTTTTACCTCATTTGCATTTGGATGATGATACTTGAGCTCATATACTACCACACATAATCCATTGTTGACTCTGATATCATTCCAAAAGCAGCACAGGGGGTAAGTGCCAATAGGAGAACATTAAAACAGATTTTAACCCAGCCTTCTATTCCTTCTGTCCTCTAGAGTTTTGATTTTGCTGCACAAATGTAGTAACACCAAGAACCCATTAAGGGTGGGAGGGTATATGGGGACCTCATATTTTTTGAATGTAACATTAAAAAAAAAAGACAAATTAAAAAAAAAAAAGAACCCATTAAGTATTCTCTAAGTCCCTTAATTGTCTGAACAACATTTGAGTCTGTTCAATTGGTTTTCCGTGGGCAAGTAAATTTGGTAAATACTGATGATGGCGGAAGGAGTGCTGTGTGAGATAGTCATGCATTTATGTCTTTCTTTCCAAGATGCAGGGTTATGTTCAATAGAATCTATATTTCCTATCATGTCTTTACACTCTCAAAATGAAACGAAACCCAGTTTAGTAATTTTGGAATTCTCAATCCTTCTAGTTTAAGGATGAGCCCCTTCTATTCATGTGATTGATCTTATTCTCAATATTAGACCCTTAAAACCAGTTCAAAACAGGCCTCTGTCCAAGATAAAATTATCTGCACATAAAGAGTCAGTTATCTGCACATGAAGAGTCCTGATTGGAACTTTGTGTATTGGGGATTGGTTAGTTTTTCTTGCTATTCCTTGATTTGTTCAAATAAATGAACCTGAAAAATGTTACTGTTTAATCACTGCAAATGTCACAGTAATGATGATATTCAACATGTAGCAACCTGAATAACAAATGTCTTTCTAGAGTAAGAATAATTCTCTTGATGGTTTTAAATACTAATTTATAAGGCTTCTTTTGTTTACGTTTTTTAAAAACTTCTTTAATAATCCTTTCTCTGCATTGTGAGCTATTTCTGGTCTCTTTTTTTTTCTTTTTTTTTTTTTTCAGGCCTAAGCCAATATTTAATTGAAATTATTCATTGGTATTAAGGCATTTTGTTAAAGGGTCTATACAAGCCCTGTAAGAGTTGCAGACTCAGAGTGGAGGCTGAATTTCACACAGGGAAGGGGGTGTTGAATCACAGTGAATTGTCAGGAGAGAACACTGCAAGTGATGTTTTCCAAAGTATGCAATGATTATAGATGAGATTATTTTAGGTCATACTCATAAGATAAATACCTTGTTGATGTTTATAAATATGACTGTTTATAATAAGCAAACGTTTTTCATGGCTTCCTTCTCCTTATGTCAAGTGATTCTGGTGTTGCATTTACAGCAGTAATATTAAAAAATTAAAGAAATACTGAGTAAATAGCATTTCAGCTGTCACATAGCTATGGCAGAAATCAGGATAGTGGTATGCAAATGACAGAAGCTGGGGAAACACTTGCCTTAGAAGATGTGCTGGAAGGAGCACACGTTAATTATCTCAGAAATTCAAGCCTGATGCATTTGCATATATATCAAATTAAAACTCCAAACTCAGATTTGAAATTTAGAGACAGATTCCCAGGCCCCTAGAGCCACACACATTTTCACAAATACAATTTCTGTAATTCAGATTTCATACCACTTTTTCCAACTGATGTTTACTCTATTTCAACAGGTGACTGGGTTCAGCATGATCAGAATCAGAACATTCCAAAAACCAGCATGAGTGGTAAGTGCCAGTAGCTGGGCATTAAACAAGTTTTAACCCATTCTTCTATTCCTTTTACCCACTAGAATATTTTTTAAACTCTATTTTTAAACATCCACTAGAGTTTTTAGTACTAATATTGAGATCTGTTCAGTGTTCTGTCAATCTCTTAATCATCTGAACATCTGCTGAATCCATTTTCAATTTGTTTCTACCTGAAGGTTGACTTTTTCTTCACTTCATTGTAATGGTGGGTAGAAAATAAGAAACATAAGGGTAAGCCAATTTGTTGAATTTTTTTTTAAGGTAACAGGCGACGAAAAATGAGTAGCAGCTTGCCGGATGAGGTTTATGACAAAAGAATGAAGCAGGCTGACACTTCAGGTTTGTGTAAATGTCCCCCATGGCTATGAGTGAACTCTCCTGGTCTGTCTTTCCTGTCGGCACCTGCCCACGCACTCCTGGGTCGTCTCCAGCCGCAGCCTGGCTGTGCTGGCTGTGCTTGCCTTGGCCGAGACCCCTGTGCCCCAGCCCCTTAGGCCTGGAGGGAGGGCCTCCTCGGTCTGCCCCAGGCTACTTTTAGAAAAAAACAAAACAGTTTCATTGAGATACATTCACATGCCATACAATCCATCTAAAGTGTGTAGTCATTGGCCTTTAGTATAAACACAGTTGTGTGTTCATCACCACAAAGCATTTTAGAACAATTTCATTACTCCAAAAGGAAAAACTCCACACCCCTTAGCAATCACCTCTCAATCCCTCTATCCTTCCCAGCCCTACTTAGCCACTAATCTAATTCTATCTTTATAAACTGATTTATATTTACATTTTACATAAATGGAATTGTACAATATACAGTACTTTGTGTCCAGTTTCTTTCTCTTAGCATAATGTTTTTGTTTTTGTTTTTTTTTGCCTGATATTAACATCTTTTAACATTTACGTACATTTGTTCAGTTTCAAAGAAAAACATTCTTGTATATGCAGTATTACCCATATTCATATTTCACATGAGATTTCACTATGCTATACAGTCCCATGTTATATTTTTTAGCTTTCTTTCTAATAATACGTATGACCTTAGACTTTCCCTTTCTGCCACTTTTATCCCCATGTAACTAGCAATAGTATTGCTAGTATTGCTAGTTACAAATACTATGATGTACTTTCACCTTTTCTTTTCATTCCTAAAGATTAACAAACAACCATTTTACCAAAGTCCTTTGAAATGCAAAAAAGTGTTTAATTTTGAGGAGATCCCATTTATCTATTTTTCTTTTATTGCTTGTGGTTTGGGTTTAAGATCCAAGAAACCACCTCTTACCACAAGGTCTTGAAGATGTTTCCTTATATTTTCTTCTAGTGGTTTTATGGTCCTGGCTTTTATATTTAAGTCTGATCCATTTTGAGTTGTTTCTTGTATAGGAAATGTGATAGGGGTTCTCTTTCATGCTTTTGATTATGGATATCCAGTTCTTCCAGCACCATTTGCTGAAAGACTCTTTTGTACTGGTAATGTGGTCTTGGTAGGTTTGTCAAAAACCAGTTGGCCCAAACTAGTTGGCCATAGAGTTGGGGGTTTATTTTTTCAAAAAAAATTTTTTATATATATTTTTTAGAGAAGTTGTGAACTTACAAAACAATCATGTACGTGTGGGGAATTCCCATATAACACGCCTCCACCAACACACTACATTGTTGTGGAACATTTGTTACAGATTATGAGATATCATCAGTTTGTTACCAATAACTATGGTCTGTGGCATACATTTGGTATATTTTTTCTATACCCTCTTATTACTAACATAGTACATGTTTATCATTGATGCAAGAATATTACAGTATTATTGCTGTTAGCTATAGTCCATAGGTTACATTAATTGTATTTTTTCCACGCTTCTCTACATTCTTACCACTTTGCAGTAGTGATGCACATTTGTTCTAGTTCATAGACAGACATTCTTGCATTTGTACTCTTAACCGCAATTCTCATCCACCTCTGGGCTCACTATGTTATTCAGTCCTTAGATTATTCTCTAGCTTTCTTTTGATTGACATTTACATTCCTAGACGACCCTTTTTAGCCACAATCCCATTTGTAAACCAGCTTCATTAGTTCTGCTCACTGTAATGTCTTACCATCATTTCTATCCGTTTCCACATGTTTGCAGTCAAGTTAATTAAATCTTCTACATTCATTAAGATTGGTACCCCTTCTCAGCCCTCCTTCTATCTCCTAATAACATATACTCTAGATTTTAACTCAATGCATTTAATTCTTTGTATTTAGTTCATATTAGTGTGACCGTGAAATAGTTGTCCTTTTGTATCTGGCTTATTTCCCCTTGTCTTCAAGGTTCACCCTTGTTGTCATATGTGCTAGACCCCAGCTGCATTCCACTGATGAGTGGGCCTGTCTTTATGCCAGTGCTGTGTTATTTTGACCTCTGAAGCATTATGTTCCATGGTCAGACAATGAAAGTCCTCCCACATGGCTCTTCTTTTTTAGGATGCTTTTGGCTATTCAGGTGTACTTTCCTTTCCAAATAAATTTGTTAATTGCCTTTTCTGTTTCTTTAAAGTAGGCTGTTGGAATTTTGATTGGTATTGCATTGAATCTGTAAATCAGTTTGGGTAGGATTGACATCTTCACAATGTTTGGTCTTGGAATCCATGAACACAGATTGTCTTTCCATTTGTTTAGGTCTTCATTGATTTCTTTTAGTGTTATTTTGTATATTTCTGAATATAGATCCTGTTCATCTTTGGTTTGATCGATTCCTAGGTTTTTGAGTCTTTTTGTTGCTATTGTAAATGGAATTTCCCCCTGATTTCCTCCTCAGATTGTTCAGTACTAGTGTAGAGAAACATTACTGATTTTTGTGCTTTGATCTTGTATCCTGCCACTTTGCTGAATTTGTTTATTAGTTCTAGTAGCTTTGTCATAGACTTTCAGCTGGTTTGTATCCCTGGGTCTAAGGTGAGTTTATTGTCGGCAGCATATGGATGGCTCATATTTTTTTTTATCCCTTCTCTCAGCCTGTATCTTTTGATTGGGGAGTTTAATCCATTCACATTCAATGATATTACTGTAAATGCATTATTTACTTCTACCTTTTATTCTTTGGTTTTCATATGTCATTCATATCTTATTTTTGTCCTGTCTTTTTACTATTTTGATTATCCTTTCTGCTTGTCTTTTTTTTTTTTTTTTTTTTTTTAGATAATGGGCCTTGGGATTGAACCCAGGACCTTGTATATAGGAAGCCAGCACTCAACTACTGAGCCACATCAGTTCCCCAGAGTTGGTTTTTTCATTTGTTTGCTTGTTTGTTTTGTTTTTAGGAGGCACCAGGGACCGAACCCAGGACCTCCCAAGTGGGAAGCAGGTTCTTGAGCCACACCCACTCCCCCTTTCTGCTAATCTTGATTCTATACTCTCTCCAAGCCTCATCCTCCTGTCTTTTTCTTTGGACTGTAAGGCTTCCTTATATACTTCCTGCAAAGGCAGATTCTTTTTTACAAACTCTCTTAGTTTCTTTATATTTGTGAATATTTTAAACTTACCTTCATATTTGAAGGACAGTTTTGCTGGATAAAGAATTCTCGGGTGGCAAATTTTTCTCTTTTAGTATCCTTATTATTAATATATCATATCACCATCTTCTTCTCATCTTCATGGTTTCTGCTGATAAACCTGCAGTAAGTCTTACTGGGAGTCTCTTGCATGTGATGGTTTGCTTCTCCCTTGCTGCTCTCAGCATTTTCTCTTTATCTCTGACATTTGACGTTTTGTGTAGTATGTGTTTTGGAGTAGGTCTATTCAGAATTCTTCTGATTGGGTTATGTTGTGCTTCTTGAATAGGTAAAATTCATTTCTTTCATGAGTTGTGAAATTCTCAGCTATTATTTCCTCAAATACTCTTTCTGCCCTTTTCCCCTTCTCTTCTCCTCCTGTAACTCCCATGACACGTATATTATTGTGTGTCATGTTATCATTCAACTCCCTGATCCCCTGCTCAGTTTTTTCCATTCTTTTTTCTCTCTTCAATTTCAGCTGTTTTGTCTTTGGTATCACTTATTCTTTCTTCTATCATTTTGAGTCTGCTATTGCATGCCCCAATGTGTTCTTTTTTAAGATTTAAAAAAAAATTTTTTTTCTCTCCCCTCCCCTTGTCTGCCTGCCCACCCCAGTTGTCTGTTCTCTGTGTCTATTTGCTGTATGTTCTTCTGTGACCGCTTCTATCCTTATCAGCAGCATGGGAATCTGTGTTTCTTTTTGTTGTGTCACCTTGTTGTGTCAGCTCTCCATGTGTGCAGCGCCATTCTTGGGCAGGCTGCACTTTCTTTTGCGCTGGGTGGCTCTCTCTACGGGGCGCACTCCTTGTGCATGGGGCTCCCCTACACGGGGGACACCCCTGCGTGGCACGGCACTCGTTGTGTGCATCAGCACTGCTCATGGGCCAGCTCCACACGGGTCAAGGAGGCCCGGGGTTTGAACCGTGGACCTCCCATGTGGTAGCTGGACGCCCTAACCACTGGGCCAAGTCCACTTCCCCCCTAATGTGTTTTTGATCTCACTTATTGTGTCTTTCATTCCCATGAGCCCTGTTACTTTTCAATTCAGGTTTTCAAATTCTTCTTTGTGCTCACTCAGTGTCATCATTTTTTTTAAAATATATTTTTAAATTAAATTGCCTTTTTTTTTAAGATCACAAAAATCGTTACATTAAAAAAATAAGAGGTTCCCACATACCCAACACCCCATCCCCCCACTCCTCCCACATCAAAAGCCTTCCCCCCTCATAGTGGCACACTCACTGCATTTGGTGAATACATTTTGGAGCACTGCTCAACCACATGGATTATAGTACCCAGTGTCTTTTTGATGTCCTTTATCTCTTTAACCATATTGTCTTTCAACTCATTAATTTGATTTTGGAGACTTGTATGAACCTCACTGATTAGTTGTCACCCTGTTAGTTGCTCAAGTGTGGGCCATGGACACAGTAATGGGCTGTGGACCTGCTTCCGAGGGCCTTTGGTAGGCAAACTGTAAAGGACAGAAAAAGCCTTTCTTACCTTTAATTTCCTCACATATACTTACATAATTTGTGACCAGGTCTTTAGACTGTAGGGGCCTCATGTAATTTCCCAAATAAACCCTTTCATCAAAATAACTTTTCTTTTAGCTTTATTGTAAGGGAGTGTGAATCTCTAAAAGCAGATAACTTCCTACCCTGTGAAGCGAAATTAGATATTCTCTACTTTCTAGACCAGAAGGTTGGGAGGGTGAGATGTGAGTGATTTAACTGTGTGTTATTATATGAATGTTACTTTCATGAATGTCAAAGAAGTGAGGTCCTAAAGTTATTTTAAAAATCTAATTAAATTCTCAGATGTAATTCTCTCTATATTGAACTGATATATAGGAAACTTTTTTTTATTTCATACAATTGTCAGGCTATTTAAAATTAGGTCCCCTAAGAGGTAATTGGAAATAAATTAATTATCACTCAAATAGTGCTTAGAAAGATTAAGGATTTCCACCTGTTTTTGGTATTGTTATTTAGACAGCATGGTATTTAAATAAACAAATTAAGAATGATTAACTTTCATTTGGTATTTTCACATTTTTGGTGCTATCAAGTCACTGTTGTGGCATTATAAAACCAGCTCAGAGTATCACAGTGGTGCTTGTCACGGCTCAACCTTATCAGAACCACTTTGAAATCATGTTAAAAATTTAGATTCAGGGTCTGATACAGTAGGCTTGGGGATGGTCTTGCGAACTTGAAGTTTTAATAGATTCTCTAGGCAGTTTTCATTCCAGTACACATTTGAGAGCTAGGAGCATGCGACCATGCACTAGGCAGCCACTAGAGGGCGTGGGCTATCTTTTATAAGCTAGACATTTGACAGGAACAGAACCTGTGATGTGGGGAAGGGACCAAGTTAGAGTCACATTAATAAATTGGGGGCTGCACAGGAGCATAGGTATTGGGGGGGTACGTGATGGCACAGGAAGTACCCCTCTCACTTCTCACTCACTCTTAATATAGCTCCATATTTGCAATGTCTTGAGGATCCTTTACAGAAGCTTTGCAGCCAGCGAGCATCTCTGCCCTGTCACAACCAGCTGAAAAACGTGAAGGTAGAAAAACTGGCTTTACAAGAGGGCTGATATTTTTTATGAGGCCACTGGCTTGCATTGGCAAATATCTGCCCTTCCAAGTTTATGACGCTGTTTCTAAGAGAACACATAATACAAAAACCTTCCCATAACTTTTTGTGTGGAATATGCTTTTTTCACATATACCAGAAAATGGCATAATGGAGACTAGAATTCAGAACTTTTGCTCTCCTGCTTAGTGGTCTTAAGGTGGTGCCCATGTGTACGGTGCTGACATTTAGAGAAAGACACGAAAGTGGGCAAGGGTAAGAGTATATTTTTCTTTTGTCAGACACAAATTATTTTGTGTGTCTATTTTATTTTATTTCAACCTGACTTGTGTAAAGCAATCTCATTTTCTCAGGTTTTCATTGTGAACTTTTTATATCCCAGTATCATGTTATTTTTGAAATAATTCCCCTTAGTTCTTAAAATAGCTTGAAAAGCAGGGATTTGGGACCTTTAAATATTTATATATATTTACAAAGATTTACTTATCTTATTTTTTATTATTTATACCCCCTTACCCCCTACCCACCCTGATGGTTCGTTTGTCTGTCTGCTCATTATTTGCTCACCTTCTCCAAGAGGCACCAGGAACTGAACCTGGGACCTCCTGCATGAGCAGTGAGTGCCCAGCAGCCTGAGCCACATCTGCTCCCTGCTGGCTATGGCGTCTCCTGGCTTGTGGTTCAGTGTCTAGCTTGTTGTGGCATCTGCTTGTCGTCTTTAGGAGGCCCCAGAACCTGAACCTGGTATCTCCCATATGGTGGGAGGACACCCAACTGATTGTGCCACATCTGCTTCTCCTTTAACTATATTTTAAAAGCAAAAGCAGTTAAAGGCTTCAAAGCATAGTCCCCACCTCCCTTTTTTTTTTTAGTTAGGAGAGTATATTCTCATTTTAAGTTGCTTAAAGTGGTGGAAGTCCTGAATTACTAAATTTTTCTTCTGCTCTTAGATGGGGTGAAGACTGGAACTCCATTAACGGATACTCAGTTGCTTAAACTTGCTGAGAAATTGGGGAAGGAGTGGATAAAAATTGCTCTTGCCTACCTGGAGTTGGAGATTAGCGATATCGATGATATCCGGGAGAAGAATGAAGATGCTACCATCTGTAAGTTTAGGATGCTGAAGAAATGGCAAGAAAAGGAACAGAGTAATGCCACGGCCCAGAATTTATATAGCTGCTTGAAAAACGTTGTCTCCATCGGCGTTCAAGATGTGCTGGAAGGTGAGCAGAATCCTATCGTAACAGGTCATTTACGTGGACTCAGGTTTGTCTCTGAGAATAGCAGGTCTCTATTCCAGAAGGTGTTGCTTGGTTGGCTATCAGTGTGGGTTCAGAGAATTTATGCCAAGGCAGCAGTAAGCATGTGAATCACCCTATTCAAAGTAAAGATGATTTGTGCAGTGGATTCAAAATAAGTTCAAATACCAGCTCAAGTGCTGGCTAGCTTAGTGACTGCAGGCAAATTCTTAAACTGATAGTAAGCCTCTTTTCTCATCTCTCCAAAGGGTGCAAATATCCATATGTCCTGGGTTTGTTGTGAGGATGAAGGGGGTATGTGTATAAAGGTCTCGGCAGGTAGCAAGGCGTCCACCAGTAAGGGATGGAAAATGCCAGTGTGGTGCTTGAGACAGCTGGACGCCTTCCGTGCCTTCTGTGGTTTGGAAGCAGTGCTCAGGGAGGCCACGGGGTGGCACCGGTGAGCCTAAAGCAGGGAAGAAGAGACCTGGGAGGGCTAAAGGGAGTTGTTTCTGGTCTCAATCCGGAAAGCCACACAGTTCCTTCCTTTGTTTATAAGACCTTTTTGTGTGTGTGTGTGTGTTTTAATTGTTATGCCTGAGTTCAAACCAATTCAAAACTATGATTATTACATATTGTTGTGGTTTACAAATGTGGTATCACTTCTGAAGAGCCTCAAGAAGTCAGAAGTTTTTATTTGAAATTCTGTTTAGACTTTTTATTTTATAAAGAACATGAAAGAGGGTAGACACTCCAGAAATTTAGATGAAAGGTAAAAACGTGAGATTCTCTGTCTGGAGGCTTTTCACCCATGGTGCTCAAGCTTTTGCAACTCCCCCAGCTCCCAAACTGGGGTAGGGCCACTGACGTTTCTTACCCAGTCGTTGTGGGAGACAGAAGCCTCCAACAGACAGTTTCAATATCAAATATTTCATTCTTATTCTTGGATGTGTTGAAATTATGCAAATTACTGAGCCCACATGTGGAAATCTGCTTATTTGCATATAGGCATTTTTGCCTGTTCACAACAATGGCCATTGTTCCGTGATATCCAAATAAACACAGTCTCTTACAACAAAGGAAGGTTCCGAAGAAAACCCCCTACCTCACAAAGCCCTTTATAACACCCTTATTTTGGTTTATTTCCTTGCTCCTGACGTCACTGGACACTTGCTTGAAACAGAACCATAAATGAGTTTGGGACGGTTTTAAGCACTGAAAGGGACCTATGAAAGTTTTTTAGTACAATCCCCTCACTAAAGGGGAAAAGAATAAACCTAAAACCCCAAAACCCACCATTATTTTATGCCCAGGTAATGATTTAGTCAAAATAATGCGGTTGTTGGCTGAATTTTGTGTTTTTATCAGGATGTTTCAGCGGCTAGTTAACTGCGACCTTCAAATTGCAGTGACATTATCTTCAGCTCAGGAAAAATCAGTCGCTTCTAAAAGTGCTTTTTTGAAATAAATGAAAAGACAAATGATTTTCTTTAAAATCATGCCCCACCCATGTTGTTGTTGTTGTTGTTTCCCCCAACAATGAAGCCCTGAATTTTTCTCTTTCATTAGGTTTCTTACAGGAAAAGTGAGGTTTGGAAGACGAACTGAAAAAGGAAGCCTCAGGAACTTTCGTCTACAAAACACCATTTCAACTAGTAATTGGTTATAGTTAGATGCTACCTTGAACTTCACCGGCCTGGGGAGACAGTTTCTTTTAGTCAGACCTTGCACAACTCGTGATTATTCAGGGAGAATGGGAATGATAAGTATTTGGAAAACTTTAGATGGAAAACCACTCTGTACGGTCACAATTTTCCTCTTTGCACCTCCTGCTCACACCATCCCTTCCAGCTTCCCACCAAAACAAGCACACTAACGGGGCGTGCTTGGAATGCCTCCCCTCGGTCAGGTGAGGACTGCGGTGAATTTCCTTTGGGAGTCTGTGGACCATGAAATTCCTATCACGTGTTTTTTAGCGTTTGAGAGGTGGTGC
Organism: Dasypus novemcinctus; assembly: GCF_030445035.2. Classification (NCBI taxonomy): domain Eukaryota; kingdom Metazoa; phylum Chordata; class Mammalia; order Cingulata; family Dasypodidae; genus Dasypus; species Dasypus novemcinctus. The sequence goes on along the minus strand of NC_080676.1, from coordinate 30,292,958 downwards.
ATTTAAATTTGTACTTATTTAGTTTAGCTTCTTTCCTATTGGCATTAATCACAGAAGCGGTTCCTGTTCACAGACAGGCACACACACCCCTGGGGACAATCTCTTTTTGTGTGGGATACGATTTCCATATCTCACATTACTCACCTGTCTGGTTAACAGTTGGTTAAACTGGTACCTCTCAAATCATGTTCTGGTCCTAGAGCGATTCCAAAGGAATGCATGGTGATTTGTACCCTCCAAGGGATCTCCTTATCTCAGTAGGGAAGAGCATTTGGATCTGTAGAGAGTCTCTTCTGCAATCACGAAGTCAAACACTCACTTTCTTGACCTTCACCCTGGGATCATTTCCTTTCTGTGGGAAAAAGTGCCCCTTAGAAATAGCTTTCGCAGGACCAAGGGGAAACGGTCATCTCTTCTTGAGGAAGACTTGCCCCAGGGAATCATGGGCCACATTGGCTCTCGTTAATTGGTGAGACATTTTTTGTATGTGTAGATACGGTCACTATTCCCGAATCATGCATGTGGTGATTAACATTTTGAATACGTTTTGTTAACTTACTTGAAGAAGCCATGTATCACCATTAGTCTTCTATAGACATTGGCTGGAGAATAAAGTAAATCTCAATGAATTACTCAGAGAAACACGTTTTAAGTATAGTTTTGCCTGTGAAGAACAAATTCACTTTATCAGGAAGAACATCTTTTTAATTGTCAGGGATCCTGTGGAATCCAAATCATTGTCACTTTATGAGTTTTTTTTTTTTAATTGTATAATATTTTAAGAAACACATGCAATTTTAACATCCAGAAACATTAAATACTTAACTTGAATTTTTAATTTTTATTGTTTTTTATAATTTCTTATCAAAGGAAAAGTGTAACTTCAGAATATATATAATGCTGATTTCATAACAGTTTTCAACCTTTTTCAGACTATGGATGACGGGAAGAAAAATAAATCTGCATTTGTACAGTGCTAATGTTTTCTTTGTATTATTATTTACATGTCTATTTTTTTAATTTAATATTTTTTTAAAGCACCTCGTTCCTTGATCATTATTATCTTGGCTGTTCGGGGCGCTGGTTTTGATGCCAGCTCTCTGGTTCTCGGCCCGAGGCCTGGTGGGTGTAAACCAGGGGGGACTGGTTCACCAGGTGTTTTGCCCCAGCTTCAGGGGAATCCCCAGCCCTGACCCCTCGTCCTTTCTCTACAGGAAGGATTTTGTCCACCCCCCACCCCCATTGTGATGAGGCAGATTCATATTAGTTCCTCAAAGGTGCATCTCTCTCGTGGTTTTTCTGAATATCAGGGGACTCTCTCTGTTACTTTGTTAACATTGCTTTAGGGTGAAAGCTTCCTCCCCTGCTTCTCTGTACAGAAGCAGGTTTTCAGTCCCGTCTCTAAAGAAGCCACTGGTGTAAATGAGCTCTCCTGGTGACGGTGGTGTTCAGCAGTGGCCTAACCCTTTCCCCGTTCCTAGAAATCCTCCTTGGGGCGAAGCAGCACACGCTTGCCGGAGGGCTTGATGCCCGCGGGTAGCCAGGGACTTGCTGCTGGGATGGCGTTTGCAGTGGCCCACACAGCAGGGCTTCAGAAGCTCCGAGGACGGCCCTGCAGCTGCTGCCGCTAGAGACCCTGGGGTGGGATTCTTCCTGCTTCCGTTGTGGGACCACCAGCCGCGCCCGGAGCCCTCCAGTGGGTTCCGATCATCGTGTAAACCCCGAGTTGGGAAGCTTCGAGTCGGGCAGCCATCTCTATTCTGCAGAAATCCATTCTTGCTGTGCACGATCTCCGGCACGAGTTTCATTTTTTAGAAGGGAGGATGCACTGTATTTTCACAATAGTTTTATTTGCAAGAAAGTTTGGAAATCTAAAAGATGGTAGTGGTTTTAATTATAAAAACTTAACTATAAGGAGGGGCTTGAACGAGATCTGTGGATTTTGAACTTGTCCTCGATGGTGGAAGCCATTTGTCAAAAGAAATCTTACCTGGAGGCCTCACTGGTAAAGCATTAAAAAGTGCAACTGCTTGGGAGGGGAGGATCTTAAGGGGAGAGGAGGAAAACAGCCCTGCTGGATCCCCGCCTGCTGCGGTTAACATGATTACCAGCAGGTAACGTGATTGCTCTTGAACCTTTGTTATCCAGGAGTTTGTTTCTAAGTTATCTAAATAGCAGAGAAGTAAACCACTCTCTACTTCTCTTCAGTGTGGTTAAGTTTTTTGGCACATTGTTCTGAAGGATACAAACCACATCATCCCAAACCATAGGCATTTATTTTATTTTAGCTAAATCAGTAAGCATATGAATTCTGGATTTTTCTCCCCATCACAATCGTGTATAATTATTTTGACCCAAACAAGTATGTGCATTTAAGTTTTTTTAACTTTTTATCGTAATCAGAAATACTTTTCCTTTTAAAAATGAAAAACTTTGTTTATTCTTAGGTTAGAAAAGAAAGACCTGAGAAACATGTGGAAGCTTCTGAAGATTTCCCTTTCTTTCTCTACCATTGAGTGCCTGGGGCTGGGAACACGATGTAACAATGTGACAGTCCCTATACACCAAGTTCTCCCAATGCAGTAAGGAGATAATCGTGGTGGTGTTTGCATGATTATGGTGAAAGTGTTCCTTTGGCTTACTGTGACCTTAGTACGAGAAGCAAAAGGGTACAGTGGATGCGAGAACAGACAAGAACCAGGCTGCCCGGGTTCAAATCATGGTGTCTGCCTCTTACGGTGGGAGCCTGGATCTACTGTCTCAATCCCCTCATCCAAAAAAAGGGGAAACTGATAGTCCCTTCTCGTAGGGTTTTTGGAGGATTATAAGAGTTTGTGGTAAACACATCGATCAGCACCTGGCATTTAGTAAGCACACAAAAGTATTAACTATTATTACTTCTGAAAAAATTACATGAACATATTTTCTCTGATACATATTTTTACTGTCACACTCAAAGATACATAAATGTCACTGGAAGTTTTTTAGTTGAACTTACCAACTACTGCTCAACCAAAAAGTTAATAAATATCCAATTAAATGTCAATTTTTAAAAATTATATCTTTCAGGGACACAATTTAATTTTTGAAAAATGGGACTGAGTTTTTTCTTACTTAAAATATTATAATGCACTTTGCCTTAAACTTGGAAGGCAAAGTTGCTAGCTGGAACCAAAGGTTTAGTCTTCTGACAAGGCCAGCTGTCTGGGCAGGGACAGGGCTGGCTCTGTCCTTCGGGTGTCTGAGGCGCTTTTGCACCTCTTGAGTTGTCCAGTGTCCCCCTTGCATGTGTGGCCAGAATGCCCCAGAACTGTCCCCTTCCCCAAAGCTCTGGGGGGCCCTTAGTGGGGCAGCTGTCAGCTAATGCTGATGTTAATTCTCTGATTGTCAGTCTCCAGTGTGAGAAAACACTTTCATAGCCTATTTCCTTTAATAAAGATGTTGGTTAACTTCGTCTCTATTAGGCTATCGTTGTGCGGTTTTGCGGAGGGGCGGGGTTGGTCCTGCTGAATTACTTTGTACTTTGAAGGCAGGGACTCTTGCCCTTGTATCTTGCCCCAGGGGGCTTTCCCTGCTGAACCCCCACATGCTGCTGAGCGCTGAGAAGACAGGCATGGGTTAAGGTCTTCAAGCCAACCATCGAAGAGCTTTAAAAAAGGAATGCTGAGCACTGTGCTGTGCCACTGCATCCTCGCATGGACACCATGGAGCAGGCCCTACGGTTTTCTGAATTTCATAGATAAGGAGATGGTGGCATAGAGAGTTCACCCAATTTGGTCCATTCACCAAGCCCAGAGAGTAATAATAATTTTCAAAAATCACAATTATTGTGCATATTGTGTGCGAGGTGCTGGACTGATGCTTTGCAGGAGTTGATTTATTTCACCCTCGGATGCTTATTTGAAGAGGAAACAGGAAAAGGTTAAACAACTTGGTCATGGTACACCTCTTGTAAATTGTAGATTCAGGCTTGAAAGATAAAAGAAGTGGAAAGGGAGCCATGTAATAAAGAGCGGAATAGTCATGAAGCTGTTTCTTGGGCCAGGCATGGTTTTGGGGCATATGTCATGGTAATCTCTAGAACCAAAGTAAGAGCTGTGCCACGCTGTAAATGCCCCATCCACAGAGCAGACAAACTGCTTGTCTTTTTTTCCCGTGTACTCATAACCAGTGGTCGTCATCCCATGTGAAGAGGGGGAGCCCCTCTGCAGCCCCAGCTCCATCTAGCCGTCAGGTTCTTTCCACAGTCAGAGCTGCTGAAACTCCAAAACCTGAGACTTCGAAGTCAAGAAAGCCCTGTCAGTCACTTGTAAAGCACGCAGCCTTGCGAGGCATCACTCTGTGGACCTGGGCTGGCCACACACACTCCCTCTTGGAAATAACCTCACATTTCACAGGGATGAGGATTGGGATTTGGTGGGGAGGATGAACATGAAGAAAGGGGGCTGCTGTAAATACTTTGTTTTTTAGAGCCTTTTCATGACGAGAAGGAATATGATGAGCAAAGTACTAAAACTACGTGGTATTCTGTCAGGTGACTTTTAAAGCAATTATCTATGTGGTTTAGGCAAAAGTTAGGTATAATTACAAGGAAATGGGGTTTTTCCAGTTGTCATTTAGAAACAACTTCCCCCACAAGTGCCTGAAGAGTCACAAAAATTAGGATACTTTAATCAGTCCTCTTGATGATATTTTTTCCCAGTTGAAGAATATTCTGTATTTGTCTCATGCACAGTATGTTACAGGACTTTGATTAGTAGGGAAAAACATTTTTATGTATTTACTTTTAGAATCAGATGTTTGAACAAAAATATAAAGTGTGCTCTCAAAAACCATCACTCACTTGACTGCCTCAATATTAAAGTGTTTCTAGGCTTACTAGGCTCCCTTTAATGAGAGTAAAGAAACAAGGAAGCAAATGAAAACACTGTATCCTTTCTAAGGCAATTTCGTTCAAATTTCATAAAAGTTGAGTTTCCCCCTGATGTGTAATTGTCCCTTAAAGAATTCCAATTACATTACAAAAATTTGAGAATTATTTTAATTCAGTATCATTTTATTTTTAGGACGTTTATAAAACATTTTTTCAAATTAATTTGATAATAAATATTTAAATAAATATAAATAAATATAAGTACATCCACATGCTTTCATGAACACAAAATTATATAAATAAATATTTTAAAATAAATTATGCTTGACAATTTGTTTCTACAAAGACTTTGGTACGGAAATAGCTTATAAAATCTTGTTCTTTTCTATTAAAGGAAAAGAAAAACATTCAGTGAGGGCATCTTCTCTCCTTAGCAATTTGCTCATGAAAAGTTAAAAACAACTTATCCATAGTGAATGTGAAATACACTTGATCAAAGGAATTTCATGGGTAGGAGAGTGGCATCCTTCAAATTTGAGGTGGTGACTCTTGTAAACATAAGCATAAGAATTACTGTGCTGACTTGTTAAGACCAAGTTAAACCATTCCCACCCCAGTTCCTAACCCACGTCCTGTTAAAATTTCCTTCATTCAAATTTTTATAAAAATGACCTCAGCTTTTTAGGAAGAATTCAGGTAGCTCATCATTCTATCAATAGTCACTGCACGAATTCTGAAAGCATGAAGAAGAATGCAGAGCTTCATTTTGATTTTATAAGGATCACTTTTGATGGCGGGTTTTGGTAGCACAGTCTCACTGCTGAAACTCAGGGCCTAGAAGAATAAAATATTGAGCATGGCAGAGATGACATTCCAAAATTAAAACATTCATCCGTAAAAATGGGCAATGTCAATACATGTCTTAGAGCCTGCAGCCCACACCCTTATATTACATCTCTTAAACCCAGCCCAAACTTACTCCCAGCCAGATGGCCAGGCAGACCCTGAGAGAAGAAATGAAATAGTCAAAGTCTCTTCAGTAAGCTCCGAAAAGACCCTTAAAGCTATTTAGAAAATCACCAGTGGGAGTTGCGTTTTAGAAAGGAACAATTCTGTTAAGAGGACATCTGCCGCAATATCTAATTTTTATATATGTTACATTAAGGAACCAAGTTCTTTTTAGAATGGAGAGGTAATTGATTGCTATTGATCAGGACTTTCTATCAGTTACAGACCTGCTTACCCAAGTGTGTTTATTTCTCCACTTGTGTCAGATAAATAAACCCAACAATGGATTCCCAATTTTAGCCCTTTGATTTGATGACACAATATAGAACTTTATACTTGCACAATGATCAATAACTCTCACTTATTTCTCCCTCTCTCCCTTTCTCTCTCTCTCTCTCCGACAAAAATACACACCTAAAAGAAAGACAGGGTTGATGAAGTCATCCTGTCCTACAGAGAAAGAAATTGAGGTTCAGGGGGATTGAACGGTTTGGGCATAGTTGTCTGGTTATTGGTAGAATCGATTCCAGAGCCCAAATCACCCCCAGTCTGTCCTGAGAGGAGGGCTTTTTTAAATGAAGTATCAACTATAGCCTCTCTGGATGGCTGCAGCAGTTCACTGTCTTCCAAACAAGTAATTTGGAAACAAATTCCTTTTCAGGCAGTGACTTCTGTCACCATGTTTTTATTCTATGCCCTTGTCACCAGCGCTTATGTGAATATTTGTATGTTTTATATTCGTCGTCATGTGCTATGGTGATTCAGAGAATTACAAAGCGAGTTCTTGCCTACTAGTCACATGTAGATGTTCCCAGATGATAGCCCACTACCTCACTTGGTTCACATTTTGATTCAAAATGGATCGTAACCAGGTGCCAGACCAACCTGTTTTCTCTACTAAGATTTGTAGATAAGGATGCTACCTTCTGGAATGTACATTCTGCAGCTTTTAGGGGTGGGTGAGAAGATCGGTGTAGTGGACTCACTTTAATGGGGGTTCAAATCCTGGCTCTGCCATTTACAAGCTCTGTGACCTTAGACAAGTGGTTTCACTCTCTAAGCTTTGGTTTCCTCCTTTTTAAGAGGGGAGCATACTAGTACAGACCCCTATATGGTGGTGATGGGACCAGAAAAAGAAAACGTATGCAAAGCACTTGCAGAGAGCCCGGTGCAAACCACGTGCTCAATTGGGAGGCTGCTTTCCTTACTGTGGTCTGCTCTTGTTTGCTCGGCCTGCCGAGGGTGCTCTCCAGGCGGTCTCCCGCAAATGAAGCGCATGCACGGGTTAAGAAGGAGCAGGGCTATCAGACCTCTCCCAATCCCGGAAGGGCAGACTTTCTACCTCTTCAGCAGGGGCCCTGACCTGCTCTCTTCAGCAATAGCGGAGACATCCAGATACTAGGCAGGGCAGAGAGCTCCGGAGTTTGGTGCCCTGCCAGTGGGCCCTCTACTTGGGAACTTGGGAACTCCCCAGTGTGACAGAGTTGGACTTAGTTGTGGTTTTCCTACACATGGCTCTTCTGCCCCTTCTATTTGAACCTATAATTAGTACTAGAGTTGATAGGTGTATGTCCAAGAAACTTAAATCTTTGGGCTGTCCATGTGCCAGTTGGGCACTGAATCTCAACAGTTGCAACATCTGCTCTCCAGTTCATTGGACTCATCCAGGACAACTAACAAGATGATGATGGACAATGACCATCTCAAGGAACAATAAGAGCCTGCAACTGTAAGCAAGATAGTCTCATCCATCTGGCCCATGGAGTCTAAGCCCCCTCTCAATTAGAGGTGGAATGGGCATTACCATTTCAGAATTCCCAGAATTGGGAATGAATGATGGACCAGAGTAGACTTACTGGTATTCTACAATAGACTTATTGTGATTCTAGCAATGGAAGAACTTTATCAAATTGATGTGGAGGCAGTGGCCACTGGAGGTTCTGAGAGGAGGGAGAGGGAAAAACAGGTGTAAAATCGGAACATTTTTGGGACTTGGGAATTGTCCTGAATGACATTGCAACAACAGACACAAGCCATTATATATCTTGTCATAACTTACAAAATTGGGTGGGAGAGAGTGTCAACTACAATGTAAACTATAGTCCACGCTTAGTGGCAAGGCTCCAAGATGTGTTCATCAACTGTAACAAATGTACTGTACTAATGAAGGAGCTGTTAATGTGGGAAAATGTGGGAGGGGTTGGGAGCAGGGCATATGGGCATCCCCTATATTTTTTTATGTAACACTTATGGAACCTAAGTTATATTTTTTTAATCTGTATTTTAAAAAAGGCATTCTCACTGATAGGATGGAGACCTCACCTGCATTAGGTCATCAATAGCCTCCAGCATGTTTTGATCCAGAAGTTCTGGCTTCAGGGTCTTGAACTCCACCTGGTACAACTTCAGGTCCTCATAGATGCTACTAAGGCACTGGGTCTGGGGGACATAAGAAATGGGGATGGAACCATTGAAATGGGCTAAAACCTTTTTGCCCCATTGTGTCTGAGGGAAGAGCTTCTGTCTTACCATCATCAGAGAGGTCTTCCCGGAGGCTAAGCAATTCGCATTCTAGGAAAAAAAATCAGACATCAATGACATGAATTCACAATATGGGCTGAAATCTTTCATTTTCTGACTTACGATTATGAAAGAAGTCTCTCTGGAAGCCATGCAACTTTCATTCTAGAGGGAAAAAAAATACATCAATTATATTCATAATAGGAACCTTTCTGTTTTTTTTTCTTCAAACATCTGATTTCATAAATATCTTTTCTTCACATCTAACTTCTGAAATGGGTAAAGCCTCCAGATGATGGACACCAGAAACATGCAAAGTCTTGGAAGAGGATGAGATGTAATCCACAGCTTATAGCTGTATTGTATTCTTTAGGGGAAAATAATCCTCTAACCTTGGTTAATTCCAGTGGTAAACAGGCCTTCACTGTGCTGCTTTTATCCTTTGTGATGTCTTCGTGATCAATCTCTTCAGGAGTGCAAGGGTACGATTTTAGGGTTTGTGTGAACTGTGGGGGAAAAAAAAAAAGAACAAGGGAAAACTCAGTTGTAAAGCTGGTAGGGAACCTGGCTTCTGGGAGGCTGGCAGCCCAGGGCACAGGTAGACCCAGGGGGCCCTGAAACCTCCATCTCTTTGACCTGTAGGAAATTCTGGCTCTTCACGAGACAAGAGAAAATAGGTCATTTAAACTCTTTCCCCCTCTCTCCCTTTCCTTTGCTTAGGACATCTTTCTCTGGATGACATGTTTTTCCATTATGTAAACACTATAAATCATTTCAACAGTCTGTGCTAATCAGCATCTATACCACGCTGTGACACTTGCTTCTGGTGAAAACAGTTTCTTTTTTCCTTTTGTCAAAGTGCCTGTGCTTTATGAATATCTTCTTCAAGTGTAACTTCTAAAGGAGGAATTGTTAAGGTCACAGCTTGATGGATATAACAAACTTGCAAACCCTAAAGACAAGGTGAAATTTAATTTGCACATATGCACACAAAGATAGAGATGTCATCTTACAAGCACACTGGAAAGCACTACTGAATATAATTATGAAATTTATTTTAACAACTTTCCGATAGAAGATCGGGATGGTTTTTTCCATTCAACAAGCCTGATGTGTGCAAGGCACTATCTCAGGCACGATTAAGAGGACTGTGTTATGCCCTCTTGGAATTCCAAGTTTAGCTGTGGAGACGGCCAACTCCCCAAATGACTAGAAGTCATGTCAGCAGGTGGGAAGTGCTAAGAAAGGTATGAGAAGGGGGTGAGAAGGGAAGCAAAACCTTCACTGGAGATGGGACATCTACATTAACACGATTCATTCACAAGTTGGCAGGTAGAGAAGGAAGGGCAGTTTCAGCAGAAACAATTGTAGGAGCTATGCCAAGCCACGAAAGTCCAGGAAATGTTTGGGAAAAAGCAGTGAGAGCCCTGCCTGTGGCAGGCAGAATAATGGGTTCCCAAAGATGTCCATGCCCTAATCTCCAGAACCTGTGACTATGTTGGTTACATGGCAATGGGGAATTAAGTTGCAGATGGAAAGAAGGTTGCTAATCAGGTCACCTTGAGATGGGGAGATTATCCTGGATTATCTGGGTGGACCCAGTGTGAACGCAGGGGATTTAAAAGCGGAAGAACCAGGCAGGAGAGTGACTCTGAGAGTGATACATTGCTGGCTTTGAAGATGGAAGCAGGCCATGAGCCAAGGAATGAGGGCAGCGTCTAGGAGCTGGAGGAGGTCAGAAAATGGGTTTTCCCCTACAGCCTTCAGAGGAAATTCAGCCCTGCTGACATCCGATTTTAGCCCCAGGACCCATTTCAGCTTTCTGACCTCTGCAACTGTAAGATAATAAATTTGTGTATTTCTAAGCCTCTGAGCTTGTGTTAATGTGTTACAGAAGCAAGAGGAGGGAAGTGGATTTGGCCCAACGGATAGGGTATCTGCCTACCACATGGGAGGTCCAGGGTTCAAACCCAGGGCCTCCTTGACCCGTGTGGAACTGGCCCACGTGCAGTGCTGATGTGAGTAAGGAGTGCCCTGCCACGCAGGGGTGTTCCCTGCGTAGGGGAGCTTCATGTGCAAGGAGTGCACCCTGTAAGGAGAGCTGCCCAGCGCAAAAAAAAAGCATAGCCTGCCCAGGAAATAGGACAGCGCACACGGAGAGCTGGCGCAGCAAAATGATGCAGCAATAAGAGACACAGATTTCCTGGTGCCGCTGACAAGAATACAAGCAGACACAGAAGAACACACAGCAAATGGACACAGAGAACAGACAACTGGGGGGAGGGGGTGTGGGGAAGGGGAGAGAAATAAAAAATAAATCTTAAAAAAAAAAAAAAAAAGACGCAAGAGGAAACTAATACACTGTCCCTAGAAATGTTTAAGTCAGAACTGGGAAACCGCTATTTTGGGTAGGTTATAAAGAGTTAGATTTGGGACTGTAGACCCAGAGACATAGTTCTTCAGATTTTTTCAAGAAAAACTAGAAATTTAGATTCTTGTATGAAATGATCAAATTTTCCAATAGAATCAAAGTCAAAAGTCAAAACTTTAAAAAATAAACAGGCCAAATTCTACAAATCTGTGGGGTGGATGCAGCTCATGAACTATACTTTGGCCACCTGCATTCTCTGCAGTAGCCACTTGATTTGGTCTGGCAAATATGACAAAATTATATTAAAAATATAAAATTGAATTCTGTAATCTTTTGACCTTCAGTACTGCATCTAGGAGTATAAGAGTTGACTTTTTTCACATAAAGCATCTATTTAAATTTGTGCTCCTAACTGTTATCCATACTGAACTTTAATTCAGTAATCAAAGCACCTATTTCTGCCCTTTTTACTTGGTGAGCTGCTTCCTTAATTAAGACTGAGTGAACTGTGGGGAGCAATTGGCAGCACATTATGAAATATCAGAAGGAAAGAAAAAGAGTTCTTTAAGAAGGCCTTAAGCTGACTTTAAGATAGGCCTAAAAAAGCTAGAAAGTACTCCAGAAAGGCAAAATGTCATCTTTTTAAAACAGGCTTTGGCCTTTGCAGCAATAGCTATTAGAATGTGGTTAAAAATGAAAAACTTTTTTTTTTTTGCATTATAACATGAAATTTTAAAACAAACAAAAGAAACTATAAATAAAACTAGGTAATTCTTGCCCTAGAAGACTGGACATGCACTGTCACAGGCTCCCCTGAAATGTAGCGGCTCCAACAATGTATAGCGTCATCAGACTGGAAGCTGGCGAGACACGTGAAGGGCAAGTCTAATTTGCCTTCACAGGCCTGGAAGCACAGAGTATGCACCTAATAACTGTTTCCTGGATTGATAAGTAGTGTCAGGGAAACAGTGTGGACCTGACACAATTCCATCTGTGTTGGCAGGCTACAGGGAACACTGTAAATATCTACTTCCCTCTGTGTAGACACAGCCAAAATGAATGCCATCATAATTTATTACCACTCTTGCTTTCTCTGGAGACACAATTTCATTGAGACTCTTTAGCTAATAGTTGGGCCATTTGTAAGGTTCCTTCTCCACCTTTTGACAGCTACTGATTAACTCCTGCAGTTCCTTCAGGTGACCAGAGGTTCCGAGAGGCCCCTTCCACAGAGAGGTGCAAAGTGGGAACAAGGGCGTTGAAAAGCTCACCTTCTGAAGCGAGTTCTTGACGGCCTTCAGCAGGTTTTGAGAGCGGTCGAGGCACCGGAACATTCCAGGGCTTGGTGTGGCTGTAGGGAGATTCCTGGCCAAGCTGAGACTGTCCAAGAGGACAAGGCTGGCCACGAGGAGGAGGCCTGGAAGGAGAAGGAAGGACAGGCTGCGCTCGTCCCCAGGTTTGGCCTGCCTCCACCTTCCATCCGCTCTGGCCCCTTCACCCATCCACGTCCTCTCTCCACTCATCAATCTTCCTCCAACACTTGAGAGAAGAATCAGGGTTTTGGAAGGCAGCACTCTACCAGAGGGCTAGAAGCTGGCTGGGAGGGGGGGGGGGTTGTTCCCAGGTGAGCTCAGACAGGGGTACTGCACTCAACTCACTCAGAGAAAGCCCCCATTTCACGAAAAGGAAACCGAGGCCAAGGGGTGAAGTGACCCGCTCAGTGTCTTGGAAACTGTGTGTGTGTGAGACAAAGTCTCCATGTGGAGTCCACTGTGATCTGCCCTCTTAAAGCTGAAACCGAGGGACCCTGGGCGAGGAACCTACTGATCTGGGCCTCAGTTTCTCATCTGTGAAGTGCGGATAAGGATACTTGGCTCATGGGGCTATTTCAAGATGAAAAGGAACAACGTGCTGTTATGTGACGGGCACGATTCTTGCTTTTCCCCCTTCCTCTGCCCTTTGCCTGAGATCGCCGCTGGTCGGCCGGTCTCTCCCTGGCCCGTCCCAAGTTCCCGCCTCCTCCTCCCGGGCCGCCGTGCCCGCGAGCGCCGGGCGGCGGGCGCGCTCGGTACTCACCGCGCGCCGGGCACATGCTGGGCGGCTCTGCGCGGAGCTGGGCGGCGGCGGGACGCGGGCGGCGCGGGCAGCGGCGAGCGCGGCGGCTGGCGGGCCGGCCCAGGGGGCCACATTTTTATAATTGCCCGAAGGCCGCGGCAGGACTTTCCCGGGCCTCCGGCCTCTTGCTTTCTTTCTTTGTGTGTCTCTCTACATCAGCTTCTCGGTGAGACGCGGAGTCCGGCCCGCGGGGCTGGCGGCGCTTTCGGATTAGCTCCGGGCGCCTCGCCGCAGGCATTTCGGGACGGCCCCGCCGCCTCCGGCCCTGCCCAAAGTGAAAGTGAAATTCTCACACGCTCCGAGCAGGGTCCCCTGGCAGACCCGACTCCCCTGTCGCTCAAACCCCGGGTCCCGGGCTCCGCCGCCCGCCTCTCGCCCCAGCGGCTCAGCGCCCGGCCCCGCGCGGTCACCGTCAGGCGCCCCCTCCCAAGGGAGGGCACGAGACCCCAACTTCCCAGCCCCTGTCTCCCGGATGCGCGCCGATCTGATCGGGACCTCCCGCCTGGTTCTGGACTGGGGTGGGCAAGCCATTCATTCATTCATTCAGATGGCCCACTCTGTGCCAGGCAGACATCGTGCCAGGCGGGGGACACCTGGCAGTGACCAACACGGGGACTCCTTGGGGTACTTCCCTACCAAATCTTGACTCAGTGTGTTTTGTTCCTTGACACTAAAATATGCAAGGAGATGAAACCAGGTTGGCTATGCAACAGCTAGTCCCTTGTATCATCCACTTTTCTTATAGTGTTGAGGAGAGAAGAGTTACAATTTAGTGGGATGGGTGGGTGCACAGGGTCACGGGAAGGGAGGCCCAGAGAGAGGGTACATGGCAGGAGCAACGGGGACAAGGAGTCAGAAACGGCTCTCAGGAGCAGAAAGGCCCTGCCCTCCCTCAGCGCTGAAGGACAAGTGTGTATTAGACCACCAGGGATGGGAGCCAAGGCAGGCTCTAGCGAGCGGGCAGAGGACTCAGTAGCAGTCGGTAAGGGTACAGGGAGGTGGGAGTGTGGAAGTCTGGCAAGGCGTAGGGTTGGAGCGGGTGATGGAGCTGTGCTGTGGCGCAGTGCTTGCAGGAGTGAGGTGCCTGTGTGTCTTCCGAGGGCAGTGGGGACCCCAGCAGGTTTTTAGCCAGGAGGCCTGGTGGGCTTCGAGTGATAGGAGGGTCCCTCCTGCAGCAGCCGTGAAAGGTAGATCTCGAGGTCAGGAGTAGAGCAGGGGGCACCGTTGGGAGGGTCCCATTCAGGATGGAGAGTAGAGGGTGGGCAAAAGGGATTCTTAGGGCAGAAAGGGAGCAGGATCTGGTAATTCCTCACGTGTGAGGAGAGGAAGGCCCTGAGAATGGCTGAATGGAGGTTGTTCCAGTTCCTGCCGTGGGGGTTCCTGTAAGAGGAGAGTGAGTTTGGAGGAGATGTTGAGAAGTTCCGTTTTGGATGTGCTGGGTTTGAGGTTCCTGTGGGGCTTTTCAGTTCACTCATTTCTACCACAAATGTTAATCACCCTGTGTGTGTGCAGAGGGGAGGAGTGTGCTTGGTCACCGACTTGGAGCTTGCAGTGGGCCTCACTGCATTCACGCCCCAGGACCTCCCACCTGGAGCCGCCATGGCCCATCTCTGTGCAGATGCTCCAATCCTGGACACGGGAAAGCCTTTGGGGTGTAAGAGAAAAGAGTGAGTACTTCCTCCTTCTCTCCTTTGGGTTCCCATTGAAGTCTGGACAGACGAGGTCACAATGAGCCTTGAGATGCTGCTACCCATGGCACTTAGCAGGGCCGACTTCTGCTGATAAGGTGAGCAGGCCAGTGGGCAGAAGGCCTTGCTAGCCCCTGGTCTGATGCAGGCCTTCCTCAGTGGTTGGCATCACCCCTTACCCCCTTGCCCCAGGCAAATCACCTGCTCCTGAGTGATGAGGCACCCACCATAGGGGCTTGTAGGTATGTGTATAAAATGAGAGAGGTGGTTGATCTCTAAGGCCCCTTCCAGTGTTGCTGTCTGTGTATTTCCTCATGGGATAAATCAATCCATTGTCCAAAAAAATTGTGTCTACAAGAGTATGTGAAGCAAATGATAGGTGCAGAGCTGTGTTGTTGGCACAGAGGTTTGGGATGGAGTTAAATGTACTTAAAGTCAGACGGAGTCAAATTTATCATAACTGAGTTGTTTCTCCCCAGGAAGGGCCATTTCCCATGAAGAGTAACAGCTGCTGCGTAGATGATGTCAGGACCTCTGCTCAGAATGGATTCTTGGCCACCAGGCACAGTTTTTAACCGAGGCGTTTGTGAAATAGCTCCCTGATGTGCTGCACATTTTGTAGCCAGGGTAAAAGGAAAATGAAAACCGTCTTCTTAGATAATATTACTTTTCTTTAAAAGCCCTCCTTGTCCATGATCACAGCTATATCCTCTAGTGTGGTACTGAAGGTCTTAGCCAATGCTATAAGAAATGAAAAGGAAATGAGAAATTTAAAAATTGGAAAGGAAAAGGTAAAACTCTCATTATTTACAGTTGATACCCACAAATGCAACAGAATCAATGGACCAACTACTAAATTAATAGGAGAACCCAGCAACTTTATCAAATACAAATATCAACTTATAGAAATCAACCACATTTTTCTACATTGGCTACAATTAATTAGAAAATAAAATAAAAATAAGGAACCATTCCCAGTAGCAGCCAAACTATAAAGTAACTGACTGTAGGTAGGGAGACAGTACAGTGATTAAGGGTATAAAGTTTAAACTATTTGAATCCTGGCTCTGCTGCTTCATTGCTGTGTGTTATTGAGTAAGTTTCTTATCTTTCTGAGCTTTAGTTTCCTCATTTGGAAAGTGATGATAATAAAAATATAAACACCATAGGGTTGTTGTGATTAATTACATGATTTTGTATAACTATAGAATAGCATCTGGAGAAAAATATTAAACTATAATCAAGAACATAGAAGATGATTTAATTAAATGGATATATTCCATGCCCTAGGATGGAAGGTCTTACTAGTATAAAGAGTTCAATTTCTTCTAATAAATTCATATATTTAGTGCAGTCACAATAGAAATTACAAATAAATATCTTGAGGAACTTAATAATAAACATACTCTAAAATGTATATGTAAGAATAAAAGTCTGTGAATAGCTAACCTTAACTTGTAAAGGAATAACGAAGGGGAGATTAACCCTACTAGATATAAAGACATATTTCAAAGAATTAGAAAAAGCAAAATAGGGAAGCAGCTGTGCTCAAGCAGTTGAGCTCCTGTTTACCATATGGAGACAGACTCATTTATGGATACTAAATAGAAGATAAAAATGGCACCCAGATCAATGAGGAAAGCATGGATTATTTAGTAGAAAATGATCACTATAACGTGAAAAATGAAAATGAACTCCTACCTTAAACAACATACAGAGGTGAATCCTCTTGGAATTGGGTTAAGGACTAAATGTGTATAGTAAAACTATTACCTTAGTAGAAGAAAATGTAGGATACTATTTTTGTCACTCAGGAGTAGAAGGACTTCTTAAAACATCAGGTCCTAAAGCAAAATACTGATACATTTGATAAACATAAAGATTAAGAATTTATGTTGTATGAATTCCTAATAATTATGGAGAAAATTAAGAGACAATTGACAGGTTGGGAGAAGATATTTTGCAATGTCTACAACAAAATAGGACTCCTGCAAAACAGCAAGAAAAAGACAGAAATCCCAATGAAAGTGTACAATGTTTATGAATAGGCAATTTGCAGAAAGGAAACCCCAAAGACTAACAAGAATTATGAGATGCTTAGCTATATATTTTTAAATTTTAATTTAATTTAACTTTTTAGGTACCGGGGGCCATGGATTGATCTCACATGTGGGAACCTGGTGCTCAACCACTAAGCCACATTGGCTTCCCTGAGTTGGTTTATCATTTGTTTTGCTTGTTGTTTTTTTTTAGGAGGCATCAAGAACCAAACCTGGGACCCCCATGTGGAAGGCAGGAGTGCAACTGCTTGAGCCACATCCACTCCCTTCAGCTTTATTATAATTAGAAAAGTACAAATGAAAACAAGGAAATATTATTTAATACCTATTAGATTGGCAAAAATTAGAACATTGAATACTGCCAAGTGTTGGGGGAAATATGAAACTCCAGGACCCCACATGCGATACAAGTAGACTGGCGCAGCTATCTGGGAGGGCAAATCTGGTGTTATTTGGTCAGATTAAGTATATACACATCCCATGATTCAGCCATTCTACCCTGGGAGCATATCCCAAAGAGATTGTCTCTCAGGCCCATAAAGGAACATGTGTGAGGGTGTGCATTAAGGAATTGTCAGTAGTGGTGGGGAGTTGGAGGCACTGCTGGGGACTGGGTAGAGAAAATGTGAGGGATATACTTTATGGAGTATGGCTATGAACAAACTGTTCAAAGAAAGAGAAATGTAAATTGCTTATAAACAGATGAAAAATGGTCAGCTGCACTCATTCTTAAAGAAATGCAAATAAACTGCTAGAAATGATTTTTTTAAAAGCTATAATCTGCAAAACTAAAAATTTGATGGTTTTAGAGTATGTTAGGGTATGTGGAAACGGGTTTCTATGTTCTGTTGAGAATAATCTAGTGCAATCTATTTGGAAGTCTAGTTGGCAATAGCTATCAAAATAAAAAATGCACATGCTCTTTTGCTCAGCAATTCTGCTTCTAGGAATTTTTCTATAAAAATATTTATACATATTTATGAAAAGTTATTTTCATTAAAAGTGTAATTTTTAATAGCAAAAGACTTGGAACACTCTAAATGTTCATTGGTAAAGAGCCGTTTAAAGAAAATATGACGCATCCTTTTCAATGAATTACCAAGCAACTATTAAAAAGATTGAGGGATATTTATATGTATGACAGAAAAAATCTTCATGATATATAGTTAAATGAAAAATCAAGGTTCAGACCAATGTATAATATACTTATATTTGTGTAGGGAAAAAAGTATATATGTATATATCCACTGTGATAATTAGGCTCCTTGTTATCTTGGTCAGGTAATGGGGTCCAGTTGTTTGGTTATGCAAACCAAATTGTACTGTAAGAACATTCCATAGACTTACCAAATTTCTTACCCACCATCATGGTATTCCATGTAGCATTGCTTCTGATCAAGGAACCCACTTCACAGCAAATGATGTGTGGGAATGGGTACATACTCATGGAATTCGGTGGTCTTACCATGTTCCTCATCATTCTGAAACAGCAGATTGATAGAATGGTGGAATGGTCTTTTGAAGACTCAATTACGGTGCCAACTGAGTGGCAATACCTTGCAGGACTGGGACAGTGTTCTCTAGGAGGCTATGTATGCTCTAAATCAGCATCCATTCTATGTACTGTTTCTGCCATAGCCAGGATTCACAGGTCCAGGAATCCAGGGGTTCAAAGGGAGTGGCACCATTCATTATTACCTCTAGTTATCCACTAGGAAAATTTTTGCTTCCTATCCCTATAATCCTAAACTCTGCTGGTTTACAGGTCTTAGTTCCTAAAGGAGGAGTGCTTCCACCAGGAGACACAAAGATTCCATTGAACTGGAAGTTAAGACTGCTGCCTGCCTTCTTTGGGTTCCTCATGCCTCTGAACCAATAGCAAAGAAGGGCATTACTGCACTGGCAGGTGTGATTGATCCTGACTATCAAGGGGAAGTAGGACTGCTACTTCCCAATGGAGGTAAGTAAGAGTTTGCCTGGAATACAGAAGATCTCTAGAGCATCTCTTAGTATTATCGTGTCCTATGATTAGTCCATGGAAAACTGCCACAACCCAATCCAAGCAGGACTAACAATGACTCAGAAACTTCAGGAATGAATGTTTGGGTCATGCCACCAGGCAAAGAATGACAGCCAGCTGAGGTGCTTGCTGAGGGGAAAGGAATGTGGAATGGATAGTGGAAGAAGGTAGTGAGAAATATGTACTCTGATCACCTGACCAGTTACAGAAACGAGGACTGTAATGGTCTTGAATATCTCTTCTTTGTTTTTTTTCCCACTTCCTTGTTTGTATGTTTGTATATGTACATGAAACAAATGTCTTCATTCTCTTCTGTCTTGTCCCTTTATCATGTGACATAAGTTGTATTAGTTTCATGTCATAATATTTAAGTTATAGGATACCACCCATCCTTCCATCTTCTCACTCTGTTTTGCACATGAAAAAAATTTTTTTTTGAGGTACAGGGGACTGGGGAGTGAACCTGGGACCTTGCATGTGGGAAGCTGAGCTCAACCACTGAGCCACGTCAGCTTCCCTGAGTTGGTTTTTTGTTTGTTTTGCTTTCCATTTGTATTGTCTGTTTGTTTTTTCAGGAGGAACCAGGAAATGAACCTGGGACCTCCCATGTGGGAGGTGGGTGCCCAACCACTTGAGACACATCCACTCCCCACATTCAAATCTTTTTTTAAAGATTTTTTTTACTTATTTATGTTTCTCCCCCCACCCCAGTTGTCTGTTTTCCGTGTCCATTCGCTGTGTGTTCTTCTGTGTCCACATTCATTGTTATATTGTTGTCAGCGACGCCAGGAATCTGTGTCTTGTTGTGTTGTCTTGCTGCATCAGCTCTCCGTGGGCAGGCTGAGTTTTCTTTCACGCTGGGCAGCTCTCCTTACGGGGTGCACTCCTTGCTCATTGGGCTCCCCTATGCGGGGACACCCCTGCATGGCACAGCACTCCTTGCACACATCAACACCGTGCGTGGGCCAGCTGCACATGGGTCAAGGAGGCCCGGGGTTTGAATTGCAGACCTCCCATGTGATAGATGGACGCCCTAACCACTGGGCCAAGTCCGCTTCCCCCATGTTTAAATTTAAATCTGCCCTTTTAATTCCATTATGCATATGAACATGATTTCAATTGCCTAGAATCTTTTTAGTACATGGCATGGTAGAATGGAAAGATCATAGGCTTTGCAATCTTGCATTAAATTCAACTTCCATCACTTTCTAACTGTGCATTCTTGGGCAATTTCCTTAACTTCCTTGAACTTCTGTAAAATAGAAAAAATACCTATGTGCTGGAGTTTGGGGGAAGATTTATTGTGATAATGTGTATACTTAGGCGGAGAGTAGAGTCTTATAACAAGCAATATTGTCCTCAGCAGGCTGCTGATTTCCTTTTGTGGCATTGAATTCTAAACAATGACTGATGGAGCTTTACATAATCCCTCAAAAAGCCTATCACATATCCTATTCCTGGATGAGTAGGATGAGTTGGGGTTAGCATTCTGATGTGATTTGGGACCCCCTAATGTGGAAGAAAAAAGAATATTCTCAGTCACAGTCATCCAAAATTATTAAGAAAAAATGAAAAATTTGCCAACATAGAACAAAAAGCAGGCTGGCTGGCACTAGTTTTTAAGAGTCCCATAAACAGCTATCATATTTTTTTATGCAGTCATTATTTATTTGTGTTTAGCTTCCAGTGTTTTTCATTCCTTTCAGATTTCTGTGCTTTTCCATTGGGGCTAATGTTCCTGTCTGCCTGAAGGACAGCTTTTAGATTTTTTTTTAAGACAGACCTGCTTACAACTAATTCTCTCACCTTTAGTTCATCTGAAAATGTCCTTATTTCACCTTAATTTTTGAAAGATATTTTTACTTGACTGTTAATTGTTTTAGCACTTTAAGAATGCCATTCCAATGTTTTCTGGCTTCTGTTGTTTCTGTTTAGAAGTTAGCCATCAGTCTTTTTGTTTCTTCTTTGAAGGTTGTTTTATTTTTTGTGAGGATAGTCTAGCTGCTTTCAGGGTTTTCTTCATCTTTTTTTTCCTGGCAGTTTGATTACATCATTCCCACATGTGCTTTTCTTTATATTGATCCTGCTTGATGTTTGTAGTACTTCTTGAATCTATAGCATGCTGTCTTGTTTTGGAAAATTCTCAGCCATTATCTCTTCAAATATTGTTCATTCTCCCTCTCCTATTCTTCTGGGATTATTAGGCCTTTTTTAAAAAAAAAAAAACATGCCTTATATATCTTTTATACTTTTTTCTGTATTTTCTACCTTTTTATTTTTTGGTCTGGGTGCTTCAGTCTAGATATTTTTTTACCAACCAACCTTCCAGGTCACTAATGCTTTCTTCACCAGTGTCTAAACTGATGTTAAATTTATCTACTGAATTTAAATTTCAGATATTGTATTTGCAGTTTTAGAATTTCCATTTGACTTTTTAAAAAACAAACAAACATAGATTTAAGTTCTCTGGTGAAATTCTACATCTTGTCATCTATTTTCCTGTACATCAGGATCACTTGTGGATTTGTTTCTCTTAGTATTTTTTTCTCTTGACCCTATCTCTTCTTATGCTTGTTAATTTTTTTTACTGAATGCTAGACATTGCACATAAAAATTTGTAGGGGCTTTCAGTGATGTTAACTTCTGGCAGGTAGTGAGATTACAAACAGAGTGTTTAATTCAATTAAGGAATAAGCTGATTTGAGGCTGGGTTTCAATCCTCATAAAAGGTAAATCCTATTCATCTTTATTCCTAGGGTGTAATACTATGAGTTCCAACTGAAAACAGGAGGTATAGGTTTAAAAACAGGGCTCTCTATGTTGTTGGACTCTGAGCATCAATGTTTATTTACCCAGCACTGTGAGAATGTCATTAGTTCAGTTTAGTTTCTCCATTTCTTATCAACCATTTTTTGTTCTGCTTCTAATTCTTGGCCTACCCTGTTGACTAAATGGCAAATATGCAGAGGCAAAAACCAGCTCATTCTATTTGAATCACTTCTCTGAACTTTCTTTCTCTCCAGAATCTTGGCTTCTCAAGTCATGGTTTCCTTGGTGCTCCTAAACTCCAATTTTTGTCTCTCCAGTGATTCTGCTAAAAGCCACGCCCACTTTTTCTCCCACTTAACAGCCACTTTCTACTGAGCTTCTTAGTCTCTCCACCTATATCCAATATACTTATGAATCAGCAAGTGCCTCAGGGGGTACTATAGATGATCAGACTTACTTCAATGAATTTTCCTTCTTTCAGAGATCTTGACCCTTCCAGCCTTGCTTGCCTTGTAGCTCTTCAGTGCTGTCAGACTTTTTTGGGGGGCAGGGGTGGGGGAGGGATTTTATTTGCCTCTTCTAGTTGTTCTTATGGGAGGATTTTTCTGCTACAAGCCAATCTGTCATAACTGAAATAGAAATCAAACAGCCATTTTAAATGCAGAGCCTGGTCAAAGTTTCAAAGCTAGGGCTTCAACTTACCGTGATTATGAAAACTGTAAACAAAACAAAACAAAATCCTCATTGTATCTTTTTATTTTTCAAGTGTATACTATCCTCAATACTAGAAGAGCTGTGATGGACAGTAGGATAATAATAATAATAACCTATGAGGTAGGTATTATATTATCCCGATTTTTACAGATGAGGAAACTGAGGAAGAGGGAGTCTAAATCAGCCACCAGAAGTCACATAGTTAGTATGTAGCAGGGTTGGGACTTGAATAGTGTGGTCTGACTGTTTAATGAAAAGGTAAACCTTCAAACAAGTTCTTATTGTTGAGAAGGCAGTATGGCAGTCTTGCCTACACTTCCCCAGAGCTATAATCAACAGGGAGAAATGTGCAAAAGGACCTTTATACTGTAGTGTCCTCCAGGAACGCCTAGAGTCCTTCTTCTCCATTTGTATCCCCTGTAGGCCTTGCACAGAGCTGGGTACATGCAGACTCCCAACAATAATGTGTTGATTTCTGCCTCAGAGCTGGGTCTAAAGTTCTATTTTACCGCTTGTCCCTGCTGTTTTTCTTGTGTTACTGCAGGAATTCAACAACACATATGGCATTCGTGAAAATGAAATTCAGGGCTGCTTAGTAGAGTTGTGTGGGCCAAGGAGGCAGATTGCAGTAAAACCTAGCCCGAGCTCTGCTCATCAAGCTGTGATCCCTAGGGGAGAAGGCCGTTTTCTTATTCAGATTCTGGGCAAATCTAAGTTGGAATCTTTCCCTAATTCATCTCATAGGAGTAGTTATCCATCTTTCTTAGCTGAAACAGTTGGATAGGAAGACAGTCTAAATCTAACCGTTTTCTATTGTGTACCTCTGTTTATTTGGTGACCCACTGTGTGGGAAATTTGCCACCCGATCCCATGGATCTCAGAGTAAGGGGAAGGAAATTAGGACAGAAAACACTGGGCATATTTGTTCTTCAGAAAGTAAATAATTGGATTAGTTTTCAGTTCCAAAACACTTCTTTCAGTGTCAGTCCAAATCTTTTTATTTAATTGATTCCCAGAGAAGAAACTCCAGGTGAAAAGTGGCATCCAGGCCCTTTTCTGATATTCTATGATTTCATTTTCTTTGTTGGTTTATAGCTTGAAATGCCCTAGCATTTCTATCCTAAATAATGACATAGACCCTTGTCAAGGAACTCCAATGAGTTTAGAACAAATTCTGTATATTTATCCCTGTCATAGTAATATAGTTTTAGACACAGTGCAGTTTTGAGTTATCTCTAGAAGCTGAATACTGATACTCCCACACCCAATAAATACGTAGTTCTATAAAAAGATTAAGCAAAATGTTCGCATAAACAATTGAAATTCGTCTGTTTTGTATTTAAATAGAGCTAAAACAATTTTATAGAATAGTTTTAGAGTATCTATCTGACAAACAGCTTTGTACAAGTGATTTTGTTTATCCTGGGATCATCTCAACCTAAAATTCTGGGGACAGCCAAGCAAAATTTCACCAAATTCTACACAAAGTTTCAGTATGCCTTTCAAATTAATTGGAATGGCTTTTCTCAGTTATATTGCTCAGGGATATATTTTTTTAAAGGTTCATTTGGAGAGTGGCAGACCATAATGAAGCAGATTTATGCTTGTGAGGCCTGCTTATGATGATGTTTTACAAAGCTGTTTATATTGATTTCTTCTTTTTCTGGAAAACCAGTATTTTCCAAATTGGAGCCATTTCCCTTTAAATAAATTGTTTTTTTTTCCCCTTGGAATAATAAAGAAAAATGTGCCATTGTTAAAATAACGTACAGAGCAGAAAACACCTTTCAGATACCCTGCTTACTTCCATGCAGTAACTGAATAGTATTTTTAGAATACTGAGGCCTCTCATGTGGATACAATAGTTGAGTGACCTCACATGTTAAACTTCCTTTGGGAAGCTTGGTACTTTCTCCAACTGTGTTAGGGGTTTTTGCTCCAATTATTACTCTAGCTAGGAATGATTTGGGGAAGAGTAATGATATTACTAATTACTGGTAACAGTTGCTAACACTTATTGATGACATGTATCTGCCAGGGACTATGCTATACAATTTTAAATTATCATTTCATTTAATCCACATAATAGCATTATGAGCTAAATACCATGATGATTCCCATTTGGACAACAACTATATAAGGATGTCCACTGCAAAATTATTTTAAGAGTTTATAAAGTAGTTTGAACACGACTAATTGTCCACAATAGGTACAAAACATAAATTATGGAAAAGGCATGGTTGGAATATTGTACATCTATTAAAAGTCATATTTTCAAAAAACAATGAGAATGTACATACATAGAATGTGTTGTTAAGTTTTAAAAAAGGCTCAAAACCATTTGTACAGTTTGATCCTAATTATGTTTAAAATAATATAGGCGGTGGACTTGGCCCAGTGGTTAGGGCGTCCGTCTACCACATGGGAGGTCCGCGGTTCAAACCCCGGGCCTCCTTGACCCGTGTGGAGCTGGCCCACGCGCAGTGCTGATGCACGCAAGGAGAGCCCTGCCACGCAGGGGTGTCCCCCGTGTAGGGGAGCCCCATGCGCAAGGAGTGCGCCCCGTAAGGAGAGCTGCCCAGCGCAAAAGAAAGTGCAGCCTGCCCAGGAATGGTGCCGCACACACGGAGAGCTGACACAACAAGATGATGCAACAAAGAGAAACACAGATTCCCGTGCTGCTGACAACAGAAGTGGACAAAGATGCAGCAAATAGATACAGAGAACAGACAACCAGGGTGGAGGGGGGGAAGGGAAGAGAAATAAATAAATAAATCTTAAAAAAAATAAAATAAATCAAATAATATATATGCACAGAAAAATAGAAGGAAATACAGCAAAATGTCAACAATGGTTAACTATAGATAGTGGGATTATGGATAAATTTTATTTTCTACTTTATGCTTTTCTGTTCTTTCAAAATTTTCTACAATGTGTGAATTTCTGTTATATTCAGGAGAAAATGTTACTAATGTTTAATTTGAAGGACAGTAAAAGTGATCAACATGACAATGTCCACTGTTATCAAATTGTCTTCTTTCTTGGGGTTAATTTCTTTTCTCTGTTTTTTTACCCCACCTTAGATTTAAACCACCGTGTTAGGCATATATGTTGGGGGTAGAGAGAAGCCCTGTGTTTACTCACACCTGCACCCTAAATTCTGTGAGGGCTGATGTAAAAGAGTGCTCTCCCTTGGCACATTTTAATTGCCTGGGCCTTGGTAAGAAGACAGGCAGGGCTTGGGGAATTATATTATATATTTGGAATTGGAAAACAAGGTGAGAAAATATCCTCTGAAACTGATGCTAATCAAATGAATAGAAGGGAGCATTTGTAATCAAGAGCTTCAGGAGAGATGTCAACAAAAGCTGAGCGGATAGGAAGATGAATTCTAACTTGGTGAGATCACAGAGTATTCAAGGAGAACAGGGCGTGTTAACCGAGCCTTGGAAAGACTCGTAAGGTCTTTTACCAGGACGGAGCTGGCAAATTGCAGTGTGTGTTCAAGGACCGACTTGTGGTCAGAGGTGACTGGTGGGGTGTGGGTGGGAGGGAGGTGACCGTACCCTAGGGGTACGGATAGCAGATAATTCTGGGAAGGCAGGGAGGAAATGCAGGGAGGCCTTGGTTATAAAGCTAAGGACTCTGTTTTGTAAGCCACAGAGTTTGATGACCATCAGGTGATCTGTGCTTCTAGAAGCTGACTATGGCAGTAGTGAGAAGGGTGCCTGGAAGGAAAGGACCTGGGGTCAAGGAGACAAGATAGGAAGCTTTACAAATTGGCTGGACTGCGAAGATCAAAGGGAGAGGACATGAGAAGGAGGCATCTTTGCATCCAGCAACTGACCACCCCTATTTATAGTGGTTTAGAAAGACACAGATGGGGAAGAATGAGGTTTTGAACCTGAGTTGTTGGGGGTGGGGATGGGGGGAGGTGATGCTGGATTAGGGAAGGAAAGGAGGAAAGAAGCAGTGTATAGGCACTGGTGTTTATCTGCCCAATAGACATGTCCCTGTTCTTCATAGAGTCCTGATTTCTTCAAATGCCCTGCCCATCCTCAGCCCCTGAAGGGGTTCTCAATGGGTGTGAGCTAGTAAGCTCAAGGTTCCCCCCTCTTGACTGTTATTGGTCCAGGGAGAGCATGGAAACAAATCGATCTACTCAGACGGAATGCACATGTCACGGTTGATAGTGCATACTCCATGTTGGGGGACGTGCACAGCAGAGTGAGGTAACTAAATCCCTGACTTCATGGGCGGACAACCAAAAAGGGAAATCCCAAGGAACCGGGGAGTACTAGGGAGATTGCAGAGAGTGAAGAGCTTAGAAAAGCAGTTCTGCAGAGTTGCGGAGGAACCCGGGTTCACCCCTGACTTGCACATGTGAAATCTGACCCTGAACAAAATACCTGAGACCATGAGAACAGATCTCTGGCATAGACCACTTCGTGGGCCCCCCGCTGGCCACTGGGTGTCTACTGCAAAGGCTATAAAACTAAACTGGGATTCGAGCCACAACCCATAGAAAGCTGGTCAGAACTGTGACCTGAACCCAACAAACAATTGCCTGCTAAAACAAAAATATCAACGTTCTCCATAGGATCTAAGCAAGACCTGAGTTTCATAACATAATATTCAGAATGTCTACAATCCAATCCAAAATTACTGAGCATGCAAAGAACCAGGAAAATCCCAACTCAAAGGAGAAAAGATCATCAACGGATGCCAACACTGAGATGAAGCAGATTTCGAAATGATGACTTGAAAGCAGCTATTATAGAAATGCTCTAAGAAGTAAGGGCAAACAGTCTTGAAGGATGAAAGATGGAAAATCTCAGCAAAGAAACAGAAGATCTGAAGAGTCAAGTGAAAATTTAAGAATTGGACAGTACAATATGGATATAACAGAAGAGTTGGTAAACTTGAAGACAGATAAACAAAAGTTATCCAATATGAACACAAAGAAAAAACATGGGGAAGGGAGGGGAGGAGGGAGAATAGAGTCTCTCTTTCTCTGGGAGAACAGCAAAAAGTCTAATATTCATGTCATCAAATACCCAGAAGGAGAGTAGAAGTAAAGCTTGGGGAAAAATATGTAAAAGAATAATGCCTGAAAATGTCTCAAATTTGGGAAATGAGCAACAGGACAAGACCAGAGCAAATGAAATGCCATGAAAGAAAATCAAGGATGGAGGTTGTGAGATATACAAATGCCTGACACTTCCCCTTATTATATGACCTGCGGAACTGACTTTATCTTCCTGACTCTTAGATTCCTCATCTGTTAAAGGGGTAGACTAAGACCTACCAAAATTAAGGCAATCATGAGGACTGAATGAGATAATCTAATGAAAGCACTCAGCGCAATTCCTAAATGACAGTAAGTTCTCGATAAATAATGAGAGAAAGAGAGACAGGTCAGTGAAGTTGTTGAGGATGGTGAGGAAGAAGAAGAGAGCGTATGATTTGGCAAGGAGGAGATGATCATCTGAGATCATTTCGGGAGCGTGGACAGAACAGGAGCCAGACTCTCTAGAATTGAGGAATAATGAGAGCAGAGGAAGGGGAGGAAGCCAGTGTAAACATCTTTTGACAATGATTGGTGGTGAAAGGAAGACAAGAGATAAAATACTTGCTCAAGGATGCAAAACTGATGGAAACCCTTTTCTTCCTTAAGATGAGGAATTTGATCCGTATCTTAAGTTTTTTAAGCTGAAGGTTAAGAGTCAGTGGAGAGGAAAACATGGATGCAGGAGAGAAATGGGATGGCGGAGGGCACCTGGCCCTGGAAAGTACAGGAGGGATTGGATCAAACACACAGGGATTTTTGAGGGGGATGAGGAGAGTTCTTGCTAATTCAGTGGCTTGAAGCAGAAATAAGAAGTCTAGTACAGGGGCGTTGACGTGGCTCAAGCGATTGAGTGCCTGCTACCCACATGCGAGGTTCCGGGTTTAGTCCCCTGTGCCTCAAAAAAGCAAACAATAAAAAAACAAACAAACATACAAAAAAACCCCACAACTCAGGGGTGTGGGTGTGGCTCTGGTGTTGAGCACCAGTTTGTGAAGTCCCTGGTTCAATCCCTGGACTTTGTACCTTAAAAAAAAAGTCAAGTATAAAAAAGGATGTAAGATTATCCTGATTTGCATATAATATTATTGCTGTTCTGGAACAGTGATTCCCAACCTTTTTCATATTATGGCATGTAAAGAAAATGATAATATTTATAAGACATTGGAGTAAATCATAGGATATTTAGAGGCAGTTTTCTTTGGCTAGGAGGAAAAATTCATTATGTTTTTGTGTTATATAATTTTGATTATAAAATAAAATATAAAGTATTAAGTAATATTTAAATACTCAATTTGTATAAAACTCTGAAGTAAAATATTCTCAATTTGTTTACCTAGAAATTTGAGCTTATGTGGACATATTTAAATGTAAAATTATATGTAGAAAGGACAGTAGACATTTCACAATATCAGTATTTTAATGATCGTCTCTTTCTATTCGACATGAATAAGAAACTTTGTTTATGTAACTTGGTATTTAAAATTTTTAATTTTTAGAATTAACAATAGCTGACAAGAGAACCTAACAGCTCTAGCATTCTTTCATAGACAAATGTAGTATTGAAATTTGTTATGCTAATGCAAATAGATCTTTGCAAGCAGTGAAACTTTTTCATACCATGTATTTCAAAATAGAGAGAAAGTTCTAATGTGAAGGAAGGACATATTTTTGGAGCAGTCACCCTGAAGGTAGCTTGAATGGCACTAAAAAATGCCATAAATAAGTGGCAGTAGCTGATAAGCATCAGGACCCAAACTGCCACCTGGTGAAGCTCCTCCCTGAGCCGTAACCACCTGCGCTTAGGCTGTGAGCTGGGCGCTGTGGGCATCTGGACCCAGAGTCCTCCAGCAGCTTCATAGGCTGCGTGAACTCAGTGCACAGGGATGTACCCTGCGGCCAACACTGAAGGAGCTGTCCTGGCTGTAGGTGCCTCTTTGGCCGTGTTTCATGTGTCACATTGGAACTGGCACTGCTGGATGTGGCTAACTGGACTCATTGCTCATGCTGAATTGTGCTCATTGCTAACGGTGACTGTACACAGTGAGTACTCAGCTGAGGGCATGCTCAAGGACCCTCCAGGGAACCTCATGATGGCAGGGGACCAGCTGCAATTGGCCACACAAGACCTCCCTTGACTGCTGTGGCAGCCAGTATCTCACAGAGCACCTGGAAGGCTTGGTCACAGCAGACTGTGTATTGCAGCACACCCCTTGGAGGGCCCCGTTCTCAGAACCCAAGGGGATCATGTGAGAAAATATTGGCATTAATGAAAGAGTGAAAAGTGACAGTCCGTGAAAGATACATACACACATATAAGGATAAATATCTATAAATTACTGGATTTTCTCTGTACTAACATCACCAATGAAAAAACATCATGGAAGAAAAAACTTACATTAGCAACAAAAGAGCTGAAATACCTAGAAATATCTTAACAAGAAATATGAAAGATATTTATGAATAAATGGGAAGCTTTTATTACAATCCATAAAAGAAGACTTCAATAGATAGAGCCATCTCATGCTCCTGGATGGAGGAACTGAACATTATAAAGATGCCAATTCCTACCAAATTAATTTATAGGTATAATAATATAAGGCCAACCAAAATCCCAATAGGGTTATTTTTGGAAGATGACAAAATCATTCTAAAGTGCATCTAGAGGACAAACAGGCAATAATAACATGCATTTTGAGGGGAAAATGGGTGGAGTTGAGGGATTAGATTTTCCAGAAAGTAAAACACAACAGAAAACAATAATGTTATTGATTTGTTCCTACTATACGAGTAGACTAGTTTAATAGAATAGATAGGTCAGCAATAGCCCATAGAAAATATAATATGATGGTGACAAAAAAAGACTTCACAAAGTAGAAAGGAGGGGAAGGATTCTTCAATAAATGGCGTTAGATATTGGCAGAGGTGTGGCGAGGTTTGGAGGAGGGCATGAAGAGAAACTGTTTTCCTGAGTGTGTGTTTTTATGTACAAGGTCTTCAACTAGAGTCATTGCATTAGTCGGGGTTCTCTAGGGAAACAGAACTGACAGGAGGTATCTGCATATTATGAGATTTTATAAAAATTGTTTCACGTGACTATGGGGATGCACAAGTCCAAATTCCATAGGGCAGGCTGCAAGCTGGGAATTCCAATGAAGGTTTTTGATGAATTCCCCAGGAGAAGCTGGCTGACTGAAGTAGAGATGGAAATTTTCTCTTCTGACTGCTGAAATCATCACTTCTCCTTTCCAAACCTGCAGCTGATTGGATGAAATGTCTCTCATTGTTGAAGGCAATCTCCTCAGTTGATAAGCCACCGCTGCAATCATCTTAACTGGTGTTTTAAGCCCATGAAATGTCCTCACAGTCACAATCAGGCCAGACCTTGCTTGACCAAACAGTTGGGCCCCATCACCTGGCCAAGTTGATACATGAGCATAACTATTACAGTCACACTTCCAGCATCTCTCTCAGCCTTCCTTCTGTCCTCCCAGGGTGACAGGGGGGTTTAGGAGGTTGAATTTAGAAGAAGAAGCAGAGGTCATGTGGCCAACCCCTCCTCTCTCTTTTGGATCTGCCTGCAGAGAGGTTGGTGCTTCTCTGTCCTCTGCTCTCTGCTTGCTTCGTGTGGTAGTTTCTGCCCTGACCTTAGGGGATTGGGTTGGTGAAGCAGCTTAATCCAGGCATGAGGTATAGGAGCCGATTATTTGGGCTACATAGCTGAAGTTACATGTTCTAATCAGCTTTATCAGAAATAAGGAAGGCATCATCTGCTCACGTTATGTATTTATCTCTTGATAGGTTTCTTTTTTAAAATTGATTAAAAAATGGTCAAAAGACCTGAATAAATATCTTTTCAAAGAGGAAATACAATTGACCAAAAAGCACATGAAAAGATGCTCAACAGCACTAGCTATTAGGGAACACAGATCAAAAGTACAATGAGATATCATTTCACATACGGAAGGGCCATTATCAAAAAACAACACAAGCAGAAAAGCACAATTTCTGGAGAAGATGCAGAGATATAGGAACACTCCTTCACTGTTGGTGGTAATGTAAAATGGTGCAGCCTCTGTGGAAGACATTTTAGTGGTTCCTCAGAGGCTAAAAATAGAACTGCTGTATGATCTGACAATCCTGCTACTAGGAATATATCCAGAAGATCTGAAAACTGTGACACAAAGGACATTTGCACTCCAAGGTTCACAGTGGCATTATTAGCAGTTGCCAAAAGATAGAAACAACTTAAGTGCCCCTCAACCAGTGAATAGATAAACAAAATGTGGTATATACATACAGTGGAATTACTATTCAGCTTTAAGAAGAAATGAACTGGGGAGCACATGACAACATGGATGAACCTTGAGGATATTATGTTGAGTGAAATAATCCAGACACAAAAGGATGAATGTTATATGGTCTAACTGATATGAGTTAAATACAATGAGTAAACTTATGGAGTTAAACTATAGAGTCTAGGTTAGTAGGAGACAGAATGTGGGTGGAGAAGGGGAGCTGATACTGAATGTATGTAGAATGTTTATTAAGGGCGATTGTAAAGGTGTGGTTATAGAGTTAATGGTGATACATTATAATGAATATAACTAACGCTGCTGATTTATAAATGTGATTGTGACTGAAAGGGAGAGTCTAGAAAGGAAAATGTTATTTGAAAGACAGCTGGAGGATAATCTAGGGACTGTATAACATAATTATTTTTGTGGTAAATGAGGACTGTGGTTAATAATATAAATACAAGAATGTTCTTCTATTGCAAGGTGTTAAGAATATGAAGCTACATGGAAAAATACAACTAATATAGCTTATAGATTATAGTCAACAGTAATATTGTAATATTTTTGTAGCCAAGGCAATGAAGGTACTATATCAACACTAAAGGTAAAACAAAGGAATATGGGATTTTGTTTTATGAAGATGTGAATATAATCAAGCAATTTTTGCTTCAATTTCTTCATTAGCAAGGAGACCTTGGTGATGTCATTTAACCAACCTGTGCTCATTTATTTATCTTTCTGAACAATTGAGCTTGTTTTTAGGATTAAAGAAGATAAATGTGCCTGGACAGGATTTTTAAAAGTAATGTTGCCATGATTTGTTTAGCTGCCCTTTGTCTGTTATTTTATAGTTAGAAGTTGAAATAAAGTTCAGTTACAAAAAAAGAATAGGAACAAAATAAGAGCTGGGAAGAACCTGTTGCTAAAATGAAAACCATTTCTGGAGTCTGAACACTGACTATGGATGAGCTATAAATAGGACTTTTAGCAAATGCAAAAAGAAAGCTGTTTCAGAACAACCCAATGTAGAATTTGTTGGAGACACAATATGAGATAAATAAAAGGATTGCCAGGCATGGTTGAGGGCCCGTGTGAGGTTGGGCAGCGTGACTATGGCAGATGTCTGTGGTTTTGCCCCAGCGACTCTTACCAACCTGAAAACATCAGTAACTGCATCAATAGAGGTTGAGAAAATGTACTAGACAAATTTAGGGTTGGAGATTGACATAGTGCAGGTGGGGGAAAGCTAGTGAAGGCGTCTGGGCGCTTCTTTGAACAACCATAAGTTTATTCTTTCAACAAAAAGGTTTTGAGCACATACTACGTGCCAGGTGCTGTCCTCATCATTCTCGGGATACATCAGTGAACATAGCTGAGATCTCTCAACTTGTGGGGTGGGGACAGAAAAATAATAAGAACAATACATTTGTGTGCTTAGGAACAAAATGCTCTAGCACAGGTATAGGGGATAGGGATCGAGGGTGTGGACTGGGATGGGGATGGGCTGGTCAGAAAAGACTTAAAGGATCATCATTTCTAGAATGGGCAGTGAGAAAAGGAAGACGAAGCAAGAACGGAAGTCATAGATGGAGAGAACAGGGAGGGTTGAGGATACGCTCCTGAGGGAAAGACAGACAGGAAATCAGGAAGCTAGTGCCACAGAGGGGAATTTCTGAGTTTGGAATCTTTGCGATTCACCACTCACCTTAAACTCACTCCATTCCCTCACAGAACTATTTTTAAAATTTCCATTTATACATGTTTTCAGAAGTGTAGCCCTTTCCCTGTCTTGATTTCAGGGCAAGTGTTACATGGTCTGAAAATTACGATTTTTGTAGGTGAGAACTCCTTGATAAAAAGTTTTAAAATGAATTGAGTGACTCACACATTCAAAGGTGTTTCTTTTAGAGGTTTAAAAATAAAGATAGAATTGTAGGACATGTCTTTGTGCAAATAGGATCATCACAACTCTGTCGGATTAATACCACTATCCAAAAGCATATCATAGGGGGAAAAAGGACCATGGACGGAAACACCAAAATACCTATTGTGGTTGTCATTGGGTGGTAGGACTACAGAAGTCCTTCCTTTCTTTGTTTCTCCTTGTTTTACCTGTATAATGGATGGGGTATCCTTTATTTAAAAACAGGCTAGGTTTTCCTCAATGTTGATTTAAGTATAGCCCTGCTGGAAAGGAACGGAAAAGGAAACAAACACACCAAATAGGAACTGAAAGCAGCAAATGCGTGAAAAGATACTCGATGTCACTCATAACCAAAGAAAAGAAAAATGAACCTTTTGTAATTTACCTTGTTTGCTCAGTAGATGGGCAATTTAAAAAAAAATTTTTTATTGGGAGACTGAAAAAATGGAAGTGAAGAAATAATCAATGAAATAGTTTAACAAAATTCCTGAGAATTGAAGGGAGTTAAAAGAGCTCAAAGAATGGCCATCAAACATAGATGAAAATAGATGCCCCTATGCATATTCTCATGAAATTTTATAACAGGGGACAAAACATAAGAACCTGTAAGTTTCTAGAGTGAAAAGAAACTAGCTTATGTAAAAAAGGGTCATAAATGAGCAAGGATCTGGATTTTTCAGTAGCAAAACTGGGAGCTAAAGGAAAATGGAGACATATCTTTAAAAATATCTGAAGTGAAATGATGTCCAACATATAATTCTATACCTATCCAACTACCAACCAAATGAGGGTAGAATAAAGACGTTTTCAAGATCTCATACCCCCTCTCCCCCATTCATTCTTTTTAGGAAGGCTACTGGAGAGTGTGTGCCACATAAGTTGAGTAAAAAAAAAAAAGGGTGACGACCCAGGAAAGAAAGAATCCAGAAGGTATTAAATGAAGATACCCAAATGGCAGACAGCCAAGATTAGTTCGCTGTGCTCAACAAACTCGAAAAGCTAGTTGGCTCTTTAATCGATGGGCATGTATAATTTCTAGTAAGACCAAAATTTTAAAAAAAGAAAAACTGAGACCCAAGAATGGGGGACTCTCCAAGACTGACTGTTCTGATAACCTCCTTTGACTCTTCACTGACTAGAAGTTGACGTTTCATCCTCTTGGTTGATTAGTTGGACATGTGACATTTTCTGTTTCTGGACCAAGGTGATGACATTCTTTACTTTGCCAGCAGTTCTACATATAAACATAAATTATCAGTAAATTGTTACAGTTTGTGCTTCTGGAGTTAAGCCAAGTGCAATTCATTTTCAAGTTTTTAAATGAAATCCTGAATGTCAAAGCCCTAAAATTGCAGCTGTTTTGCATCCCACCCACCCCCAGCAAGTTACCACGCCTTTCTGCTTTGTCTTTGACTTCTTGATTACTTTTTTTTCAAGTTATTTTATTTATTTATCTCTCCCCACACCCTCGTTGTTTGCACTTGCTGTGCCTCTTCGTCTTCTTTATTTCCTGAGGAGGCACTGGGAACTGAATCTGGAACCTCAACATGTGAGGGAGGTGGCTAATTGCTTAAACCACCTGGGTTCCTTGCTTTGTCGTGTCTCTCATTATTTGTTTCCTCTTGTGTCTTTGTTGCATTACCTTGTTGTGTCAGCTTGCCACATCTGCCTGTCGCACCAGCTCGCTGTCTTTAGGAGGAAGTGGGAACTGAACCACAGACCTCCCGTGTGGTAGGCAGGAGCCCAGTCGCTTGAGCCACACCTGCTTCCCCCTACTAAGCCTTCTTGATGTTGGTTTTAACTATTGGAAAGCAGGGACAGTGAGGCTTTTATTGCTGCCCTGCTGCTGCTGTTGCCTTGGAGATCCTATGATAAAAACAATAAGCCGAAGGGTGTACAAGAGTAAAAACCAAATTAACTTCCTTTTTTGTTGAAGAAATAAGGTCCACCTACCTGCATCTTAGAGGAAGAAGTCTTGCACTTTTATTCAAGAAGTGGAACAAATGTGAGGGTGGTTGTGGAGACCAAAGCCCACCCTTACAGGGTATCTGGGCTTTGGCCCAACCACCCTGTGTATTCTTCTCTTCCTTCCTTGCCCCTCCCATGCACACACATGCACACACGCACGCACGCTCATGGACATGCAGATGCACAGGCACGTACGTGCTCACATGCGCGCACGCAGGCACACGTGCACAACACAAATGTTTTCTTTAGGTGAACCTTGACTGAGACCTTACGATGTGTAGGTGTTGTCTTGGGCCCTGGGAGACAGATGGAAATTCAGTAGTCTTTTCTCTGTATGTTTAGCATAACACTTTATAGATTAACCAAATACTTCTACTCGCGTGGTCTCATTTGATCCCCGTAAAAGCTTGGTGAGAGTGACAGTGTTGTTCTCTTTTTATGGTATGAGGAATCTGCTGTGAAATAATGTGCCCAACAGTGTCCAGCTGTTGCACTGGCACCTGAAATTCTGTTTTCTACTCTGTATCAGTTATATCTTTACTGTATTTTTTTGGTATATTTTTTGTATATTTTTACTCTACCACCAAGCGTCAGAAAGAACCGTGAATGGTAAGAAATCATGTGGCTTGGGGGTGAGTGTGGAAATATTTAAGTATGAAATTTTTTTGGAATAAGAAGTTTAAAAATATTTTCCCATTAGCCTGCAGTGTACATCCTTAGAAGTTCACAATAGCCTACTAACTACTGTTGGTGACTCTTCTTTATCTTTAAACCTTATGTTAAAGTTGAATCATGTGCTCCCTCAGAAGTTATGTTGAGGTCCTAAGCCCCACGACCTCAGAATGTGACCCTGTTTAGGAGTCTGTCGTTGCCGGTAGAGCTAGTTACCTTAAGCAGAGGTTATGCGGGAGTCGGGCAGGGCCCCGATTCGGTATGACTGGGGTCCTATGAGAAGAGAAGACAGAGTGTGACCATGGGCGCAGCTGGGAGCCAGCAACCCTCCAGCAGGAAGAGGCAGGCAGGGATCCTCCCTCCAGGTTGAGAGGAGCTTGGCGGTGCCATCACCTTGATTTTGGACTTCCGGCCTCCAGAACTGTGAGACAATAAATTTCTGTTGTCTTAAGTCACCCAGTTTATGGGGCTTTGTTACGGCAGCCCAGGACACCGCACTAACGGCCAAGAGGCAATTATTCCGTGGGGAGCAGGGAGGGTCCACAGGCAATACCTCCCGTGGTAACCATGGCTTACCCTGCAGTAAAGACCTGAGGTCCTAAGAATTCCTGTGTTCATGAGGACGATAACGAGGCCATTTTTTAATAGATTTCTATGCTAAATATTTCAATTAGGGTGTGTTGAGGTGGATAAAGTGCTCTTGGTTTGTAGGTACACATATTGCTGAGGCCCCACAACTTTGTATTTTGCATTGCTCGGTGTCTCCCTTTATGCAGAGATGCACTTGACCCGGGGACGGGATGTGCTATGTGAATGCTGCTTCCATATTGTTTGGGATTATTTTACTGCTCTGTCTGTAGGTCTTCCCCTTATTGTGATGTATGGTTTTTATTTTTTTATTATTATTTTTTATTTTTGTCTTTATTTTTTTAATGTTACATTCAAAAAATATGAGGTCCCCATATACCCCCCACTCCCCTCACCCCGCTCCTCCCCCCATAACAACAACCTCCTCCGTCATCATGAGACATTCGTTGCACTTGGTGAATACATCTCTGAGCACCGCTGCACCTCATGGTAAATGGTCCACATCATAGCCCACCCTCTCCCACAGTCCACCCAGTGGGCCATGGGAGGACATACAATGTCCGGTAACTGTCCCTGCAGCACCACCCAGGACAACTCCATCCTCCGAAAATGCCCCACATCACATCTCTTCCTCCCACTCCCTACCCCCAGCATGCTTCCCAAGACCAAGGAGTGTGTCCATCTCGAATGCTCCTTACGGAGTTCCGTCACAGTCTGGAGCTTTCCCAGTCATTCAGGTGACTTGTGAATAAGAAAAATGAGCAGGTAGGAGAGACTCAGGAAGGGCAAGACAGCGAGCACGCCGCAGTTAGGCACAGAGCCTGGGGGCTGTTTGAACCAAGCAGAGAGGAACTTTGGCCTTCCCTGTGCCAAACAAGCAGAGAATTCAGTCTGAATTCTCCTTATACAGCCACACTGACCTGCCACCCTAAAAAGAGATTTTGTTCCCTTGCCAAGGAATCAATAAAAATAGTTTGAGAACAATGCCCCATCATGCTTCTGATGAACCCTCGAAATGGGGTTGGAAAGCATTCAGTTAAACAGGACTGGATTGCCAGTTCATGATATGTAAGGATATCAACATATAAAAAGCTTTTGTATCTGTCTCAATTATTTAATCTCTCCCAGTTCAGATGCACATCTTCACTGCAAATAAACACTGACATCTGAAGTGAAGCAAGCTGTTTCCATATCCTTTGGAAATGGAAATGAAGGTGTCAGGGGAGCACAGAAAATAGAAATGGGGAAGTACTGTTTGCTGTAATAGCTGCTAATTAAAAATTCACAATAATATGGCCAGGTCCATGAATTTATGCAGCACATCTTCTGAATGATAAAAGCATATGTCAGATGGGGCCTTTTGCTCTGATGCCTCAAGCAGTCCAGTTGTGGAGACTGTGTCAGTGGATGTTTTTTTGAGGCTGAATATTCCCTAAAATTTTGCTTTTGTGGCAGTATTAGGAATATAGTTGCTCTATATTAGAAGGAACCTTAAAGAAAACAAAGTCTAACTCTGTCAATCTCCAGTGAATGGAATGCAACCCCAAAAGAGGAGACCCTAAGGTCAAAGTGATGGTTCATGTCAGTGCCCAGAGCAGAGCTGAAGCCTGCTTTGTGTACCTGTAGACTGTTGACGCAGCTACAACGGGTGAGAAGTCAGACATCCTCACGTGGTGCAGACAAGCACATGATTGAGTAGAGAGGACACACCAATCCTGTGGAGGACAGGATCATTCTTTACACTGAGGCACCCAAAGCTCTGGAGGCAGATGTGAACACCCATGTTCTGTTCTCCCTAGAGGGTGAAATTAATTTTCTTTTTTCTCTTTCTTTAAAAAAAATTGGTAATTTTGTTTCTCCTATAGCGCGTCTTTTTTGTTTTTGCACTGTAAAAATAAGAAAATATTTAGTAATGATTTCAGGAAATGGTCGTGGGAATAGGTTTTTGAATCCGAGTGGAGAATGTTCAAGTTGAGGTGGGAGTGGGGATCAAAAACTTCAAGCCTGGTTGTTGTCTGCTTTTAGCCAGGTGTGTTGGAATCGCTCATGGCAATAGTGGGAGTGGGGTCAGAGAGAAAGTTGTGAGTCAGGTGTCCATTATCTTCAGCAAATGGGCAGGGAGGTAGAAGTTGTATGAAATCACGCCTAGTGGGTGACAAATAGATGGCATGGACTTCAGTGGAAAAAGAATTATGCTCTTGGAGTGGCAGTAGGTCACTGAAAGGAGAATGGAGGATATGGGTGAGAGCCCAGTGCAACCATAAAGACAAGAAGATGGAGTGAGTATTTTGCGAGGAGGTTGAAGATATTCTCTTTGCTTTTTGTTATGAAATATAACACACATAGAAAAAGTACAACTAAACCTAAATGTACAGTATAACAAATATTTGCAAAGCAAATAGCTATGTAACCACCAACCTGTTGAAAAAATAATTTCCAGTCCCCCATGAACATTCTCTCTGTCCCCTCCTTATTATATCTCCCTCTCTCACGTAGAGTTAACCACCATCCTGACTCCTAAGGCAATTACTTTCTTCATTTTCCTTGTAATTATTGAACATTTTTCTCATTCCTCTTTTCCCCTCTATGTCTTTGGAAATTATACATTACTTTAGATATGATGAACCTGCATCTTTAATGTATCAAAGTCTAGTGTTACCCTCCTCAAAGACAATAAAAAATGTAGAATAATTTAATTCCATTTACTATTCTCCTCGCCTATATGCTATTGTTAGCGGGCATTTTAATTCTGTACACTTTAAAAGCCCAAGCATTATGACTGTTGTTTTAAACTGTTAGTGTTCATTTAGGTTTACACAGGCATTTTCTACTTTCTTGCCCTTCTTTCCTTCTTGGAGCTCTGACCATCTATTTTGCAACCATTCTCCTACCTTGCTAAGAGTACGCTTTAGAATTTCCTTTCATGTGGTTCTGATGGTAGCAACATGTCTCCATTTTTGTTAGTCTGAAAATATTTTTTGTGGCCTTATTTCTTGTGCAATATATTTTTTTGGATATAAAATTCTAGGTGGCAGTAATCCTTGTTTGCCGAAATCGTTATCTTCTGGTTTCCATTATTGCTGTTGAGCAATGATTTGTCAGTTTAACCGATGCTCCTTGGAAGCTAATCTGTCTTTTTTTCCCTGGAAACTTTTAAGATTTTTATCTCTGTCTTTTGTTTTCTTTATTCCCAATATAATGGTCTAATATTTTTAGCTATATTTCTTGGGAGTTATATTGATTCTTAAATCTGTGTATTAGGACCTTTCACAAATACTGGAACATTCTCAACCATTGTCTCTTCAAATGTTATCTCTGCTCTGTTCTACCTGTCTTCTCCTGACACCAATTGTATTAGTCAGGGTTCTCTAGGGAAAACAGAATCAATAGGAGATATCTGTCAATAGCAAGAGATTTTATAAGAATCTCTCACTTGACCACGGGGATGCACAAGTCCAGATTCTGCAGGCAGGATAAAAACCAGGGGCTCTGATGAAGTCCAGTGAAGGTCCTCGATGAGTTTCCAGGAGACAATGGCTGTTCAAAGACGAGCTGGGAAATTCCCTATGAATGCTCAAATCACATTCCTTTTTAAGGCATTCAACTAATTGGAATAAAGCATCACTCACTACTGACGGCCATTTCCCTGACTGATGTAAATGTAATCAGATACCTATGCAGTAAAGTCACTGATGACTAAAGTCCATAAATGTTCTTTTGTTACAATTAGCCCAGTGCTTGCTTGACCAAAGAACTGGGCACAATTCCCTGACTGAGCTGACATATAGCCTAACCATCACACCAATTAAGTGTATATTAGACCTTCTAATTCTTATTCTTTTTTTTTTCACTTTCTCTTCAGTGTTTCCCATATTTTTGTCTTTTTGTGCTACATTGGGAATAATTTTTTTCTTACCTGTATTCCTGTTATTAGTTTTCTCTTCAGCTGTGTCTAAACTTATCCATTGAATTTTAAATTGTCACTGTATTTTTCTTTTTCAGAAGCTCTATTTGGTTGTTTTCCAAATATCTCATGC
Organism: Dasypus novemcinctus; assembly: GCF_030445035.2. NCBI lineage: Eukaryota > Metazoa > Chordata > Mammalia > Cingulata > Dasypodidae > Dasypus > Dasypus novemcinctus. The sequence goes on along the minus strand of NC_080676.1, from coordinate 30,252,265 downwards.
TGTGTTTTATGGCTTATTGTCCCTTGCAGATACCTTTAAGCTGGTCTTTTACATCTTTAAATATCAGTTACACGATTGTTTTATAGTCTGTATTTGACAATTTCAACATATGAAGTATTGCACATAACTTTTTGTTTATTCTTTTGCTTATTGCTCTAGTGTTGTTAGCTGTTATTATGTGCTGGTAATTGTATTTGAAAAAAATATATATTTTTTTTAACATTCAAGGTCTAGACTGAATGTACATTCTTCCAGAGAGAATTTTCTTTGCTTCTTCTTGAGATCTGGGTCACTAATAGTCTAGGACCAACTTAATTCAAATTTAAGGATTGAAGTTTCTGGGATGAACCACTTCAGCCTCACTCAGACTGTAGTCTTTTGAAGTTATAGTTTATAATGGGGCATGCCTGTGAATTCCACCTTATGCAGGCCAGGGGTTTGGTAAATGCTTCCCTCATCCTAAAAGGCTGTGAACACTTAAGTTCAAATTTTTAAGAAGTAGCTTTTCTTCTTGTTTACCTCACTAAATTCCAGTTTTCTCTTCAGTTTTAGTAATTCCTTACTGTCGTCTCAGTTTTTTGATGTTTTTAAGGAGACTTAAAAGTGAATTCAACTCTTTTTTAGTTGTTTTCAGCAGGAAATTGTTCCAACTAAGCAATGATATTACCTGAAATAGGTGGTTTGAAAGTGTCTTTACATGCTACTAGACTTGAGGACAGGCCTATTTTGGTATTTCTGGCCCTTAACACTGAGCTGGGTACATGGTAGAGAAGAATGTGTACAAAAATTAACACCTTCAAAGGATCAGTGAATGTTTTTAAGCATGTGAAACAGACTCTGAAAGCATTAAGGATGTGGTTATTTGTTTATTTTTTATTTTTCAAAGATTTATTTTTTTATTTATTCCCCTCCTCCCCTTTGTTTGTCCTCACTGTCTGCTTATCTTCTTTTTAGGAGCACTGGGAATTGAACCTGGGACTTCCCTTGTGGGAGGGAGGCTCCCAATTGCTTGAGCCACCTCTGCTCCCTGCTTGTTGTGTCTCTCATTGTGTTTCCTTGTTGTGACATCTTGTTGTGTCATCTCGCCATGCCAACCCATTGTGACAGTGAAGTCTTCTTTAGGAGGCACTGGAAACTGAACCTGGGACCTCCCATACGGTAGGCAGTTACCCAACTGCTTGAGCCACATTTGCTTCCCAGCATGTGTTTATTAAATGCATATTGCTCTAGATGTTGGGCTCACTGTGGGGACTCAGAAATGGAAAGGATATTGTCCCTATATCCTAGGAGATACAGACCAGAGGAGGAGACAAAGAGGAAGAGATAGACTGAAGCCAAGTTAATGGTGACAATGGGGTGTGTTCTGCAATCTGAGGAGGGTGGGATAGAGGCAGTGTTACCATGCCACCTTATGGGTGATAAATCACTTGAGTGATAAATACCAGCCCCATTGTTAAAACAGCAGTCTGATAAGATGGGATTTTGAGGGAGTCATTTAAGTTTAGCTAGGCCTGGGATAACTCCCAGACTTTCCTATGACAAGCTACCTCTTTAAAGTAAAGCATTATGTGCTCCAGAGAGTTCTGTTAAAAAAACATGTGTCACTGAGATGAGCTAATGGTACCAAACACCTTACCTTGAAGTGATTCTGACTCCTCCATCTCACTCACCTTACACCTCTGGTCACTCGTCCTGGGGACTCTTCCTCAGTTTCTCTCACATATGGACCTTACTTTGATTCTCACTGCCACCATTTTAGCCATTTAACAGTGGCTTCTGGAATTGTATTTTGTTTTTTGAAGTACCAGGGGCCAGTGTTTGAATCTGGACCTCATATGGTGGGAAGCCAGCACTCAACCACTGAGCCACATCAGCTTCCCTGAATTTTTTTTTTTCATTTGTTTTGCTTGTTGTTTGTTTTTTCAGGAGGCACTGGGAACCGAACTTGGGACCTCACATGTGGGAAGTGGGAGCTCAACTGCTTGAGCCACATCTGCTCCCTGGAATTGTCTTTTTGTCTTTGGTCTCTTCTCACTCTTATTCACCTTATTGCCACATGGATCTACTGTAACCAGTTCTTTCCCTATTCAAAAATCTTCATTAGTTCATCCAAACTTTTTATCTAACATTCAGGGCTCTATATGAACTGATACCAGATGACTTTTATGACTTTGTGTGGCAGTGAATTAATTAGAAACCTATTAGGCAGCTGGAAGGAAAAGACCCTAAATATGGTAGCATAAAAATGATAGATGTTTATTTCTCAAGCAAAAATCTGGATAGATAGTACAGGGCTGATAGGGTGGCTTCACAGTAACAGTGTTTGTGGTAGCCTGCCTCCAAGATTGTGCCCAATAAATATGCCTCCCAGGAGTCATAGCCTTGTGTAGTCCAAATGGAGATAAGTATTTTTCTTTACATTATAATTACAAAGAAACTGAGGTTCAAAGAAGTTAAAAGACTTGCTTAGTAAAATGGGGGAAAGGGACAAGAACCTGTTGTCACCTGGCCCTAAGTCTAAGATTTTGTTCATCTTCTCATGATGCTATTACCTGGGGGGAGAATAAATGACATGAATGAAATTTTTTAAAAATCCCATTCATTCTTTCATTCTGAGTAAATCGTTGGTTAAAGCAGTAAGTGCTGTCACACCCAGAGGTAATGTACAAACACATATTTACCCTTCAAGATTTTTTTCAGTTAAATATATTAATAAATGATGAGTGACATCATCTATCTTTTTAATTAATCCTCTATCTTTTTAATTAATCGACTCCCCGCCCTTTTCAGTTGGCTCAGAGATAGAAAGATTTGCATAATACACTGGTTGCCATGGCTAATAACATCCTCTTTGTTAGTTAACTCTTAAAGGAGGAGTCATATAAAAGCCTATAAATGACCATATGAATAATGCATAAGGGACTCAACTCAAGTCATGCATATAAAATGGGCACTAAGAACTCAACCTTGACTCTCTTATTCTTTTATAAAAATAGTCTCATACAGGGCTTGCTTGCCTACTCTGCAGCCCTGTCATGGCACGGAATTAAGTTTGATTTATTGGTTTGAACTAATTTACAAAGAAAATCAAGTTCTATAAACACAGTTGGTATCTTGTAATAATAATAATAATAATAATGTGCCTTTTAAAATTTCTGTGCACCTTGAAGAAAAGTATATAACAATCTGTGTACACAGTAATGGATGAAATCCAACCACATTTTCCCCCCCAGTCAACCAAGAAGGACAGTTTTAGACTGGTGAGCAATTTGCTGAAGAGCCCGGAGGAAATAAGAAGAGAACCATACTCAAATCCCATCTCGCGACTCCAAACTTATCTCAGTCTTGATCTCACAGGGGATGTATAGCCTGTGCCTTTGTCTGAGACTAACTTAACTCTGCCATGGCCTGTTGGCCTGTTGGAAAAGATCATCCTAAGTGGTTTGATTAAACTTTATTTGGGACAATTTGTTGTTGCTGTTGGTTTTCCAACCACGTGTAAATTAACAACAGTTTGATAATGCTTTCCATGGTGGAAATTGAAAAATAGGGCATTTGGGTCAGATGGCTTGGATGCCTAGTCCAGGTCTTGCCATCTTTCACCAACCTACTGCAATGGCCTCTAATTTGGTTTCCCTGCCTCCATTCTGACTCCTTACAGCATATTTTCCATACAGGAGGTTAAACCTCACCTCTGGCTTCTCACCACACTTAAAATAAAATCCATACTCCTTACCCTGGCCTACAAGGCCTTCCATGCCATGGCCTTTCTTTAAGTTTCCAAACTAATTTAGTACCACTTTCCCCTTGCCCGCCATTTTCCAGCCCACCCTTGTCTTCTTTCTCTTCCTTGGCTATATGAACCTTGGATCTCCTTGTGCACTTGTTATTCCTTTTTCTTGGACAGTTTTTCCAGCTCCTTCTTGTCATCCACATTTCTTATTAAATGCTACTTCCTCCAGAAAATTCTTTCCTGACTATCCAATCTAAATTAGTGATTCTGGCACTTAACTTGGTTTTATTTTCGTTTTACCACTTCCTGAGTTTTCCTTGTTTATTTAATCTATTGTATTGTCTGTCTTTCCCTTATCAAACTATAAGTTCCAAAAGGCAGGAACCTTCTATGTCTTATCCCCCCTTGTGTCTCTAGTATCTACAATGTGGACTAGCACCTAAGTGTTTGTTGAATGAACAAATCGATGAGTTTGATTTTAATTTGAATCAACCCTCTAAGAAAAACACATTGGTTTATTTACATTTGAGTTGATCCAGTCACTTTATAAAAACAAATCTTCCCTAGTGAATAAAAATTAAAATACATCAATAAAAATTAAATAATTTTGTGATTCAGCTGTACCTCTCATGTGTTCAGTTCAAAGTCCTGACTCTTATACCTGAAAACGTCCTTTGAGTTACAATTGCTGATCCAGCGATAGCCTTGCCTTAGCTTTGTCTGTGCTCCATGGAAATCTTATGTTCTCTTGAAGTTTTCTTTGACCACGCAGCCCACAGAATTGTTCTCCTCCTCCTCTTCGTCATCATTGTCCTCCTCCTTCCTTTTATAGCCCCTAATATTCCCGATACTCATAAGACATTGGATAGAGGTGCTATTAGATAGACTCTGCTCTGTGTGTGTGAATTTGCAGGTGGATTGTTAACTTTCTGGAGTCAGGGTGGGGGAACTGTGTCGCTTTATATCTCCCAGCCTTCTAGCTTGGACCCTTTTACCCAGTGTTTAAGCTATGGATATTCTCTTGACCAAGAGACCCAATTCTAGTGTCTTTTACTTCCACGTTTTTTTGGTTTTGTTTTTGTATTTTTAATCAATGTCTCTTTACAGCAGGAATGGGGCTCCAGGAAAGTCTGACACTAGTTTTGGCTGTGGCCAGAGGCAGTGGGCAGGGAAGAGTTCACAGCTGGGGCTCTTTCCAGGATGCCCAAAGTGGGTAGGGTGCTTCCCCTTTTCCTTGCGGTTGAGATCACCCAGTGAAGTCATTCTTAGCCAGAAATCAGTAGTAAAAAGGCAAGAACTAGATCCCTTTATCTCCCATAACAGCTTTCCATAAAAGAGGGAGATCCTGCCAGCTGAGATAACTCCCACTTTTAGCTGATGCTATTGGGCAGACCCATGATAATACCCACTCCATGGCTGGGAAACCAACTTACCACCGGTAAAAAAGGGCGATGCGCTAGCTAGAGACTCCCAGCGTTTTCTTTTTCTGAAAAGAGGTTTCAACTTTAAGGGAGAAATAGTGTCCCAAGTGTAAAGATATGATGAAAATCTTATTTTCCTTATGTTAGAAAAAACATTCCCTTCTCCTGGAGAAACCTTTGATTATTGGGTGATTCTTCTGATAAGGCACTTGGGATGAGAGTTGGGGCATTTAAGTGACAATCATAGGCCCTGGAGCTGCTTTCTAAGGAAGGTAGATTCAGAGGATTGAAAATTATAAGGAAAATCCCTGCCTCCAAGTGTCCCTTGGTGGTAGGGAGTTTCTGCCCAGAGATTAAATCCTTTCAGCCCTGAAAGCCTTTCTGTCTCTCAGGACGGTACAACCCAACCGTCCCCGACGAGAGAAACACCAAGACATTCTCCAGGTGGTGGGCTGCGGGTGTAGACCCTCCTGTGCGCTTGATGAAGTCCTGGCGTCATGTAAGAGTCCAGTGATAGCAGAACTTACCACATCACCTGCCTGTGTGCCTCTGAGCCCACCAGGCAGGCAGGCACTCTAGACAGCAGGTAAGTTAACGTGTACTCATTGTTTCACCCCCAGGGCCTAGCACAGCGCCTTGTACATGGCAGGTCCTCAGTAACTATTTCTGAGTGAGTGACCCACATCCCCAGATGCTTCAAAATGTAGAAGCCAGCTGCGCAGGGCCTCAAGAGGATGAGGGAGTAGAAGGCAAGTCTGGCACAAGAATAACTGTGGGGGGAGGGTCTCCATAAAGAAAGGACCCCAAACCTTCTGGCTCTTTCCCTGTTGGCCATACAATGCACAGATATTAGCTAGGAGAGTGGCTTCAGGGGGAGGAAGTGAAAGTCCTCAGGGCATGCCATCTGCATTTTTACAAACACTTTCTCTGTCTACTGACAGGCCAAGGCCCCTCCTTCTGTGAGGGCGATGACTTGAGTGAAGCCATTTCATCTCATCACTAATCAGTAACATTCTCTCCTTGCTAAAGCATTTGGAGTGTGAATTCTAAAGATAACACTGGGAGCTGCACCTTCAACAAACCAAGGCGACTGCTGCAGGCTGCAGGGTCGCCTGTGCCTGAGATAATGGCAACTTGATTTCCTCAGGTCACACCTTCCCCCGCAAGAAGAAAGTGGCATTTTCTTGCCGACCACATGCTGCGGGCTGAGGGTTGCCTCCCGCCGTCTGGTTGTGCTCCCGCAGCGCACACTGCTAGAGAGCAGCAGGTCCCGGTCCTGAGCAGGCCCCTGTGACTTTCCAAATAGGGGTGTCACACCACAGCTTGCAGGACCCTGGGGCCTTGGTCAGAATGTAGCATTCTCTAAAGCACAGGGCACTCACCTTGGCGGAATGCTCTTTGAGAGTTTCTAGTATGCCGTCAGGATGCTTAATCATCACTAAGTGGTGTATGGGTTCCTACGGCAACGTTCCTTCTAAAAGCTGTACTTGCTTCTCTTCAGGTTTATTAATAATAATAAGACAATAGCAATAAAAGCTAATCCTTTGTGTTAAGCACAGTTTTATGAGCTCCTCCGTGTATGGATTCACCTACTCCTTAAGCAATCCTGAGACCAGTACCATTATCTACCCCATTTTACAGATAAAAGTAATAAAGAGAGGCACAGATCAAGGACTGCACCCAGCAGCCCTCTCCCTGTGTGAGTGTGACATTTTGTACAAAGGTCTCAGCTTTTGGGTTTTCTTCTCAGAGGGACTCTACCTCCAGGTTCTACCTCCTGATTTGCCTTCTTCTTTTGGCCCTTCACCCTGCCCCTTCACCTCCACGGTGTGTCTGGCCGTTGATTTGACCTCTGTCCAAGTGAGCACTCCTGCCTCCACATTCGCAGCCCACAAATCAGCCCTGTCTCACACCACACTCAGCTGGTCTCTGAAGCCTCTGCTGGGTTCAGGTGAGTGGTTCCACAGATTGCCTGGGTCTCTGAGTGGGGGTATGGTTGGGTGGAAGTACCAGACAGGTCTCTGTAGGTGGGCATGGAAAGCACTCTAGTGTTCCTTTTCCATCATCTGGAGCTTCTCTTCATTTTCTGAGTCTTTAGAGAGTTAATTGAGTCCATAGGTAGAAGAATTCCTTCTTTTGAAAATCCATGTTCTGTCACACCCTACAAAATGTCACTTAGAATTCAGCTCCTCTAATTGACCTTCACTTGAATCTCCACCAAGGTAGCCACTCTTCCCACGCCTTACTTCAGTCATCCAATTCTTTACCTGCTATTGCATCTTTTAACCACCACTTCAGTCATTTACCTTCTCAGGACTTTGTCCTATTAGCCAATCCATGCTAACCTCACCACTCACTACACAGTTTAGCAACCCATATCATCCTGCACTGCATTAGTTATTCTGGCTCATTCTCCTTTTCATGTGTTATATTGTTTCCTTATGTAATTATAGCTCCTGGAAGGCATCTACAATTTCTGTGTTCCCAGGATCTAGCCCAAGGCTGGGCACAAAGTAGGCAGCCCAGAGACAGACTCTGCTCTTGATAAGGCGCCATATTTGTTCCTCATTGCCCAGGCACAAAGCGTTCTGGTGTTGTATTAAAAATGGCAGTCTCCCCCACTGCTGTCTTTTTCTCTTCCGTACAGTCTCTGGACCCAGACTAATCTAATTTTCATCTTTCAATGACCTCCTTTGCTGGACTCTTTCCAAATCTTGGGTTTGGGTCCCTGGATATCTTGACTAATCACATAGTAGCAGAGCCTGTAAGGTGTCCATTCTGAGGCAGAGGCCAGGGCATACTGAGTGCACTTCTAGGGATCTTCAAAAGCCAAAAATCCCCTTCCCACTGTGCTTTATGTTGAGGCTGCCTTTAGCTGAAGATGTTGAAGTTCCCCGTTGAAATACAGAGTATCTGAAAGGGACAGCACTAGACATTATTGAACATTAACATGTTGCGCCAAATCAGATATAGAGCAGGATAGCTAAGAGAGAATATGATTCTTGGGGAATAGTCTCAAAAGGTAGAGTTTCTTGGAGCCAAGGAATGTAATGAGGGCTTCCTTGGATTGTATGTACTTCCACAGTTTGTACTGCTGGAAAGAGAGGAAAACACAGTATAGTGAAAAGAATACATTTTGGGGAGCCAAGGAACAGAATGAGGGGTTTCCTGGCATATGAGTTATCTATCACTGTGTAACAAATTACTTCAAACTTAGTGATTTAAATAATAAATATTATCTCAGAGTTTCTATGTGTCAGGAATTTGGAGCAGTTTATTTGGGTGGTTCTGGCTCAGAATCTCTCAAGAGGTTGCAGTCAAGATGTTAGCCATGGCGCAGTCATCGGTATGCTTGACAGGAGCTTGATATCCCCTTCCTGGAAGGCTCATGCACCTGGCTGTTGGTGGCCTCTCACTGGCTGTTGCAAGGAAGCTTTAGTTCCTTGCCATGTGAGTCTTACCCTAATGCTGATTGAGTGCTCTTGCAACATGGTGCCTGGCTTCTCTAGAGTACGTGATTCAAGAGAGAGCCACGAGCAGGCTGCAAAGCCTTTTACGACCTAGTCAGTACACCATCATTTCTACCATACTCTGTTTGCTAGAACCAAGTCCCGAAGTCCAGTCTTGGCTCAAAAAAAGTCTCCACCTTTTAAAAGGAGAGGTATTGAAGAATTTGTGGACATATTTTAAACCACATATTTTAAAACCACCTATGCTGTATGTGTGACTCCTGGGAAGCTGGAGAGAGAAAAATATCTGAAGTAGTGGGAAAAGTAATCTATTTGGTATATCAAGGTCTGGCTTGAGTGCAGGCTCTGTCTCTCACCAGCTAGTGGGTCCTAGCAAATTACAACTACTCTGAACCTCAGTTTCCTTTACCAGGATAATATGGATAATGCTTTCCCTGCCATCCTCAAAGAGTCTTAGAGAAGACTACTTATTTGCATATCACAAAATGCTTTGCAGACTTTGGCTTCTTTTATATTCAGGCTAGTTATTTATGTAGTTGAGGGAAGCATCCATCACACAATTCTTCCTCTAACAAGTGTTCCCTCTTCCCCTGTGATTCCCACCACATCCCCATTAAACTGTCTTATTTAACCTGTCCAGAAAACAGATGGATCTTGGAGAATGATTTGAGCTCAGATCTCAGAGCTCTAATCCAATTTTATGTCACAACCAGACTTGTAGGTTCCAGGGAGAAATTCAGAGGGTCAGTCCTTCTGGTCAGAAAACTTTTCCAGAGGTAATTCTGGAAGGCCTGGGTGAAGCATTCCATGAAGGTTATCTTCCTGTTTCTTATAGAAACAAGTTGAAGACATCTCTGGTTAAGGGCAGATAGATTCCTACTCAGCAGATTCTGCATTTTTGTGCCAACAGAGCATTTTATATGCTACCCTTGCTCCCTATTGTTAAGCCATACTTGATTTCCTATTTCATTTACTTACATGGTGCTAAATTTTCAGCTTGAACATCTAAATGAATGTAAAGATGGATTTGCCTTTTGTGGATGCTATGATTTTCCTTCCTTTAAACTTATTTCCATTGGTTATTATATTTCATGTCCTTTCTTTAAAGCATTCTTTAAGACTGTGAAAAATGTACACCTTGGAGAGTTATTTGATGAATATTTCAAATGATGGGTTTATTTCAAGGGACTCTATAATTTCCACCCCTACCCACCCAAATGTTTGCCAGGTTGGAAAGGTTATTGGAAATGTGAAAGAAAGCAGACATTCACATTCAAGGGGGTAATCAGTGAAAGCAGTTTCAGCAGCGTAGCCATCTGAGTTGCATTCATCTGAAACGCTCTCTAGATGGTGTCATGGTGCTCACTTGTGAGGGAAGAAAATAAAACTTGCATCCTGGAAAGTTCATTGTAAACTTTATTTCTCAACTACTTTTTCTCAATCCTGTGTGCCTGTCTATGATGTGGTTCCTGAACATGACACCATTTTTAAAAATTCTTGGTCTCCCCATCATTTCCACTGTTCTGAAGTATGACCGACCTTGATGGATTGAACTGAGATTATCTTTAGGGCAAATCTCCCCTTGTAAGGGGATTCCACTATCTCAGAGTATCTGAAACTCTTGAAGTAAAATCAGTTTTGGTCCTCTAGAAGATATTTAATAGTAGATGATAAATAATTATTAGCTGGGACAGCAGAGGATATAAGGGATCAGCATGGCTCCAAATTGGAAATCACTTACCTCCTGACCAATGCCCCTTCTTTTCTGTGGTGGTGATTGTCAGTTGTCCTGATATCAGATATCTTCTTCTTCTAGACTCTAGAATCTACAGTAACATATGGCTAATTTTTCACTGTTCACATGAGTCTCACAGCTAGGTCTGGCAAGTGACTATGTGGTAGACAGTGGGATATAAGCAGAAATAATATCTGTACCTTCCAGGAAGTTTTCTTAAAAGGAGGGGTGCATGACCTCCTCTTCTTTCCTTCTTCCCAATGACTGGAATGTAGATGTGATGGCTAGAATTGAAGCAACTATCTTGAACCATGAGGTGACCTTGGGAATAGAAACTGCATGCAGAAGAGTCACAAGATAAAAGGAGCTTGGGTTAAACACGTGATGAGCAATGACTTTAAACTTATTTCCATTGGTTATTATATTTCATGTCCTTTCTTTAAAGCATTCTTTGAGACTGTGAAAAATGTACACCTTGGAGAGTTATTTGATGAATATTTCAAATGATGGGTTTTAATTTCTGGCCCACCGTCAATCCTATTCATCCAACTGAAGGATTGCCCAGCTTGCATCTGCAGTTTACCATGTTGCTTCCTAGTGGTATGGTCACTGTGATACAGGGGTTCTGTCACCTGGTTGTTAAGAATGCTAGCTTTCAAAGTTAGGTGGTTTTAGGTTGCAATTCTGGTTCTACTGCTTACTAGCTCAATGACCTTGGGAAAATTGCTTAACCTCTCTGTTACAATTATGTGTTATTGTGTAATAACAAGTTCCCCCCATATTGTATGCTCATAAATTTTAGGGGTCAGAAATTCACATAGGCCACAGTAGGGACAGGCTTTCTTTGGGCCATGATGTTTGGAGCCCTAGCTGGAGGACTCAAGTCAAGGGATGACTTGATGTCTGGGTGCTGGAGTAATCAGAATACTGGCTGTCGCTTGCGAGTTCAGCTGAGGTCTTCAGACAGAGGACATACACTTCTTCATGTGACTTTGGCTTCCTCCAGTGGTGGTGGTATTCCAACCATGAGTGTCCCAAGAGAGAACCAAATGGATGCTCTATCACCTTTGCCAAACCAGCCCCAAAAGTCACACAAGCATCATTTTTTACCACATTCTATTCCTCGAGCTAGCCACAAAGGCCTACCCAGCTTCAAGAGCAGGAGAGACACACTCCAACTCTTGATGGGCAAGTGATGAGGTGCTTGAAGAGTATGCAGGACTGGAAATATTGTTGCAGCAATTTTGGGAAAGGCAGTCTGCAGTACTCTCTAAAGTTTCTGATTCCTCGTTCACAAGTGATGATAACCAACCATGTATTTGCCTCATAGGCAGTGTATTAATCATGGGTACAGTATGGCGATTGACCAGTCACAGCTGTCACTAGCATTAACACTTTTGTCCTGAATCATGGAACAGTCCTGGAGGTCCCCAGGGGAGAAGAATGGGTCGATAGGATGGTGGTAGTGGTGGGGTGTGTGTGTGTCACTCAGTGGTCTCAGGACAAGTCAATGAAATAATGAAGCATTTCAGAAGTTTAACACCCTGCTCTTGCATACTGGCTGAATACCAGCTTTGCTTACAAGATTGCTTTGAGTTTTAAATTAACTATTGCATATAAAATACTTGGCACATGGTAAATTCAGATAAGTGGCAGCTATTAATATTGTAATTCTTTTTGGTAAATTTTCCATTCTAACATACAACATAGAAATTAAAATCCTAAAAATATGAGGTCGCTAATATTTTCTCTCTTTTTAGCGTGAGGACACACTCTCTTCACCTCTCAAGAACTTGTACACCCCGTGAGCATCTAAGATATTTATTACAAGTTTATGACCATTTAATGGATAGACTGTTTTTAAGAAATAAGTCTTTTTTTATTTCTTCCTCTTTTTCTATGGAAAATGGTGAGTCAATGGCAATATTGCTCTGTGTAAAAACTTGAAAATTTCCTAGATATTTTGGTACAAGTTGTCAGTGAATTGATATGATAAAGGTATAGAAACAAAAATGTATGACCCAGCTGTAATTTCAGGAGGGATTTCTGTGGCTTCATAGAGAAGTGTGCTTTGCACCATGGAATCCCATATCCTAAAATTAGAATAGGCTGAGGGCCAGAGTCTAGATCTGTAGTTCCTCATAGGATGGGAACATGTTTTAATAGTGAAATTATGTTCACAGGGCCTGACTCACTAACACATTTCCTGGACATGAATGAGTTCCCCAGAGTTCAGTTGGCAGATTCTGAATTCTCTAGAAAAGGGCTGATCTATACTGAAGGATTTTCCACAATGTGGGGTACCCCTATTTTCTGCCAGGCAGAAAGGTCAAATTGTATAGTTGGCTTATGATAGTGATGGAAACAAAAAGCTAACTTTGGCTCTGTACTCCTACCCAACACTCTGGACTATAATATCCTAGAAGAGTCGCCTTTCCTGGAAGTCTCCCAGAGACTTGATCTTTCTCCTTGATGTCCTTTAGAGGATTTCTCCAGCCCTTGCAGATTCTACCCTCTTGTCTTATGCTGGCGGCTACTGTCAGGTCTCCTCCCTGTCAGGGATCAACCTTCAGGCCATCTCTGTGAGGACTTTACTCTTGGGGAGGGTTTCACCAAAATTTGGTTATGTGTGGCCTGAGGTGGGGGACAGTTGCTCCCCTCTAGTGTTACATCTCCTGAAATAGCACAGAAAGGTGCTGGGCAATCTACCTTTTTCATAGCCTTGTCTGTCAAGGACTGGCACTAAATTTCCTTGGGGCAAAAGTGGGATACCACTGAAAGGCATCATGCAGGAGACACCCAGAAATGTCCCTCCTCAACAACCCCTCCTGGGTTTCCAGGGTGGCACCTCAGCATATACTCACCTCTGGGTGAGCTCCTGATCCACTTGGGGTTCTCTATGAGAAATCAGGCTTGCCTCTGTCCTCTCCCAGTTTTGTTCAGGAGTATGTATCCATCCCAAACACAGAATACTTTCTCTTCTCTTAGGTATTCTTTTGTGTTCTTGGGCAAATAATTGGCCTCTGGCATTCTTGCTGGAGGCCACCATTTATGAGATGGGGACACACTTCTCCTTGATTCCTCACTGTAATTTGGAGACCTTCACTTAACAGAGGAAGATGAATTTTAATTGGGTTCAAAACCAGACATTTACTTTGCAAGCAAATCTCATTAACCCCTTGGTTAATGAACAGCCTTAGAAAATTTATATGTGGTACTTCACTTAGCTGATCTTAAATAAAAGCAGAGTCATTCATTCTTTTTTTTTTTTTTTTTTTTAAAGATTGATTTATTTATTTAATTTCCCCCCCTCCCCTGGTTGTCTGTTCTTGGTGTCTATTTGCTGCGTCTTGTTTCTTTGTCCGCTTCTGTTGTCGTCAGCGGCACGGGAAGTGTGGGCGGCGCCATTCCTGGGCAGGCTGCTCTTTCTTTTCACGCTGGGCGGCTTTCCTCACGGGCGCACTCCTTGCGCGTGGGGCTCCCCCACGCGGGGGACACCCTTGCATGGCACGGCACTCCTTGCGCGCATCAGCGCTGCGCATGGCCAGCTCCACACGGGTCAAGGAGGCCCGGGGTTTGAACCGCGGACCTCCATATGGTAGACGGACGCCCTAACCACCGGGCCAAAGTCCGTCTCCAGAGTCATTCATTCTTTTCATCAGAATTTGTTAAGTGCCTACAGCGTACAAGGCACTGAGCAATGGGGATCTAGGGGGAAAATACAGTTCTGAGCATAAAGGACTCACAGGTTAGTGAGAGAGACAGATGAAGAAGATGCGACAATCAGCATGGTCAGTGCTTCTGGAGGGTGGGCAGTTGAAAGGGAACCAAGTGGGATTGCTCACCCGCCATGGGCTCACTAAGAGCCTGCCTCCAAAACTCAGTGCAAAACCCAAGAAATGATCAGAAATGGAAGACATTTTGAAGACTTTTTGGGTGGTTAGGAAAAAGGGGTCCACTGTTTGTTTTCTTTGTCTCCAAGGCTCAAGGAAACATGAAAGGTTATTCTAGAACTTCTCCAAGGGAGCTAAGCATGGTTGGAAATGTTTCTCATTTTGCTTAGGAATTGTGGAAATTTAATAGTCTGTATTTTATTTTATTTTTTGTTTTTCCCCCTCTTCTTCCCCTTGCCCTACTGTTTTTGCTGTGTCCATTTGCTATGTGATCTTCTGTATCTGTTTCTCTTTTTTTTCCTTCCCATCTTTCTCCTCTAGGATTCACCGGGATTTGATCCTGGGGACTTCTGATGTGAAGGGAGGTTCCCTGTCAATTGCGCAACCTCAGTTTCTGGTCTCTGCTGTGCTTCACTTTGACTCTCCCCTTTGTCTCTCACTGCATAGGTACTCGTGCAGGCACTCAGCTTACCACACGGGCACTCGCATGGGCACCTGGCTCACTGTGCGGGCACTCGGCTCACCAGTGTGTGCGGGCACTCAGCTCGCCAAGTGGGCACTGGCTCACTGTGCAGGCACTCTTTCTCCTTCTTTTTTTTACCGGAAGGCCCCAGGGATTCAACCCAGGTCCTCCCATATGGTAGATGGAGCCACATCCGCTTCCCAGGAGTCTGTATTTTAAAGAATTATTTTACTTCAAAGATCAAAACCACTGTTTCTCACGTTTTTAGACTGTGATTACAGTGAGAATTTAATTTTTATATACATGTTCCAGTAAACATGTATATAAAAATGTTATTTCCAAGTGAAAATTGTTTCATAAAATAATACTCATATTGTGTGAAATACACTCTATTTTTTCCTCTCTCCCTCAATACCCCTCCCTCCCTCCCTCCCCCCCTCCCTCCTTCCCTCCCTCCCTTCCTTCCCCTTTAGTGCTAGTTAAGACCCACCAGAGTGGGTGCAGCTCAGTGTTTGAATGCCTTCTTTGCATGCGTACCTGTGTTCAATCCAGTACCTCCTAAAGAAAAAAAAAAGACCCACCAAGTTTATTTAACAGATAACTAATGAGTTCCAAAAATTCAGTTGTTGCCTACTAAACCAAAAATCTCCTTAAATTGTAAATCAGCCCTCTATCCATACCATCTGGGTGAATCATAGTCAAGTGATGTCTTCAGTTCTGTTCTGCCCATCCCACCTACAATAAAGAGCTCAGAGGTTATGGTGGGACCACTGGCTGGGTCAGGAGGGCTCATCTAAGGTACCATTTGCACAATTTTCTTCTTGTGGTTGATTAAGTCTGAAGGATTAGCCAGAGCAGGCTATTGGTCTTGCAGTGTCACTAACAACTTTATTCTATAATCTGCAGGGTTTTCTTGAATGTTGCAAACCCAAACACTTGTCAATGACTTTAAATTGTATTTAGAGCCAGTTTAGCAAAATCAACTCCAGAATCAATTCATGATCATAAAAAATACTCAGCTTATGGTTAACACTTTCATTTCTTGGATTTAAGCTTCAGTAGCTAGAAAAATCCCACTGAGTGTAGTGCTTGGGGTTGGAGTTGGTGGTTGGGGTTTGTGCTTTGAAATCTGGCCTGCTGTTGAACAGGATGCCTGCCAGTTTGCTCATCTATTTAATGGGGTGGTAACAATCCTGCTTTCATGGGAGCATTGTAAGGATTAGATGGCAGCATGACGGTGAAGCACCTTGCAGAGGGCTTGCGATAGGTGCACCGTGGTAGCGGAGGCTCATTGCCTGGCCCCCTTGCTCAGGTCAGCAGTCTCTGCCTATGGCTCTGGGAGACTCAGTCTTGCTGCCCGTTGATACTTGACATATTGAGACTTCCTTGTTTAGATCCTGCTCGGTTAAATGACAGGAGAGGACGTTATAAAAACAAGGAAGAGAAACTCTCACTGTTCTTCATGAGGATACATACGCAAAGGTGCCTAGGTTCAAATTTCTCATGAATAACTTTATTCATATTTTCACGGGGATGTCCTTCACCCAGTAAAACATGCCTTTAAGTGAGAGCTACCAGGAGAAGACCCTTGAATCTGAAATAAATCAAATTTAATTTGGATTAAAGAGTAACAATAATGAGCTATGATTTGGGGAGGCGGCTGGTGGGGAGAGACAGGGTCGCATGAATAACTGAAATCAGGAGAGAATTTCATACAAGCATTTACTGTGCTCCTACTGTTGACATTGCCCTGTACCAAACAGCGCAGCCTGGGACCACAAGGAACCTAAAGGAACTTAAAATAGTGATACACAAACAGTTAAAAACAATCCGAGAGACCCCTTGAGCCACTGGATGATGGAGTTCCATGTCTCTTACTCCCTGCAATTTGTTGTGAGTACTGGATATTTTCCACATGGAGGAGGGGGCTGAAGCTGAGCCTTCCTAAGGGGTAGGCTCTAGATAAGCAAACAGGATGGTGAAGGAAGTCTTTACCCTGGAGGAGGGGGCAGGAATGGAGTGTGGGAGGCGGGGAGATGTAAGAATAAAGACTGAGCACTTAGACAGGGACCAGATTGCTTGGAACAGTCAAGGGGTCTCTCTCTCTCTCTTTCCATTACAGAAGTTGTGGGTTTATAGAACAATCATGCATGAAATACAGGAATCCGTATAGCACCCCACCACCGTCACCTTGTGTTGGTGTAGAACGTTTGTTACAATTGATAGCACATTTTTCTAATTGTACTATTAACGTCCACGGTTTAACTTAAGCTTCGGTGTTTGTGTAGTTCCTTGAGGTTTTTTGTGTTTTTTAAAAAAAAATTTTCTTGTTACCATATATACAGTCGAACATTTCCCCCGTTTAATACATATATGTATGTCGGTGCTGTTAATTGCATTCACAATGTTGTACTACCAACACCACCATCCACTACCAAAACATTTCCATCATTCCAAATAGGAACCCTTGCACATTTTAAGCCTTAACGTCCCATTCCTTATCCAGATGATTCTTTTTATCCAGATTTCACATTCCTGAAACAAAACTTTTGCCAGAGTTACCAACACGTAAGTGAAAGGCCCAGGGTGGGATTAAGGGCCACAGACACCCCCAGCCCCCAGGGGGCCCCCTCAGCCTGCCTTGCCTGAAATATAGGGTGTGTCACACAGACCCGCCTTCTATGGCAGCCAGCCCCAGCCAGCTGTGTTTACACTGGATGGAAAGGGGACGCTCACGCCTTACGACCGAAACCAACGTGTTATCTGACAACAGTTTCAAACCAAACTTTTAAACTTTAGTCACATATCATGCCAAAGAAAACTTGTGTGTGTGTTTTAACAATGCAGATTAAATTTGGACACAGCAGATAAAGACAATTATAAAAAATTCCAAGACAGTTGAGTGTGGCTGTGACAGTTGAGGGCAGGAGAGCTAATAAGAGGAACTCTTTGATGCCTCTGAGGACAGGTTTACTTTGCTTAATGGCTAATCCAGGGATGGAAAGAGCAAGGAAGTGGAGAAAGGGGCATGGACACTTCCCAGGCCTATGTAATGAGCCCCTGGAGACCTGTGAGCTCCTTGAGGGCAGGGCTCTTGTCTTTTTCTTCTTTTTATCCCTTGTGTCTGACCCAGGACCTATCACAAAGAATTTAAATGAACAAACACGTACCAGCATTCAGAGCTAGGAATAAAAAAAAAAAAAAGAGCTGCCTTCATGGCGCACAGGGTCTGGCAAAGGAGGCAGGCCTGAGTGGGTGAAACAGGGTGATCAAGGCAATGAGCAGTTTTTCACCAAGAAGGCTGCTCCGAGGAGGTGATACGTGGGCTGGCCGTGGAAGGGAGGAGAAGGAAAAGAGTTGTGTGGGTGTGTGCTTAAGCGTTTTAGGCAAAGCTGACTCACTGAAGATCAATTTGTACTTAGTGAATAAGGAGTGAATGAAGAACTTTTGCACGGACATAGAGTGGGGTCAGAGCTTGTGACATAGGTGATAAACAGGTGCTGAATGAATGAATGAGCGCGTGAGGGGGCCCTAGGACTACTGATAACCCACCTTCACCCATGGGCATACCGTCTGGAGGGACCTAGCTCATCGTTTGCTGTAAATTTTGTATACAAGGAAACATTAGGGAAGCTAGTCTCGGCCTAGATGCACTGTTGCCACGGAGATTGTTGGGGCGGACGCTGTCCTGGTGCAGAACTAAGCTCTGCCTAAGCGCCATCAGCAGAGAGACATCGAGGAGCCGTAGAAGTACAAGGGGCCCCTGAGTCCAGTGAGAGGACTGCCTGACCCTGATGTGGTCCCGGGAGGTGACCAGTAGTGACGTGGCCAGGCCCCAAGAATGCGTGCGTGCCTCTTTCTCCTACCGTCTATTGCCCCTCACTCTCTCACCGCAGGAGCTGGCCAGGGGAGAGGAGTTCTGGCATAAAAAGCAGCAGAGGAGGAGAGGTTGACTCTCTCTCCCATCCCGGGGTAGCTTTCTGCAACTTTAAGGAGTAGGCAGGCCCCTCATCTCCTGACCACATATATATACCACGATGCTTTCCTGGAATCTTGATCCCATTGGTAATAATAAGCCTTGTATTTGTATAGCCCTGCTCGAAGCATTTGCATGCATGTTATCTCATTTCAGCCTGACAGAAATCTTTCTTCTGGGCTTTATTTTTGCAGATGAGAAAAATGCAGCCTAGATCTCCAGACTATAAAAGGCCTCTGAGCTGAACCGGCCTGTTTTCCTTGGCCAGGAAACCACAATGGGGAGCCACAGAGGAAGATATATATGCCTACAAGCATAGAAATGGCTACTTTTTTTTTTCCCCATAAAGAAAACAGGCTTCATTTCCCCCTAGTACCTTAGAAACTAAAATACTTGAGCAAGTTTTTTATATACCAAAATATTCCCCATTGCAGAGAGAAATAAAGTTCATTTAAAAAGCAAGTATGTATGCCTCTAAGTATATGGAAGAAAGCTGGCCACCTAAACCAGATTTTAAGGACAATTCCAATTTCAAATGCTTAAAAACTGTTTAACTAGTTATATATAAACACATAAAGCTAAATTTATTTCTTTACATGGATTTTGCTTTGATAAAGATATGTTACAAAATACAACACAAAATGTGAAATGTTAAGGCAGAAAATTATTAGTCATCAGACTTTGTGTTCTAATTTTTTATTTTGTTAAAGATAATTATCATACTTAAAGGAGAAAAAAAATATCAGCTTTCAGATTAGAGTGTCCTAAGAGTCAATTGGCTAAAAACAAACTTCAAAGGAGACTGGATTGGTGTAAGGCAGGAATATATTTCCAGGACATGCAGGGACTCCGTTGATGGATCTAGGGCACTGATGTCAGGCCAGGACTCTGCAAAGCCAATGTGATGCCAGTCCACTGAGGCACTGGCCCTCGGCTCCTTAGCCCACCCCATCCTGCTGGTGCCGATTGCTTCCGGAGTTGAAAGGACAGCCAGGGGTAGCTGAGTAAACCAACGATGACCATAACTATAAAAACAAAAGGGGCCACAAGACAAGGAGGTAAGCAGGTCATTACAGCAGGGCCATTTGCTTGCCAGCTGAAGAGCCCCAGACTGCTGCTTATAAAAATTCTTAGAATTTTAAGCCTGTTTTTAAACTTTAAAACAAGTACTTAAACTTGTTACAATAATGCATGACATTAAAATGAATTGACTCTGAGTGAGCATCTGAAGGCTGATACAATGAGCAAGGAGCACAAACCTCAGGGCATAAACCGTGACCTGTCTATTTTGACTACTCAGATCATTTCAACTTAATACTTCTCGCCTGTTTTTGGTAAGTGACATCTGGGTGGATGTGGTATTAGTATAAATGATTGTGACCACACATGAGGTACAACATGTATGAAATGCTATAGGTTCTTTTATGTCTTTTGGCTCATGTGTTTTCTTGGTAGAAGGCAGGTGCTTCTAGAGATCCATTGGAAACAGAGGCACAGGTATGCTAAATAATTATCTGGCATGCAAGCTTTGGATAGTTGCCCCCTAAAATAAAGCAATTGCATATCGATATAAAAAACTGTGGGTATCTAATTTTTATCTTTTGGGTATTTGGGGACAAAAAAACCAACAATATCAAATCATCAGAAGGCCTGTATTATTTGGGATCCTATCAATCAGCCAAGATCTTCAGTTCCCAAGTTTCCTCTAATAGACCAATAGTGGTGATCTTGTAAAGATTATGTGAAAAAATTGATTGTACCTGTAGGAAACTCTCTTTCATGATTTGGAGGAAAAAATATGCCTTATTATAAAAAATACTTATTTAATTTTAAATAGCTTTGGCTCAAAAGCGATAACTGGCTAATGCACAGTGAATAAATCACATTGGAGGGGGAAAGGAGATTAGGTCAGCATCTCCCAAACTGAGTTCCCTCAGCATAAACGTATTCCATGAGATATTAATTGGCATTCAATGAAAAGTAAGAGGGGGATCCCTTGGGTAAGTTTTGAGCAAGTTACCATCCTCTTAGAGATTTGTAAAGCACATCAGTACAGTAAAGAATCGGAAAAGTCCTGCAGATATTTAATTCTTTTTGTTTGGTTGGTTTTTTTTTTTGAGCTACCAGAGGTGGGGATTGAACCTGGTACCTTGTATGTGGGAAGTCAAGGCTCAATCACTGAGCCACATTGGCTTCCCCTTAATTCTGTATTTAACAAGTCTGTAATCAACAGACTTATTGTATATTTATTATGTATCAGGCACTGTTGTAGGCACTGGGATAAAGAGATGGAATTCTGATTTTGTAGAACATTAACACTTCTTGTTCCAAAGAATGCCACTGGGGAAACGTTGACCAGATCTTCCTGATTGTATGTCAGTACTCTAGCTGGCGGTACTTGTGGATTCTTCTCCCAGAGAAGAGGACCCATCTTCAGGGAGCCAAGTTGTGGTATTAGGGCTGATTGCTAATGTTGACTGGGATATGCCCATTGGTTGTAAAATAGGAAACGAAGGATGGGATAGCAGATGTAACTAGGGATGAAGCAAAAACAAAGCCAGAGTCTCAGGACAACTGAGTCGTCCAACCAGAGGCTCTGTGGAGACCCTAGGTAAGAGGCAACAGTTTGGCATCTTGGGAAACCAGACTAGAATGAGACTTGAATCCAAGTGTGAGAGAAACCTAAAGGCATTCTCTAAATCTTTAAAGCCTATTTATCAACATTTTTATAGGGTACCAGTGACTTTGGCTATGGGTAACCAAGGGACTCTTAAGGACAGAAGTGATAGCTAAGATAATGGGTCTACTCCTCGGTTTTACTAATGATCTCTTGATCTGTTAAACAGTGGTCAATAATTGTATAGCAGCCCCTTTGAAAACTGACAACTACAGAGATAATGCTATAGAATGAGTTACACATGGCCTTGAAGCCAAGCAATCTTCAGGATTCTAAAAAATTTTTTGAGCATAGTATAGTAATTGGGGGAGAGAGTGTGCAAAATGGGTTGGAGGACTGAGTGACTCATTCAAGTGCATTTCTCATTTTTTCCCTGTGAATTTGAAAAGGCCTTGTTCACCATTTTTTCTCATAACTTTTCACATATTTGATAGCTTTTATCAAGTATTCTCTTCCCCAAGCTTCTGCTAGCTACCCCTATTTCTACTTTTCTGCTTCAACCTATTTCTCCAGGCCAAAAAATGAACTCAATTTCTGCAGCCTTCCATATAACGGTCAATTTTCCAGCCCATTTATCATTTTCATTGATCAACAGAAGAGTCCCTTGGTTTACTAACTTATTTTAAGAAGCCAGACTTACTCAAGGCCAAATTAGCCCTAGTCTGACCTGCATCAATAAATACTCCCATCCCGGAACCGAGAGTTTGGGTTATCTTCCATCCTGGGTGCTAGAGCTGGGGTGTTCAGAAGTGGGAAGACATGCTTCCAGGGGATGATTTTTTTATGTTACACATGTCTGTAAGATAAGTGTTTGCTCCTTGTTTGAGAAGCGCTCATCATCCCCATTTGTAAAATTCAAGACATAGTTAGTATTTATATTTGTCAAGTTTTCATTAGTCTATTTGTGATGGCCTTTCAAGGGTAAGGACCAAAGGGAACTTTGGAGCACTGGAGCTTCTTTTCTTCCTGAAGCCCTTTTGAGGACGGAGCCAAGGGCAGGCAGAAACACAGTGCTGGGGTGATGAACCATTGTTTGTGCTTTCTGTCTTATCCAAAGACCTGCCTCATGAAACCCTCGTTCCTGAACAGCAAGAGGAAATTCCTCTCACCCTGCCTTCACTCGTCGATCCACAATTCACATTTGTGGGATTTTTAGTTTCCCTCTTTGTGGGATGACTCTCTTTCTTCCAGCCAACTCAGTGTTGGCTCCTCTTCTTTATTTTGGCTTCCAAAATGAGTGCTGAGTCCCACTCTTACTGAGGGCAATGCCTGGACTTGCTGTACCACCATTCCCACACAGGATGAGCTCATAGGCCTTTCCTTCTCTCACTTCTCTCAACTGTTACTGCCAAGCATTGTGGGGTTTTTAAAACATTAGCTTTGAGCAATGAGACCCTACAGGATAGTTTTTTTAGTGAAAGTATTGAAGTTTCTGATGAAAAGACTCAATGTTTTATTGTTACTGTTCATATCTTTCCTGAGACCAAGAAAAATGAAAGGTCCATGTTCATTCTTTTATGTGAAACACCCGTGCTTACCTCAAACTTCTTCCTCAAAGTCCTGGCTTTGGTTCCCTCTGGTGTTCACTGAGGCAGGGGAGCCAGCCAATGCCTGACCTTGAACCTGGGGTCTGTCGGGTTATAAGATGGGGCACTTCAACTTTTCCAGTAGCTGTGACTGGCTGAGACCTGTGGAATCCCCTTAAAGACCGCTTATCAGATCCTATAACTTATCAATCATAGTCCACGTCAATCAACATTTCCAACTTATAAAGTGCTCAGAGAAGGCCTTTCTGAGGAGGTGACACATCAGGTGAAGGGCCAGGTCACTTATGCACTTGACTTATGGCCCATGGCATGGGGGAGAGGGGGGTCAGGCAGATGCGCTCTGGTTTACATGGAACCCAATAATGGCTCCTTTTGTCCTCAGTACAGATATGTAGTCCAACTTCTCACATGATTCACAAGCTCTTTGCCCTCTTGTCCATCCTTGTCTCTCCTTTCTCTGCCTTCCGTTGCTCTCCCACCCCTTACATTCCTTATGATTTCATGCCTTGAAAGCCAGGGTTTCCTCTCACATCAAGGCCTCCACAAATGCTCTTCTCTCCACCTCAAATACTTGTTCCACCTACTTCACCTTCTTCTTACTCGTTAAAGCCCATTCGTCCTTCTGCTCTCTGATTAGATATCTCTTCCTCCAGAAGGCCATCTCTCACCCTCAGACTAGGCAAGGTTCCCTAGCCCTGTACTTAGCAGCCCTAATCGTGATGACCTGTGCCCCTCACCCCCAAAGGACCATAAATACCTTGAGGCTAGGAACCATATTTGCTTTAATCACCACTTCATCTCAGGCACCCAGCACAAAAATGCCCGGCATATAGTAGGTGCTGGATCAGTATGAGATGAAAGATGGCTCGAAAGCAGCCGTGAGTCCCTGAAAGCAGCAGTGGAGCCAGGGATCTTTTCAAACCAGGTGCCTTGTATCGCAGGCTGTGTATGACAGGGGCTGACGCCGACAGTGCTGGACTTGAAAATATCAGTCACAGATGTTCTCTGGCAGCAGGAAGTAGCTGCAGACTGTACTGATGGGAGGAAGAGAGCGTCTCTGTGGCAGAGATTGAGAGCTGGCAGAATTGGGCCTCTGTCCAGATTCCATGGGCCTGTCTTCTCCAGGGCCTGCTGGATTGCTTCTGGGAGCCCCCGGGTCCAGGCAGCAGAATTGTCTCATCTCATCTGTTGTTTCTCCACTCAAATGTTAACCCTAATTGGAAATTGAGATTTGTTCCCTCAAAGTCAGGGAAGGGGCAAAGGACACCCCAAGACTTGGTGAAGGAGAAGAGTAGAGAAGGCTCAGCTGGAACGAGGGGGGCTTTTGCTTGGTCAACATTGGGTCTCCAGAGGCTTTTCTGTGTGACTTGGGCGATGATGGGAAATGGCTCTCTCAGACTGCCTGAAAGCTGGAGAAAACAGCCTTGTTTGTTGTTCTGTGGGCTGTCATTGACCACAACTCTGTTCTCGGGCCCAAGATTGGGCCTTGTCTGGCTGTGGGATGTGGATGTGGGGCATCATGACAGGGGCATGGCAGGGACAGGCAACCTGGCAGGAGAGCCCATAGCCTGCAGCTCCCAATGAGCCCACATGCAACTCCTCACTAAGATGAACAGGACTGTGGTTAAGAGTGCAGATGCTGAAGCTGGACTATCTTAGCAGAATTCCAGCTCTGCCATTTATGACTGGCTCTGTGATCTTCGGCAAGTCACTTATAAGTTCTTTGCCTCCAGCCCTGAGGACCTTGTCTGTATAAAATTCATAACCTCCATGGGTTCATCTCTTGTTTCTACCACCAACCACCTGGGAGTTCCTCAAGGTCAGGGATTGCACTTGGGACAATTCTGTACCCACCCCCCCAAGTGCCCAAGACAGTGCCTGGCACACAGTAGGTACTAAGGAAATGTTGAATGGATGAATGTGTCCATGAATGTTGCTTGGTGAAGATCCTGTGAAGAGGCGTAAAGCTGTGATTATGAAGCCAGGAGTGCCAAGGCCTTCAGGGAGAAGAAGAGGCCTCCTTTGTCCTAGAAGAGAGGTTTTTGGTCTTGAGGAGCACTGAAGACATGAAGAAAAGGGAGGCACCTTGAATACGGGTAGAGGAATATGTGGGGAGACCCACCCTACACTATGCCCTGGTCCCCTGAGAGGAAGATCAGCTCCTAACTCAACTGGAACCCAGCTTTCCAGAAAAATGAAAAAACAACAAACAAACAAAACAAACAGAACCTGGAACTCTGAGTTTGAATCTGGCCCTGCTTTGCTCTATTGTGTGCTATGCTAGGCTATCAGCTTTAATAAACCAGATACACAGTAATGCATTTTAATGCACTCCTCACAATATTGAGAGAATGAATGACTAGGAGCATCACTAAATTCATTATTCTTTCCTCCTCTCTTATGATGCCAAATTAATTGACTTTTACATGTCAATTTTTCATTTTCAAAGTGCTTTTAATGTGCCTTGCCATACCGGACACACACATAGGACAGGAAACTTCCTTGTGTCCATTTTGGGGCCTTGATTCAGAGTGGTTATTCAGGATGGCCTAATTAGTTGAATCCAGATCTGACTGCAAATCTAAATTTGGCCACTTTTATTTTCCCCTCTGCCTCCCAGGATGCTGCACAAATCTCTAGACAACTGTGAGATCATCTAGATGGTTGAGTAGGGAAGAAATCCGGTGAACATATGCTCAGTGTAGTTATGATTATGGGTCAAACCCTTGGGCTGGGGCCGCCCTACTGAAGACGGAGCTGCAAGACCCACAGGGCTGGCTGGCCCAGCTCTTAACTCCTCAGGGAGCTCAGGGAGCTCACAGGTGGGATGTCCAGTGAAGCCCACGGATCACCCGGGAGCGGAGCAATGTAGACTCCAGGCTCACGGCTGGAAACCTCTCCTAAAGAAGGAAAACACTGGAGGAAAATAAGTGTAATTGCTTCTCATCTGGGGCATTCAGCAATGTCTGATACAAGTCTCTGGAGAGCTTCCTCTCAGTTTACGGAGAGGATCAGAGAACTTGGTTTGGGAGTCCAAGCCTAGCGTGAACAGCAAGAAAGATTTTTTTTTTTCTCTTTTTTTTCCTTTTGCTTCTTCAAAGGACCTTCATCAAGCAACATTCATGAGCACATCCATCCACTAAAAATGTCTTTGGGGGGTGGGGATGGGGTAGAGTTGACCCAAGTGCAGTCCCTGGTGCGAAGTCCCTGACTTTGAGGACTCCCAGCCGGTCAGTGGAGGAGTCCAGATTTAAACCCAGGCAGTCTGACTATGTTCCAAATTGATACTATGCTCCCTCAGTTAGAAAACACACCTGCCTGTGCCTGGGGGAATCAAGGAAGACTTTCAAGAAGAAATGTCACATTTGAATTGAGTTTTCTAGTGTGTATAGAAGCTCACCAAGTGGACGAAGCAGGAGAAAGGTTCTAGGGAGAGAAAAGAAGATGTCCAAAGGCTAAAAGATGTGAGGAGAGAAAGACATGTTCAAAAAACTGCAAGTTAGAAGGAATAACAACAAAAACAATAATAATAGAAGGAGGATCGAATGTATGTAGGAAATGGAGAGAGACAAGACTGGAAAACAAAGCAGTCCCCAAACCATGTAGGCCTTTAAACTCTGTGCTAAGTGATTTGTACTTTGTCCCACTAGCGTTGAGAAGCTCCTTTGTTTTAGGCAGGTAATCAGTCACGCTGTCAGCATTGTGACCTTGGACTCCTCTAGGACAGTGTTTCCCAAGACCAAACATTTGCTAATGGAACTAACCGTTTTCTCCTCTTTAAACCCACTCCTTCTCCAGCCTTCCACATTTCAATAAACGGTACCCATGTATACCTGGAGTCTCGCGTCAAAAACCTGGGGTCACCCTTGATTCCCTTCCCTTGCCAGCACTCCCTTGCCTGCAGTCGATCCATCAGTACGTTCTCTCTTTGCTGCCTTTTCAGATGCATCCTCAGCCCATTCACTGCTCCCCACCTGTCCTAGCCCGGAGCACCATTTTATCCATCCCATCCTTCAGGAGCTCCCCTCACCCTTGGAGTAAAGTCCAGATGCCTTATGAAGGCCACTGGAGTCCTGACCACTTCTCCAGCTGCTCAGCAGGTTCTGGACAACTAGCTTTCTGCCAGCAACTCAGACTTACCCAAGCTCTTTCTGACTCCATTCTTTGGACTCACTGCTGCTTTTCCTAGAATACCCTTTCCTGGGCAGTTCCTGCATTCTGTTGCTTCTCGACTCTTCAGCTTAAATATCATTTTTTCCAGGGAGGCCATCTGCACAGTTCCCCAAGTTATTCTTTATCGCAGCACCCTGTGCATTTCCTTCATAGCTAATTTTGTCATTTGTATAATCTTCGACAATCTTGATTTGGTCCATTTTGCTTACTTATTTGATGCCTGTCCTATCCTTGGGACAGGGGTATGTGTCTGTTCTTCCACTGCAGTACTTCTGAGCTGAGCCAAGGCTTGGGGCATGGGGGCGCTTAAACATTTCTGGAGTGAATGACTAAGTGAGTAAATGAGTGCAGTTTAGTCGTCCAGGGAGACTTTTCCCTTACATTGTCTTTCCCATAATAAGGGAAAAGATGCTTAGTGAAAAGCTGTTTACTCCCTTTGGTCCCATCTTTCTCCCTTGCCAAACTTCACTTACTCATTACGAAGATGAATTTCTGACACTGTTTTTCTCCCAAGACGCTTGTTGAGAGTTCTGACTGGTTGAGGACCATGGTGACAGCCTTTCATCAAGTCCAAGTGGTGTTGCTTGCTCCTGCTGATCAGAAGATAACGCTGTCACAGCAGGGAGCAGAAATTAATTCAGACCAGTGATCAGTGCAAATCACAGAATGCAAGGGACTTCAGAGAGCTTTCAGACTCAGGCCTTTGTTGTATAAATGAAACCGAAGTCTTAAGAGGTGATGGGAGACAGAGCCGGGTCCTGCTTTTCCTGCAATGCCCTTCCATTGTGCTCCCATTCAGAACCTGCATCTGACTGTAACTCTGTCCCTGTGTGGTCCATTCCTTCCTGAAGATTGTTCTGAATCAGGCAGAAAGGGCTGTGCTGTCTCCAACCTGCTTGTCCTTCTTGAGCACGTTAGACATGTTTCTGATTCTCTGAGTGTCCTCTGCAACTCTAATTTGGTTGTTTTCCATGAATTTAGTGAGACTTTAGAGGAAGCTTATTTTATCCCAACCCTAGTCATGCCTGAAGGGTTAATGAGGTTCCTAATTTCACTACATGTCGTGTGAGGTAGAACTTTATCTTTATCTTTAATTTACTCTTTACAAGATCCAAGGCATGGGCCACCATAGGCAACTTGAAAGTCCCCTGTGGCCCAAGCATCCCCTGGACCTGCACCCATGCTTTGTTTAACCCCCAAAATTAATATAAATCAGTTGCTAACATTAAAAATCGAGTAGGTTTATATAATAATCTCTTCTTTTGGAAACCTGGTGGTCCTAGGCCCAAATCTTCATGGTAACGGCTCATTGGAACCAGTAGAGGCTGCCCCACTTAGACCTGGGGACACTGCCCATTTCATACGGTCACCGCCACCTCACATTGCATGACGTGTGATTGGTTTTACTCATATGTTACCTGCTCAGATCCTGAAAGTTTTTGAGTTTTTAACCCCTGAAATGTCCTTCCCAAAGCATTTTGGAACATGGGGTCTGTGGAACATGGGGATCTTGGTAGACTCTTGGCATAGCATTTCTCAGTCTTGGTCTTCCCAGTGTGAAAACCCCCTTTTGGGGCCAGGGCTCATTGCTCTCCACTGAGGACATGGTCGTCAAGTACTTTTACCAGGACAATTGTGAAGTCTAAAGAATGGTTAGTGCAGAGAGATTTGGAGGAAGGATCCAGGGGGCCCTCAAGATAAGGTGTAACTAATTTCAGTTAGGAATGAGGCAGGTGACTGTTCAGAGACTCCCCCCGAACATTCGTTTAACAAATATCTATTAAGCCCCTACTATATTGCGGGCCCAAAGGGCTAAAAGCCACTGTTACCCTCTGCTTCTGATCCTCCTGGTGTTCTGAAGTAGCTCTCTCACAGGTCATTACCAATCTTCTAATTGCCAAATCCATGGCCCTCATCTTACTGGGATTCTTGGTGGCCTGTGAGAGGTGGACAGGCTCCTGCCTAACTCTCATCCCTTGGCTTCAGTGGATCATTCTCCTCCTACATCTTGGACGGCTTCCGAGTTTCCTTTCTTGATTGTGTCTGTAGTGTCTACCTCTTAAAAGTTGGTGATACTTTTATCATTGACATAAAGACAGTGGTCACTAGAGGTTCTGAGGGGAGGGAGAGGGAAGACTAGATGTAATATGGGGGCATTTTTGGGACACCGGAATTGTCCTGTGTGATATTGCAATGACGGATACAGGTCATTATACATCTTGTCATAACCTATAAAATTGTGTGGGGCAGAGTGTAAACTATAATGTAAACTATAGTCAATGGTTAGCAGCAATGCTTCAATATGTATTCATCAATTGTAATAGATGTACCACACTAATGAATATCTGGATACAAACACCAGGAAGAGTATAATTAATGCTGTATAATGTTAGATTCATTCCTAAGTAGCTAAAGTGCTTATGTATATTATGAATAGTGAATAGAAAATCTTGTTCATTGCATTTTTCAGTCAGCTTCTGTATTCGCATTCTCTAGGGAAACAGAACAGATAGGTGATATCTGTAAATAGTATGAGATTTTATAAAATTGTCTCACATGACCGTGGGAAAGCACAAGTCTAAATTCCACAGGGCAAGCTGCAAACCGAGGTCTCCAGTGAAGGTCCTTGATGAGTTCCCAGGAGATGTTGGCTGTCTGACGTAGAAATGGGTGTTCTCTCTCTGTAGGCTGAAATCACTTCCCCTTTTAAGGCCATCAGCTGATTGCATGAGATGTCACTCATTGCTGATGGCAATCTCCTTTGTTGATTGTAGACGTAATCAAATCAGTGATGATTAAAGTACATGAAATACCCTTGCATTACATATAGCCCAGTGCTTACTGGACCTGACAACAGGGTACCATTAACTGGCTGAGATGACCCATTAGCTTAACCATCACAGTTTTTTTCTGGTGGGCAGAAGCTATTGATTTTGATGTGCTAATCCTGTATTGCCAAATTTTCTATGTAGACAGTTGTATCATAAGCAAATAATTTTGTGTTTACCTCCTGATTCAAAGAACTTTGATTCTTCCTCCTTTTATTTCCCTCCTCTCTTTCTCTTATCTTATTTTTTTATCTTGTTTTCACATTTTTAAATAAGTTGAATAATTTCTTTTATTTTCTTTTTTGAATATAGAGGTGATGGTAAACAGCTTAATGTGATCCTGATTTTAATGGAATACAAAATCAACTACTCATTAATTGCTATTGGTTTTAGATAGGGTTTACTAAGAAAAGTTCCTTTCGATTCCTAGTTTGCTAAGAAGTTGTTTTATTGATGAAAAAAATTAAAGTGTTTTTTGTGCATCTATGAAAATGGCTATATTTTGTTTTTGTTATTTAATCTGTCAATGTGTTGAGTTACATTAATGGGTGTTTTTTAATGGTAATTCCTGCATTCCTGAGATAAATCCTCCTGCGTGTGCTCATATTTTATCTAGGGTTTTGATATTTATATGCATAAGTGAGATTAACTCATAGGTTTTTTTTTCCTTTAAAAATTTTAAAGAACAATCATGTATATCATATAGGATTCTCATACATTGGCCCACCACCAACCCTTACATTGTTGTGACACATTTGTTACAAATGATGAAAAAAAACATTGCCATACTATTACTGCTACCTATAGTACATAACTTATACCTAGTTTATTTTCCCATGAACCATCTTATTATTAACACCAAATTAGTATAGTATATTTATTATAGTTCATGAGAGAACATTCTAATATTTGTACTGTTAACTGCAGTCAGTCATTCACCACAAGATTCACTGTTTTTTTACAGTCCCCTGCCTTGCACAATCCATCCAAAGTGTACATTCAGTGGCTCTCAATTTCATCACAGAGTTGTTCTATCTTTAGCTAGTCAATCCATTTCAGAACGTTTTCTATTCCAAAAGGAAAAACCCTATACCTCCTTATACACCCCTATTATTAACCCTTAGCATTGATATAGTACCTTCTTTGCCATTATTGTAAAAGTACTTCAATATTACTGTTAACTGTAGTTTATATGTTACATTAGTTGTATTTTTTCCCATGTATCTCCATATTCTTAACACCTTGTAATAGAGGAACTTTCTTCTATTTGTACTGTTAACCACGATCATCATCCATCACCAAAATCACTATGTTATACATTCCCCAGATCATCCCCTAGCTTCATTTCAATTCCTTTCATTTGATATGAACCTCCCTAGACTATCTTTTTCAGCCACGTTCACATTTATAAATCAGCAGTGTTAATTATACTCACTATAATGTGTTACCATCTACTCTCTCCATTTCCACACAATTACAATCAACCTTATTAAACATTCTACATGCATTCAGCATCAGCTCCTCCTTCTCAGCCCACATTAACCTATAGATTTTTTCATTTTAAAAGCAACTTTTTGAAGTATATCATTCATACATGAACATACATGAACAATAAGTGTATAATAAAGGTTGTGAACTTACAAAACAAACATGTATAACATCATACAGAGCTCCCACACATCATCTCTCCACAAATACCTTGCATTTGTAATAAATTAGGAAAGAGCATTGTCAAAGTATTACTACTAACTATATCTGTACCTTACATTTTAACCCATAGACTTTTTTTTAAGGTACCAGGGGCCAGGAATTGAACCCAGGACCTCATATATGGGAAGCTGGCACTGAGCCACATCAGCTTCCATGCGTTCACCTTTTCATTTGTTTAGCTTGTTGTTGGTTTTTTTCAGTAGGCACTGGGAACCAAACCCGGGACATCCATGTAGGAGGCAGGAGCTCAATCTGCTTAAGCCATATCACCTCCCAAATTCCTAGATTTTTTAAATGTAATTTTTAATCTAGTTTTCATGGCAAGATTATTGTATAAAGCATCTTTTAAGCACCATTAAAAAATCTTTTCAACTCTGCCTATAACTCCAGACACTGCTGGGTGACCATTTTGGTGATGACTTTATCTGGCTTTAGACAGTTACAACCTAATGGAGCCTTGTCCCTCAGCTCCTTCCTAGGACTTCTCATGCCTCATGCACGGGATGTCTGCAAAATCTGACCTGCACTCACACCTGTGCAACTGGAAGTGCTGGAGAGTGGGGAGTTAATACCCATGGAGCCAATCTTGACCAAAGGGAAACCTAGAGGAATGCTTTCAGGCCAGGTCTATGTGTCCTCCTCAAGTTGGTGGTTCACAAGTCTCCTTAGAAGGTCTCATGATTTATCCTTATATTAGTTTTTCTCCCTTCCCTATTTTAACCTGCTGTCACTCACTGCTGCTTCCTGGAATCACATTCCCACATAAACTACTTATACATAGCCTGCATCTCAGGCTCTATTTTCAGGAAAACCTAGGTTGACAGTTTTGTTTGTCTAACAGAATAAGTTGGCACCTTTTTTTCTTTTCAAAATTCTCTCTTCTCTGTGATAGTTTTACTAGATAAGAATGCTCTGTTGAATGTTTGTTGAAATCTGTCTTTGAATCTCTTGGTGCTCTTTGTGAGAGGGGGAGGGGGGTAATTTTCCTCCAGTGACTTATACAAGTTTTTAAATAGTTGTTCATTTATTCACGTTTTCTTTTTCTTTTTGAATCTATTTATGTAACTCATACTTTTCTGATTTATGATGTTGTTCTTTCGTAGTTTTAAATTTTTCTACTGCATCTGTAGCTGTGTCCTCCATCATTCCTGGTGCTGTGCCTAATTTGTGACTTCCCTCATTTTTCTTTAATGGTATAGCCAGGGGTTTGTCTCTCATCTGTTGGAAAAACTAGCTTCGGGTTTTATTGATCAACTTTTTTTTTCATTATTAATTTCTGCTTTTTCCTGCTCTCTTTGAATTTAGTTTAAGTCAAATGTCCCCTGAAATAACATTAAGCTCATTTGTTTTCTTTAAAAAGTTGTAATTTATGAAATAATCCAAACACTCAGAAAAGCAAAAACAATATAACAAATACCCATGTAACCATCACCCAGATTTAATAAATCAGATTATTTTTAACTCTTCTTGTCTACTCATAAATGCATTTAAGGCTATAAATTTCCATATAGGTGTAATATTTATTGTATCTTACATATTTTGATTTGGTTATCTTTGAGTTCCAAACATGTTGAAATTTCCACAGTGACTTCTTCTTGAACACATGCATTATTAGAACAAGGTCTTTAATATTCCAAATGTATATTTTACTATCTTCTCACTATTGATTTCTGATTTTACTACTCTGTGGACAGAAAATACTAAATCTATTCTTTTAGACTAGTTTATGCTTATTTTAATGATTTGGAAAATGTGTATGACATTTCGTTGAGAGAAAATATCATTACAAAATAATATGTACATGGTGACATTGAGGGGAAAGTGAAACGTATGTATTCATAAAAAGAAAAGACCAAGGGACTATATATATATATCTCAAAATATTTCTCTTTCAAATTGTTATCCCCAAGTGAAATAAAATTAAAGAAATTTCTTGCCCCATTCTCTTTGCATCTTGAATTTTCCAAAAGTTCTCCAATGAACTTGCAGTCTCTTTAAAAATAAAAGACAAATCAGCTTAATGATTTTCAAAAATGTAATTTCCTTGTAAAAATAGTGGATGCTCATTCAAAATTTTAAAAAATTAGAGGAGTGGATATAACTCAGTGATTGAGCTCCTGCTTCTCATGTACAAGGTTCTGGGTTCAATCCCTGATATCTCTTTTTAAAAAAAATTTAGAACTATATACTATAGAAAGTTCTTGTCCAACTTTTTCAAAATATGCAGGACATATATTTATTTTAAAAAGCGTTGCACACATATATTTTTGCAACTTGCTTTTTTCCTTATATTATGGAGATTTCTAGTTCAATACAACAGACTGATTTTCATTACCCCCAAATTTTGCTGAAATGATGATAGAGAATTACCCCATGAAAGTCCAAATCATGAAAATAAATAAATTCTTTAAAGGGAAATAAAAATAAAATATAAAGAGAAAAATCCTGTATAGTCCTAGGAAATGGAGGTACTAGGTACCCAATGAGAGTGAGGTGGGTTGGAGCATGTACAGGTGTGTTTAAGGAACAAACCATCCTCACTTCCTCCTTGGCCCCAGTCATGGGTTAATTCTTTAGAGAAATGGACAGGAAGTTTCTGAGCTTGGGATACCAGAAATGGAAATATTTTTCCAGAACATATTAGTCAGTGAAGCAAACATGTTGTAGAATTGTACACATAGGCTAATCCCATGTATATTAACAAACCAAACCAAACCTAAGTACATAAATAAGAATGTAACAGCATAGAAATAGAATGGAAGGATGCACGCAAAACCTATGACCACATGTGCTTTCCAAGAGCTTGGTGCTGGGTCTACTCTCCTCTTTCAATTTTCTCTCTGGGTGATCTCTTTCATTTTGGCAGCCTCAAATGCTGATTTGATGCTGAAGACTCCCCAATTTTTGTCTCTGTTGAGAGAGGCTTCAACTTTGGCTCAACCTAAACCAAGCAGGCACTGCATTCTTTGGTGATGGAGATTGGTTAAGGACTTGGTGTAAGACCTATCTGAGCCCATGAGATTCTATGAAACTTTGAGGCAAATTCTTTTTCCTGCTGGCTTTGAACCTGAGAGGAAGAAAAGTCTTGTCACATTCTGGCCGTAGGCCCTACCAGTTCATACTGCCATGGAACTGTTAAAAATTCTCAATATTGTCAAATAATTCTTTTTACCTTTTCCAATGTTTAAGATGAAAAATATGCCCCATTCACATTTCTGATGATGTTAAGCATCTTTCTATATGTGTATAGCCATTTGTATTTCTCTATAAACTGCCTATTCATATTCTTTCCTCATTTATAAATTGTACTGTTAATCTTTTCCTAATCGATATGTAAAATGTTTTAAGATAATATTAATTATAATATTATTATATCTTTATGTGTGTTATGGATATATTTAGCCCAATGCTCTTAATAACTATTTTATAATTATTTTAATGCTATTGTTGATGCTGAATGTGTCTTGAGACTGTCACTAGCCTACTGCAGCTATAAATACACATGGGAATAAAAGAGTGTAGTAGCTCTGGCCAAGTACTTATACATAGCAGCATCTCCCAACTCTGGTATGGATCTGTAAAACATGAAAATTCTCCACAGACTGTTGAATTATAGAAGTATAGACTACATTCTTACTAAAATTTTCAGTAAACAGAATAATCTTTTTCCTCTATTTACCACTGTGACAATTTGAAGCTTTTTGTGGATCCCTGGAAAGAGCATGTTCTTAAAGCTAATCTATTTCTGTGGATGTGGGACCCTTTGATTGGATTGGATTGGATTCAGTTAGGAGGACTTTGACTGGATTACTTCAGTGAGGTATGACCCAGGGTTGGTTTTGGTCCTCTTGCTGGAATCCTTTGTTAATGGGAGAAACATGCAGAGACAACTGGAAAAAAGCTGCAGAGACAGAGAAACCCCAAGAGGCTGAGAGAGAGGTCCCAGAGGGTGGAAGCTGGAATCAGCAGAGCACAGAGGCATGGAAAGAGGTCCCTGAGAAGCTGAGAGAGGCTGGAAGAGAGGGGAGAGATGAACCATATGCCTGACCATCCACAGCTGAGGTTGGGGAGAAAGCAAGCCTGGAGGAGAAGGCAGAGACCCAGACTGGTAGAACCACTGTTGAGTCTTGCCACATGGCAGGAGTCCAGAATTGCCAGCAGCTGACTTTCAGTGAGACAACATCTTCTGATGATGCCTTGATTTTGATATTTTCAGTCCCAGGACCATAAGCTTTTAACCTGATGCATTCCCATTATAAAAGCCAATGCATTTCTGGTATATTGCTCCCAGCAGCTGTTAGCGAACTAAAACAACCAATGAAAACACAAATTGCATTTAACACATTGAGTTAGCATATAATTTACCTTCTTCTTTAAAAGTAATGAGTTTTGTCTTAAAAACTAGGTACATCTGGAGGCAAGTTTTTGTGGCATCTTTGGGTTCCATGGATTATCAGTTAGGAAATGTTGATTCATATAACCAGTAAATAATAAGAATAAGTAGAAGATAATTAGCATGTATTGAGCATCACCAGTGTGTCAGGCAGTTGTTGAACTGTGCTAAATATATCTGGTCCTTTATTTCTAAAGCCGGGCCCATGTGGCAGGTACTATTATTATCTTTATTTTCCAGATGAAAGAATAGACACAGAGAGGTTAATTAGCTGCTGTGATCTCACATGGCTACTCGGGAGAAGAGCAAGTCTCTGAACTCAGGCAGTCTGCTCACAGGCTACACTTTCGACCACTACACAGACTGCTTCTGGGTGTTTTGTTTTGTTTTGTTTAGGTTGGTTGTCTTAGCTTTTATTTTATCATTTAAACCCATACTGTGTAGATCAGCATTTCTGTTATATAACATGAACATGGGCTCCCAATGTGTTAAGGATTCTTTAAGCTCTCCAAATGCGATCGGCTTGTAATTCCTAAGAAGTTAGGAATCATTTAAAAATACTCTCTGATGACTGATGCAGCCCTAAGCAAGAACTGAACTTAAATTTTGGAACAATTGTAAGTTTGACCTATACCATAATTATGGCATATGTATTTTTCACTATGTCTTTATCAAGGTAGAAGCTGGTTAGTTCACGTGATTAGAAAGGCAGATCCTGTTGTTTTGGCAAGGTTATGGGACTCCCAAACATCATCTTAGGGAATGTTGACCATCTCCCAGAGCCAGACTGAGCTGGTGGACTGGTCTGGGTGGTGCAGGCTGCCAGGAACCTGGATAGAAGAGCTGAAGGTATGAGATAGGAGCATCTAGGTCAAAGGACCTCTGGCTCTGGGATGCCCAAATGAGAAGAAATGGTTCTTGGGTTAGTAGACCTGTGGCCCAGGCATAGTAGGTGCATGATGGCTCAGGGGAAATGTGGGATAGTCTTGAGGATTTCCTAAACGTGTGTCTGAGGAGTATGGTGGTCAGTGGTTCATTCTGAGTTGATTACCACTTTGTAAAGCTCAACTCTGCATCTTAAGCTGCATTTTCAAGTTGCTGCTCCCACGTCCTGCTCTATCCCAGGTCTAGTAAGAATATTTCACAACCAATAGCTTCTCATGAGACATATACTGGGGGTCCCTATAAATAATGATGTTTCAAAATATTCATGAGAACTAACATCTATGAGCTCATACAATTCTAAGATCTTTTACTACCTGGCTGTGGTAGTTTGAGACTTTTATGGACCCCCAAAAATCATGTCCTTAGGAATAATACATTCCTAGTGGATGTATTGTAGCTGGGACCTTCTTTCAACATGACCCAGGTGGGTCTTAGTCCTCTTACTGGAGCGCTTTATAAATGGGATGTGTACAGAGACAGAGAAAGCCATGAGAGCAAGAAACTGAAATCAGTGGATTCTGGCAGAGAGAAATCCACAGAAGCTGAGAGAGAAAGCCATACAAAGCCAGAAGCTGTGGGCAACGGAGCCCAGGAGAAGGCAGAGACTGGCAGATGCTGCCATGTGCTTTGCCATGTGACAGAGGAGTCCAGGTCACCAGCAGCCAGTCTTCAGGGAGAAAGCATTGCTTGATGATGCCTTGATTTGGATACTTTTCTTAGACTTAGAACTGTAAGCTTATAAGTCAATGAACCCTCATTGTAAAAGCCAACGTATTTCCAGTATATTGCTCTTGGCAGCTTTTAGCAAACTAAAACATGAGCTCATAGTGTGGGTCAGGCATAATTCTGAAACCTTGTACTTAACCAGCATTCTGAAGTACGTATTGTTAATGTCATCCTCATCTCTATTTTACAAATATGGAGGGTGAGGCAAGGGGAGGTTATGTAAATTGTCCAAGGACAACTGCCTCTAAACGGAGGGGGCAGGATTCAAGGTGAGAGAGTTTGACTCCAGACCCTGTGCACCAAGCTGTACTGCTTTCCTGCTTTATTAATAAAGGGAGGGAAGTGGATATAGCTCGAGTGGTTGAGTGCCTGCTTCCCATAGATGAGGTTCTGGGTTCTATCCCTGGTACCTCCTAAAAACAAACAAATGAACAAATAAACAAAACCAACTTGCATTGGGAAGTGGATGTAGCTCAGTGTAGCTCAGTGGTTGAGCACCTCCTTCCCATGTAAGAGGTCCGGAGTTCAATCCTTGGTATCTCCTGAAGAAAAAAAAAAAGAATTCCCATCCCTGATTATAGGAGGACCACTAACTTACTACACTGCTTAGAATAAAATGTCAGTCACAAAACACTAATCTCTTTCAGACCCCACAGACTTTTCTCAGAATTCTAATTGTATGCAATCCATACAAGGTTGTCACTTGTCCTAAGACTTTTACCTCCAGATTTTCCTGGAAAAGGAAGGTGGAAAGGGGTCAGATCTCAGCTTTTAAGGAACCAGAGGAGGCTTTATTTACTCTGTGGATACTTAATACATTTTTTTTACTGATGCTTCTTTTTTTCTGCTGGGCTCACTTTTACCATTAAATTACCCCTGAAGAATCATGTCAGACTGTAATGCTGAATGATGTCTGGTCACACCCTGATTGACAGGGTTGGCTTGGTGCCATGGGAACCTAGCTCTCCAGTCAGAAGTACCACCACCACATATAGGACACCATCTGCTGAAGGCCAAGCACCAAAGCTGCTGGAATACTGAGAAGCTGAACAGAGGAAGACTGCTTATCTTAAAATTCAAGTTTCAGAGTTTTCCATTATGACAATAAGCAGGGCAGCAAATTTTTTCCCCAGAAAACAATGATAAAACTAGACAAAACTGTCAATGGCAGCCTTTTTAGAGCTTTAGAAATTGACCAAAGGCAAACAACAAACTAAGAAGCATTTGTCAAATACACAAAAACTGTATTTGGGGTAAAAATGGTAGAAATCAATGGCATTCTTGCCTGGGGCTGCCCCCATACCCTGTCTCAGCTCAGTGAATGCCATGGCTCTATCAGGTGGGTCAAAGTGAAAATACCTACAGCTTCACTGCCAGAGGGGACCGACTTAATTTATAGCAGAAGGTGAAAAACCCATGCCCAGCAGTATTGTCAGTTAATGAGCAATGATCTTAATGACAAGTGAATAGGTAAGGTTAGGACTTTACCAACCTGAGGTTGTGGCCTTAGTTAGGACAAACAAGGGTATAATAGACAAGCCAGAAAATTATTAAGGAGATCCTATAAATTGCAGAATCATAGGGGAGCTTGAAAAGTTTCTTCACACGCTCCTGGTTGCTTTTTGAGCAATCCAGGGGACACACGGGAGGTTCCATATATCCTTGTCTAACCACGAGGTTGTGCACACTTGCACAGAAAATGCAAAAAGGTCCAGCAGATAGTAAAAGCTGGAGCAGAACTGAAACCTGCCTGAACTTTGAATGTTCTCACCAACCCAGATGGATCCTTTGGCAAA
The DNA here is from genome assembly GCF_030445035.2 of Dasypus novemcinctus. Taxonomy (NCBI): domain Eukaryota; kingdom Metazoa; phylum Chordata; class Mammalia; order Cingulata; family Dasypodidae; genus Dasypus; species Dasypus novemcinctus. The sequence goes on along the minus strand of NC_080676.1, from coordinate 30,212,779 downwards.
GGATGGAAGTATTATTGGCTTGGGGTGTGTGCATACAACCTCTAACAAATAGCTGGGTGGCCACTAAGTTATGGAGAACACTTCCTAGGGGTGACCCTAGGAATCCAGGCTTAACAATAAAAACAAGAGATAAAAAGTAAACAAACCTAGCAACTACATATTAATACTATATTGGAGATAGACCCTGCAGATTTTGTCAGGAGAGTTACTAAGCAACTAACCAATCAAACAACAGCAACAACAACCCTCAGGAAAAAAAAATCAGAATCCAAAGTTGTTAGAATATATTGTTTAAAATGTTCAGTGTTCACCAAAAAACTAGGAGGCATGTAAAGTAACAGCAATGTGACACATACCAGGAAAAAAGCAGTTAATAGAACTTATCTGAGTGAACCTAGATATTAGATTTAGGACAGAAACGTTGATGCAGCTATTGTACAGTCAGAGAATTAAATGAAACCATATTTAAAGAATTAAAATATGATGCTAATGGCTGAAGAAATAGAGAACCCAAATAAAGAGATAGAAACTGCTAAAAGGAACCAAATGGTAATTCTGGAGTTGAAAAGCTCACTAATTGAAATGAAAAACTCACTAGAGGAGACCAGTAGTATATTTGAAATGGCCAAAGAAAGAATCATAAACTTGAAGACAGGTTAATAAAAATTACACAATTAGAAGAATGCAGAGAAAAAAGCTTGAAGAAAAAATGCACAAAGCCTCAGAAAAACAACATGAAGTACAATGCCATATGGGCAAAGAAAGTCATAGGAGAGGAGAGGGAGAAATTGACCACAAATATATTTGAGGAAATAATGGCCAAAACCTTCTTAAATTTTATGAAAATCAGTCATCCACAGATACAAGAAGGTCAGAGAACCCTAAGTGGGATAAACATGAAGAGATCAACACCTAGATTGAAGATTTCAATGCTCCATTCTTAATAACTGATGAAAAAATAAGGTAGAAAATCAGCAAAGATATAAAAGACTTGAGCAATAATTTCAATCAACTTGACCTAACTGATATTTATAGACCACTCCACTCAAAAACAGCAAAATACTCACATTCTTTTCAAGTGCACATGAAACTTTCTCTAGGCTAAACCATGAGTTAGACCATAAAATATGTCTTGATTCATTTAAAAGGGCAGAAGCCATACAAAGTATATTCTTCAATTACAGTTTTACCAAAGTCTGTATTCATGGATTCAGACAGGGTTTTACCTGGTATTGGTACTGGAAAGTGAGGTACTGCTGTTTCAAATACCTAAAAATGGGGAAGTGCCTTTGGAATTGTATAATGGATAAAGGCTGGAAGAGTTGTAAGTGTGTGATAGGAAAAAAAAAAACCCTAAATTACCTTGAAGAGATGATTGATAGAAATTTGGACATTAAAAAGGTGATTCTGGTGAGGTCTCAAAAGAAAGTGAGGAATTTTCTTGGAAACTGGAGAAAAGGCGATCTTTATTGTAAAGTGGCAAAACTTGGCTGAATTGTATTCTACTGTTAGGTAGAAAGTAGATCTTGTAAAGGATTATCTTGGATAGTTAGCTGAGGAGATTTCCAAACAAAGTGTTGAACATGTGGCTTGGTTGCTCTTTCTTTCATGTAATAAAATCTGACAGGAAAGAGACAAATTGGAGAAGGAACTACTAAGCAAAAGAAACCAGTGCTTGATGATTTGGGAGTGACCATTGGAAGAACTTGCTCTAGAAAGAAGGCCAAGGGTGTGGCCTTGGCTGGACAAATTTTGCTGAACAGATTAAGTTGAGATTCATGGATCCAATCAATCATCTCAGCAGAAACCAAGAATATATATGGGGTTATACAGGAAGGATATGTGAAGAATCCTTTTGTATCATGGCATGGATCTCTCTGAATTACTTGGGAGATCAAAAAGGTTTTAGAGAATGTTATACCACCAGAATTACTGCTAGCTTGGACTGAAGAGTTCAGAGACTGGATGAAATGGAAGAAGGTTGTTGGGTGCCCAAAACTCTACAGTCAGGAAAAAGGCTGATATAGATACTTGGCTGCAAACATGTACTTGCTTCAAGAAAAAGGAGGAGAGACTCTTAGGGCAGAGCCATAGATAGAGAGGCAGAATGCAGTGTGTTATATCCAACAATAGGGACTAATAGAACCCCTCTAGTCCCAGAGGCAGGAGCCAATGGAGCCTTTGTGTGTTCAGAGGACTGAGCATCAAGCCACAGAGGATTATTCTCATTTGCCCTGCTGGGTTTCAAACTTGCTTGGGACCAGTGACCCTTTTATTTCTTCTATTTTCTCTCCTTTAGAATGGGAATGTCTATTCTGTGCCTGTTCCAACATTGTATTTTAGAAAATGATAACTCATTTTCTAGTTTCAAAGGCTCACAGACAGAGAATTTTGCCCCAAGATGGATCACTCATTCTTGATTTAGATTATTTAGAAGGTGAGCTGATGCTACTTAGATATTTTGAGCTTGTAATGGATTGAGACTTTTGGGGATTTGGGGATAGAATGACTGTATTTTGCACACAGGAGATGGATACATATTTTGTACACCAGAGGGTGGACTGCAGTGGGTTGAATAGTGACCCAAAAAAGATATATCTTATTCCTAATCCCAAGTATATGTGAATGTGAGCTTATTTGGAAATAGGGTCTTTTTAGATGTAATTAAGTTAAGGATCTCAAGATGAGATGATTCTAGATTTAGGGTAGGTCTGAAATCCAGTGACTGGTATCTTCATAAGAGAAAGGAGGAGATTCGAGACACAGGGGAAAGCCATGTGAAGACAGAGGCAGAGATCAGAGTGATACATCTACAGGCTGAGGAATTCAAAAATTGCCAGTAGCCACCAGATAAGAGAGAGGCATGAAATGGATTCTCCCTCAGAGACTCCAGATGGAACCAGCCCTGCTGATGGTTTTATTTGGGGCTCTGACCTCCTCAACTGTGAGAGAATAAATTTCTGTTATTTTAATCTTCCAAGTTTATGGTAATTTGTTACACCAGTCATAGGAAACTAATACAATGGAATTAAAACCAGAAATTAACAACAGAAAGAATTTTGGAATTCAACAAATATTTGGAAATTAAGCAACTCACTTCTAAATTGCTCATTGGTCAAAGAAGAAATCACAATTAAAATTAGAAAATATTTTGAACTAAATACAAATGAAAATCACAACATAAAATTTATGGGATTTAGTTAAAGAAGTGCTTAGAGAAAAATTTATAGCTTTAAACACCTATGTTTAAAAAGAAGAAAATCCTTTAATCAAAAATCTATGTTGCATTCTGAGAAACTAGAAAAGGAGCAAACTAAACTCAAAGGAAAGAAATAATCGTTAGAATAGCACTAATATAATACTTAATGGTAAAAGACTGCTTTTCTCCAAAATCAGGAACAAGACAAAGATGTATGCTGTCACACTTTTATTTAAAATTGTAATGGAGTTTCTAGTCAATGAAATAAAGCAAAAGAATAAGAGCAAGAATAATAAAAATATGCAGGTTAGAAAGGAAGAAATACAATTGTTTCTGAAAACCAAACTCAGAGTCCATCCTGAGAGTGGCTGAATTACAATGCAAATTAAATTCCCAACCCCACAGGGTGTCTTCAATTAAAGTGAAGACATTGATTGGGAAGGAATGGGATCATGAAAATTTGCTTGGGGACATATGGGAAGATTTCAAAGTTAGGGACATCACAAACCTAACTTCTGCTGAGTCTTCTTTAACAGTACAACGGGCCTTCACCCTGGTCTGAGGAGTTTAACCCTGCTTTGCCTGAAGAATCCCTAATGGCTTTCCCTGAGGTAGTTGCCTTAGGAGACTGCTCACCATCCTCAGGACCTACCCTAGCAACTTCTCATCACTTTTAGACCTATAACTAGATTCAAGCACAAGCAGGCCCCAAAGAGTGAGGTGCAAAGTGTGACCCAGGAGGAGATACACTACATGCCTAAAGAATTATATTCTTTTAAAGATTTACACAGACAGAAATCTGGGGAATAGGTTTGGGAATGGTTGCTAAGGATATGGGATTATGGAGGAAAGAACACAGATTTGGATCAGGCTGAATTTATTGATATGGGCTCAATAAACAGAGATTCTTCAATGTTTTAGCAAAGAGGTTAGAAAGGGTTCTAACAGTTTAGTTGGTTCGCTGAAACATGGACCAAAAATGTTTCATACACTAAGTGAAGTTGAAATGCCAGAACTGTCTTGGTGTACTGCAGAGGAAGGAATCCAGAGGCTTAGGGAGACTGGAGTGTTAGACTGCATTTATTATGTAAGACCCACCCTGAAGGGTCCAGAGGACACATATTTCACAATTGTGAAAAATAAATTTGCTCTAGGAACCCCAGCATCCTTCAAGACTTCTGGGGTTGCTTTTCTTTTAGGTAATAAATTCCAATGGGAACTGCTGCTACCAATCTGGGGATCCCTAAATGCAATGAGTATAATGGATCCTGGGGTGGCAGAGACCATGTGTTGGTGCGTAATAGCCTAAAACAAGGAGGATATGGTTACGGTAATGGACAGCAGAGTCAAAGCAGTAATCAGAATAGTCTAACTTAGTCTAACCTTTGGCACTGGCTACTTGATCATGGTGTCCTTAGAAAAGAACTAGAGGGGCAGTCTATTAAATTACTATCTGAAAAATTCTAGATTGAGTGAACGAGAGTCTAACTTGAAACATTCACAGTCATGGCCCCTCAATCAATTCCCATACTTGAGTCAATTTGCAGATCCAGAACCCCTTGAATGAATGGGTTCATTTCCCTTGAGGAAGGACTCCACTGTACTGTCAAAAATTTATAGTATTAATCTTTCTCCCAGGCTTCCTAAAGGGAACTATACTCTTTTATCAGGGCAACTGTATATTCGGGGAAAAGGAAATAATCAGATTTTTCAGAGATTACTGGGCCCTGGCTCTGAACTGACACTAATTCCAGGAGACTCAAAATGTCACTGTGGTCTACCAGTCAGAGTAGGGGTTTATGGAGATCAGGTGATCAATGGAGTTTTAGCTCTGATCCATCTCTCAGTGGGTCCAGTTGGTCCATGAACCCATCTTACGGTTATTTCTCCAGCTTGGGAATGCCTTGCTGAAACAGAAACACTCAGCAAGTGGCAGAATTGCCACCTTGGTTCCTTGAACTGTGGAGTGAGGGCTATTATCATAGTTAGGTCAAGTGGAAGCCACTACAACTGCCTCTAACTAGGAAGATAGTAAACCAAAAGGAATACTAGATTCATGGAGGGATTGCATAATAGTGCCACCACCAAGAATGTGAAAGCTTCAACCCACCACATACCCACTCAATTTGCCCACATGACCTGTGCAAAAAACAGATTAGTCTTGGGTTAAGATTAATCAGGTGATAGCTTGAACTACATCTGCTGTTCCAGATGTGATTTCATTGCTTGAGCAAATTAACACATCCCCTGGTACCTGGTATGCAGTTATTGACCTGGCAATGGTTTTTCTCTCAGTATCTGCTAGTAAAGACCACCAGAAGCAGCTTGCTTTCAACTGGAAAGCCAAAAAATCACCTTCATTGTCCAGCTCCATGTCATAATCTAATCTGCGGGGACTTGATTTTCTTTGCCTTCCACAAAACATCACACTGTTCCATTATATTGATGATATTGTCCTAATTAGACCTAGTAAGCAAAAAGTAGCAACTACTGTAGACATATTAAGACATTTTTGTGTGTCAGAGGATGTGAAATAAGTCCAACAAAAATTCAGGGGCCTTCCACCTCAGTAAAATTTTTAGGGATCCCTTAAAGATATCCTTTCTAAGGTGAAGGCTAACTTGTTGTATGTGATCTCTCCTACTCCAAACCGAAAAAAGAGGTACGATGCCCAGTGGATTTTGCAGGCAATCTATTCCTCATTTGGCTGTGCTGCTCTGGCTCATTTACTGAGTGGGGTCTAGAACAAGAGAAGGTTCTGTAACAGGTCCAGACTGCTTGAAAGCTGCTCTACCACTTAGCCATATGATTCACTTAAGTCATTTAAGATACTTGAAGTGGCAGTGGCAGGTCAAGATTATTTTGGAGACTTTGGCAATGCATACTCTAAGGATACTGGAGAAAAGTCTTACCATTTTTTTGTGTGGATAATTACTTTCATTTTGAGAAACAGTTTTTAGCTTACTACTGGCCTTAGTAGAAACTGAATGCTTCATTATGGACCACCAATTTACCATGAGACTTGAGGGCAAATCTTGAACTGGATGTTGTCTAACCCACTCAGCCATAAAATTGAGTGTGCACAGCAACATTTACCACCACATGCAAGTTATATATATGAGATTGGTTTGAACAGATCCTGAAAGCACAAGTAAATTATATGAGGAAGAGGCTCAAATGCTTATGGCTCTAATTTTGCTACATTATCTTCTCTCTCCCAGCCTGTACCTATTGCCTAATTGAGGAATTTCTTGTGATTAGTTGACTGACGAAGAAAAACTTGGGCCTGCTTTACAAATGGTTCTGTATGAAAGTGAACAGCTCCAGTACTCCAGCCCCTTTCTGGGGCATCCCTGATGGACAGTGGTGAAGGGAAATCCTCCAAGACATCAGAACTTTGAGCAGCACACCTGGTTGTTCATTTTGCTTGGAAGGAGAAATAGCTAGAGGTATGAGTGTATACTGATTTGTGGGCTGTTGATAATGGTTTGACTAGATGATCAGGGACTTGAAGAGAATGTGATTGGGAAATTGGTAGACAAGGAAGTCTGGAAAAGAGGTATAGATATTTGTGTCATAAGCGAATGTTCATCAAAGGTTGATCCTAGCAGAGGGTAATTTAAATAATTAAGTCGATTAGATGACCTGTTCTGTTGATAGCCATCAGCCTCTTTTCTCAACCACTCTTGTCACTGCATAATAGTTTCATAAACAAGGGTCTTAATGACAGAATTGGAGGTTATGCAAGGGTTAAGCACCATGGACTTTTACTCACTAAGGCCAATCTGGCTATAGCTACTGCTGAGCCCAATTTACCAGCAGCAGAACCAACACTGATTCCCTGATATGTCATCATTCCCTGGTGTTTTAGTTTGCTAAAGTCAGCCAAGGCAATATACCAAAAATTGGTTGACTTTTACAAAGGGGACTTATTAAGTTTGCAACCTTACAGGTCTGAGGCTATAAAAATGTCCAAATCAAGGTAACAGTCTCCTCTGGGTCTCATTGCTTTCAACATCCTGGTTTCCACAGCTTCCTCTCTCAGGTTTCAGGGATTTTTCTCTGTACTTCTGCACCCTACTGATTCCAGTGTCTGACCTCCGGGACCCTCTCTCTCAGCCTCTAGGCTTTGTCTCTGAGCTCCTATGTGTCTCTTTTCATATTCATCCATTTATCAGAACTCCAGTGAAAGGATTATGAGCCATGGGTCACACCTTATTGAAATAATCTAATCATATGGTCCCATCTACAATAGGTTCATACCCACAGGAATGGACCAGTTTCAAGAACATGATTTTATAGGGTACATTCAGTCTCAAACTGTCACACCTGGGTTGATCAGCCACTTACCAGTGACAGGTTGATTACATTGAACAGTTTCCATCATGGAGTGGACAGCACTTTGTTCTTCCTGTAGTAGTCATTTATTCTGGATACAGATTTGCCTTCCATGCACACAATACTTCTGCCAAAACTATCATCTGTGGACGTAAAGTATGCCTTATCCATCATGGTATTTCACACAGCATTGCTTCTGATCACAGATCTCACTTCACAAGAAATGAAGCATGGCAGTGGTCCCATGTTCATGGAATCCACTCATCTGCTGTTCATTGTCCTGAAGAAGTTAGATTAATAGAATGGTGAAATAACCTTTTGAAGACTCAGTTACATTGCCACTTAGATGGCAGTAACTTGCAGGGCTGGAGCAATGTTCTCTAGGGGGCTTGATATGCTTTAAAATAATACGCAATATATGATGCTATTTCTCCTACAGCAAGAAATCAAGGTACCTCGCTAATTACGTCCAGTGATCCACTAGTGAAAGTGTTGCTTCCTGTACCCATGACTATGTTTAACCAGTCTTAGTTCCATAGGGATGAATGCTTTCAATAGTAGATACGACAATAATTTCACTAAACTGGGAGTTAAGACAGCCACCTGGCCACTTTGGATTCCCAGTACTGACTGAAGTGATTGATTTTAAGTACCAAGGGGGAATCATGCTGCTACTACACAATGGAGGTAAGGAAGAGTGTGTCTGAAAAAAGGAGATCCTCTAGGTGTCTTACGACTACCATGCCCATGGTTAAAGTGAATGGAAAACTACAACAATCCAGGAATTAAAGTTTGGGTCAACCTACCATGAAAAGAAGCACAACAGCTAAGGTGCTTACTGAGGACAAAATGAGTAAAGAACGAGTTGTGGAAGAAAGTAGTTATAGATACCAGCTACTACATGACTAGTTGTAGAAATGAGGACTGTAATTGTTATAAGTATTTCTTCCTTGTTTTGTTATGAAAATGTGCATATATATAGCATTGTATACAAGAAAAATATAAATAATACCTTTGTTTTCTCCTATTATTCCATTATCATCTATCATAAGATGTATTAATAGTAGTTAAAATAACTTTACATTAAAGTATATAAGTTATAGGATATCAAGAAGAATGAACATCACCCAAGGACTTTACATCCTCTTCTGAGAAAAGGCTAAGTATGATCTTGTTTGTATGCAGCATAGTTTTATCCTGTTAGGTGAAAGCAAGACTTTGTTATTGTGTTTATTTGGAACTAGGTATGGCTTAGTAGATGTGTACGGGTACAAGTTTATGAAGGGTGGACTGCAATGATTAGTTTTTTCCTTCAACTTGGCTAGACTATAATATCCCATTACTCAATCAAATGCCAATCTAGGTGTTGCTGTGAAGGTATTGGGTAGATGAGGTTCATATATACAATTAGTTGAATCTAAGTAAAGAAGACTACCTTCCACAATGTGTGCAGGCCTAATCCAATGGATTTTGGACCTGCCAGCCAGACAGCACAATCACATAAGCCAATTCCTTGAAGTCTCTTTCTCTGTCCCTTTCTCTATGATTTATATATACACAACCTAGTGGTTCTGTATCTTTGGTAGAACCCTCACTGATACAACTATCAGTAAAGAATTACCTACACAAAGCCCTATCTGTAAAATGTAATACTATGCAGCCAATAAAGGGGAGGCATCTCTGAATATATTGATAACAGAATGTTATCAATGTAAGATTTATTAAGTAAAAAAAAAAAGCTGACCTTTGCCCTTTTTTGTTGTTTTTAAAGACTTTGGCCATCTAAAGGACAGGCAATTGTGAATACACAATTGTGAAGCACACAATGTTTAACTGAGGACTGTAGTTAATTTTAAAGTGGTGTCTGTTGTTCCCATATTTGCAAGTAGTAAAATAGTGAGATATTGACTGAGACGTGGGGCTGCCATATTATATGAAAGTGAATGTTTTTATACTATACGTTAAAGGGAGTTTTTCTCATGCTTTCTAATAAACTCTTTTTATTTTTCCTAGTTGACCTATCTAAACCTTCAAAGTTGGAAAGAAACTTAGAAGTCATTTTTAGCTCAGTGGTTTTGAACTCCTAGTGAGTTCTGAAATAAATTTTGTGGGTCAGAAATAGCAATATTTCAGCAATTAAAAATTAAAAATTAAATAATATAGGCTGAAATAGAAAGCATCACAGTATACTATACATAGAAAATGGTATAATATTGTAAAACTTTGTGTTTCACAATATGACTTGTGTGTGTGCGCATGTGTGTCTGTTTGTAGTATGTGTTTATGTGTGTGCATGTACATGTATGTGCTTCCTTTGTGAATTTTTGTGTGCTGTGTGCATATGTACACACTTTCATGTTTCTATGTGTGTATGGTGTAATTGGGTTGTGATTTAAGTGCATATCTTACTGTTGGTCCTGGACTAAAAGTTTTAAAACCACTGTCCTAGTTCAAGTACTGTATTTTGTGGATCAGGAAATAGAGGCTCAGACAGTGACTTGCCCAAGATGAGTAGCAGGACTAATAATTTCTGCATAGTTTTATCCTGTTTTGTAGATGCCTCTGTTGACAGAGACATTGAAGGACTTTAAAGAATGGTGAGGTAGATAATTACTTTCCTTTTCGAAAGATTATGAGGAGCCATGCAGAGGGTGGACTGGAAGGGAATTGGAAGGGATGATGGGACTTGGGGCAAGAAGTTTTTACAGCAGCACTGGTGAGAAAGGCATTAGCCCTGGGTCTATTGAGGAGGAGAAAAGTGTGACATTTCTTTAGGAGGCAGCAATGACAGGGCCTAGTGATGACTGAGTTTGAAGCAGTACCAGAGAAAGAGTAAAGAGTAAGTCCCAAGTTTTAGACTTGGACACCTGGCTTAATGGTTGTTCTGTTTACCACTCTAGAGGAAACTGGAGATGGAGCAGTTTCAGGGTCAAAGATAATGAGAATGGATTGGTGGTTTCTTTGGAACCTTCAAACAGAACCTTTAGAGGGAGTGAGAAATCTAGGCTTAGAATGTAGAAGAGAGCCCAGGGATGGAGCTAAATATCTGGGAGCCATCAGTGGAGGTTGAGAGAGCTGTGAAATGATAGCTTCCTTTGAGTTCTTTTGTCCCCACACCTACATGTGGTTTCCGGGGTTTTTATTTGAAACCATGAGTAGAAACTTCTCATGGCACATCACCTCAATCAAATGCCACAGCAATGAAAAGAGAAACCACTGGGGACAGACTCAGAAACCAAACCAAAACAAATTCTCCTCTCAGAGGTTCTTTCTTTCTTTACTCATTTGGTTTCCATTTGTGCCAATTTAATTAAACAACTCTTCTTTTACTTGGAACCTCTTTATTTGATCACCAGGGACTTCCTGTGGTGGGGCAACAGCCACTCCGAGGACTTACCACTGGGGCCGTCAGAACAGAAGCAACAGCATTACCACTTGAACTTTTATTTCACTGCCTGAGGAATCTTCCTGACTAGCCCTTCTGCTAATCTGTTAAGGGAAATTTGGCAGCTGGCCTCCATTGCAGGTATTAACTCCACAGTGAAATTGTAGAAGACAATTGTACAATTTAATGAAGGTCATTAAAAATTCCATTCATATTCTCCAAGCCAAAAACAAAACAAAACAAAAGTGCATTTTAGGTTGTAGAGGTAGCCACTCTAAATAACCCATTGTTTCTGTTATGGTGTATGTTTGTTGTGAATTCCAAGGGAATTCATGAAATAGATGATAAAAAGAAATATTTCCTTACTTCATTTATATAAAAAAATGCCAAGGCTTTGTTGTGACATTGTATGGGCATGGGACATGGGCATTTTCTCAATAGCTCATATCAAACTGAGGCCCAGATGCTGAATTTGCCTGGATTTAAGGTGTCTAGAGACAGTCCACTGACTGCAAATACAGACTCTGTCACTGACTAGACTCATGATTTTGGCAAATAATTTGCCTCTCCAGCCTTCATTCTTCTTCTCTGAGTAAAAGAGGAATGGGACCAGCTGGTTAGTAAGGCCCCTTCTGAATCTGAAAATTCTGACTTCATGAATGACTTTACAGTATTCCTTATATAAAGGACAATTTAATCAGACACTTTAGAAAGACACATACTTCACTCAATTAGACAGATAGGTATAAAGAGCCTATTATGTACCCGACACTCTGTTTGGTGCTGGGGAAACTGAGGGCAAAGGTGCCCTGCTCTTGTAGGCTGCTGGGGAGACAGATGTGTTCAAGGGCAGCAGTGGTCTGGCTTTCTATTTCTGTCATTTCTTTACTTTGCTCAGCTATAAAGTGGAGTCAAATACCAACAGTTTGTTTTCTGTTTCTTCCAGTAGCATAGGAGAAATTTTGTCTGTTTTGCCCATTTCTGTACCCCCAGTACTAGGAAGAATGCCCAAAAAAATGTCAGTGGTTGATACACAAGGTGCAGTGATGGCACGCAGATTTGCAGGATACATTTAAATATGGTGCAAGAATGAGCTAACACTGTAGTATATTTATCTTCAAAGAGTTTACAAACACTCTCCAAGACCTGTGTGGGCCTGGATAGCTTTAGAGAAATCAATCTCTATATGCTCAACTTCCATATGAACCATTTCAAAGCTCATCTGCCTGAGAGACTACCTGAGAAATTTACTATGCTGGCTCCTTTTCCATCTTCTCTTGTGTGTGTGTGATAGTTTACATTATAGTTTAAATGCTCTCCTGTACAATGTTGTAAGTTGTGACAAGATATATAATGACCTGTATCTGTCATTGCAATGTCATTCAGGACAATTCCAATATCCTGAAAATGCACCCATATTATATCTCTTTTTCTCTCTCCCTCCCCTTAGAATCGCTGGAGGCCAGTGCCTCCACATCAGTGATAAAACATCTTCTGTTGCTAGAATAACAAAAAGTCTATAGTAGAATAACAGTAAGTCTACTCTAGTCTGTTGTTCATTCCCTAATCCTGAGGATCTGGGGATGGTGATGCCCAATCCACCTTTAAGTGAGAGGGGGCTTAGATCCCCTGGGGCAGGTGGATGGTACTATCTTGCTTGCAGTTGCAGACTCTCTGTTCCTTGGCATGGTCATTGTCCATCATCGTTTCCTTGTTAGTTGTCCTGGGTAAGTACAGTGAACTGGAGAGTAGGTGTGACAACTCTGTTGAGATTCACAGCCTGACTGGTATAGATATTCTTCTTTCAGTTAACAGAAGAATGGCTTTTTCCGCCTCCAGTCTTTCTGGTCATAGAAAGCTCTGGAAGTATGGGTATGGGTTTGAGAAAGTAAATGGCTCTAATGACAGGCTATAATTTTTGCAAGCCAGATGGTTTCTAATTCTTTGCTATCAACAAAATTCAAGTAGAGCCTAATGGAATTGTCAGTGGATAAATCATTAAAAATAATTCTTGATAATAGATCAAATTGTAATTTTTAGCATATAGTTCAAAAGGAACTCAGAGAATTAGGTTCTTTGAATTTGATGTTGCTGCAACTCTTTCCATTTCTGTTACAGGCTTGCAATAATAAACAAGCTGTATCTCAGTTTCCCCTGATATGCACTGGGGAAAGGCTAACCCCATCTCCCATGAGCCTATGTGTCCAAGGGCATGGCTCTTCCCCACAGGTTAAACAAAGAAACCACATAGAGATGGGAGTAAAGGAAAATGGAAACCTTCCCTACCTGCATATCAGAGGGAAATAAAATCCCTACAGATCAAAGAAACATCTGCTCCTGCAGCATTCCAAGAAACCATAACTCCCTAACCCACTGTCTTTTAGTCGCTATCAGGAAAAATTTTCACCTCTAGGGCTTCCTATTGGTCCCTGCACCTCACTCGGACCCTCAACCCCCTCCCACCAACTGTCATTTCCCTGCCTAGGAAAGTTCTGTATAAACTCAAATCCCCCCCTTCTAGGAGTGGGCTGAAATCTCTCTTCAGACCCACACCATGATGGTGGAGGGGCTAAGGCCCTGGAAGCAAGAAGCTGAAACTAACACCTGGAGGAGAAGGGAGGGACAGCAGACGCTGCCATGTGCCTTTCCATGTGACAGAAGAGCCAAGGATTGCCAGCAGCTAACCTTTGGAAAGAGGCATCACCTTGATGATGCCTTGATTTTGACATTCTCCCAGCATTAAAATCATGAGCAAATAAAATCCTATTGTTTAAACTGACCCATTTCATGGTATTTGCTTTGAGAAGCTTAAGAAACTAAAGCATATGTACATATGAGTGAATTGGAAAAGAAAACAGCTTCCTTTTTCTCAGTAAAAGTTCATTTCCACAATAGTTTTCCTTTTTGCTCTCTATTTTTAAATTTTATAATATATTTATGTTGTTTTAATCAATTTATTAATAATTACAATTGTAATGGCAACTTAATATAGATGAATTTTATTAGTTAGAACCATATAGTCATAAGAAATTTTAAAAATTTTAAAAATTTACAATTTACATACATATTTTTGAGCAAAAAAGTTTGAGAGGTGATCAGTAAAACATTTCTAATAATAAAATTATACTATATTAGGATTAAATTCTGAGGGAGAGGGAAGTGGACTTGGCCCAGTGGTTAGGGCGTCCGTCTACCACATGGAAGGTCCTTGGTTCAAACCCCGGGCCTCCTTGACCCGTGTGGAGCTGGCCCATGTGCAGTGCTGATGCGCGCAAGGAGTGCCCTGCCACGCAGGGGTGTCCCTGCATAGGGGAGCCCTATTTGCAAGAAGTGCGCCCCGTAAGGAGAGCCGCCCAGCGTGAAAGAAAGTGCAGCCTGCCCAAGAATGATGCCGCACACACGGAAAGCTGACATAACAAGATGACGCAACAAAAAGAAACACAGATTCCCATGACACTGACAACAACAGAAGCGGCCAAAGAAGAACATGCAGCAAATAGACACAGAGCAGACAACGGGGGCTGGGGGAGGGGAGAGAAATAAATAAATAAATAAATCTTTTAAAAAAATTCTGAGGGAGAAGAGGAATGAAAATATAAGTTCAAGGAGGAAAATAAATGATATAAATTTCCGATGTTTAAGTACAAGTTTATTCATTCTTTGTTTTTAATGGGAGACTATCAGATTGCTTTGGTATTTAAACTCTATCGAATGCATTTAAAAGATACATTCCATTCGATATGTCAGATACAGTTTTAAATGCTTATATTTAAAGTTAGTTTTTAAACAATGTTTAAGAATTTTTTTTCTCCGGGTTATGCAAGCAGCAAAGTTTGAAGACCACTGGGCTGATAATATAAATGGTTCATTTTAATCCTGGATACATGGTTACTTTGAAACTTTAGGAAACTCCCTTCTTAATCCCTCCGTGTCTATTCCTCTTTCTACAAAAGAAAAGTCACACCTGCTTGCTTTCCCTTATTCTTAGGAAAATGATGATATCATATGAGATAATGAAATAATGTGAAAGGGTCTAAACTATTTCCTGTGTTTAAATTGGACACCTCTGGGAAGTTTCAGTAACTTTTTCAGGCTAGCAGGATACTGGTTGGTTCCCCTCAAAGTATCAGTGAAACAGTGAAAGGTATTTTATTACCACCTCCACTTTACTGTGGACTCCCGTTTCCTCTTGCTTTGATTCAGCCACTGGAATTTCATGCAAACACTTAACACCGTAGAATTAGTGTCTGCGTCTCTGCACCAAGGGGTTAGCAAGAAGGAACCTAACTCTACATTTCAGGGTCAAGTGCGGGGTTGTCCTCTGACATTCATTAAGAGAAACCACAGGCAGACACAACAGGAAAGCTAACAATCCAAAACACCCTTCCCCGATGGCCATAGGCGTGTGTGAGTCTTAGCCCAGAAAACACTGGTTGATGTTGAGACAACTGTCATCGGAACATCCTAGAAAGGTAATTGAGGCCACTCAGCCCGCATCTCGTGGGACTTTCAGCTTGGCAGGTCACCTGCCATGTCTTACACTTAATTCTTTTCCTCTTAAAGATGCTTGGAATTTTGTAAATGATTAGTGGAAAGCTAGACCCTGAGCCTCTTATCCCAGTTCATAAAGCACATTAGGTTCCTCTGAATCGCAGGGCTAATGTGCTTTAGCATGGCCTTTTGGCTCAGAGGTCTTATGAGGATATTGAATCTCAAATGAGGAGTTTAAAGACACCTGCCATCTTGAAAAGATAGGAAGTTTTTATTTTGTTGCATAAAAGGAGAGCTTTCTAAGAACTCTTGGGGAAACTGCATATAACAGAGAGGGCAGGAGTAGAATTTCTCTGTCAGATGGTGTTGGACATGAATTCAGTAATTCATTCCTTCAAAACATACTTATTTAGCTCCTATCAAGTGCCATTTGCTGAACTGGGCATGAAGAAACAGAGACAAATGATCTTCGCTCCTCTTGGGGTGCATATACTCTGGTTGCAGAAAGGCAAAAATGATGACAATACTATATAGCTACTAAAAGGAGGACACTGTGGAAGTGGAAGTAGAGGGGAATAAATGACAAAGTCTATCTAAGGAAGAAAAGAAAGATTTTCCAGTGAGATAACATTTGAGCTAAAAGCAGAGAAAGGGCATTTCAGGAATAAAGAATGGCATGTACAAAGGCCTGGAGACAGAGAGAACTTGGAACTCCAATTTCACTTGCTTCAAGACTGAGGGGGGGCGGCGGACTTGGCCCAGTGGTTAGGGCGTCTGTCTACCACATGGGAGGTCCGCGGTTCAAACTCTGGGCCTCCTTGACCGTGTGGAGCTGGCCCATGGGCAGTGCTGATGCGCGCAAGGAGTGCCCTGCCACACAAGGGTGTCCCCTGTGTAGGGGAGCCCCACATACAAGGAGTGCGCCCCATAAGGAGAGCCGCCCAGCGCGAAAGAAAGTGCAGCCTGCCCAGGAATAGCACCGCCCACACGGAGAGCTGACACAAGATGACGCAACAAAAAGAAACACAGATTCCCATGCTGCTGACAACAACAGAAGCGGACAAAGAAGACGCAGCAAATAGACACAGAAAACAAACAACCAGGGTGGGGAGGGGGAGGGGAAGGGGAGAGAAATAAATAAATAAAAATCTAAAAAAAAAAAGACTGAAAGGGGGAGTGGCTAGAGACAGGCTGGACAGGCAGGCAAGAGACAGGTCATAAAAGGCCTTGAATACCATATGAGAAATATCTTGTGGACAATGGGCTTTTAGGAAACTGAGCAGGGGCATGTCACGATCAGGTGTTTGTTAGGAACATTACAAGATTATTTTGGCAACTATTTGGAGGATAGATTGAGGTAACAGGGACTGGGTCACAAGATTAGAGACAAGAGTATAGTCAGGATTCTTTTCTAAGAGACATAACCCTCAATTAGTATAAACAAAATGGGGTAATAGTTACTACTATAACAAAAATGTCCAGGGGAGGAGCTGGCTTCAGGTAAATCAAAGCACACACAGGATGTCATCAGGGATCTCTTCCCCCTGCCCCACGATCTCTCAGCTCTGCTTTCTCTCCTGGGCTTCATTCTGATGGAAACGCTCTTTCCACATGGTAGGCAAGATGGCTTCCAGGCTCTTACTCTCTCTGTTTAGCATTCCCAGTGTCCATATGCCAATTCCAGGGCAGCCTCTGGTTGATGCTGCTTGGGTCACATGCACAGTAATCAACCAGTTATTTCTGGGGATGGTGGAGACAGGTACACTGACTGATTTGCCTGGATCTCTATGACAGGGAGGACCAGGTTTGACAACCCCAGTGGAACCAAATTTCAGGAGAAGCTCCCCGAAAGAAATTGGAAGAAGAATGGGAACATACACTGTGAATATAAAAACTATAGCTACCAGGGAAGCAGATGTGGCTCAAATGATTGAGCTCCCGCCTACCACATGGGAGGTCCCTGGTTCGGTTCCCAGTGCCTCCTAAAGACAGTGAACTGGCACGACGGGCAGGCACAACAAGTTGATGCAACAAAAGACACAAGAAGAAAAGCACAATGAGAGAAACAACAAAGCAGGGTAGAGAGGTGGCTCAAGTGATCAGGTGCCTCCCTCTCCATATTGGAGTTTCTGGGTTCAGTGCCCAGTGCATCCTGAAAAAAATAAGGAAGATGAACAGACAAAGGAAATGCAAACAACGAGGGGGTGGGGAGAAATAAAGAAATAAAATAAATCTTAAAAAACAAAACAAAACAACTAAAGCCACCATTGACCACGAGAGCAGGATTTTGTTAAAATATGATAGTGGAAATATAGAAGAGGGGTCAGATGAAAAGGATTAGGAAATATAATTGACATCAGGACTTGATTTGCTTTTTAAGGATTTATTTTATTTATTTCTCTCCCCTTCCCCCACATTGTCTGCTCTCTGTTGCTCTCTGTGTCGTTCACTGTGCGTTCTTCTGTGTCTGCTTGCATTATCCAGCGACACTGGGAAACTGCGTCTCTTTTTTGTTGCGTCATCTTGCTGCGTCAGTTCTCTATGTGTGTGGTGCCACTCCTGGGCGGGCTGCACTTTTTTCACGCGGGGTAGCTCTCCTTACGGGGTGCACTCCTTGTGCATGGGGCACCCCAACCCCCCTGCGTGGCATGGCACTCCTTGCATGTGGCAGCACTTTGCATGGGCCAGCTCACCACACAGGTCAGGAGGCCCTGCGGATCGAACCCTGGACCCTCCATATGGTAGATGGACACTCTATCAGTTGAGCTGTGTCTGCTTCCCCAGGACTTGATTTTTATTCATCTGATCTTCTAAACCAAAATACATATATGCCTTGCTAGCTATTTGGAAAAAGGTTCTGGGATTTGTTAGCCCTCTCTCTCTTCTTATTTACTTATGGTACCCTTCCTGAGTTCCCATAAGAATTTGAGCCAATTTAAAGGGATAATACAGTAAACTAAGAGTCATATTATGCAAACTTCTTATCCAATTTGTCATAAGTGGGCTGCAAATTTCATTCTTTGCTTCCTGGAAGCCAAATGCAAAGAGGGCAACATTATTAATCAAATAATTTACAATCATAGGATCATAGGATAAGCTTGATTATTATTGGTAAATACTAAACCTGAAAGGACTATCTCATCAGGCCCTCATAAAGTGGTCACTGTGTGATGTTGGAAATATCATTTGGCCAGTAAATGTAACAAGTTTTGTGGGACTCTTCCTTAAAAGGAGTTTCAATGGTAGCCAATGTCTTAGAGCCAGAAGTAATGTAATCTGTGTGGTAAATCCGAAGTATTTCAAAATCTTAGAAAAGTCTTTCAGAAGCCAGGTGAGCCCAGCAATTAGGTAAGTGGTTAGTATTTACTTAGCTGTAGACCGTTTAATCAGGTCACATGCTCCCCATCATTTTTTACTGTCTTATCCCAACTCACTTCAGTCATTTATAGGACCAGTTTGGCCCCTACATGCACTTGCGTTTCTGACCCCTGGGAGAGATGGGCATGACCAGTGGTCCAACCCTTTCCCCTTCAACACGTCTCAACCTACATATTATTCTTTGGTGTCTTTATTTTTTTCTCCTTTACGTCTGCCTTTGACACTAGGTCTATTATACACTTCTTTGATTTTCCACCATTTTGTGTGTGTGTGTGGGGCAAGTCTTCACATGCACCTTTCTTCTCCTTTTGACCTCAGGACCCAGAAGGGAAAGCTACTGTCTTCCTAGGGAACCAGCACCCTCACTCTGCAGTGTGGTGAGCCTCGTCTATGTTTTTGAATGCCTTGCATGACTGGCCTGGAAACTGAAGCCAAAGGAATTCCCACTGAAAACGCTCTCATCTTGAGCCAAGAGGCCTGGGGTAACTTTGAGTTGGAATCACCATAATACTTGTCCCAGAAACTTGAAGTAGCCCTGAAGTTTGGCTTTCATTTTCTGGTGTGATGTGAAAGCAGTGTAGCTTGCCCAGTTAATTGGTAGTAGAGGAAAATCCATGCAAACACCTGAAATGAGAGTCACTTGTACATGAACTTCCTGCTTTCTTTGGAACTCCAAGTCCTGAGGTTGAGGGAGGGTTTTTGGCCCCAGCTAGGAAATATAGAGACTCCTGAGACATAAAGTCCATGCAGTTGTGATGTTTAAAAAGGGCAGTTAACTCTATCAGATCCCAACCAACTCTTGGATGATTTTATAGCCCAGAATTCTTGGCAATGAATTTAATTTAGGAAGTGATACGCATGTGTGTACTTTTAAAAAGAGGAAGTGGACATTTTGACTTATTATTTTAGTGGTTTAGGGAGAGCACTGTTAGCACTATATTGGCACATCAGCTATGCAAATCAGGGACTAGACTGATAATAAAAGGAAGAAGGGAGAATGAAAATAAGATTTGAAATATAATTTAGATTCTAAAACCAAGACAGGACTCTGGGAAGAGGTAAATGGCCCACAAATTTCAAGGGTAGGCAAAAAGGATATAATTTAAAACTTTCATTTTTTATTGTTGGATTTTCTTCTCCTCTCCAAACCAACACTAATTTATATTCCCAGAATGATTCTTGCCAAGTGTTTGGGGAAGGTAGTCCCAAGATCAGTTTAAGAATAGGTTAAACTCAAAAGAGGGTTTGGGTTTTTTTATTGCATAATCTACTTACCACAAGAGGTTAATTAAGCAGATGAAGAGAACAAAACAATAATGAAAACAAGAACAAGAGCAACCTCCATTTTATGGAAGCTTGCTCTAATACTAATTGCTCCAAAGGAAAGTTCACTAGCCTACATGAAGATGATTTTTGTTGCATCAGTTCTCTTTCTGCTCTGTGAATGACAGCTCTGGCCTTAGAAAATTTCTCATTGTCATCCTGAGACTAAAACTCTGCTTCACAGCTCAACCTGTGAGGAAATGTGGGAGGGATCACCTATTTCTGAGGGGAGAAACACTTGCCCTACGCTAATCTCAGAAGTCATATTCTGCTTGGTGATTATGGGGGGTCGGATGATACGGACAGACTGTAGACTTGGGTAATTGTCAGACATTACACTCTTTTGAAACACTCTTAATCACTCTGAACCTCAGTATGTCCATCAGTAAAATGGACTAACCCCTAATACTAACCCCTAGGGATATGTAAGGATTAAATGAAATAATGAATGTAATATTGTTTGGTAGAGTGTCTGGATATAGGATGCAGTCTTGATTTCCCAGTTGCTATGACAAATACAACACACTTGGTTGGCTTAAATAATGAGAATTTATTGGCTCAGGGCTTCAGAGGTCCAAATCAAGGCGTTGGTGAGAAGGTGTGTTTCCTTTGGGGTGAGCAATGTTCTGGCTGGCTGGCAATCCTTGGGTGCCTTGGCTTTCCCTTCACCTGGCAATATCCTCCCCTTTCTCTTCTGGGTTCGGTTGACCTCTGGCTTCTCGCTCCTCCCTGTGGCTTTCTCTCTCACCATGTCTAAATTTCATTCTGCCTAGGAAGGGCTCCAGTATTCTGGATTAAGGCCCAACCTCGTTCAGTCGGGCCACGCCTTAACTAAAATAGCATGGTCAAGAGATCCCATTACACCTAAAGGAAGGCAGAGCAAGGCCGAGAGCATATGTGAATTGGAGCACGTAATCCTTTCCACCACAGATGCCCTCCCTTTTGTAGTGAAGGGAAGGCTAAGGTTGAGGAATTAAATGGTGAAGGGGAATGAAGAGAGAGAAAAGGTGGAGAATGGGGAATGCTGAAGGAGCCAAGGTGGCTACAGAGACCAAGAAGCCAGCGCTGTTAGACAGCTGCAGGCATGGCCTCCACCACCCATTGTCACCTTTTCTAGTACTGCCATGCATTTCAAGCATGTAGATATTTTAAGCTCCACAAGACATGATGATTATTGTCTTGCAAAGCCAATGTTCATTCAGAGTTATCTGCGTATTTACCCTTTCCGTTGCTGGACGGTGGCATCTCCAGAGAGGCAGGAAGCAGAGGAGCAGAGCCTTTCAGTCCCTGAGGCCTAGCTGACTCCAGGCGGGTTTGCCATCTTCCTACGGTTTGGGTTAACCGGCTCTGCCATACTTCCGGATGATCTAGGACGTCCCTCCTTCTTGGTAGATCCTAAACTCCACTTTTTGTCTTTCCAGCACCATGAGACTGCCAAAACTTCGCTCTGCTTTTCAGAGGCTTTCTGTTTGGCTTCCCTGCCCCTTGTCCTGCTCGGGTTAAGAACTGGCAATGTGTCACAGGGAAAGCCAGTGCAGCACATGGGGCTCACTTCTCTTCATCTCACTTCTTTCCAGAATTTTGCCTTTTTAAGTTTTGGCTGCTCCAAACTCCAAGTTTTGTCTCACCAACATGGTGAGATTGCAAAAAAAGCCTCTGCTGGTGTGCCTGCCTCCCCTCGCTGGGAAGCGGCCAGTGCAGGGCATCGGCCTTGCCTCAGTGCGCTTTCTTTTTCCCTGGACTCTTGGCCCTTGGAGTCCTGGCTGCCTCAGCAGCTTTTCAATATCCAGTGTATTCAAACAGAGGTTTTGGTTTTGTTTTGTTTTAACCTGACATTTCTAGATTTCTTGGCAGGATTTTGGTCATCTGCTAGAAGCTATTCTATCAGAGCAAGATGTAGAAACCTCACAAATAAAGAATGTCAAAATCCTCTAAACAGTTTTCTGCAGTTAGCACAGAATATCAATGAATGGGATAAAGATGATCTCAATATGAACCAAATGTCATTTGCCATTGTTCTTTGACTGTAGGGGTTGAAGGGATCAGTTGAAGCACGAACAAACCTACTTACTCTGGTAGCCAGCCTCCAAGAAAAGCTACCACAGTCCTTGCGCCTTGACGTTCATGCCCTTTTGTGGTGCTCCCCGACATTTAAGCAGGGCTTGCTGTGGTACCAATAGAAGGTGGTGTAAATGATGGTGTGTGATCTGATTTATTGGACTTACCACACTCAGCTAAGATGGAGTTGAAGAAGGACAACCACCACACCATGGAGCCTAGAGTGATTACAACTGAAAATGGGAGGATTGCATCCAGCATCCAGGTGGAATCTGAGCCTCCTCTTGACATAGAGGTGCAATGGACACAACCAATCCAATGTCCACATAGAAGAGGTGGCATTGGATTGGGAAAAGTGGACATAATGGACAAAGGGTATGGGGAAAGGCAGGAAGAGATGAGAGGTGGAGGCGTCTTCGGGACATGGAGCTGCCCTGGATGGTGCTTCAGAGGTAATCACCGGACATTGTAAATCCTCACAGGGCCCACTTGATGGAATAGAGGAGAGTATGGGCCATGATGTGAACCAATGTTTATGAGGTGCAGAGGTGCCCAAAGATGTACTTACCAAATCCAATGGATGTGTCATGATGATGGGAACGAGTGTTGTTGGGGGGGGGAGAGGGGGGGTGGGGGGGTGGGGTTGAATGGGACCTCACATATATATTTTTAATGTAATATTATTACAAAGTCAATAAAAAATAAAAAAAAATAAAAAAAAAAATGATGGTGTGTGACTTTCAAGACTGACTCGTGAAGACATTGCAGCTTTGGTTGGTCTCAACATGTTTCTTATTCGGGGTAAACTTGTTACCACGCTGTACGGACACTCACGCAGTCCTGGGGAGACCAAGGAGGCAGCACCGTTAGACAGCAGCAGGCATGGCCTCCCCTGCCCATGCCGCCTTTTATGTTCTTGCTGTGGAAAGGTGCAGAGGCCTCCTGCCACCAGCCAGCACCATCTTGCCGGGCATGTGAGTGAGCCACGTTGGAAACAGATTCTTCTCCTTGTCAAGCTTTCAGATGACTGTGGACAAGCCAACATCTCCCTGCAACTTCATGAGATGCCACAAGCTAGCACCAGCCTGCTAAGCCACTCCCAAATTCCTGACACACAGGAACCATGCGAGATAATAAAGCATTATTGTTGTAAGCCACTAAGTTTTGGAAGCGTTGTAGATAGCTAATATATTCGCCCTGTGAAGAACTCACAGAACATGGCCTAGAAGGCTGCAATTAGCTCGAAGATGTGTTTTCTTTGGCAAGCACAGTGTTTTAAAGTTTTCTGATTTTGTATCCTTTTAGTCAGGCATTATATTCCCCATCATTCTTTATTGTCTTACACCCAACTCATTTCAGAGATTTGTATTACCAGCCTGGTCCCTAAATGCACTTGAGTTTGGGACCCCTGGGGGAGAGGTGCCTAACCAGCCATCCAACTCCTTCTGCCTCTATGCATCTCAACCACACAAGATTATTCTTTGGTATCTGCCTTTAACCCTTCCAGGAGGCATTCAACAAATCCCCTCTAGTGCGATGGCTTGCTCGGTCGGTAGAGGTGGGGTCTGGCTGCGGACGAGGGGTCGGTCCAGCTCTGGACGAGGGGTCGGTCCCGCTTGGGACGAGGGGTCGGTCGGGCAGCAGACGAGGGATCGGTCTCACAGGGGTTGCGCGGTTCGGCTGACGGGGTCGCCCGGCGAAGCCGGCGACAAAGGGGTCGCCCGGAGAAGCAGGCGACGAACTGGGGACAAGGGAGGCCAGGCCCTTGTCGGGGGCTCTCAGGACTGGAGGGCGCACGGCAGAAGAACTACCTCGGAGACAAGGTAAACACGCAAGTCCACTTTATTGAGGGAGAGGCAACAGTTTTATAGGGGCTGGGGAAGGCTAATTGGTCGAAGCCACGCCCTGTTCTGATTGGTTGCCGGAGAAAGGTCAGTGGGCGGTACTGGACGAGGGAGGGGTGGTGATTAGGGATTGGCTGTTGCTGTTGCTGGGGGAAGTGGCAGGGTTTAGTGATTGGTGGCTGCTGTTGCTGGGGTAGAGGGCAGACTTGAGTTTCCCGCCCACGCCTGGCTGTTGCTGCTGTCGGGGGGAGGGAAAAGGGCAGACTGGATTTTTCCGCCCTGCGCCTGCGCAGGGAGAAAGAAGAAGAAGGGTGCCGCCCCACAAGGCATCGTGTGGCGCCATCCGGGAGGAGGGGCGGCCACGGAAGCATGGCTGCCGAGAAGGGGAGACCCGAGGGCACTCTGCGCCCATGCCGAGCTTCCTTCAGGGGTGGCGGTGGGCCCGACCAACCACCCTATTACAGGGGCAGAGGTTTGGAATAGGCCTACCGCGGCCGCCACCCCCCGCCAGGTCAGCAAACCACACTTCAGCCCGAGGGGCGACCGCACTCTAGGCCTCAACCATGCTGGATGTGGGCCTGGCTCTGAGCTCCACTGTGTTGACTGAAGAACATTCTCATAGGAAACTGACGATGGGTGAAACGCAGGCCTGGGAAGGAGGGGGTCTCGCTAGCTCTAACTCTCATAGAGGCAACTCCAACCAGGCGATTCCCTGGTCTACCACTTGGCAAATGTGTTTAAGGCACCAGAACGTATTCAGGGTAAGTGGCCACGGCAAGGCCTTCAGTAGAGTTAAACGTACGTAGATGATGTCCTGGTTCCCTAAGGCTTCTTAGTGAACAGCTCTTCTGATCTCTCCCAGACCTCACGTTTACCCCGGTTTCCTCTCCTGCTCTTGGCCTCAGAATCAGGAAGTAAAAGCTGCTGTCTCCCAAAGACCTAGCACTCGCACTTGCAAGTGGAGTGAGACTGGTTTGGGACTCTGAAACTCATAGTCTCTTATACGCCCACTCTTGGGTTAGCCAGAAGTACAGGGAGAGGGATTTATTACCCCCATAGAAAACATCCCTGCACCTAATTATTCTTCAATGGCATTCATTATTTCCTTTAAAAAATTACTTAGCCCAACAGAGTTGCCTGGTGTTCTATTCTCAATCTGATTTACATCTGAGACAATGACATATTTTAAGAATAGCAAGGACAATAGTCCTCGGTGTCATTGGAAAGAAGAAACAGATGCTTTATAGTTAATAGTAAAGCCCTTTCTCCCTATTGCTTGTAAGAGTCAACATGGTTTCACCTTGAACCCTCACATCTAAATTGCTCTTAAGGTGAAGTATGGACTCCTGGCTGTCTTTCAAAGGCCGTTTCTAGTACCCGGGGTCACTATGGGACTCAAAAAGCCCCTTCATAAGGTGAGACAACACGTCATTACAGGCTACAATTTCTACTAAGAACTAACACACATCTGGAAGGAAGTAACTTTATGAGGCAGAAAATTAAAGAACTTACTTCCATATCTGTCTATGCTTTACCAGAGTCAAGAAACACACCACTATTTTCTCCAAAGCCAAGAAGTAAATAAGGTATTGATTGAATATAAAAAGCAGAGGGAAGCTGGTAGTAAATAATCAACAAGAAAGTTTGAATGCCTAGTCTGGAGGGTGAAAATAAAAATCACTTCCCCCATAAATAGCCCTTTTCTACCTTGTGCTCTTGTATAATAGTGCAGGGAAGTGAATTCAATTGTTTTTAAAATAATGGCTGCATTATAATCGTATGCAGAGCATTGTCCCAGAGCTGAACAATGTATGAAGAGATGTATGCAACTGGAATTTCTTACAACCAATTAGTCTTGGTGACTCATTTCTTACCAAAGCCACTAAATGAAAGATCTTTTGGAGTCTCACTCAGAAATTAGAAGGACATTTTCATTTTGTACAGCCAGATCATTAATCCATAAATTATTTAATATAAATTTCCAGCAACAACTGACTATAAGCCTCAATTAAAATATTCTGAAAAACTCATTACCCATCAACCTGCCTCATTATGAATGTGTCATATCTTATTTAGAGAAAATAAATGAATGCCAGTGCAAAAGGTAATTGCATTTGCTAAGGATCAGAATTCAGCGGGGGTGGTTAAAATCAAAGTGTGGCCTGGGAGATTGTAGAAACATAAGGCTCTTCCAGATAGACAACAGACAGGTCTCCTCTGGTTACTTGACAAATATTTGTGTTTCTGGCATCATGATAAAATCCGTGTTCTTGTTTCTGGCATGAATTAATTGTTCATGACAAATTTCACCTTAACTCTCTTCTGATTCTTGCTTCAATGGCTAAAGGGAAAGGTAGAATGGGGGACAGGATTTAAAGTAAATTGAAGAGATCCATGAACTGAAAAAGGGCAAGCCAATGGCCTAGGGAAGATTTGCAGAGGAAAGTGGTGGGAGATCTAGAAGCAATATAGTGCAGTGGTGAAGGACACGGGCTTAGTCTCCGGGACCTAGGTTTGCGTTCCAGCTATTTCTTAAAGGATTATGGCTGTACTTTTATTAGGGTACTCACAACTCTTGTAACAGATTCAGTGCAGTATAAGGGCTCAAACACAATAAAACTTTATTTCTCACTGTTCTAACAGTTTGAGGAGAATCCTCCTAGCTGGCAGACAGCTCTCTGCATGGAGTGATTCAGGAATGCAGACTCCTTCCATCTCGTGGCTCTGCCATCCTCTAGGACCTTGTGATTGCTTACATTCAGCTGGTGCAAGCAGATAGCAAACCCCTTCTTCAAAGCATTGACTGGAAATCAGAGCCGGCACACCCACACACCCTCCATTCATACAAGTCAGTCATGGGGCCACATTTAAAAGCAAGGGGGAAAAAAAACAAGGGGGTCTGGGGGATGTAGACCCTGTCCCTGTTCCAGGGACAACTTTATAACTACGAATGTGGTGGTGGGCATGATTTTTAGCGGGTGGCTAACTGCCATAAGGCTATCAGAGCAAGCAGACTCAGAAAGAGAGTCTCTGGATCTTAGATCAGAGATTTAAGGGGATGAGGGATTTAAGTCAGTCATGAAGGACTGACCTTGAGAACTGTGAGATTAAACTTGAAAGAAAAGCAGGTGGAGGGTCTCACGCCTCAGATGAGAGAAGTCATACTTCAGGAAGAGTAAAGAATGCCTCAGTTAATGGGAATGTCAAAAGGGCAGATCTTAAGGAGCAGAAAGTTTCTAATCTTCTAATTAGGCCAGACATCACTCTCTGCCTGGTTCTGTTCTGGAGGCTACAGTTACAGAGATGGCTAAGTTTGCCTCTACCCTCAAACAGGAAATAGAGAAAAACCTGTATTCAGGAGGCAGAGGACAGTTCTTGGAGGGTAGGGGTGTGAGTGTGTGATAAAAATGGTTTCATGGGGAAAGTAATACCCATGTTGAATCTTTAAAGATGAAAATGAGTTGGTGTTTGCCAGTCATGGCCTTGGTCTGATTTTGTTGCAAGGAATCGAAACTTTCTGCAATGGCATTGCCAATCGTTCCTATCTTAATTGGCCCTCTGTGCTCTGAGGACACCCTTGTGAGAGGACGTATCTAAACATAATACCATGTAATGGTTTAAGAAAAAATGAGATAAGCACAGAATAAAAGCATAAGTAGAAATAAATACTAGGATGTTTATTGTATCATTGTTTCGCTGTTTTTAGTAGTAGAAATCTGGAAAGATTCTTAATGTCCATCATTAAAAGGAATGGCTGGAAAAGTATGTTCTACCTACACTGGGGATTACTATGAAGCTGTGAAAAAGAATGCCTTAGAGCTGAATGGACTGATCTACAGGAAAAAAAATGTTCAAGGAAAAAGCAAGTTGCAAAGCAATGTATTTTATGTGATCCCATCTTTGCATAAACACTGAAATACAAAACCTATATATGGTTATGTTTATATATGCACAGAGAAAGGTGTGAAAGAATATATTTCAAAGTTTTAACAGTGGTATTTGAAGGAGGGAGGGAGGATGGCAGATTGAAATGATCTTTATCCTTAAGCATCTTGTTTTGTAAATTAGTAATTAATAAACAAGAAACCCCACACAGGATGCGTTAACACTCAGAAACTGGAACAGAATGCCCCAATCCCCAGCCCCAAGCTTTCACTTTTTCACGCAACTAATGTTATCATCTACTGGGTTCCAAGTGCCTTCACAGACATTATTTTATTCAATCCTCACAATAATCCCAGGAGATATTGTTTATAGTTAGGACTCTGAGAACTCTGGAGAGAGCTTTGCTCAAGGTCCCATTACTAGGAAGATGGTAGAGTCAGCATATGTGGCCAGTCCCCTTTGGTTCCAGAGCCCAACACGCTCTCCTACATGTATTTCTCCCAAAACCAGGAAGAGGGAAGGTGGTCTTTTTTTGAGAAAGGAGTCTAGCATTCTAACTAAGTCTGATTATCTAGTAAGGCTCTAAGTCTTTGTACGGAAGGGTGATCCAGTGCAGATAAAAATACTGTTGGAAAAAATCCAGCCTTGCTGGCAAACCTAAGTAAAAGGACTGGAAAGACCCGTATCCTGAAAGAATCCCTTTGGAGGTGAGTCACATTGGTGACGTCTCTACCAGGGGCAGAGAAGTGTGAGTGGGACACCAGGAAACTCTGATTCTCCTTTGAGGGTCTCAAGGGGTGATGGGAAGAAGTGTTCTTTATTGGCGAGACTTTGACACAAGAGGTTATTTCAAGGGGCCCTTTCTGGGTGGAAGTTCTCACTTTTTCTTGAGTTCAGGGCCCCTTTGGGGGTGGGGGGCTTCAACCAACTGAAGAGTTCAGAGGTCATGGATTTCTTTAGAACATGTATTTCTAGTAATGGTTTGGATTGCCCAAGACAGAGAAAATTCATTTCTAGAGTTTTACTGGGATTTGCCGTTCTGGCAAGGATTTTATAAATTCAGTCTTTTGGTGGGTGGAATTTGTTTCAGGACTCCAGGTTGCAGGTGTCATCATAGGAAGTTCAGGTCAGTCCTGTTTTACACGGGACACAGGCTTTTTTTTTGGTAGCACTCTTCCCAGATCTGCTTCTCCCCCCAAAACCCAAAATTAATAGGAATGTAATACATATTTTTTAATGAGGGAAAAAACCAAATACTAAGAAAAAGATGATTTAAAAAAGCTAAAACGGAACAAAGTATAAGATGGTGATTTTTCAGCCCTGGATGCATACTGGAATCACTCAGGGACCTTTAAAAAAATCCCAAATGCCCAGGCCACACCTAAGATTAATTAAATAGGTATCTCTGGGGGCGGGACCCAGGCATCAGAGATTTTTCAAGTTCCCCCGGTGATTCCAATGTGCAGCTAAAGATGAGAACCACTGGTTTAAGAACCAATGTGTGGGGGGTGCGGGGTATATGGGGACCTCTATTTTTTGAATGTAATATTAAAAAAAAAAACAAAAACAAAGAGAGAGAGAGAGAGAGAGAGAAAAAAGAACCAATGGACAGCTGAAATGACAAACTGCTTGGCAGCTGCACCTGGAGTCCCAGGACTGAGGTTGCCTCAGGAGCTCACTGACAGCTGATGAGGGCCTCTGGGGCCCACTTAGACCTTTGGGCAGAGGGTTTTGGGTCCCACACTTTAGCGCAGTGGTGAGCATCCTATCCTGATCAACTTCACCAGAACCAAACTGGGCTGCTGCTTTCTTTCTATTCAAAATGAAAACAACTTGATGGGGGCCCATAAGAATTAGTGTTGGAATTTAAGATGACCTACTTTGCTAAACAGGAGACTGTCAATGAAAACTGGTAACTCTTGTAATCACTTACAGGACCTATATGGTTATTTTTTGAGTAAGGAAAATGGGAGACAATTTTTAAAATGTCCATCTTCAGATTACATCATCTAGTGTAGGTACATCTTATAGTGAAACCAGGTGGTATGTGGGTGGTTTTGGAACGTTGAATTGCTCATCTCTGCTCTAGTTTGTGGTTCTCTAATCCCTGCATGGACATTAGCTAATTAAATCTATTTTCTGATACTCTCTACTTATTAGGGGACAGTCTGTAATCTACTTTAGTCTTGACATTTTTCTTTATGAGACCAACAGGAGCTGTTCAAACTTAAAAATGGCAACAACCGGTGGTGGAAAAAGAGTAAACAATCACATTAACTTCAGTAAATGGAGTTCTGATGCAGTAACGGCTCTAACAAGACCAGCAGCTATTAAATAGGTAACTGCTAAAACGGCAGGTTGGTCACTTGAAGCAACAACGGAAGTACTAACTTTGATATTCCTGACTTTTGGCTTATTTTGGAGGGACCCCCCTTCTGGACTCCCCCCCCAACAAAACATTTTTTTCTGGCAATTTGCTGCCTTGCTTGTCCTCTGGGATACTCTGTGCTTTGACTGATAAAAGCTTCCTGATGGGGAATTTAGCTGTAGAAGAGTGAAGAGGGAGGAAATACAGCTAATATAGGAACAGAGGCTTGCTAGTGAACAAAAAGACATATCATATGAAACAAACTTTTAATTTTTATTTTACATATTTATACATAAAACTTTCAAGGAACCCTCTGAATCAAACAGAATGTTAATAGCACATCTAAAAATGAACTTCAGGTAGTCAACATTCACAAAATGTTGAAAACTGATTAAAATATACATATTACAGAGAGCTACAACTTCACTACGAGGCAGGCATGTCTTTTTTTACTTGTATAGCACCGTCATTTACAGTTCTTCTTTAAAACTACAGTGAAGAATGAAAGTAGTCGATGGTAAAATACTGCTCCAACTTAAAATATCTAAACAAATAAAAATAAAGTTAAAACTACCCTCTTTAATTAACCATGATTTGTGATGGTGTAAGTACTGTACATTTTTTATAACAATATTTTATTAAAATGCCTGATATTTAGTGGCACAAGTAAAAAATTAAAATAAATTAAGAAGCAAAGGCCAATCACTGGACATTAAGCTTCAGACATTATCAATGACTAACACTGATATTTGTTTCTGCACCACCTTTAGCAACAGCATTTTTACAACCACAGAAGCGAAATTAATTCTAGCTTGTCTTCTGGTCAGATGGCTTCTTTTCACTTTGAGGGCATTTTCTCTGCCATGTGCTTCTGCTGACTTTCAGCATGTCTGTAAAATTAAAAATACAATTACTTAGAGCTCAGAAGAAAAGAAAGATCCAAACTACCTTCTAATCAACAGCTAAAACATCCTTCAAAACTGAGGATCTGAGTCGCTCACAATGAAATACATGAGAATCAAGGAACTTTATTCAAATGGCCGTGACCTCTTTGATTTTATATTCTGTGTATGATTCCTTTTTCATTTCTTAAGATACTAGATTAATCTGGGACACGTAGATACCACTACCTTTGGGAAGAAAAATGCTGTGTTTAAAAATGAAGAAGAGGTTAAGTTTCTGGGATAATTTATTCAGCAAATATTTAATAAGCGCCTTCCATGGGCCAGGCACTGCTCCCAGGGCTGGGGATTTGTCTTGAAAAGACAAGAAGGTCCTTGTTCTCGTGGTGCATGATTCCAATGGGGAGAGACAAGAAATGAATAAACAGCAAGCAAGGAAATGACAGACAGGAAATAAGTGCCAAGCAAAAAATCAAAACAAGGAGCTGTGACAGACAGTTACTAAGTTACTATCTAACCTACACATAGAAATCTAAGTACGAACTATGGTTCCTGACAGGTACCTGGAGCCAATAATCTAATTTCACTCTTAGAAAAACTAATGTCTTCTTGACAGATAGCAGGCCTTGGTGGACATAAAAATTTTCCACGTTTGTTTAAGTTTTGTGGTTTTCCCCCTCAATCCTAAGGGTATGATCATGGCAGTGGGGTAGGGGATGGTGGGGGGCAGAGCAGGGGAATGACCAAGCTGCTTACATCACTTGAGTGGGCACTGATGAAATGTCTTCCTAGAGTACGGTGGGGTCTGGAGGCTTCAGAAGACTATGGTTTTGAAGGAGGGTTTTTAAGAAATGACAAATTTGGTATGAGAAAAACAATTGAGGGGATGGTTTCCAGCTGTAATCAAAGGTTTGGGAACAGTTTCTGTGTGCTGCATAGACTTGGGTTTTATGCCACATATTTCACATCTGTAGTAGAGGAAAGACAAACCACTAAGTCTTCCCTGCCACACTTAGCAGCTCACGAATAAATGATGGTATTTGTTTAACAGCAAAGGAGCTCAGGAAAAAGATAGCATCAGCCCTTCCATTCCTTAAAAAAAATTACACCCTTTAGCAGATCATTTCGTGGTCTTTTTTATGTGTACAAAAGAACCTTGATTATTTTCATAAAGTAGCTCATGTGCCTCACAAACAAATTCAGCTCAAGGACTACATGATGCCCAGTGAGCTAAGATACCCCTGCAGGTAATTAAATTAAGCAGGTCTGACAAGAGTGTGTTAATGGTATGTGTATTTGAATGTATGGATGTGTATGTGTATGCACATATAGCCAGGGATTTGCTGAGAGGGAAGGAAAGAAGAGTAGACAGAAAACAGCTTCTGAAAAGTATTCAAAGTTGGGTGTTATTTTGAGGCAAACATACAAGGATGAATTTCATTAAAATTTTAAACTGAGAAGGGAAAAGTTTTCAGTCCACAGAGGTAAAAAGTTCTCATGAACTATTTATATAGGAGTCCTTATTAGGGTTTGTTTCCACTCACACCCCATATGCGTTCTTTCAACATTCATTACTGAGGCCCTGCTATGTGCCTGGCAGGCCCTGTGCTAGGCTCTGGGGACACAGTAATAAATCGTTTCTGCTTTCAGGAAGTTTACCGTCAGGTTGGGAGACAGCCAGCAGACACACATACCAGTGCGATTAGGCTCCCGGAGAAGGGAAGGGATGTTGCAAGGAACACAGAGAGGAGAGACCTAATCATCTTGGGGTTCAGGGAAGGCATCCTCAAAGAGATGTCATCTAATCCAGTGTCTCCCAATTTTGGCTGTGTATTAGAATTATCTGTGAGGTTTTAAAAAATCCTGATGCCCAGGCCACACTGCAGAATAATTACACCAGAACCTCTGGGGTGGGAACCAAGCATCAGTAATTTACAAAGCTTCCATGTCTAGCCACCATTGAGGGCCATGTATCTAAGCTGACACATGGGAAGGTAGAATTTTGACAGGTAAAAGAAAAGATGAACAAAATTTCCCAGCAATCCCAACTGCCACACTCTCAGGGATCTTGCTGCAGGACTCAGAGAAGGCTACCTTTAGGGGCTTTTAAGTATCTCCAGTGCCCCCTTCCCTGCCATGCTCAAAGTAACCTTTCTGCTGCCAGGAATGGATATAGAGTGGAAGGCCCTGCAGGGATACTCCTGGCCCATTTTGTAGGATTGCTACTATTTAAAGGGTTACTCCAACACTTTCAAATTAAATTAGTGATTCCTCTTTCTTTTAACCCCATGGCCCTGCCTGCCATGTTTCCCATCACCTCACCCTCTGAAAAATATAAATAATTACACTGCAAACATGAGTAATAGCTGGCCACTTTGAGAGAAGGGAAAGAGCCTCTCTGCATCTTCCTTGGAATGATGAATCCCAGTGCTGCTTTGAAGGGTAGAGAAAAATTACCATTGATTTTCCATAATCTTATTATCTATATGCAAATCTTAGACTAACAAAAAGGCATCTCGTGGTTGCTGATGCAGTATGTGACTACATCTGTAGATGGCAATAATATTATTTGAATGCTACTATAAAAGACAAATATGCTAAGAGGATATGAGAAGGTCTACATTTTTTTTCTGCTGGGGGCAAAACAATGGAATATTTAAAGCCTAAAAAAACCAGTGTTGTCCATGGATCTTAAAAAAGAAAAGAAAAGCCTAACCATAGTTTTGCAGCATTTATTTTTTCAGTCCTCTCTGGGATAATTCTAGATCAGTGATTAATTCCTTATGTTATTATGACAAAGTGTTTCTTTTTTGGGGGGGCATCTTCTACTCTCTGAATACCATTTCTGGGGTTAATAGCAATCATTAACTCCTGGTTTAAAGACTTCATATGGACTATCTCAGAAAACATATCTTAATAAATATGAAATCATAGGAATGTTTAAACTATTTCATGCACTTTCATGTATTTACATGAGAGACTTTTCCACAAAGAAAACTACTAAGAAATGCAATATTTTGACCAGTAATAGACGAATTTCCTTATCCCCTAAGGAGAGATGCATTCTCTACCTCTTTAGAGAGAGGTGGGTGGGGCCAAGCCCAGCTAGAAACTTGAGTCCTGGAGTTTCCAAGTGGTGAGGACAATCTGGGGACTAGTGCTGCTGAAAGATGCCAGTGTTACTGTATTTTGGAACGGGACAGGTGATCAAGAGCAAGATCACCATGTGCACTGAGAACAAGCCATTGAGGAGTGGCTTAGGGCCGTCTCCCTGGGGACAGTCCTTCAGGCTAAAGCCCTCTTAGCCCAGAACTGTTGACCTGCTTTAGGTGGAGGTGTAGGAGTTCTGATGCACTGACAATCATCACAAGGGGAGGATGATTTTTAAAAAGGCAATGCATTTAGTAAGATGGAGGTGTGGCCTCTTCGCCTTCATCTTAAACAGCGGATATAAGCAGAGATTAGACGAGTTACTCATGGAAGTAAAGGCAGAGGTTCTCTAGTGCTCGCTTTTGCCCTAATGCGTATACTTCACACCATCCTGCACTTTGCTTCTCCTTTGGTAAGGGTGAAGCAGCACGGACCTGGTCAAGTCTTCAATGTCCACCAGCATGGCATCTTGCTCTGTGTGCAGTTCATCTCGGATGAGAAGCAGCTGGACCAACTCTTCATTCAAGCCTGGGGCAAAGAAAAGAGTATTTTCAAATAGCTGAAACTGCATCCCAGTCAGAATTTGTAACTATTTATGGACCACGGTACATGTGTCAGAATTACATAAATATATACAAACCACTAAACATAATAGGAAAGTTATTTTTGTTACAATCGAGGCTTCTTATAATAGCATCTCATAAGCCTAATAGAAGTCATCAGTTTGAAACATACAACTAGTTTGTGTAGCTGTAAAGCCACTGGGAGAAAAGGGGTAAAGTCAGAGGTATTTCCAATTAAATTCACATTAAAGTGAGAAAAGAAATTGTTAGCTGCTACGAGAATAGCTTGTTAGCAAAAGTGAGATTTTGTTTTGAAAAAATGTGGACCAAAACGTCTAGAGCATATGAAATCATCCAGCCTTCATCTTCTGGATGCTTCTACCACAAGGGAAGCTGGAGGGGTCCTGCTGTGCCCACATCAGATGCCCAGCTGGAGAGGAAGGCTCGGCTGGGATGCTCAAAGGCTTCACACAGCTCTAGGGAAGGAGGCCCATCTATGTGCAGTTATTCATGGAAAAAGCACTACCTCAAGATATTGGAAAGGCAGTTTTGTGGAAGACTCAGACATATAAGATGTGAAGAAATAACCTTGATATCTCTGGCCACCCAGGTGCCAAGGAAGATTTTCATTTGGACTTATACCTGGAATAAAATACATGTCTATGGAACCATTTCTAATCCTCACGAAATAAGTGCACTGGGTTAATTTGGCTCCTAGTCTTGAAAAATAGCTTCTCTCACGGAAGCTAAGAATTCAAGCTGCTAGGTCTGGACACTGCTGAAGTTCTGGGCAGGGAAACAAAGAAAGGAAGGTATTCAGATAGCACCCCCCACCTCCGCCTTGGGAATGCTTTTAGAGGTCCTGCCTTCAAATAATGCATTTATCTGCCTTTAGTTTAGACTAGTTTTCAATTTTCAAAAAATCATACAAAAGGTCTAAAATTTTATCTTTCCTGAAAAGGATAGGATGGTAATGTTATGAAAAACTCTAAGACAATTCAGTGGTAAAAAGTAAGAAGGTCTTTTAAATCCTTGAAAGAATATAACACTCCAAGTAATTTATCCTCAACACAAGTTAAAATGTAGTTGTAAGGGAGCAGATGTGGCTCAAGCTGTTGAGTACTTGCTTCCCACATGGGAGGTCCTAGGTTCGGTTCCTGGTGCCTTCTAAAAATAAGGAAAACAAAACAAAATACCAAACAACAAGCAAACATGAAAAAACCAATTCAGGGGAGACAATGTGGCTCAGTGGCTAAGTGCCAGCTTCCCACATACAAGGTCCCAGGTTCAATTCCTGGCCCCAGTCCCTCAAAACACACACACACACACACACAAAAACAAGTAGTTGTAGGATTTTTTAAAAATCCCATGAACCAATGGTTTCATAATTAAACTATTAAAATCTCTTGATTTTAAAACAATACTTGGCACTGAATATGTCCAATTAATTTTTTTCCAGTGTGCTCCTGAGGCAGCTTTTTATATTAGCACTCAGCAAAGTGCCTGTATATGTGAACCTTCAGTGCATAGGAATTTTGTTCCCAAATGGAGTTTTTAACTTAATATTATAGAAATTTTCACACTGATACAAAGGCAGAGAGAATAATTTAATGAATCCAACTAGGTTTAACAATTATCAACTCATGGCTAATCTTGATCCATCCATCTTCTCTTCTACTGGATTGTTTTACAGCAAATTCTGGACATCATGGTATTTTACCTGTAAATGGTTCAATATGTATCTGTAAACAACAGGAGCTTTTAAATTTAAATTCCCATAACCACCATACCAGGATCATACCTAAAATAAATAAATCTTTAATAAAACGTCCAGTGTGCAAATTTTCCTGATCGGCTCATTAATGTTAGTCCTCCCCCACAGTTGGTCAGTTTGAATGCATTTAAGTTGGTGGGTCTCTTAGGTTGCTCTTAATTATAAGCGCATAGGATTTTATAGGATCATAGATTCCGGAGGCTGGAGGATCCTGAGTCTGGCCTAACCACACTGCCCAAGTGAGAAAGTTCTCTTTTGTGGGGCCAAGCAACACTCCATCCTCTGCATGACCAATAACCTCCAATAAACACCATGTACTACCTTTTCTGGACCTTCCTTATTCAGGGCTCCTACTTTGTCATCCTATAATTTTTACATATTGATCACATCTACTTCCACTACCTGGAAACCCACAAAATAAACTGGATTTGATTTGATGACACCCAAAACGAATTCAAGTAAAGTTGAGACTACAATTGTACAATAAATGACTTGTAAACACTGAATTTAACTCTAGTAACTGATGATGAATGCCAAATACATGCCAGGCACTGTACTAGCTACTGAGGATTGAAGATCCTGTAACTTCTGTGAACCTTGAAAAATTCTTAAAAGTTTCTGAACATTCTAGTGAAACAAAAAAGCAGCACCTTATGATTGTCGTCTTTTCCTTGTGAGCATGTAGGAGGCACCCAAAGAAATGTCGTAGAGAGGAACCAAATCAAGCAAATAGTAATAATGCATCATATTTTCATTTTACTTATCCCATTTTTGAGCCCCTCTCACACTTACTTTCTATCTGGGAATGGAGATCATTGACTATCACTTGTAGCTGCCCAATAGTCATGTCTCTCAGGTCAGTGGGTTTTAAACTTCTTTTCATCAAGCATTCACTTATATGAGGCATGTGTGGCAGCTAAAGATACAAAGGGGAAGAAATGGAGGTGTGAAACAGAGCAGCAGGTATTCTGAACAGAAAGTCCGTTTTCTCTTTAAAAGACCCACCCCTCATTCTACCCACTGCAATCCAGCTTCTGTGTTTATGAGATTTCCAAATATAGGTTCCTCCAAACACATACTACACTACCAAAAAATGCCACATCAAATGATTTCTTGAACACAGGCTGTGGCAACCGTAAGTCAATTATTAAGGCTACAAATGAATTAACAGGAGGTCAAGTAATATTAATGACATGGATAAAGTTAATGTTAGTTACTCTTTATTAATTTATAATGTGCTACAAGCACTGTACTATGTACTTTATACGTGTTATCTCATCAAGTCCTCATAGTCGTGCTCTAACACAGGTGGATTCATTATTCCCATTTCAAAGCTGAGAAAATCCAATTACTTAAGTAATATGCCCAGGGCCCCACAGCAAGTCCATAGGTTCTTAAACTGAGATTGCTTTAAAGAAATTTAAATATTTCAACAACAGCTAATATTGCCCCCAAGAAACAGTAGATCTGAATCAAAAGCCAAGATGACTTTTGTAAAATCTGTTGCTTATGTATCTTTCAGTGATATACTGGGAAGGAAAAGGAAACAAACAGTTTTATTTCTCAATGACAGTACTTTTCAAAAAACTGCCTTGGAGAAACCCAAGTTTGCATCATTCTGGGAAAGGACTGGGGTGGCACCAATCATTTGCAGCCAGCAAACACGCGCTTGCATTTCAGCCTCTGCTGCTTACAAGATCAGCGACTGGAGACTTTTTCCTGTTCTGTTTTTCCACTTCTACTTGCATTTTGGCCATTGGTTTGGCCATGGCGAGGGCCATTTTGGCTTCGGCTTGCAATTTCTTTTGCCTTGTGAGGAAGTCCATGTCATCCAGGGACTCGGATTCCTCTTCAGTAGTGTCTCTGTCAGAATAGGAGGAACTCTGTTTGCTCTGCGAAGGGAAAAAGAGCAGTCCTCAGCTTTCCATGCCAGCGAACATCCATTTGCATCACTGAGCCCTCTCCCAGAGTGCCTGAAAGCTCCCTCCATTCACTGCTTGATTTGCTCTCTACAAATCGCAAGTAAAAGTAAAAGGTATTTTATTTCCAAAGCATCAAAAGACTCTCATTTTAGCATAAATAGGAAGAGCAGTATAACTAATAGCAGGGAAAAATAGATTTATGAAAAAACTTGAGCCATTTCTTTCATTCATGGTCTCAAAAACTTTTCTAAAGGGACCAGACACAACAAAATATTTAGCCCCGAGCCGAGGCAGTGTGTTGCCTTGGAGTAGGCAGGATTTCAAGTAGCCAGTGAGGTTCTGACGTCGCTGCATGCTCGATGACTCGTATGGTTTCCTGTTTGTTGGTCTTTGGTAAGAAAGGCAGTAGATAACTCTCACAGAGAGGAAACAAGCCTGGTAAAAAGCACCAGAGATTATTAAGCCAACTTTTGTCAGACTTACCAAAGGAATGAGTAAGGAGAGCTTTACAAACACACCCACCCTGGGCGCCCTGAGTCACAGCTTTGGGCCAGCCTAACCCCTCTGATCTCTCTGCCCTTTTAAATGAGTCCTGCTGCAAGTCTATGCTCTTATTTCTAAGTCCAGCAGGGGGAGGAATGATATTTAGCTTATTTTCCCTATGTAATTTTTTCAGGCTAGATCTTATTATGGTTTAATTTGAAAGCAGTCGCTGACTTTAATAAAGCTTATATATCCTTGTTGTAGAACAAATTTGATTTTGCAGTCATCACATTTTAGAGGCATGCACTTTCTTTTTCAATCTTTGCAATGTTTTAATCTTCACACTGTTCAACCCTGATTAAGACCAGAGAAGCTACAGGATCAGGAAAGCCTCACACCATGCTTCACCTGGGAGCTTGCTAGACTCACCATGGGCGACAAGGGAGTGTCCAGGCTTGTTTCGGTCTTACTGTCGTCAGCATCGCTGTCCTTGTCACTGCCACTGTCGTTGACAAAGCATATCTGCAGGTTCATCCCACTCTGCAGGCTGGGCGGGAACAAACAGGACACTAATTCCACTTAGTTATGTGTCACGTGGCTGCAGCAAACAGAACTGCTAATAAAAAGTAGTTGTATATGCTCTTGACATGGAGAAGTGAATGGCCAATATTATTCCCAACTTAGAAATGATAACTTTTATTACAGGATCTCCTAACATTCCATTAGAGTTCTTCCAAATCACTTTCACGTAAAGTGAAAACCAGCTTAAGGGCATATAGCGTGGCACCCAGCATGATATCTAGCACAGCGTCGGCACACAAGAAAAACGCAGTGGGCCACTGAGTTCACGCCCCGTCAGTGTGGGCGAAGGGGTGCTTGGAGATCCTTTAGGGTCCTGTCCCAGGGAGACGATCCAAGGACGTTCACTAGGGCCAGCATTGCAGGGCCACAGTCTGAAGAAGGACTTTTTTTTTCCAACTAGAAAGCACATGGTCATCTGAAGGAAACCTTTATTTAGAGCATTTGCCAAAAGCCAACAGAGGCATCTCATTCATGTCATTATGAAAGAAAAACACCATAGCTTCACCCTAGAGAAACTTAGAGGAACCCAAAACCCAGTCAGAAAGGCACTGTCTTTGAACACAGTGAGATTCTTCAGACCACCTTGTGTACAGAGAGCCTTGGAGGCAGGGGCCCCCGGGACCTCATTATGTTTGTGGCACATCCCGAACCTCAGGAGGAGGAGGCTGGAGACAGACCCATCGAGGCAGCTCCGCTGTGTATCTATAAGCGTGGCCAGTAGGTGGATCTGACTCTTTGTCCAAACCTTCTTCTGAAGTCAAACACATTTCAATGCTGTTTGGTAATAAAGAATTTTTAAAGAGGTAATTTTTTTAGTACCCCTAGTAGCCCCAGTCTCTGTTAAGTTAGCTCAGAAAAGGCAGAGGGAGGCTCCTTAAGGAGGCTTATTTAGGGCAGAGAACACAGAATGTGCCCTGCATTATCACTGCCACAGGGAGGACTGCAGGAGCAGCTGGCCGGGTGTCTGACATGGACATCTGATGTCTTCTAGTCCAATGGTAGAAATTCCTCAGGAGACTCATTTAAAGTGGCTTCTCGGATTGAAAACAAGGCAGAACCCAGAAAAAGAAAACCTGCTGATTTAGCACAGGCCTCAGAATTGTCAGGGTATGTGCTGCCACCTATTGTTAAATTCTAAAATTACTGAAAGCCCCAGCTTTTTTCCCCTGTGAGGAAATACAGCCTTGCCTGCAGCATGTGATCTATTCCCTCCCTGTCTTGGCACAGGCAAGGAGAGCCAAGCTCAGGGTGGGGTGAGAGAAGGGACAGGTTCCACTGTGATGCTTGGGCTTAGGATCTGAATCCTCACTTCATTCTCCAAGGCACATTACTTATTATACGGGCCTTAGTTTCCTCATCTGTGAAATGAGGCAAGTAATACCTCACCCAATATTTTGTAGGAAGGATTTAAGAGTGAGCTCACGGGTTGGCACAAGGCAGGTACTCTAAACACGTGGATTATCCTCCTCTCTCTGGTTACTGAAAGCCTACCCAAAGAAACCGAGCGTTTTAGGGTGAGGTGACTTTGTAAAAGGACCTCCAAAGTCACTTACTCTGCTACTTCTCACCTAGTCACCGCAGTTCCCAGAAGCACAGTCAATGCTTCGATTCTGTATTATGGCTTTCCTTCTATGAGCTGACATGTGCCTCCTTTTAATTTTCTTCCACCAGACATTTTTTACCCCTGGAGAAATCTCCTATGTTCAGGTTACCCTTTGATCCCATATATATTAAGTTTTAACATTTTAATATCTGTAGTTGGTTTTAAAAAACATCAACTGGGAAGCAGATTTGGCTCAGTGGATAGGGCATCCACCTACCACATGGGAGGTCCAAGATTCAAATCCAGGGCCTCCTGACCTGTGTGGACTGGCCTATGAACAGTGCTGATGCACGCAAGGAGTGCCATGCCACGCAGGGGTGTCCCCTGCATAAGGGAGCCCCACGCGCAAGGAATGTACCCCATAAGGAGAGCCGCCCAGTGCAAAAAAAGTGCAGCCTACCCAGGAGTGGGGCCACACACACGGAGAGCTGATGCAGCAAGATGATGCAACAAAAAGAGACACAGATTCCGGGTGCAGCTGACAAGAATACAAGTGGACACAAAAGAACACAAAGAGAATGGACACAGTGAGCAGACAACTGGGGCAGGGCAGGGCAGGGAGGGGAAAGGGAGAGAAATAAATAAAAAATAAATAAATCTTTAATAAAAATAATAAAAATATCAACCCATTTAATACTAAAACCCAAGATTTATAGATTGGAAGATGGTGAAAAAGAAAACTGCTTGAAAATTAAAAGCAGACACAATTTAAAGGCTAACATAATTCAAATCCAGGATTACCAAGGATTATCTACTTATTGAACAAAGTCTTGGAGAGTAGTGTCTGGCCGCTGGATACAAAGATTATAAAAATATAAAACAGTGTAAGTACAAAGTAAGGTTTAAAAACATCTAAGGATATTTATTTTCATTCTGAAGCCAAGTTTGATCATAAATTCAGTTGTTCGGACCCTAAACTAACTCTTCTGTGAAGGATGGACCCAGCCCTGCTTCAGCCACTGCACACAGGTTTTCTAACTCAGGAGCGGCCCAGAGGGAAAAAAGGGAAGGATTTAGCAGCTGGGGTGAAATGAAAAAAAAAAAAAAAAAAACCCCACCTCGGGTGGAAATTCAGAAAATCGCCTTAGTACCACATTATTACCGTGGGAAACGGAACAGAATTTCTTACAGGGTGAGACTTATAATTCCTTATAGTGGTAATCACCAAGAACGTTACTGTCAGGGAAAAGGAAATTATATGACAACAGCTAATGGTTCAGAAGGGATTTTAGTAAGGACATCTTCAAATGGGCTCAGGTTTCAAGAAGGATTTGTCTGCCTTCAGCCTTTAAGAGGGTTTTAAGATGTAGACAGCCTTGGGTGAAATCCAACCAGCTCCCAGGCAGCTGCCTGCCTGTGGGGGTGGCTGGGCCGCCTGGCTCCGCTGAAGCCTCTGGGCCACAAAGAACAACTAATCCCTGTCGGGGACCCTTCCCGCCCTGGGGGTGGATGGCCAGCTGAGCTTGCGGTTCACCTCTGAAAACTGGAGGTCCCAGGCAGGCGGCTGCCCTGCGTCTCCCCTCACTCTGCAGAGCGTTCAGCCGCCAGGCTACCTGGTCTTGCTAATCGAGGCTGCCAGGGGGTCCAATGTGCCAGGATCTTTCAAGCACCATCTGAGGTGAAAACAAAGCACTAACCTCATCTTGTTAGAGAAATAATTTCAAAGTATCTAATTCAAGGCTACTTGATATCTGGGTGCATTTAGCAGAGCGCTGTGGGCTAGTGGCTGCTTGGAGGCTGCCTGGCCTGACGATTTGTCAAAAGTCCATTTCCTGGTTATCCCAGTAACCTCTTCGCCCTTATGTACCACGCAGCAATTAAAAGCACCACCACTGCCCAGAACTACAGACAGGGAGCACTGAGCGGCTGGAAAGGGGTGTTCTAGATGGAGAATACCCAGGAAACAGGAGGCGACAAGGACTATGCCTGTCTCCTGGGGGTCTCAATGGGAGCAGAAGTGGCTTTCTGTGTGACAGCGCCTGCTGGCCAGGCGCGGGAAGGCGTTTCCTGGAGTGGCTGCTCAGCAATGACGGCTGCCCCGCCTTTACAGTGAGGAAGGCTGCTCCTTAGAAAACACTGGTGCTGGCTTCCAGGGATACTATTAAAATACACACGGAACTGAGAGGATGGCAGAGATGAAAACTTCTGAATTACTAAGAGGGTATCTCAGAAAACCAGCTAAGTGGTAATAGGATTTGGTATAAAGATTACTTCCCCCACCCCGAAAACACAGGGACCAGACCAGTTTACTTCCCAGGAGAAACAATGCCTAAAGGTTGCTGGTGGCTCTAACTGGGGCGGTCGCCATTGTGTACTTGAAGTTGGCCTTGGGTTGTGCTGACCGGGACTGGGCTGGTCTGAGGCCAGCTCTAAACCCGAGAACTGTTCTCAGTATTCTGATTTTAAAAGTGGGACTTTCTCAGCCCCAGCCTAGACCACCAGCCTCAAAGTCCAAATGTGAAAGGCTTTGGTTTTCACCCCTCCTGTCCCCACTTAGTTCACTTCTCTTGAATTTCAGTTTAAAAATAGTCACTTGCACAACCACCTGTGGGACAGGTGATATTACCTGGAGATTTCAAGGAAGATAGCGGCTACTCAGAGAAGTCAAATGACCTGCCCCAGATCTGTGGCAGGCATTACACCAACGGCCCAATTCTTCCCCTTCCTTTGTAATGTGACTTTGAAGCAACTCCCATCAAGCGGTGGGGCCAATTTCCAGGCCCCTGCACTGGCCTTGTGACTTGTGTCCCACAAGGAGCTGAGGACGTGACGATGGGTGAGTTCCGAGAGGCTGCCTGCGCTTGCTCCCCTGCTCTGGGAGCTCTGCTGCTGCCCTGAGAACCAGCCCAGGCTAAGCTGCTCCGCCAGAGCCCGCCCCAGACGTGTGCGAGAGCCTGGCGGGAGCACACAGCAGTCCCTGGCCGCGGAGCAGACTCACGAGCAAGCCCATCTGAGCGGCACAACTGCCCAGCCAGCCGTGGGCTCCCAGGCAGACATAAATGTTTATTGCCACCTGCCCCTGATGGGGAAGTTTTTTGTTTGTTTGTTTTTAATCTTTCATCAGCACTGTGGCAATCGATAACTGATACAAGGTCACAAAACAAAAGACCACAGC
Organism: Dasypus novemcinctus; assembly: GCF_030445035.2. Taxonomy (NCBI): domain Eukaryota; kingdom Metazoa; phylum Chordata; class Mammalia; order Cingulata; family Dasypodidae; genus Dasypus; species Dasypus novemcinctus. Next base: position 30,168,416 of record NC_080676.1, on the reverse strand, counting down.
CTGGGCTCCTGATGTGGAATCCAGTGCCCTTTCCCCCACATTACACTTAACCTCGGGTTTGGATTTATTACATCCTGTGTCTGGCGATATAATTTTAAAGGGCAATATAATTTTAAGGCGACTGTATGGTTTTCCTTAGGAAACTGTGCAAGATGGAACTTCCCGTAGGCCTATGGATTTCAAACATGCATTGTTCATGATCTGTCTGCAAATAGCGTGCCTGGAGAGATACTGGCTCTGCAGTGCCAATCATTACTCAATATCCCCGAGTAGTTTGTGGCTGGGCCGTTAAAATATATTTCCATTTATTTTAATGGATCTTTAATGCATTATTCAAAGGCTTTACCCATAATGAATAATCACCCGGGTTTTTTTTTTAACCAAATCTTTTCTGTTTCATGCGAATTTCAAAGAGGATGCAGCATAAAATATGAATTGTAACTACCCAAGGATAGCTGTAAACACATTTCATTTTTCTGAGAACTTGTCAAGAAAGAATGTGGGTACAATTGAGATCTGGTTAAGCTTGAGAGGTACCCAATATGTGATAATATCACTTTCTACAGAATGTGTTGAGGAAGGTTAAAATACAAATACTGCTTTTTGATCAATTGTAAAATGTCTTTCTTACCCCTAAATCTTGCCCCCACCTCTTCTTTATTGTTTTTTCATATTGACCTTTATCGTGAGTTATAGAAAATGCTTATTTTTTTTTTTTTAAAAAAGGGAAAAACAAAGTTTTTGCTTCCCAATGTTTGTTATTGTGAAAATACAATACTGTATCTTGTTTTATTTTTTATGGGACTGTGATAACTTGTTTTTGCCAAGGGGAATGTGAACAGGGGGCCAATAATTTTATTCTTTTTAAAGAGTGGTATTTATATAACAGCTGCTAATACTGCTGGTCCAGCACATACCATCACACTACAAATGATTAGAAGGGAAAGAGAAAAATGAAGTTTAACTGTCACCCCTTTTGGAGATGGGAAAAGAAGATTACAGTCAAGTTATAAACTAGTTAGATTTGAACCACAGACATGTTTTATTTGATTGGCACCAATTTTTAAAACCTGGAATTGCAAAATTAAAAACAAGGACACTTACATAAAATTTTTGAAAGTTACCTTGCATTCTTTTCTTTTCTTAAAGATTAGACTATTAGGCAATATCAGCTCTGCAAACCCCATGGCACCAAAGGCATGAGCTAAATAGTTGCCATCCCCTTTGGCCAGGGCACACATTTCTAGCTTGCCACCGTCCCTACTACTCCCTGTTGAATCGTATCTGGGCCATTTCACCCATTTATTTTTGCACCCTGCTGGCCCCTGAAGGCATTTTACAATTTATTGTCCCTATATTAAGTGGATATACAATTAGTAGTTGAACCAGGAAGAGACACCAGGTCTTTGAACAAGGTATCTAACCCTTAGATTATTAGATCACATTGTACAAATGTACAAATAGGAGTATAGAGAATTGGAAGAGAAGTAGAAAAAAAATACTTAGAGGGGGCAGATGTGGTCAAGTCGTTCAGTGCTTCCCACATGGGAGGTCCTGGGTTTGGTCCCAGTGCCTCCTAAAAACAAAACAAAATAAGACAAAACAAAAAAACAACAAGCAAACAAACAAAAGAAACAACTCAGGGGAGCCGATGTAGCTCAATAGTTGAGCACTGGCTTCCCACATGAGGTCCCAGGTTCAATCCCTGGCCTTGGTACCTCAAAAAGAACACAAAAAACCTAGTAGACACCCCTAACCTTATATATGAGAAACAAACATGTTTACTAATTGGGCATTAGGGAAGTAAACTATTAACAAGGAAAAGCAAACGAGCTGGGAATTGCAGAAGGTAGGTCTTGGAGAACTGGTAGCTGGGGGTGGGGTGCTGATAGATGCAACAGAGTGATGGGAAAGCCCACCTCCAGCAGTATGTGCTCAGCGGAGTCAAAGGTAGTTTCAAACTATGCTCCAAAGAGAGAAATGGGGGCATCATGTCTCTTTATGTCTTTTCCTGCAACCACATCTTACAGGGTTCAGGTGTTAGGTTCCTTCTTCAGCAGAAGCTGAGGAAGGCAGCTCCAAAGGTGGTTGGAGGGGGAATGGTCCTTTTTGGATTTTCTTCTCTTCTAACCCTGCATGGACCCTCTCTTTTCTGCTATGTTTTCTAAAGTAGTTCTGGACCCTTCCAACTACATGTTCACAGGTGGTAGGCACTCAATACCAGTGGCCACAGAATCTTTGCACTGCTTAAGAAATTAATAGAAAGGGGGAATCAGCACTCATCAGTTTTTCTTTGGCTTTTCTCTGGTGAAGTATCAGCTCCTGTATCCCAACCCCAAGCTCTAGAGAGCAATAAATACTTGCATTCTTCAGACAGCTGTTGGTTCTAATTCCACATTAATGCCAATTTCCTTCACTAATGACCACTTACATGTAATGAAATTTGGAATTACAGGATCTTAATGTTGGGAAAATGCATTTTCACCAAAAATATTTCCTAGCATGGACTGAAGACCAGAATGAGGCCTCTTCTGCTACTAAGAATAAAACAACCACCTCTTCCAGGAGCCAAATGAGGTTGTTTATTTTGGTTTTGATCTATTTTCATCTTAATTTTAAGGCCAAATGATGTCCAAGCAATACACATTCTGAAACAAGAGTTACATTTTTTGAGCATAGAAGGATGGAAAAAATTTACAAGTGAAAGGGAAAAAGAGGAGATGAAAAAGGAAAGCAAAATTGAACTCTCATGATACGAGATTTTAGTATATTATGGTGAAATAAGTGATGGGTGATTATGCAGCTAGAAAAAATACCTGTGAAAAAAGAAGTTAGGAAGATGGGCAAATGTTCCTGATGCATTGTTAACTGGAGAAAAGCAGACAGGTGTCTAAAACAGCAGGCATTGTATGATTCCAGCTTCGTAAACAAAAATGTGTGGCAATATAGGCTTGGAAAAAAATGGCAGAAAATATACCTAATATTTTTGGTTAAAACAAACAAACAAACTTGAATGCCTCTGAGTTGCCATGTGTGGGCATTTAGCAGGAATTATAAAAATGAAAAGGAAAGAGAATGGGAGAGTTGATGATTAGCTTTTTGTGTTGGAGAGAAGGCGAGGAGGATTAAGTGTTTGACAGCTGGAAGAGGATGGTTGTGCCTGACTCAGATTGTCTATTGAGTGGGGATGACTCACTGATGAGTCAGGCTGGGCTTCTGCTTTCGGTAGAGTGGTGGGGTGGCGGAAGAGCCTCCTAGAGGGCAGCGAGGGACATACTTGGTTGTAGGTGAAAAAAGTGGACGGACAGTTTGATTCAACTGTTGGCGCTGCCCCTCACCCCTGACATAACATTCACCTCCCTGGATCTGGAGTAAATTATAGACTTGAAAGTAATTGCTATAAATTTAACTGTGTTTTTAGAGCTAGCCTGCCTCTTCGTTTACTCTACTCAGCCCAGAGAGAGTTTGAACTTGATCAGACACACCTGCTGATGAGTTCCAGCTGTGGAAGCAATGCAGGTTAGGGGAGAAATGCTCAGCCCCTTCTCTGATGATAATCTTGCAGATGGGATTAAAACAAACAAACAAAAACAAACAAGGAGCAAAGAGTCAGCGCCTGCATATGTGGTGTTTCCCCCCCTTTATTAAGGAAGTTGTGGGCTTACAGAACAATAATGCATAAAATACAGGATTCCCACACACCACATACCACCAAGACTTATAATAGTGTGGAAGATCTGTTACAATGGATGATAGCAAATTTTAGAATTGTATTGTTAATTAAAGTCCATGGTTTAACTTAGGGTTCACTGTGTAGTTGTAGTTCCATGGATTTTGAGGGGTATGATTTCATTAGCTGAAAATCTTAATTGCAAATTAACATATACTCTTTTGAACACTGAATCACTGCTTTCACCACTTTCATGTTCAGGTTAAAAAACACCTGGGGGATGTGATTTAGGCCTGTTTCCACAGTAAGCTTTAGCTCAAAAACACTCTCTTGTAGGATTTAATGTAATCTAGGCAGTCACTAAAGGGACAGAGGTAGGTCTACTGAATTGCCCTGATTCTATAAAGTTGGCTGTTCACATTTGACCATCTTTAAAATCACGATGTGCCTTACAATCACGGCCACCCAGGCAGCTGGTGGCAAGACTGGATCACTGTACTGTAATGAAACCCCTTGGCCTACAAACCACAGAAGGGCCACCCAAGGGAGTAGTGGGCTCCAGCTGTTGTCCATGAATGACTTCTGAGAAGGTGAACCAGCTCCACCATCCACACATACAGAATGGGGGACAAGGGCTTGGCAGGTGAAACACAGCACTCTCCTGATGGAACTAAGGGTGATATTGAGAGAAAAGCAGACACTGACAACTCTGAGGGAAAGTGGTTAAATGGGGAGTTGGATTCTGAGTATGAACAAGTATTAGGACCACCTTAACCAATGTATTTCGTTTTTCTTTTTTCTTTTTTTGTACGCACAAGAGGCATGATAAACATCTATGTCCAAAGTTTACAAGGACTCTTTCAGTAACTAAAATGAAAATTCTAAGTGACAAGGTAGCACTGTGTCACTGTTTGTCAGTGGTTTTCCTTTTTTTTAGTTGTACGTAAAATAAGTTTGTCTTACAATCAAAGGGGTGTAAGGGTCCGTGTAAAAGGGTAAAATAAAAATACGAGCAAACACTAACACAGCACTAATTCTGGTCCAGGCACCCTCTGGAGGGTTTACATGTCACCCCCACAATAACCTGAAGAAGTAGGCCCAATCCCTACCCCTATTTTTACAGATGAGGAAACTGAGTCATAAGTTAGGTCACTTCTGCCTAAGGCCAAAGAGCTAGCAAGTGGCAGAGTCAAGGTTCAAACCCAGACCCTCTGGCTCTCAAGAGCCTGCTCCTTACCACCGCACCACAGCCTTCCTACTGCCCAGATCAGGAAAGAGCTGTGAAATGTGCTGTGAGGTGAAAAAACACAGTGATGAGCAGAACACGTGGGATCTACCACCTCAGGGGAGTCTGTGGAAGGTCAAATAAAAACCTGGGAACAGTGATTCCAGCGAGAGAAACTGGGAGACAAAGACTGGGGGACTGGTATATGAAGGAGATGAACTTTTTACGATGTTCTCAATTATATTGATTTTTTTCTTTTTTTTAAGGTTCCAGGGGCCAGGGATTGAACCTGGGACCTCATATGTAGGAAGCTGGCACTGAACCTTGAGCCACATTGGCTTTCCTGAGTTGCTTTTTTTCCCCTTCATTTGTTTTGCTTGTTGTTTGTTTTTGTTTTTTTAGGAGGCACTGGGAAGTGAACCTGGGACCTCTCATGTGGGAGGTGGGAGCTCAACTGCTTGAGCCACATCTGCTCCCCAATTATATTGACTTTTTAAAAACCATATATAAATATTCTACTAAAAATGCTTTAAAAATTATGGCTATTTGACCTTTATTCTCCCTGTTGTACTCTTTAGTAAACTGCAATATAAGGGTTCCTATGTCCATCAGAAATATCTTCTGTGGGTTTTTAATGCATGTAATAATCTGAATGAGAACAATCTGGGAGGCGCAGAGAAAATTTTATAACAAGATTGAAAAAAAAGGATTGTGCTAAACCTCTAGATGATACAAATCACCTGCAGCAGGGTAAAGATGTTTTCTAGTAGCAGCAAATGCTTTTGTGCCTTCTGCAAGGAGCTGGTTTTCATATAACCTGTGTGTCCAGACATGTGTGTGAAACTGTCCAAGGGGAAATTGCAGTAATAAAGTCATGATAACTTGTCAAAGGTGATATGCCAATGAAAAAGAATTCCTCAAAGCTCTTTTAATTAAACATTCAGCTGTCCACCAGAGCCATTTTTAAATAAAAAATGTAGCCCTGTGGCCTTTTTCTCCCTGTCTCCCATTCTTTTACAATAAGCTAAAGCAATTGAATTCTCATTGGTGATAAAAAAAAAAAAAAAAATCATAAGACAGGGTACAGCTGGTTATGCCTCTGGCAAGATGTCAAATTTCGCTTGCACAAAATTAATTGCCCCTAATTAAACTGAGGTCATTGGCATTATTGTAAAGTGAGGCTATTTATTAGACAAAGAAAATTTCACAAATACCAATTTGCTTTTCTTTTAGGTTTGTGAAAGAGAAGAATTGCTTACATAATTAAATTTGTTTTGTCATTTAATCTTATTACTCCTTAAAAGATCCGCTTGGAATCTTGCTTTACTTTTGAAATTGTGTAATATTTTAGAACATGAGAAGTAAACGTGGGGGAGTGCATAAAAAAGATGGGTTCTCTGTAGACTGCCTGGCTTTTCAAATAGAATAGACAAAGAATTCATAAGCTATCATTTGCAGGACTTTTAAAGCAGATTATTAGTACACATATATGAGGTTAATATGAAGTTTAAAAGATATGTTGCATGTTATGGTTAGGCTGCCCCTGCAAGCACCTATTATTTCAAGAAAGAGGCTATGAAAAGTGAAATTTCATTGCACTGAAACAAGGTAATCTCTTTCCTCATCCATGCTGGGCAGATGTGCCCACTCTGCTTACTTCTTCCAGGAAATAATGCAAAAATTATTAATGTTAAGAGAGAAGAGGATGATTCATTTTCCTGGCAAGATGACGTTGGTTTGACCTGTGATTTCATGGCAGATTATATATTCAGACTCTCAGCTCCTCCTATGCAAAGCTCCTGTGAATCCTATTTCTTAAAGCTCTGTCTAGATTCAGTGTTATCTGTCCATTTGGCACAGGCCCCGGGCTAAGTGTCCTCCCTCCCCCAGGCTCAAATACAAAAGGAGGAGGTGGGTGCCTCTTAATGGTCTTGTCTCAGCCATTCACCCATAAACCTGTGAGGATCAGAAAGAAAGGAGTTTGGATTTGGAGATGTTGGAATGGTTGAGATAAGGAAACAGTAATCATTATTCAAACCAGTTGCTCAAAAGTTCTCTGGGAATATCTGTTTTCCATAATATTCATAGTGTTTGGAGAGATGGGTTGAGTTATTCTAGGTTATACCATTTTATTGCATACTTTACGGAAAAGAATGTATTAGATTGCATTTATACTTATATGTACATAAATAATATCTATCTTGGAATAAGGTAAGAAAAGAGGGAAAATCAGATTTATTTTGTGGTTACTCTGCAAAAAGGAGAGTGGAAGAAGGCAGAGAAAGTTTTCTTCACAATGCCAAATCAGGGTGCAATGTCTGAGAAAATGAAAGATTTCCTAGATTTCTATTACCAATTGCTACTCAGCCTTGTGTTTCCAGAGCACCCAACCCAGTTTTCATCCCTTTAATAATACTAAGCTATATAGACTCAGAATCTGAAACATAATGCTGATTTAAGATTAATTCCGTGGTTAAAAAGGTAGGACGGTAAAGTATTATATTAGTAATAAAAGAAAGGGAATACTTATTTTTTCAAGAACATGACTAAACCTAATATTTCTTAGAAATCTTACTTGAGGAATAGGTAATTCTTTTTATTTTTTCATTTTCTCTAAGTTTTGAAAAACTTTTCATTGAAACATTTTTAAATAGAAAAAAATTACCACACAGTCTATCCGAAAAGGCTGATTATTAATGGGTTAACAAATTTTGAAGGAAGAAAATTTTACTTCCTAACTTCATCACATTTCAGTGTAAGTCAAATTTAATTAATTGAGTTATGAAGTAATTTCAAACATCCTTTTGCTGCAGTAGTAGGCATGAAATATCTTTATAGGATTACTGTAAGCATAGCTTACATTTAATAGTTTGCTACTCCTTTAAAAAGTGCTTTAGGAGATACCACCATCTAGAAAAATGCAGTGGGGCAGAAACCCAACACATAGCCGAGAAGGATTTACACTCACAAGGACCTGCTTACGTACCAGTCTCCTCAGCCCTCATGCTACTTCCTAATTTTTTACATAATGCATATGAAGTTAATTTTTACAAGGAAATGTACATCTTTTAAAAGACATGAACAAAGTTCCATTATGTTGCCAAAGACCCTGCTCAGCTGCGTGGGCCCTGTTAGTTAATTTTAAATTCTCAGCCTCATTTAAAATTAAGTATTGGGCTCTTCAGAGTTATAAATTCATATAAGATAAATCTGTTTTTTAAATCCATATAAGCCTCCATGTTTATTTAACTAATGCAACACATTCTCTGGTGCAATTTGGAGTTGTTTATGTATGGATGACCTCCCAGTTGTGACAGCCTCACTACTGTAAGCAAGAAGGAAGTATTTTCATCTCAATGAAGAATTCCAGGGACTGTAATACACTAGAAAACACGGACTCTAATAGGGATCGGGAATATGGGTTATCTCTTATGCCATTACTGAGGGAGGGTTCATAGGCATTCTTTGCAGACTACATTTATAGTGATAAAGGGGTATTTCTTAGAAATATTTACTGTCATTATTAACCATAATCCTAAGGGGGATCCAAAAGTCATCGTGTTCTCACAGTGGATGATCTCATTCCAGAATGAGGAGACGAAAACATCTGAAAGAACAGGATATAAATAATCTTCCTTATGGTGAGTTGACACATGCAGCTTGTTATGAGCGACTGTGAAATATATATGTTTGGATATCTGTGTTTTCAATTGGGTTAGATGACTCTGCGGCCTTCAGATTTTGCTCTGTCAACAGAATGGAGGTGGGCTTCCAGGTCTTGGAGGGGAGGGATGGGGAGAGGCACCAAGGGGTAGGGTTTGAGAGGCGCTAACGGGAAGGAATAGGGGAGAATTTTCTAGGCAGGGGTCTCCTGAACCAAAGGAGGATTGCTTTGGGTTTAGGATTTTTGCAACAGGATTTTATTTAAGAAAGTAATTCTGCTGTTAAAAATATTGAAAACCTTCGGGCGACTTCTAGATAAGCATGGCATAGTGAACACATGTATTTATCTACTCTCTCTTCTGAAATCCTACTAAATTGGGTTAAAGAAAGAAAGAAGATATAAACCTACATGGACAAAGAAAATGGAAAAGCAAACAACAGCAGACAAGAGTTTGGCAAAATTCTGGAGAGCAGAATGCAGATGCAGTGAGAGGTATTTCGGCTTAGCTAACTCAATTTGCTAGGTGTCTGAAGGGATCCTGGAAATGCTCAGGTACCTCTGGGTGAAAACAGTGCTTGAACATCTAGAAAGACCATTTAGATCTTCTCTTCCCCATGCCCAGTCATGGCCTGGCAAAATCAGGAAGTTTACTATTAATATCTTAAGAGGCTGAATCAGAGAGGTGACGGACTAAGGCACATTCAGGCACAGCTGAGGCGGTAATGAGGTGCCTTCCTGAAAACAAGGGGCTTATAGGAAACTCTCCACACTGAACGTCTACCTTTCCTTGCTGGTGTCTTAAAACCCTGGCAACCAACCAGGCTTAAAACCCCTCTGCATGATGTAGACGCCCCTCCCCATGGCAACTCCCAGCCCAAGAGAAAAGATATTTTAGATACTTTTATTTGGTACACCCCAATAAAACAGTTGGGTTTTTATCTGACCATTCTAAAGTAAAGTTCACCATTCATTTCACAAATATTTATTGACTATGTACTAGGCACTATTTTAGGCAATGATTATGATAGTAAAAAAAACAAAGACAACTCTCTTGAAGCTAACATTTTAGTGCTGGAAGAAAAATTAAAATATATACAATACAATGCCAGGTGGTGCTAAGGGTCACAAAGAAAAATAAAGCAGGGGAAAAGGAGAAAAGGTGATGGGTATGTGGGTGTTTACTTTTAATAGGGTGGTCAGGGAAGGTCTCCTTGAGGAGATCAAATATATCAACAAGTCCCAACCCACTCACAGTGCTTACAAAGAGCTTTTAGTGCCTTATATTTTTAGTTATTAATGGACAGAAATCAAAACAAACAAAAAAATAAACTCAGAAAATATCACCAACAAGGTATGTATCAAAGGAAAACATTTTAAACGATTTAACTAAAATTAATATCTTCAGTGAAATGAGAAATTATCATGCTAAAACTTTTGAAAAAGAAAATGGACAAATTCTTAGAAAAATACAACTCATTAGAACTGACTCAAGAAGAAATAAAGAGCTTTTCCACTAAAGAAATGCAAGCAGTAGTTAAAGCAAAAACAAACACAAACACAAGGCCCTTACAGTTTTACAGGTCTGTTCTACCAAACTTTCCAGAAACAGATCATTCCAGGATTATACAAACTTTTCTTAGACAATACAAAAGAGGGAATACTCCCCCTAATTCCTTTTATGGAGTAAAACCAGACAAAGATACTTTGAGAAAGGAAAACAACATACCCATTCCATTCAAGAATACAGATGTAACAATCCTGAACAAAATGCTATAAATCAAATCTAATAGTGTCTGAAAAGTGATAATACCCCACAACCAAATTAGGTTTATACTAGGACAGCAAGGGTGGTTCAATATTTTGAAAATCTATAAATGAAATTTACCACGTTAACAGATAATTATAGTGTAATAATGGAATATAATATAACAGTAAAAAACCATGGGCCAGGAAAGGGAAACATGAGGCAATTTTAATTTTAGGACAAATGATAAAATTCTGTTTCAAGTAATCACAGTTTACAACATAGTTTAGCTGTGAATAACATATGGTTTTGATAATGTAAACATTATCTATTTGACCCCAAACTGTAAAATAATTTATTTAGGGAGAGTGGCTGGGGAAGAGGGAGACCTAAATTCCAAAAGTTTTCTATACTAAGTAGTCAAATAGATGGCTATTTAAAAGGGAAAGCTAAAAAAATAAGTGTTTTGTTTAGAGATATATAGATAAATACCAGGAGAAACAGCAGAGGCATTATAAAGTTATTGCTTCTTAGAGTGAGACAGGAATAAAGAGGAAATAGGACAGGCGCCTGTTGTTTTCTTTGGTGTTATTTTAAGTGTGTAGTCATTATCAATTCCATTTGACTGTTAAAGTTACATATATATAACTTTGATTTTAAAAACAAAAACCTCCCATTTGTACCCTATGGATTGACACTGCTGAACAAAGAGATGGGCTTCTTTACCATAACTCCGTAGAGCCATTAGAGAGCAGCAGTGACCTTGACGACCAAGGGTCCAATGGCCTCATTTTATACGATGAGGAAGCTGAGGCATGGAGAAACTAGACTGTTGGGTTCTCAAAGTTAGAAGCAGATGAGGGCTAACCCTCAGGTCTCCCAGGCCCTAGGCCAGACTGCTTCCTGCTACCTCTCCCTCAGGGAGACAACAGATGCTCCCACAACAAAGGGGAAGGCTGGCCTTCCGGCTCTAAAATGCTACCTGGGAGAAGCAAAGGAACATCATGAGATCAGAATGGCACCCAGCAGAGGAAGGGATGTCCTAACACTGCCTGACCAAACTGGAGCTCCTGCTTGGGATGCACTGACCTGGCTGCAGTGCCTTGCAAGTACACACACGTGAGCATGTGCTTGCTTTCTGATTTTTGTTGATTAGATGAATCTCTAAGGAACAGACTGAAATACAAGGGTTATAAAGTCAGCTAGGATAGATTGAGACCAGGGGTTCTTAACCAGGGGTCCATAGACCCCTTAAGATTTCAGGGGGTCCATGAGCTTGAATTGAAAATTCGAACAAATAAACAACCAAAACCCACAACATTATTCTTGTGGGGACGTGTTTGTGCAGATGTGATCTATTTATTTAAATAATACACAGTATAGCATGGACTTAGTAAGGGGTCCGTGGTTTTCACCTGACTGGCAAAGGGGACCTAGTATTATTCAGGATATAGTTGCTGTTAAAGAGCCCAAAGCAAGACCAGAGAAACAGAGGATCGGGAGAATACTGATGCATCTTCAGTTGCTACCATCTTTATGAAAGCAATGCTTCTCCACGTGCTTCGATCATTTGAAACCCCTTTATTGGTAAACCTTTTGCGGTCCGCCTATACAATCACTACTCAGAGTGTGCCCGAAGGAGCAGCGTCGTGGGCATCAGCTGGGAGCTTGTTCGGACTACAGAATCTTAAGCCCCACTTAAACCTACCGAATCAGAATCTGAACTTTAACAAAATCCCCAGGTGATCCTGGTGCACATTAAGGTTCGAAAAGCTCTGATCTACAGGTTTGTTTATTAGGTAACACTGTAATTTTAAAAACTGCCATTAGAAGCTATACAATTGACCAATAATATCCTGAAATGAGTTAAGATAAATGAGCAATGATGTCCTGAAATACATTCAGATAAAGAAAAGATAACTGGAGGACAGGTTAAGAACTGTAACAAGCAATGAATGTTCAAAGGGGGAGTTCTACTTCTGTTACCAGTATTCACTGCCATCACATTTATCAGGAGGGTGATGCTGGAAGCTTTGGGACTGTTTAATGGGAAACCTGGTGTTCGGCCACACTTCTCTAAACTTCGGCCAGCTTGCTTAAGAGTGTGACTTGATTCCCTCATCACAGTGCAACATCAGTATTGTGTCTAGAAAAAAAATGAAATATAGAAATCTGACCTCAAGTGGCTGGGCAAATGGGGGGAAAAAAAGAAAAAAAAAGTGGGGAGTGGTCTGTGTAAAAGCCAGATAAAGGTGGCAGTATTATGGGATGGGGGGAAGGAGAAAATCACACAAGGACCTAACAGATATCTTTCATGAGACATATAGTTAGATGAGAAAATCCATTAAATACATATTAGAAAATCAAAAGAACACTCACCGAGAGGAAAGGCTTGGCTTCCCACTTTTGCTACAGCTGGTATATATTCCTGGACCATCATCAAAGAAGCTTCCAAGTGCCAACTTCTGTCTGATAGATTCTCTCTCATTTTTCTGTGCCTAAAAGTTCAGGAAAATAAAGTGCCGATAAACAGGCAGATACATCACAACCAGTTAGGCAGCCTAACTGCTAAAGGGTTGTAACATTAGATGAAAAAAATAAATAAATAGGCCACAGCACAAGAGCATTTGAATTATAGAAGCTAAATTAAACCGGTCTCTACAGGTTCCACCTCTGTGAGCGATTTCAATTCTTCAGAGTCCTTTATGATCTCTAGTTTAGGTAATCATGAATGTGGTGCTAAATGACTTTCACCAGGAGAGAACTATTTATACTTAGTGCTGTAATCTTTCTTCCAACTACCTGCTAAATATGGCAGAGTGACATGGCAAATGCTTTCTCCTCTATGCAATGGCTTTTGCTACCCTAAATGTGGACTTCACCAGATCTTGTCTAATCTCTTCCTTATTTGGTCTCTTCAGTCCACTTTTTCTACGGCAGGAGCATTTGCTCCTTCAGCCAGTGTGCCCAGCAAGTGACTGAGCCTCTCTATGTGGTGCCAGGTGCTACCCTACAACGCTGGGGACAGAACCAAGGCCAAGACCGACACAACCCCTGCCTCTACCAAGTTTACACTCTTGTTGGGGATACTGTTTCCTTTCAAGAGTTATCCTGCTCGCATCAGGTTTAGAAACACTGAAAATAGTGTCTGGAATAGCTGAAGAGTTCTAATTGGGCCCATCTGTTTCATATTTTGAAGGGAAGTCAGGTCGGTTTGCATAGGAAAAGGATTTGGTAAACTATACTACTGTGATAATTTTGACATGTTTACAACACTTTGTTTCCCATAAAAGCCCCATAAGAACTCACCATGCTGAACTTTTAAACCCTTTAAACAACAGGAGAGCAGATTAGAAATGATTTCCTTAGTTAAAAATAAAACTATAAAAAACAAACATAATGCATCAGAAATCCTGGGTTGAGGCCAAGATCCTGGTTTTCTTTTTTGGGACGATGAGGACTGTGAGGAGTACCATTTTAATGTTCTGAGCAGCAGGTTAAAGCCTATGCTGAATAAATTACACACGTGACCATGTCATGAGGTGCATGAGGTACGGAAGGCAAGGCGGGTGCCTTGACTCTCCCAGGAGGAGGTTCTGGAACCACATGTGCTGCAACCATCACCCTGAAGTCAAATGCAAAAGCTCTGAGCATCACTGTGTCAGAAAAACAAAAATGCACAAGATATTGGAAGGGCTAGCTGGAAAATGACTTAATTCCATCCCCAAGTGAAGGACAGGATGTAGTTTAAGGTTACTCTCTCCAATATGGTAGTTAGTAGTCACATGTAGCTATTTACATTTAAACTTAAAATGCAACTAAAATAAAAAACTCAGTTTCTCAGTCACACTGGCTGCACTTCAAGTGCTCAACAGCCAGCAGTGGCTTGTGGCTACCATACTGGACAGTACAGAATAAAATAGCTCACAGCACCGTACCACTAAGACAGGGGGTTCCCACTGCCAGCTGCAACAGGAGGCATCTCAATCCCTGTTGGTCATGGACATATCATTTCAGTAGTTCCCAAGACTTGTAGTCAGAAGAAAGCTCATCTCGAGTCTCCTCTCCACTATCACTTTTAAAATTTTGGACACCATAAGCTTTCTTTCAACTTTCACATTTAGTAATATACCTATATGGATAATATATTTGTAGCTATCTTCTATTTATTTAGACACTTCCCCATTTGGGCCTTTGTAGCTATCTCTACATCACTATTTCTATTTATTTAGGTACTTCCCCATTTGGGCATATACCAATAGAATGTGCCATAACAGGTGCTATTGTATTTGTGTTTGTGTGTGCATAATATAGCCACAAAGTCAAAGACTGCTTTTATACAGTTACAGATGTAATGCCGATTTTATATTTTTTTCCTGGGCTGGTAGAGCACTGAGCCCTGAGAAAGTCACCATAAGGTTGTACAGAGAAGCAAGAATGCTTTTAATTTCACTAACCACTTGCAAGGCGTTCTGCTGGGACCCTTAATTAATTAAAGCAAACCACCCTTCCAGATCAGCAGGGTTAGTACTTATGATGGTCCAACCAAAACAGAACCACATTCTTGACATCTTTATTTAAAAATAATTCATTTCAAATTCCTCATATCTTCCAGTCAGTGAACCTATTTCTCAATCCACATGTCAGACAAAGGAGATTCTCACCCAGTGTCCTCCACAGTCAGAAAACTGTTGAGTGGAACTGAATATCCAAATTTAACATTGGTAGATAACAACACTGCATGTTAATAGCTAACTTTTCAACAACATGCTGCTGTCCAAAGCTAGCCTGGGGCCTGGCAGATGTTTTATTTAAAGAAAACACCTATCCCAAGTGTGAATGTGTGACTACACCTTTGGTTTCATGTCTATCTTTCCTGATTATCTTGGTGCAAGGATACAGATACAGGAGGTGGCCTTAAAAATGGCTCTATTTACATTAGTTAAGATTCTTTACACTGGAACATGTCACTAACAGTTTATAGAGGACTGTTTTATAATACACTTTGTTTTCCTCCCTCCCAACCCCTCCTCTTTCCCGGTATCCCACTGAACACATAAAGAAAAGTATAAAAACAATATATAAATGTCTCCCACAATCCCACCTCTTCAAGTCCACTGCTAACATGTTATTATATTTCCTTCTATCTTTTTTAACTTTTTATCTTATGTATGTATATTTACCTTGCTTATAAAGTTGAGATCTTATGTTGTTTATTATATTTTTGAGAATTTCCTTCATATTATTTAATATTCTTTAAAACAAAAAATTTTAATGGATGATATTCTATCATATGGAGTTACCCTCTATTGTTAGCCATTTGGGTTGTGTCCAATTAAAAATAACATGCAAGTTAGTATTTTTACATAAATCCTTAACCACATGACTGATTATTTCCCTAGGATAAGTTCCTGGAGTGGAATTAGCAGATCAACTGAGTGTGAACATTTGTTGAGGCTCTTAACACATTCTGTCACATTGCTCTAGAGAAAAGCTGTTCCAATTTACAGTCCCAGCAGCAATACAGAGTGTGGGTGCAGCTCTCACTATATCCTGGCTAACAGTGAGTACTGTCACTTAAAAAAAATGTTTTTGATTTGATAGGCAAAAAGTGGTATTCTATTCATTTTAATTTCTTTAATTACCAGCAAGATTAGATATTTAAATGTTTTTTTAGTTACTGTATTTTCTCTTCTCTGAATTACTTATTCCAAACTTCTTATTTTTTAAAAAAGGTCTGAGAATTTTCAAAAATTTTATTAAGGTTTTTAGTCTTTTTGAGTTTTAAAGCTAAGTGTTCCATACTAAGTAAATAGACTGCCTCTTCTGCAGTGTGGTTGTTGGCTTTTGGGCTGAGGAGGTCCTCCTGGGCCCAGAGGTTAAAGATCTCACATGATGTTGGAGGATCAACTGCGAGAATTTATGGAAACGGCTTTTCAGCCATACGTGGCCCATGGTAAGCCCAAAATAAGTAGTAGCTATTATGGTTAATCCTCCAACAACTTCTGATTTGAAGAAGAGGATATTAAGGGTGAGAAAAGTCACCCAGCTGTTAGGTCAAAGAGGTGGGATTAGAGCCCAAGCTTTCTGGTCCCAGATTTTTGCACTTCTCCACACTGAAGAGTTGGGTACTTAGGCTACTAATGGAGGACACGGTGTTAGGGATCCAATAGGAGACGTAAAGGGTTAACGGATCCACTTCTTTCCTGGGATGGATGTGATGCTTTCTCAGAAAAGTAGAATGCACTTGGTTGCAAAGCATACATATCAAGGCCTAATCATCATAACGAATATTTACAATTCAATTATCTTCTCATCAGAGCCACTTTTCTGGATACCACTGCAGAATTTTCCTTTTGGAACAAATGCGATTCCTAACATTTCAGTAACCATCATTAAATTGACTAGCAAAATATAGGTTCTTCTCATAAAGCCCAACATTTGGAGTCTAATTTCCTTCCTGTTGCTCACATGTGTAAGATGTGTGTGTGTGTGTGTGTGTGTGTGTGTGTGTGTAGTTTCAAAGGCCTTTTGTTCTCTAAGGAATTATACCTGCAGGGCAATTATGTCCTCTAACCCCCAAAGCCCAAAGACATTCCCTGGTGAGGCAGCTAGAAATAAGGGTAAAGGGAGAGGGTGACTCAACACTACACTGTTTGTGCTTATGGGCAAGCGGAGACTTGTCCCTTCCTAAAAGAGCCTCGGAATTACCCTGGTCAAACAAAAGTAAAACACCTAAAATTGATATTGCTAGCAAAAAGCAAAAGGGTGACTGAGGAATACTGGCTTATCACTATGAGACAGAAAAGCTATTCAGACCAAGGTGAGAGTAAAAATGTGCTTAGAGACCATTATCCAGCCTCAGGCAGTTTATTGTCCTTGCTGAAATCCCCACTGCCACCCCCTGTGCCTGGGCAGATAAGGCTCACAATGGCGCCACGTGAGCTGCCATCTTAGAACACAGACTACTGAGCTTTTTTAGACCCCAAACACCAATGCTCAGCATTTCCCACTGTGCCACTGCGCTGCTGCAATACCCCAAATTGACAAGAACAAAGATATGCATTTAGTAAAAAGAAATAAAAGGCAAAATGGTTCTGCCTAAGTAGATAAAGTCTATCCCCAAATCTAACACGTCTCCAGAGCCTCTCTCTACTTTCTCAGGGCGCAGCCTTGCCACACCAACACCGCTCCTGCATTCCTGGCCCGGGTCACCAGGATAGCCTTCTAGGCATCGTGATGTGATCGCCTTGCTAGCAGCATCCTGGTGTCTGAGAAGCAGGGACTACCCAGCCCTTCACATGCTAATGTGTGCATAAATCTGTAAGTAGAAGAATGGGTCTTTTCTACATTTCCAAATTTATTTAATTGACAACTGTATTTTTCAGGAGGCATCTTCAGGGCCACTAAGGTTCTCAAGAACTCAGTTCAGGAAATCACGTCCTAAGCGTAACCCCAAAGCCAGCTGGTGCTCAGGACAATGCAATGAGCTGCTTCCTTCTGACTCTTCCGGAAGTGACGAAATCCACACCGCTGCCAGGAAGGGCCTGTCTGACCAAGGCAAGAGGTCCCTTAAACACCCAAAGGACGGATGTACTTAGAGAAGCTTAGCCTAGAGAAGTGGGGGACCTGCTTGATGAGTACAGCATGGTGAGGCTGTGGAAATAAAAGCAGATGGAAGCTTTGGAGCAGGAATCTTCTGGGCCTCGATGGGATTTGGTTGTAGGAAAGAGGAATGAGAGAAAGGAAAATGTTTTCCCCAAATTTCCTGTCTGCTAGCTCCTCCCTAGATTGATCATCCCTTCCTCTCCAGCTCCATTTGTTTCTTATTTTCATATGTTCACCATAGGAACGGAAATAGACTTTGTTGTTTTTTTTATTATCAACTGTATTTGCTTTATAATACTGTCTTAGCATTCGACTCACTACTAACCTCTGCCAAGGCCTTGCAGGATGTCTGTTTTGAATCAATTCAGGATCCACTTGTTCCAGTGCAATCTATTGCCTAGTGATATCTAGCCTCGTCTCCATTAGCAGCATCCACCAGGGAATGCTGCTGGTATTCTGGAGTTCCCTGTGGAAAAGTGCTCTTCCTTTAGGAAAATGGTAGTCACTCTTGTTTCTTCCCTCAGCTTGTAAGATAGCTTTTCTCCAACAATTATAGGCGGCATTAGCGTGTGGGCAAGTCAGAGGCTTTTAAACATTATAAACCATTAGCACAGAGCTTATTTGTTCATTAGGAAAAATTTATTATTTTCTTTACAACAAAATAGCCAATAAGACCCAAATTTACTGATGGTACTTTCTTGAATATTTTTCAGTATCAATGATTTATCGCTGAGAGAAACTGGGTTATCACAAGACCAAAAGATGGAAACAGTATTCCACAAGAAAATAAACCGTATGCCTGTGAATGTCAAGTACATAAATACTCATACCATGCAGGTTATTTCATATTCTTGCATCTTATTTTTATCCTCTGGGAAGAACTTTTAATTATTAATGAAAATATAAGTTAAATCATAGTATTTTTTCCATTTATCACTGAATGAGTGTTAGGTCTGGAAACTTTCCTTTAATTTTGTATTTCTGACATTTTCCATTTCAGAAACCTATACCAAACATTCCAGAAAGCTCATGATGAGCGGCTAAGCACAGGTTTCCTGAAATGCTGATGCAGTCGCCCATCTTTGCATCCTTGCAACCAATCTTCCTAAACAAGCTTTTCAAGACTCGATGTCAGCCTAGAATGCTGTTGGTCAACATTGAAGCCTCTGGATTCAACTCACTTGGTATGGGAGAGCTGGCCTTGGGTACTTAAAGGACTCAGGGTCCAGGGTCTCCCGACATGTGTTTCAGTTGACAATGGGCAAACTCAAAAGTCTAGAGGACGGAGACGTTTGTTTGCAATCAGTTCCACCGTGAGGATGGCTTTGCCTGGTACTGGCTATATATCCCCTCCTTGTGCTACAGAACGAAAACAGGCAGAGAGAGGTACTCTTGAACAAAGTCCCTGCACTGGAACACTGGAACCGTTAAGGACCAAAGCAAAGGTATTGAGCAAACTCCTAGGGTTGAAGTTCAGTAACCGCTAAATGCAAACTTTGGTGAAGATGAAGGAGCCCAATGTGCAAGCCACAAAGGTCCTGCTGTAGTGACAAGAGTTTCGACATTACATCCAAAAGGGATAGAGCTGAAAACCAAATGGTTTCCGTCCCCCATGAACATGACATCCAAAACGCGAGCTGCTGAGAGCATCCTGAGCTCATCTGGTTCTCAAATGATTGCAGACAGAGAACACTTTTTAACACAGAACTGGGTTCTCTGGCAACTATTTTTAACAGGTGCCATTTTTGAAGTCGATAAAACCATCACAGCCATTCAGTATCATTGTCAGTAACACATCAGTCCAAAACACCTACGGCATGGTCACAGGACAGCCAAACCTTACTCAACCCCCAGGAAGCAGATCTGGGCCCCGAGGAGGGCCCAGCACAGGCGACGGCCAGAACGGAGGCAGGGGCAGGGGATGTGGAGTCTAGGAGACCCACGTTAATGACTTGGCTCTGAAACTTACGAGTGCAAATCACCAAAACTCTTTGATCCTCAGTTTCTTCTATTGCCAAAAGGAACAATAATATCTACCTTACAGATTAAGGATTAAATGAAACGCTAGATAGAATGTGCTTGGCACAGTGCCTGGCTGGCACAGAGAGTAAACTTATTACATGTTAATATTAAAGGGAGAGGTGGGTAAGCTGGCGAGGAGTGCAGGGAGAGGCGCAAAAGAGAGGAGGGAGGAGACACTGGGTGGGAGGCGAAGGGAGCGAAGAGGGCAACCTCGACATGGAAAAGGGGGGCAGGAAAGGAAGAACAAGCATAACAATAAAGTGCTCAGCACCTAAGCGGAAAATCCAGTTACCCAGAGCAACCCACTCCCTGACCATGCTGGTTAACCAAAGTGTGCCAACGGGGTGCCAAGATGGAAAGAGCCCTGAACCAGGAGCCAGGGGGCTTTATAAGATCTAAGACGAACCAGCCCAATTTCTCTCTTTAAAGAAAAGGCGCAGAAAGGAGAAGAGCTTTTCCCCAGGTGGCTGAGGAGGGGCTAGACTCCAGGGTTCTGTAACTTAATGTAGTTCAAGTGTATTCAGCCCCCACAGCCGGGAGGACATGCGGGTTAATGGAGGTCGACGGCTGCTTTTCCTCTGTAATTGTGTGGGGAGGGCAGAGCTGCTTGTCTGGAATGGCAGCTGGCATTCTGTGTTCCTGTTTATTGCAGTTTATCTCAAGCAGTCATTTCCATTCACCTTTTAAAAAAACATGAGCCGCAGCTGTGGCTTCACTTTAAATATTGTTCCTTCCAGCCTTTTAATTTTTTCACGGGGTCCTCCCTAATCTTTTAGCATAATTGGATGCACACGCTAGAGACAGTACCTTTGAGGAACAAGGTGGGGGTGGGGTGGGAGCTGGCTTCCCCAGATCCTCCGACCACACACGGCTCAGCCCGCAGCTCCCTCATCCAGCCTTGTCCTTTCTCTGCTCTGGAACCAAGGTGGAGCTAGTCTTTAGCCATATTCTGTATTAAATATTCTTGATTACCTTGTCTCTCTCAATTAGTGTACTGGTTCTCTCTCCCCGTGCGGGCATCACCAGCAAGTTTTGCAAGTCCACGCCCCCACTCTGCCCCTCCTTCCAGACACCACCTATTCCACCTTAGCTAATTTGTGTCTGTGCCTCTCCACCTCTCTGCTCCGACTGTAAGCTCCTCGAGGGAAAGCCCGGGCTGGCCTCTGTGATCCTGGCCCCGTGCTGGTTGAGCGATTCGGGCAGCTGTGTGGGTCTTCAGCGGACCACCTGGGGGTGTTCATGACAAGGCAGACCCACGATGGACTGCCAGGGTGCAGGCTTCCCCGCATAAATGCGAGCACAGTTTCACTATCATTACAAAGAAGCCAGAGGTCCTCAATGAACCATCTTTGTTACAATCAGGACCTTGCTCAAGGAAGAGGAACAGATGCATAGTCTTTTTCCTTCCTTTGCCTTGGTGGAATCTAATTTTAGTCATCAGAAAGTGACCTTTTCCCCTGCAGGCTGTTTGTCTGGCTTTAAAACAGCCCAGTGGAGTAATCCCCATACACATGTGGTATTTATTAGTGCCACTGGTACAGGGAAGTCTATGGTTCTCTGTACTAATTTTTCAATTGTTTTAGACAAGTGACCTCATAGTGGGGTGAGATTATACATCTATTTGTGTATTTGTTTCATAATGTACATAGCATATTTGTACATTGGTATGTGTCTGTCATTTATGAATAAAATAAGTGTAAATTAGACGTATGGGCTCAGAAATACTTTACTTATGGGATGCAAGGTCATAGAAGCCTGGGGCCCACTGCTTTATGACAGCTAATTTGATTTATTACTTAGCCAATCAAGCAGTAACTACATTAGAGGAAAACATTTACAAGATTCTAATTAGGAAAAGTGATATTTATAGTAGATAACTTTGTAGTTTTTAGAGATATTCTTATACTAGATATACTAGATAACTTTTTAAAAACACATCTTTCCCTATTTCAAAGTCAACAAAATCTCCACTAGCCGTTTTTCTTTTTGTTTCTTTTAGCACATGGGGCTTTCGTTAGTAATCATGATCTGAAAAAATCTTTAAACACTTTGTCTGGGAAAGATAGTTAAAAAGCTGATAGGACACGAGAACGGCACTCATGTTTAGGGTCGAGGACAATCTACACTGATCTCTGAGCATCCCGCGCATCTGGAACTTTCGCCCAGTGATCTTTTGTTCTGACCTATCTGATCCTGTTTCTCCTGAAATTGCAGGTGGCGTTCTACTGCCTTAGCTCGGCAATGGGTTAGGCAACGCAACTCTGTTTTGTTGCTGTTGATGTTCTGAAGCTGCCTTAGCCTTACACACTGCTGCTCCAGCCAGCGCTGTCTCATGTTGCCGGCTGATCATGGCTCACTTTTCCAGGCATCTAAGAGCTCTCTCCCTTTCCAAGAGGATAAAACTACACCAGTCCTCCCTTTACTGTTACTGCAGTGACAATGGTACGCTGTTCAGTTTTCCTAAGTGCAAACTGACCTACACTTCTCTATCTGAGAAGGAGTTTAACAAAGACGACGGTGACTGGGACCTCGGCACTGCAAACAGAGGAGGCCTGAGAAGAGGGCACGTGTCCCGTGGGGTGGGATGCGATCCTGCTCCGACTGCGGTGGCCCAGGCGTCTTCCGCAGCCCCGCTTCCGGCAGCAGGGACAGCTGAGCCGTGTGAGAGTTTCCCCACTCCAAGCACTTAGCACCTCGGGACTCGCTCCCTTCTCGGGGATCACAGGGATGGAAAACACACAAGGCCACATGGCAAGTCATGTAAACCTCTTACATTTTTGCTTTTCAGCTGCTGGAGAAGAAACACAGACTATCATGAGCTGCTCTAAGAAATAAAGTTTATATTTTAAAATCTCACACACAATTAAGTATATGCTATAACCTGCCATAGGTTGACATTATTAGACTTAAGATCTATTGTGACTGAAGCTTCTTTCCATATTCCACTCTGATTCGATCAAATTAAAAATTTAGCAGCAAGTTTTACTGTTCTGGGAGCTATCTGTATTAACTGGTGTTTGCTTCTGAGGAAAAAGAGGTCTTAATTTCCAGTTTCATAATGGAAGGGCCTTGTATTCTTCATACTGTTGCTGTGAACTGGACTTGACTTACAGAAAATAATAAGCAGGCAAGAACACAGTATGTGTTTAGCCTTCCATGGACAGACAAGCATATACTTGTAGTTTAACTTTGTGACTTCACCCATATAACTAAAGCTATTTTTACTTGGGTCTGTCATTACCAGACAATTACCATATAAAACATTCCAAAATTAAACTTGCCAACTTTCAAAGGAAAAGGCTAGCAAAGAATTTAACAGATACTGTATCAATTTTTTAAAAACCCTAAACTGTCAACCTATGCCAAAAATTTAAAGAAATAATTCCTTTATAGAAAAGACTTGCTTAGCAATTAAATGCATAACAGAGCTTTTTCAGCTTAAGAATAACAACATGTGTATTCTAGTGACTGCTCTAATCGAGTAATGAATATAAGCAGGGAAAAGCAGAAAGAACTCTTCCAATTTAATGCATTTGAGTCTACGCATTTAGTTTCCCTGGGCACATCATGGCAGTGGCTACAGAGTGTGGAATGTGGCCACTCCTTAAATTAGAAAAATGGTCCAATTGTTGGCAAACAAAAGAGCTCTCTTCCCTTACCTTTTTATAATTCCCCTCCACATCCAATGGGGATTCTTCACTGATGATGTCACCCCTTCCATCATTGTCCAAATTCATCCTTTAACTCTTCAGAATTTCACTTGAGAAATAACCTCCCATGAATTCCGCTGGGCTGCCCTGCCAATCGCCCAGCACCCTGGCTATTGCTCATTCTGCCAGGAGGGCCAGCTAAGAGCCCGAGCCTGCCTGGAGGGAGTCCTTGTCCCCCTCTGCCCCAGAGACAGCGCCCCGCCCGGCCTCTGGCACGGGGGCAGCTGCCGCTCTCCGCGGCTCACTCTGCTGCTCTGATTGCTGGGTCCGGCCGCCCCACCATCTGCCGTCACCTTCGCCTGCAGGATCCTGCCTGGAGGATTCCTCTCCACGGCACCTTTCCTGCTTCCAATAAAGGAAAAGAGAGGCCCTGAGCTTCAGTCAGCTGCTACAACCCCCCAGTTCAGGGCTAAGAGTGGGCCAGAGCTCTGTGAGGAAAACAGCAACCTTATTCTAAACCAGGGGTAGAGTGTGCGGGCTAAAAATAGATGTGAAAACTTCCAGCCTCGCAGACTTCACCAGTGAGTTAACAGCCGGGTATCCCATGACAAAATGAAAACAGTATAATTTAGAGGCTAACCTGTGAGGCAGATGTTTGTCTCCCCCCACCCCACTTTTTCTCATGATCGATCATTTCTTCATGTCTTAAAATCAGATATAAACATACCATCCTCTGGTAGAAGCCCCAGCACAAAGCTGAAATTTATTTTCCAACACAAAAAAGGACCCTTCTGCCCCAGGAGCAGTGCTTTGTTCTATTAATATAGGCAAGAGAAAAAGATCCATCAACTTTTCTTTAAAATCCAGGCAGTGCTGGCTTTTTCACAAAAGAGAACGACGTTCTTTTCTGCTGTTCTCTTTACCCTTTTCCCATGGCTTCTTGTTTTGTTTCCTGGCTTTATGGACAGCGGGGGAAAAGGCCTACAGCTGGAGGATGTTTAGGTGCAAGAAGGAGACAAACAGAAGTGCACACACAAACACACACTCATCTATCCAATTACTACCGCCATAAACTAAAAAACATACCCTTTATTTAAAAAAAGTTACTGTCAGCAGGAAAAATGGCCAAAGAAGAATCCAAAGGCCAATGCTCCTTTCAGCAACACCATTTTACACTCTGACATGCCTAGACAGAAAGCAGCAAATGCAGTCAATGAATTTTCCAATACGAATTCTCAGCCCTAAAGTAAAAATACCTTCCTAACAGCCTTTGGTATCTGAACCTCTGCTGACATGCTTCCATTCCATTGTCTGCTTATTTCTATCCATGATTTTTTTATAATTCAATTTGTCGAATATTATGGCATAAATGTGTCTCAATGCAATTTATTGTAGCCCTGTTTTTTAAGAAAGCAAATACTTTCCTCTGTAGCCTCTGACCCATATATCTTCCCTCATCCCTCCATCCCAGTTTTCCAAGGCGAAGGAGCTGCACATTTGTTGGCCATTATGGTGACAAGTTGTGTCTCATGAGCTACACTTGACTTGGGCAGGCTTCTCCCTCGTGGCAATGTCCCTCATCTTACTCTCTTCCAGATCATTCTCCACCAAGGCCCCACTGGCCACCTGCACGAACCTCGGAATGCTTCTCGGGGTCGTGCGGCAAAGCTGGCCACTGAGTGCTGCCCCCAAGCGGGGTGTTCACAACTCTGGAAAATTCTCCAAGGCTAAAGCTTTGGGGTTAAAATATTCTCCAATTTGAGGGAGCTGTGTGTATTAAATCTTGCCAAGGAAGTTAGTTAAAAGGAAGGAGGCATGCATCTTACTTTACTATATGATATATATTAAATAATAATAATGGCTACCTTTCATAGGTTTGCTATGTGCCAGGAACTTTACTTGTGTCTCCTATGATTAGTCTTTAACCCCCCAATAAGCCTGTGGGGTAGAAATTACCAATTGCATGTTATGGATGGGAAACAGGACTTCAGTGAGCTTGAGTAACTTGCCCAAGGCATGGCAGCTAGTAAATGGTAAAGACGGAATTTGAACCTATGGCTCTGTGTTTCTGTAGTCCAACTACCAGCATGTATTGCCAAATGCCCCCTGCTTTTTAAACCTCAAGAAATAAAATATTACCACACTAAGGAAAGAAAGAGGTTGTTGATGTGGGGAAAGTGGGAGGTGTGGGGAGTGCAGCATATGGGAATCCCCTATATATTTTTTTAATGTAACACTTTGCATAATCTATGTATCTTTTAAAAAGGCAAAAAAAAAAAAAAAAAGGAAATAAAACATGAGAGCTCCTTCACGAATGTCAGGACCTATTACTCTGCATGGGCCAATTTTCCTTTCTAGTTTACGAAGAGTCAACAGCCTCTTCTTTCCAATAGCAAGTATGGTTTCAATCCTTTTTGCCGTTTTCTAAGAGGACAAGGATTTGTGTTTATTCGTTGTTGCCCCAACAGTATCTCTAACACTGCCTCACACAGGATAAGTGAACAAGAGCTGTTGAATAAATATGTGAACAGAGGGGAAATGCATGAATTGCCTAAAATCTTTCTTGGAAATGCTGTCCATAGTAGGAAACATTAATAGTTATATCTGTGTTTTTTCAACCAAAATCTTCTGTGGAAACCTCCTATGTTCAAAAGGATTAAAAAAACAAAAAGGTGTGGTGGTGTGGGGAGACGGGGCTAGCACAACCCACAGGGCAGCACCTGCCCCTGTTATCTCAGGCCCCTGGGCAGCCTCTAAGGAAGCTCTATAGAAGCCCTGGGGCTTTGCTGACCACAGCTGGACAACCTCTAAGGATGTGAAGACGGGCTCTTCAAGTTACAGCCAAGCAGCGCTCTGCTCCTGGCAGAGTGGCTCTACAGGGTTCAGCCAGCCACAGATACTTCCCTGGGTGAGCTTGCTGCTCCACGTAACAATCTACAGTCAACAGCTAATATGAATGGAATTATAAATAGTTTGAGGTTACAAGAGCTAATAAGGTACATCAAACTATAAGCCCAAGTATTAATACCTTTTACTTCATTTTAACCGGTAGGGCTTAAATACGCAGTTAAAATGAGAAAGACTGGACTCTTGCTATTAATAATGTATGGCTATGCAAATGTAGAAATTAATACATATACTAATAGTATATCAAATATACACATCTATATGTATGTTTACACACGTACATTAATATTAAACATGTTATCTTTTGGCAAAGGGCACCTCAAAATCCAAGATGGAAACCTCCCAGCTAAACAAGAGTAACAAGGATTAGTAATAATAGCGTGAAAAAGAACATTCCCCACCCCTTTTCTGGTCATCAGCGATTCTCTTATAAGTACTATGTAGAGACAAGTGATAGAATGTCTCCCCCTGAAACACAGAAGCAGGGCAGTCCCCAGGGATGACGCATTTAGTTTGTGCCCTCCCTAAAGATGCACTCAGCACGCAGGCTCGCAGCCCAGACCCTTTCCAAGAAGAGCTGCATTACGTCTCTCAGGAACGGCTGGCACTCGCTTAGAATACCTGTTCTTTTCCTATCATGTGAAGTGATCTCATTACCAGGTAATATGCTTTGCCACTCTGAGTGTAATCTCCAACCAAGTATTAGCATCACCCAGGAGCTTCTTAGCAATGCAATCTCTCAGGTCCCACCCGGACTTACTGCATCAGAAATTGCATTTTAAAAACATCTCCAGGATTTTCAAATGCATACTGAATTTTGAGAAGCACTGCTCTAGAAGACTTGGAAAAAATCATTTTACATCCCTGCCATGGAGGCTGGGATAACAGGTGGATGGGGGCAGCCAGGTGGGACATAGCAGCCCTCCTCCTTCACCCAAAGAAGACCCTTTTTTCACTTCTGAACATATGCTGTTTCCACAGAAGATTCTGGTTTGAAAAAGCACCAGTTTTATGCTATTAATATTTCCTACTCTGGACAGTATTTGGAGGAAACATTTTAAGCAATCCATATCTTTTCTTCTCTCTTCAGTTACTCATTGTATTTCAGGCCCTATTTCCAGGTATGGTAGCAAGACCATGACTCTGGATGCTTGGCTCAACTCTGTAATTAATTTTACTTCCAAGAGGTCCGAAAAAATACAGAAAAAGGAAAAACGGAAACAAAATTTCACCTGGGGGGAGATGGGCTTGGTGCTTTTGCAGTAGCTCTGTGAAGCCAGTGATCACCCAGGTCCTTCCTATCAGGTATTTTCTGTGGCTCTTCCTTCTGCTGCTCCTGTTTCACATTTATTACTGCTGCCTTTTCTAAAATTAACTGTCCTGGTACAAGATGGGCCCAGATCTGAATGCTTTCCCTTAGAAAATGAACATACCGCCACAATCTCTGAGGTGGAAAGGACCAGGTCCCACCCCCACCCCCACCCTGAAAATCAAGGATTAGAATGGAGAGCTTCATTTTCCTGTAAAGACATGATCTGAATTGCAAGGCACACTGGCCACGTGAGCTAATGCTTTTAAATGATCATTATCGGCTACTGGTGGAAATTATTGACTCAGAGACCACTGACCACATTACTGGGAAATCACTTACGCATTGTCAAATGATTTTTCTACTCCTGGATGGAAACGCTATTTCATCCTGGTTAACCCTTTCTTCTCCCATTGCATTCCCTTCAGCCTTAACAACCAAATTTCATGTGCTGCCCAAACTGACAGCTGATTTATAATTTCACTCCCAATAAGCTTGTTTTTTTCCTTTCAGTGCAAAGACCACTTAAATTTGGTTTGCTCTTTTGATGAAGGTATTCTGATAGATAAGCCACAAAAAAGATGCAGGTGGTTTTTTAAATTGACATTTCAGTATAGGTTAAAAAAATTAAAACAATGGCATTGGGAGCGTGGGATGGAGAAGGAGAAGGAATGGGAATTGACAAAGTGCCAAAGGTTTTCCTACATCACGAAGACTGAGGACCACAGTCGTAAATCCTCCTGCCCACCTGAAAACCTGAGTACAAGAAACAAGACAGCAGGCATTTTCACGCCACCGAGTACAAGTGGGAATGAAATTAATACCTCATTACCTCTCTCTACGTCCTCGGTGTTCTTTTCTATCAATGGTTCTCACTACACTTCTCTGATGGTTGTTTTTTTCTGAATTCAAACAGTGTTGTCAAATTAGTTTCTGTTTTAGGAAGCTTGGCAGTCTTTGATTGTTCTCCATGGTGCCCAGGAGAATACAAAGTACACCATAATTTCATTTTTTTCCTTGGTAGAGGGAATATCAATAAATTATGGGATATGGCTCTATGAATGATCAGCTTCTATATGTGAAATTGTGATTGGCTGTCCAAGATATTATGTGTACATGAATGTGGGGTCTCTACAATCCAAAAATATTATGTATCTATATAGATGTTCCCATGTCCTTCCCATTCCTCATCACCACCCCCTTCCCAGGAGAAAATACTAGACCTTTGGCTTAAAATATGTGTTGCATATATATTCATTTCTCAATCACTTGAAGTCTGAATCACAAATGTTTGAGCTCTAAGTGCTACTTTATGTAGGATGATATCCTTATACTAAATTTCTATTTCAGATCATGATGAAGTCTGGTAAAACAACTTTTAAAAAAAAGGGACACCTATTGCTATGCTATAAAACACTAAAATGCTTTGAAATTCCCTTTCCCATTAATCTCCCTGCAAAGGATGAAATCAGACTTTAATTGGATAGAATCTTAAATGAACTCAAATTTGATAGCTTCTTTTCTCATTCACAGGAAGACGGGATTAGGAAAAGAGCTCTCACATGGCCTGTGTCAATAGGGATAGGATATATTTCTTCCTTTCCTTTGTTAACCATCAAATAACCCATAGAATCTGGGCACTAGGAGCTAGTTTACTACCTTCTCCAGCAAGATTCTAAAAACATCTAGATGTGCTACTTAAATTGCAATACTCCTTCGTTTTATCATTTGAGACCAATATAGGGCACTTTAAAAATTATAACACTTCAATTAGGCTGAAACATTTTGTCCCAGAAAAATTTGCTATTTAATGGGGCAGTAATATTATCTCTATGGCAAGGATTATAACTTTGCACACCCAATATATTAAGCAAAGCAGCCTTGGGGATGAGCTCCTGCATCAGCTGGCCACAGTTATTTAAAAATAATACCTGCTTGGGGATAGACCATAAAGCTCATTTTGGGAAAACCCTCTGAGTGAAAGGGAAGTAGGTTCGGAAACATTTTCTTAATGTATGGCCTCTGAGAAGGCTGGGATGTCTGTCTCGTTCATTTTGTGCCTTGTGCTGTGTCCCCCCACTTTGGCACACAGGATGCTGGCAATGCTGGCAGCTGACTAAGAGGCTCCCCAGCCAGGTACCTGGGCTGCTTAGGGTCTGCTTTCCCGACTCTTTTGTTGCAATGCATAGACCTGAATTTCACTCGATTAAGATGGGAAACTCTGACCTGGGGGCTTGTATGTAACTAGTTGGAAACGGGTTCTAATTTGAAGTAAAAGCCAAGTGGAATGAGAAGAAACTTTGACTAGGGGATGTGAAGGGAACGTTTCCCGAAGGAGTTGGCATTTGAGCCTTGAGAGCTGAATCAGCCTGCAACAGGTGGAAACAGGTGGTATGTGGGTGGGAGACATCCAGGCTGAGGCATCCGAGCAAAGAAAAAGAACTGCTGGTGATGTGGGGGCACTCACGTAGGGCTTGGGGGGAGGAGCTTTCTGCCTAGAGCGCACCCTGGTTGGGCTTTGGGTGCCAGGCAAAGGCGTCTGGAGTTTATCCACGGAAAATGGGGATGCATTAAAGATTCTGTACTTGTTGGCGACAAGGTGTGCATTTGAAGAAGAGACCCTTCATGTTCCCGAGGGAGGAAAAAAGAGCCATTCGCGTACCATTTTACTTTTTCTTTCAAGCTTCCATTCCCACAGTAGCTAAAATGTGAGAGTGTGATCAGTATCTGAGGCTGCCATAAGGGAATTTAAACGATGGCCAGAAAGGGATGAAAGCTGTCATTGTTTTTATATACACACATATCCCCAAAACCAACTGTGGAAAAAGGGGAGAAAATATTTGGGAACTTTTAAGCAAAATGGATCCTTTGACCTAAACTTGTGCTTTCATGTTAATAATATTTCCAAGCTTTCTGTCAGAGACCATTTAGAAGAATTTGGCCTCGTGAAGGCTGCCAGGCCTGACTCTGTGGGCAAGGTTCTTTCCAGAAGAGACTGGCTCCCTTCCAAGGCTGGAAAATGGAAGTCGACAGCTCCATCCTTTAACATGGCTACAAGCGAAAACGACAGCACATGCCTCAGGAACCTCTTTGCCAGTGTAACCCTGAGAGGGAGAGAAGAATGCCAGGATGTGGACAATGTGAGAACCTTCAAAAACAAAACCACCACAACAGATTCTGCATGAGAATTCCTCTCTGCACAGGGCATCCAAATACTCCACACAGGGGGTTTCAAACTCTTGGTGAAAGAGAACCTCCCCTTTTCAACACAGTCTTCCATTTGGAAAAGCAATATACAAAATCCACTTGTATTTCTATACAACTGCTATAGCAACGAGCCATTGGGAAATGAAGCGACGCTCCGTTTTCCTCGGCAGGGTTGTGCTCCTCCCTGGACCTCTGAGTGCATCAGAAGGAACGGTGGTGGTGGAGGAAGCTGGCTCTTAGTCCATGGTGTTGGCTTATTTAGACAGAGAAGTGGCCTCTGGCAGGGGACCTGCCACCTCTCAAGCAAGAATATTAAGTGGGAACAACCCCATTTTTCAGATGAGAAAAAATGAGAAACAAGATGATCACTCACAAATGCTGACGATAATGCAGGTCAATAATATACAAAAGAAGCCAAGGATATTACAGTATGCTTTAATACCTTTTGTTTAGTCAGTTATATAGATACTAGACATCCATATTACCTAAGGGCCTGCTACAGACAGTAAAAAAGCAGAGTAAACAGATAAAAATCCCAGCCTTCATCAAGCGGTTATCGTAGTGAGGGAGGCAGAAAACAGACTAAATAAATGAGTCAAATACGTAGTATGATAGATGGTGATAAACACTAACTATGAAAAATTAGGGAAGTGAATGC
Organism: Dasypus novemcinctus; assembly: GCF_030445035.2. NCBI lineage: Eukaryota > Metazoa > Chordata > Mammalia > Cingulata > Dasypodidae > Dasypus > Dasypus novemcinctus. The sequence goes on along the minus strand of NC_080676.1, from coordinate 30,136,752 downwards.
ATGTCAGAAATGTTGGGGTAGAACTGGGGAATTGGGAGTTTATAGTAAGTCCAGAGAGGACCTCCCAAGAAGGTGACACTTGAGCAAGGACCTGAAGAAAGCAGGAGAGCGAGTAGTGGGGGAGGGGTGCCACATAAAATTCAAACAACATACAATTTTTTAGTACAAGTATGTCCCAAATGCTGCTGATGTTTTGCTAACTCTGGCCACCCCATGCAGAGGTGTCTGGGGGAAGCGTGTGCCAGAAGGGGAGCCAGGGCAGGGCTGAGCCGGCATGGGGGGAGGGGGTGAAGGGAAGGGGAGAGCAAAGAGGGCAGGGGCAGGCCGAGGTGGGCTGGTGGGCCCTGTGAGGGCATGGGCTTTTACTGTGTAGGATGATAAATGTGGGAGAATTTTGAGATGTGTGACATGATTCAACTTAGGTTTTACGAGGCTCACTCTGGATGCTGTGTGAACAGACAGTAGAGGCGCAAGGGAGGGAGTAGGGCAGACAGCTAGAGGCCCATTTTTGCTATCAGGATAAGAATAATAATGGTAATAATAATACACATCTCTACAAATGCACCAAAACGTGCCCATCGTTTTGGGGGGAATGGCTTCTGAAGCCCCACACAGGAACTCCCCATTAAGAAGCCCTGCATATATCATTTATGGGAGGAAGGGAATCAGCCCTCCTCCCCTCAAATAAAATCTACTTACTAAAAATGCTAACTTAAGGAATTTTCTTTAACCACTGCATTATTATCCTTAAATGGAAATAAATAAGCTCTTATCAAAAAATGAGGCTTCTGAAAAACATCAAACTGTTGATATCATCAGTGGCTAAGACAACATTAAGCCAGGACTTAGAGAAACCACCCTCTGAATCCAATCACATGTGGTGCCAGCTGTGTTCTAAAATTCTAAGGTTTCTAAATGAGATTAAGTCTTAGCTTCAAGATTATTGTTTTCGTTCTTGCCAAGCTATATATAAAGGGAGGGTGTTTCAAAAGAACATACCCATGAAGGCAGTTCTACTACAACCACCGTGGAGATACAGAATCGATTGGCATTTATTATCTGCCTAATATACTTAATTTTATTGTGAAAATAAATGATAAATACTTCAAAACTATTAAAATTCAAAATGACAATGTTACGTATTGTAGTTCATATAAAATAAAATCAATTTGTCTTCCTTTGGAAAAAAGCAGCGGGCTAACTTAACCCCTCCCTCCAGATGAAACTGTTGACATTTGACCAAGATCTGACCTATAAAAACAGTAATTTCATTCAACCTAATGAAAAGATACAGGGAATAATCTAACAGTACCTTGCCTTTCAAATATTTAATTATATAGCTTCATTGAAGAGAGAGAAGAAAAATTATTTTAATTATTACAGTAATTTAATCCCCAGGAACCCTGCCATACACAGATTAGGCCCGCCATAGATACCTGACATTCCCCGCCCCCAAACTCTTCTTCTGTGTAAGCGAAGTTTTGGATGTTTCCTCAGCACCTGGATCCCTTTCTCATGGAAACATTTCCTGTGGAGCACAAATCTCGATACTGAGGATCCATGATATAAACCTACTATAAAATGAAAATACCACCAAATAAGCCTACAATCACAAATTTCCAATGATAGAGAAACCTGTAAATATATTTTATTGGTAGCTGTGAAACAAAAGCTTCGACTCTTGTGAAATGTACTATTCTTCCCGTATACGTTTACCACTGTGAAATCTGACCTTATGAGAAACACCTGCTTGTCTCAGGTATCCTACCTCACACAAGGAAGAGGCATTGTTAAGTTAGAGAATTGGTCTGAGCTCCTTAACTCTGTCAGGTGAGTAATACCTCAATAAATATTAACTATCCAGGACTTGGACTAGTCATGTTGTGCTGCTGCAAAGAACAATTTCTCTAAAAACATTCTTGCTGTCTGTTTACAGTGAGGACACTTGCCATGCTGCCTCAACAGTCCAAGTTGCAAGGAGGAGTTATTAACATTCTAGAACTGATCTTTTGAAATGGTCTAAGTGTTTAATTCATAACTCTGGCCACAAATTAGCACATAGATGAATATGTTAATAAAAATGTTCTATTTGGATTTTTTCATGCATCTTGGAATCTTACTTATTTACCTAACCATTTAAAACAACATACTAGTAAAAATGAGTTCAGAAAGATACACAGGTGCAACTTTAAATGTCAAGTGCATGCTGGCTGATTTCTAAAAATTTTTAGGATAATCAATTTTTCCTTCCTATTTACATAATTTTCTTAAAGGTAATCCTAAAAACTGATGTGAAGCAACTCCCACCCTACGCAACAAGCAAAAATCATGTTTTTCAAAATGATCTATGTGCAATTCTTACCATATTTCTCTCTTCTGAATCCCCTTAAAAATCAATTACAGTTCAAAGCAGTTTCTCTTATTTGTACAGTCATGCAGAATGTGCAAAAAAAACCCACACCACTTCTGTGATTTCACAAATGCTTTAAAGGCCAAGGACGCAGTATTTTCTGCCCCATTGCTCCCCAGAAAACCTATTAAAATTCAAATACTGTATGCGATGAAGGCCAGGAGCAGAGAATGGCAAAATCTCTTGAAAAATCCGTCAAGAGGCAACCTGCTGCTTTGGCAGAGGAAGGCCTCCTCTCTACAAGGATGCCGGCCTCAAAAATCAGGCTTTAAATCTTACCTGATACGAACAGTTCTCCTGATGTACCATCTCAGTGCATCCTAGGGCCCAGACCCCAAAGCAGGACTGCTCACCGACGCTGCGGAGGGAACGCGCAGAGCATCCACAGGCGGAGAGAACGCCCTGGTAAGGCAGGGGCTCCCCGCAGATTAAAATGGATGCTGTTTCGCTGATCAACCTGCGCAGTGGCACTGCCTGTGCTGGGAAGAGCGCAGCGCAGCCGGGCCGAGCTGCTCTCCTCGGAAACGAGCAGCAAGGCTTGCTAACATGGAGCTAGGACCGGGCTGGGGGAGGGGGCGCGCTCATCACTGGCACAATCAGCCAATTATGTTATAGGCACAAAGAAAAGGATCAGTCTGGGGCTGGTGTGACCTTCTGGTGCTTTATGAAGGCAGTTACTGATGTGGAAACATTCTAGTCCTCATTAAAGGGAAAAAGGCCAGCGAGTGAGAGGAGAGAGACAGACACAAATCAATGTTGCAGTTGAACATTTCTAACCTCCAGCATCATCCTTCCTGCCCACGAATGCTCCTAGTTGCGGCTCATTAAAAAGAGAGAGAGAAAAAAAAGAGGATTTAAAAATCATTTTAAAACTTTTAACATGCTAAAAGGGAAACAATCCGTTCTGAATAATGGCACTGAAAGAATGTTTTCTGTGTAGAGTTTTTGAAGTGTCAACTTCATAACTAAAAGGAGGGTCTTCATTCTTTAAAAATGTATATATAGTAATTTTGTGTGTATATATATATAGTATATATATGTATATAAATAGTAATAATGTATATGTAGTAATTTTTTAGATTGTCCATTTATATTTTGCCCCTTACCTTTTTTCTTTTTTTAAGTCCAAAAAGCAAATAATATGGGATACTTATTCCTATAAATTTTTTTAGGGAGAGAGCTTATTAAAATATTAAAGTCAGTATAACTCATTCATTTCAGGAAATTTAAACCCTCATTTGCAAGGGTTTTTTTGACTTATATATTACCCAATGCTGTGACTTAAACATATATTACCTACCCACCTCCCCCAATTACAGCACATAGGATCCTTGAAGCAGACCTTCCTACCTAAAATGCTGAAATGGAAAGAATTCTAGACTTGCAGATAACAATAAAAGAAAATACAAATGCCACTATACATGTTGCTGGGATAATGGAGCCAACTTCTGAAATGCTTCAGAACATACAGAAAGCAACAACCAGGCCTAAAAATTTTTTTATCCATATTCCTCAGTTGTCACAGACAATTCATTTTGTTATTTCTTAATAAAAAAGCCCTGAGCACATAAATTGCACTCAATAAAAATTTGACTGAATTTAATAAACCACCAAATTATATACAGCACATCTCCACCCCAAACTCCATCCTTCCCTTCCTGAGGAATCCACACAGGGCAGCAAAAGAGAGATGTCTGGGTGGAGCACTTTGCTATAAATCCACCCAGGTGAAGGCCCTGGAACCTTATGTGAGTGCAAGGAAAGTAAGTAAAGGAAAAGTTCCTTTTGCAAGGTAGCAAATGAGATGAAATCGAAATCTTATGCCTAATAAAGAAGGCACATTCCAGACTTTCCAAGGCAGAACAGCTTCAACTTCAAAGGCTGTTAAAACTTTCCTCAAGTTACTACGTTGACAATTTATGACCTTAAAACTGAGGAACATGCTTCCAAGTTGTACAAAGCCTAAAAAGGCGCTTCCTGGACTCTGTTCTCTTCTGAAGACTCAAGGCTCTGGGATATATTACATAAGCCCTCAAAGACATCATGCATGTGTGTGTGTGTGTGTGTGTGTGTGTGTGTGTGTGTGTGTGTTTAAAGCCTAAACATGATCCCACTCTTCACAGTTGCTGTTCCATAAATAGTGGAAGTGACTCAGAGGTGGCTCTGGGGAAAACAGATTTCTGACAATTGTATCCCAAATCCTGTCCAAAAAAAACGCCTCTCAAGAGGTATAAACAAGATAAAAAAGGAATATATCAAGCAAGTTTCCCTTTATAGTCATTCATCAGAAAGGACTTTATATTATAAATTATGATTTGCTAGTACAGAAAATTTTAAACAGAAACCAGCTGTTCCAAGAACATTTAAGCTGGAATAACTTGCCAAGCTACAGCAATGTTTGTTATTTTTAAGACAAAAAACATTGATGAACTTTTTATTTTAAGCATGGTTTATGTAATATAGATTCTTTTTCCTTTCCATATATTCATGACTTCCTTCCCATAAAAAGTATTGGGTTTCATATTTAGATGGGACCTCAAGCCATCATTTAGTCCAACACTGATATTTTCCAGATATGGAAACTGAGGACTGATTAAGAAAGTTGTGACAGGCCCAAGAACATAAGTTCTCCAACTTCAAAAAATAAAAAGTACCATTTTCTGGGTTCATACCAAGTGACTGTACTCTACATAAAACATGAAATGAGGGCCCACTGGACCTGCAATGGAGCATTGCAGAGTAGCTCTTAATTCAAAATCTACCTTAAAATAACAACAATGAAGTCACAGGATGAGTCTATCTATATCTGAATCCAAGGTAAGTTTTAAAGGAAAAAGAATATTGGAATATTTTCAGATTATGATATTGTTCCTATTTTTGCCATCATGTAAGTTGTGTCTTTAAAGCCAGAAAAATGTTTTTTCAATTTTATCAATTAGTAGCAATAGAATGAGGTTTTTCTATTGGAATGGTGACAGTGGTAAAAAGTCCCACCTGCAGGTCACCTAATCAATCATACAGTTTCACAAGTGAATTATTGAGAGTGGAGCGAGTATAAGCTCAGTGGCTGAATGCCTGCTTCCCATGTACAAAGTCCTGGGTTCAATCCCAAATACCTCCTAAAAAAAAAGAAAAAAAAGTAAATTATTGAGGATTGACCTAAAAGGGACATAGAGAATTTTTTTGACACAATGGTAATGTTGTATGATTTGGTAGGGTATATACGTTTGTTAAAATTCATCAAATGGTACAGTTAAGATTTGTGCATTCCATTGTATATAAAGTTTGCTTTGGGAGAAAAAATAAACTTTTTTGAACTCTAGCTAATCATATGCAGGCTGGAGTTTAAGGAGAAACATACTAATGTCTATAGCTGACTTTGAAATGCATCAAATAAATAAAAGGGATTGATGGATGGACAGAATGATGGACCAATGGAGAGCCATGACAAAGCAAGTTTAATATGTCATTAATTATAGAATCTAGGTTGTACATAAATGTATAGTCACTGAAAATTTTTTCAGTTTGAAAATGTTAATAATGAAATGCTGGAAAAATGAAGTATTGACAATAGCAGAGAATTGACAATGAGCAGAGAAGTATTGACAATGAGCAGAGAAGAAATTTTAAGCTTTTTTAAAGGAAATTGAGAAAAGCAGGTAGACATTTTATATAGCTTTAAGTTGTGCTTCTTTCCAGTAGGACTACGAGAGAAAAGGAAATATAAGGAAAATGATCCTGGTCCATATCAGAAGAGTTAGTTATCACTACTGTTGCCACCAACACAGTTGGCATCATTTATGACAACAAACCTTTGAAAACAGCTTTACAGTTTACAAAATGCTTTCCCAAGCATTTTTATTTCTTACAACCTTGTAGTTGAAACAAATTCCTTCTGTGCAATGCGAAGAAATGAATCTACCTCCAGGCGTTTGGTAAGAGAAACAAAAGGCAGAATACAAATGACTGTATATTATGAAAAGTGAGTTAAGTGCCTCGAAATATTTTGTTTGTTTGATCACTAGGAATCTAGGAGGGGATGATAACTCTGGTGAAAGAGGAGCTTTCAATGAATTTGTTCATTTGCTTGTTCACTTTTCTAATGTCTGTCTTTTCTGGGTCTAGATTACTGTGAATTTCCTAAGAACTTGGATCTTGGTTGATTTATTCAGTCTGTATTCCCAGCATCTACAAGAGTACCTGGCATAGGTTCTCAATAAATATTGAGATATTGTAACGAATGCTTGCACACATGAATGAATAAATGAAGATGCCCTTCAGAAAGTTACCTCATTTCTCTCGCATTGGTCTCCTCATCTATATATCAACCTCTTTGGGTTGATGATAGGATGAAATGGGCTCTTGAAGCAGACCTTCCTGCTCAGGAAAGGGACAGAAATTGATGTTTTTTTTCTCTCCAAATTAAAGGCAATAACAACAGACCACGGACTAAAGAGAGGCCTGAAGGACAGGGGTAACAGTGGGGAAGGAAAAGGCAAAGTCAGAGGGATGCAGTCCATGAGACCCTGTGGGAAACGAATTGATGATACTTAGTTACTGATCAGACATGGAGGAGTGGACAAGAAAAAGAATTGTGAGCTTTTTAAATCCATTTATGGAGTAGAATTGGTGCTAGAAATAGGGACATTAGGTGGAAGAAATTATTCTGGGGTACTTGGGTGCAGTAATGAGATTTTTCATTTTTCACCATAAAGTTCTGAGTTGAAGGTGCAGGAGGGCAACTAACTGGAGCCCAAGAGAGAAGCTCGGCTGACAAGTAGAATTTGGGGGTCTTTTGCAGGGAGAGGATCGTTGAAGCTGTAGAAATGGATTAGATTAAGGGAGAGACTACAGAGAAAGAACTAAAGAGAAACAAAGACATCACTGTGGTAGACACAATAATGTGTGCATGCCCCTACCCCCATATCTACATCCTAATCCTTGGAATCTGTGAATGTGAGTGGCCTCTAGCAGATGAAAAAGGCAAGGAAATGCATTCTCTCCTAGAGCCTTCAGAAGGTGCACACAGTTCTGCTGATACCTTGATTTTTAGCCTACTTAAAACTCATTTTGGATTTCTAACCTCCAGATTTGTAAGATTAAAAGTTTGTGTTGCATTAAGTCACTAAGTTAGTGGTAATTTGTTAAAGCAGCAATAAAAAAAAAAACTAATACAATTGTTAGTTTGTAAAGCCCCCACTTATGGGGTAAGAGGAAGCCAAGGAGGTATGGCCTAAAAGGTGAGAAGATGACAACAAACATAGAGAAGGGTCAAGGAGAGAGAGAAGAGGCTGAGAGAGCTCATCTGCTACAAATACTGCAGGAAGCAGAGGAAACTAAGAGATTGGACAGGGAAATCCACCCAAAACCATTAGTTTTGCCTATTAGAAAGTCATTAGTTCCCTTGAGAGAATAATCTCAAGAGTAGTGTGTAGGAGTATGTCTTAGTTTGCCAGGGTTGCTATATTAAATACCAATGATTAGCTGGCTTGAGCAATAGGAATTTATTTTCTAGTTTTGGAGGCTAGAAGTCTAACATCAGCAAGGTAATGGCAGGATCACACTTTCTCCAAAGCTGTAGTGTTCCAGGGCAGCTTGTTGGCAATCCATAACTCAATCTTTCCCTCTATCACGTCACCATCTCCTATCTCATGTCTCCTACTGTTTACAAATGGGTTCCCATACACAGGACCAGGGGTTAGGACTTGAACGTGTCTTTGTGAGGAACGTGATTCAATCCATAACAATGTGGAAACCAGATTATCAGTGGTTAAAGGGTTGAGGGACTGCAGAGAAAGCAGTTCATGGAGAAGTCTGCTGATGAAATGGAGTTAAGATGGTAGCCTGAGTGTATCATGGAATGAAGAGGTGGTTGTTTGGGTTGGAGACCCAATCATATTTGCAGACAGCAGGGAAGAAGCCAGCCAGAATGAAGAAATTGAGGATGGTGAGTAGAAAATAACTGTAAAACCCAACTCGAAGAGTTGGATTAGGAGCATATGATAAGCATTCATTCAGCTTTGAAACTGAAGATATGGTAAGTAAAGTTACAGAGGAACACCAGATATGGAGGAGGTTGTGGTAGACAAGGGGGAAAATGGATGGGTAGCCTTGATTGGGGCCTTAAAGGAGCAGACTGGAGCATAAGATCCCGAGGGCAGAGAGGCTGGCTGGAATAGGGCCAGGGGTTAGACCACTGTGGAGGAAGCTTTTACGAGAGATTTTGTGATGAGTATTTAATACTTGAGAATATTCGGTTTGTTATAGACAACAAGAAAAACTCTTCAGAAACTCATAAGATGTAAGTATAGATCGTGTGTCTGTAGTAGCTTGTAAAACGTAAGTGAAATGCATAAGATGTATTAGATTTAGATAATGAATAAGCAACTAGACAGAGATTGCATGAGATGTGGTAAGTACAGATAAATAACTTAGTAACCCAGGAATAGGCCTAGATCAAGTAAGTACGGCATAAGTGTGCTGAGCATAGAAAGGGATAGAAAGACTAATATACATGACACACTAGATAACCTGAAGCAGATGAGGCACTCAATATTTATGAGTTCGTAAATTGCCTGCCCATTGGTGACACCCATTCTGGGCCAAGAAATGCAAATACAATCCACAGCTACTCATCGGGCTAAGGGACGAGCTATGGAGGAGGTCAGAGGAACTTACCACTGTGACTCTCTGATAAAGCAAGTTGTGTGTCATTGGCAGATACCTTCTCAAACCTCAACTCTGGTAATGACCATATCATCAACAAAGAAGGCTGCTGTGGCAGACAGCCTGCACATAGGAATATTGCATAACTGAAAATTCGGGTAGTGCAATCCTTCCACCCTCTTGTGCCGGCTGTATCCTAAGTATGTCAACCCATCCCATCTCTTTCCCTTGCTTCTTGCTGTGTTTTAAATTGCTTTAATAAAGTGTGTGATTCGAGCATCTTAATCTGGGCTGTGAGCATTTCTGTTCTGTGACCTCTGGGAAAGCAAGTCTAGTAGTAGACCCGGAGGCTACCATTGCATCAAGGTTATCTCCCATACTATGGATGAGGAACAGAAGCAACAGGAGAGGATATTATTCTTATTATTAGAGGGTATTAGACTTAAGCAGGATGTTCCCTTACTTCTTCCAGCAATATTCTAAGGCCCAAAAATGGGAAGTGAGAAGACACAAATGAAAATAGGTTATAATTTTTTTCTCCTCAAATTTTAAAATAAGAAACTTACCTGAAAACCTTAGGAATATATAAACTAATTTATTCAGAAGTTTTGACTATTCTAACCCTGGTTATACTTACGCTTGCTATTTCAAGGTATATTTTAAAAATGTTTTTTGACCAAAGTATTAGTGTAAACCAATGGTTTTCACTTTTTCCTTTCCCCCCTTTTTAAGTATTAGAATTTGCTATTCAAATGAAACCAAATATGCGAAACAATCAAAAGTGGCTTTATCCAGTTAGAATTATTTTGAGTTCAAATTTATAATAACTTATTATATCCTTCAATGAGAACATGAGCCTGTTTTGTTATACACATTTGAAAAGAGAATTTATACATGTCAGTTGCAGTCCTATTCCAACTGTAGTTTTACATTAATTTCTGTACTTTGTTTGGTTGTGCCACATCAAGAGAATCCTGTTTCATACAGATAAGTAGTTGTAAATGGTAACAGCTCTTTTTAACAGTTTATGCTGCAATGGCCGATATTCTTCATTAAACATATTCCAAAGATTGAAAGTAAAATAGTAAGGGATTTAATCAAAATTGATTTACAAACAACATATAACAATTGTTCTCATTTCTTACCATAATCAAAATAACCCAAAAGCCAGAGCTCCCAAACTAACAATAGGCAATCAATCTATAACAAGACCTTATCATCTGATATATTAGGTGGGCGTTTTCTTGTCATTGCATAATCCATTACTAAGCTTGAAGAGACAACAGGCCGAACAGATGTGCCTGACCCTAGCCCGGCTTTTAATTGAGTCTGGCTTCTTAGACAACTGAGATCATTTTTCCTGCTTGGACACACATGAATAGTTCAGAAAGGCCAGTATAGAGTATAGCCTTCATGGTCAATAATACCTTGAAAAGTTTTTTGAGGACTGTAAAAAGATTATTTAACCTGACAGATAAATAATTATGCTGATGTTAAAAAAAAGGAGGAAGAGACAGGTGCAAATTTACCTCTAAATATACCCCCGGCACCCTTGGTTTTCTACAGATATGGTTTGAAATCTAATATCTTGGGCTGTCACAGGCAGCCTTCCTCTCACTCGATAATAATGAGATGCTTTAGTGGAATCTGCCAAAGTTCTTGTTTATTGGATATAGACCTGTTCTCCTTCCCATAGTATTTTCTGCCCAAAGCTGACTAAAATGTGAAAAATAGTAACTGACTCATAGGTAAATTTGGGGGACGTCTACATGGTTTCATCCCAAATGGATGACATTTTTAAAGGACCATTTCTTACAGTCTCTGTCTCCCAGCCTTTGGAATCAGAGAAAGCAGTGGCAGAAAAAGCGAAGAATTGTATAAATTTGTCAGGGCTAACACAAGACTTTCCAAGTGGTCTGTATATTGCATCGAGGGCCATGGGATGCCCTCCCCAGGTCTTTTAGTAGACCAGCTAGGCTTACCTATCAATGCACGCACATGTAGGTACAGCAATACATGGAATCCTTGTCAACAAAAAAAGGCTGCTCATATTTTTCCAGATGGTGATGGTTGATTTAAAACCAAGTGAAGAGTATTAGGGAAGGTGGCTGACTGACCCTCCTCTTGAAGAAAAGTGACCTCTAGTGGACAATTTTGTTTTTAACCAGTTCAAACTATGACAAGGATTCAAAACCAAAAATAATGTTAAAGGTATGATCCATTGTCTTATTGTCATTTCAAGGATTTTTAAATAATAATTGTAATATATATGTATATATAAATCTTCAGTTAAATTAGTATAAAAGCATAAAGGTCACACTAACACTAATATATACAGAGTTACCATCTAGGCCATCTTTGGTGGTTCTGGAGGTAATAGTCTTGGCCCGGAAGTCACAGACCTTGGTTCCGGGCTTGACTCTTCCTCTTACTAGGTGTATTCCCTTGGGAACGACTTCCTATCTACAAGTAGCTATTTCCTAATCTATAAAAGGGTTGAATCATAAACTGTCATCTATCTCCCCCCACACACTACCACTTTCAGGCATTCAGGTGGCTATCTTGTACAATCAACTTAACGTTATATCGTGAGGTTTCCAAATCAGCAATTAAAAAAGTAATCTCACAGAATATAATATTAGCATTGGGTGAGTGAGCAAAAAAATACTAGATTTTGTTTCACGCTATACATTCAGTACCTTCCTTAAATGTTAACAAAGGCAAAGATGAATTTTTCTTTTTACATTGATCATGAAAAACACATTTCAAAAACTAAACACACAAGGGAAGTGGATTTGGCCCAATGGATAGGGCGTCCACCTACCACATGGGAGGTCCAGGGTTCAAACCCCGGGCCTCTTGAACTGTGTGATGAGCTGGCCCACGTGCAGTGCTGATGCACACAAGGAGTGCTGTGCCACGCAGGGGTGTCCCCCACATAGGGGAGCGGGGGCGGGGAAGGGGAGAGAAATAAATAAAAAATAAATCTTTTTTTAAAAAAAACTAAACACTCTAGATAATTTAGTTTATTATTAATCTGTTAAACCTGAAGCTGACTTGTAATAATTTTTCCATTAATCATAAAAGTAACAGGAAAACCACAAAAGAAATACCATTAGGGAGAGGACACTTTTAAGTCATTGTTAAATATATTTTTTGGTCAACTTAAAAAATCTACTGAAAACCCACAGAGAAAATATGAATATTAAAGCTATTCTTTTCAAAAGATTTATTTCATAGATTAAAGTAAAATAATGATGAAAAGAAGGGAAGTATAATTTATGGAGCACATCTTTTCTGTAAACTAAACTGAACACAAGTCAGAGACAGAAATTTTTTTTTAAAAGATTTATTTTATTTATTTCTCTCCCTTCCCCCCCGCCCCCGCCCCCGCAGTTGTCTGTTCTCTGTGTCCATTTGCTGCGTGTTCTTCTTTGTCCACTTCTGTTTTTGTCAGTGGCACGGGAATCTGTGTTTCTTTTTGTTGCATCATCTTGTGTCAGCTCTCCGTGTGGGCGGCGCCATTCCTGGGCAGGTTGCACTTTCTTTGCGTTGGGTGGCTCTCCTTACGGGGCGCACTCCTTGCACATGGGGCTCCCCTATGCCGGGACACCCCTGCATGGCAGGGCACCCCTGGTGCGCATCAGCACTGCACATGGGCCAGCTCCACATGGGTCAAGGAGGCCCGGGGTTTGAACTGCGGACCTCCCATGTGGTAGACAGACGCCCTAACCACTGGGCCAAGTCTGCTTCCCTAGACAGAATATTTTATGATTAAACTTTATTAACATAATCTCTGAGGAACTATTACAATTCCTTAGTTGTTCTTATTTTTGTCATTGGTGGTGTTATAAAAGAACCTGTGTTGAAATGCTATTAGTTATAATGAAATTTAATTCCAAGAGTTTCTTCAGGTATATTCTCTAACCAACTTTTCCAGGGTCATTTAAGCAGCAACGCAGACTGATTTTACAATCTTTTCTCATTCTCATTCCCTCAGAAGAGGTGTTCAAATTATTTTAGTTGCCAAAGACGTAAAAAGTTTTCTGAAGTCTCATTAGCTTCCTTTATCTTAAAACTTTTGAATTAAGGAAGTTCTTCCTCTTTTAAAAGCAAATTGTTTCTGGGCATAAATTACACTACTCAGAACAGTAGACAGGGCAATGGGTGAACTCATTATTCTCAGAAATGAGGGTTAAAATTAGTCATGGACTGACCAGAAGGAGTGAAGTTAATCTTGCAGCTTATTCCAGGCTCTTCTAAAACTCTCGGATTTAAACCAGTTTTCCTTTGTAACTAGCAAAAGGAGGTTCTTTTCAACACAGAAACTGGTCCAACAAAATGCTCGCTTATTCTAGATGCTTGGGCTTTTTCCGTAGTTATTAAGAATGCCAAGACAGAAATCAGCAGTCCGTTGGGCGCCCCACACCTTGTGGACGCATCTACCGCGCTCTGACATCGCGCCCCTCCCCTCATCCCTGAGGAGGATGAGGGGCTGTAGGACTGGCATTTCTTCACTCGACTCAATCAAAGCAAACACACGCCTAGGAAAAGAAACCCAGCCGGTTCTGCCTCAACACTGAGGACTCCCTCTTTCTCTCACTAACTTCCAGCATAACTGTGAATAGCAGTCAGCTAAAAAGGCGAACATCTGCTTTGCAGACATCAGTGGAAACTTAAACTGGCGGTTTAGGCTACTGTTTTGTTTTGAGGTTTTTTAAAACATCAAATTCACTTTCCGAAGGACAGAAGTGATTTCTGCAGTAAAGTTGTCACCGCGAGGCAATCAGACCTCTGACCCTAATTTTAAATGGTGCAAAATGATCAAAAATCCTTTTAAAGGAAATTTATCCCTGTGTACTCACCTGATGCGATAGTTTCAATAGTTTCATGTTTCTTGATTTGACTTCCAAACTGTTGTGAAAATGAAGGGCTTGCAGCCTTACCCTTTGTGAATTAAAAATACTTCTGAAAACAAATCATATTATGTCATGGTCTTGGCTGGAAGCTCCTCTGTGGTTTCCCACAGCATTTAGGATGAAATCTCAAATCCCTAATGCTGCTACAGGCTCTGAGCTACCCTCCAGACTTCCTTTTCACCCCTTGCAATCTTGCTTACTAAACTCTAGCCACACTGGCCACCTTTCAGTTTCCTGGAAAAGCCAAACTCTCTCCTGCCTTGGGAACCTTCTCAACCTAGTTGTTTCTCAACTTGGACACCTCTTCCCCTTCACCAGTGTAACTTCTCTTGTTTGAAGCCAAAGGCCTTTCTTATCTCCAGTCTAAATAAGGTTGTGCCTTAAATTCACTTAGCACATCATGTTATGTTTTCTTTCTAAGCACTTACGACAATATGTAACAATTTATGGGATTTGTAATGTTGATCTGCACCACTAAACTGTAAGATGCACAAGAGAGCAAGGACCATATCTGTCATGGTCACGATTTCTCTAGCATTGAGCACATAGTAGGTGTTCAACAAATATTTAAATTAATGAAATGCTTGAAGTTCCCTTACTTTGAGGCCTTGGGATCCAGGCAGAAGCATAACTGCAATCAATTGTCTTTAATTTAATTCACCACTGTGCAGAGCGGTTCAAGGGGTCACTTACTCATCTCAAGTCAGCGGGTAGAGCCTCACCTGGGCTCAGTGTCTGATTGCTGGCTTACCAGTTAAGCCTGGAGAGACCTTTGGCTGTATTTCCTTTTTCACTGTGAACCGTGGCTTTGGCAGGCTCAAAGGGAACCCCATGACATGGCAGATTAGCCTCAGGGACAGGACTGTGCCAACTGGACCTGAGAGCAAAATAATCATTTACAGCTCCCCAAGAAAGGTTAACACTTACTTAACTGCCTTAACTTAGATGGCTGCCCCAATTTAATTTAAAAATCCTAAGAAGAAAAAAAACACCCACAGTTAAGTTGTTTTTCCCCCCTTCTCAAATAGCTGTCTTCAGATTAATTTTTTGTTCCAGGGGACTGCCTGACAATATAAGCAAAAATTAGATTTTGCCAACTTGCACACCCACAAGTGGTATAAAATGTCAGAATTCTCATTTTTACGGACAGATAAAGCACCCCCTAGTTTTGAAGCAGGTTAGTGTAGGGAACCAGGGAAGGTGGCTGGTCAGAATAAAGCTGTAACAGCTGGGCCCCACCGGGTCGAGACCCTCTGAAACCCCGAGGTAAGTAAGGCATCTACTTGAGAACAAAACCGTCACCCTTATAGCCAAGTCCGCCAAGACCCTGCTCACAAGGGCCCGATTTAAATAAAACTCCCAAGCTCAAAAGATACCTCCAAACTGAAAAGCCTCCTCATTGGGCCCCTGAAAGCTAACAGGCGGGGACTGAAAAGCCTACCCCGGCCCCTCCTTGGGCATCTCACCCTGTCACCCTGTGGCTCGCCCACACCCATGTCTTGAGTGTGTGCTATCGCTTCTTGTTCTGCCAACAGTTTCCTAGTCAAAAGAATAATGTGTATTGAAATGACCAGTAGGAAGATGAACTGGGTGGTGAAAGACTTATTTTAAAATTTGCCTGCCTACCATGGAGGTTTAGGCTGGAGAAAAAAGGCAAAAAAACCACACTGAGCATCCTTGCTTTCTTAGACAGAGGAAAACAAAAAAACAAACATGACAGCCCAAAACAAGAAGTACCCCGCAATTTAGGTTGCGGTTTTCCCGAAAGTATTCTAACGTTTGAAGAAGAAATGCTGGGTGTAACCTGAGTCTCTCTTTAATCCAAATGCTCTTTCTCTGTAGAAAATATTTACTATGTTCCTTGTTACCGTATCAACACCGACCGTGGTTTCCACAGAAAAAGAACGACCACGGTTTCAGTACTCTGGGCACTTGCATGCCCTGTCTCGGTGACAAATTAATTCTGAATCCAGGTCAAGAGTGCACACAGCACAGGTCCCGCACTGCTGAAAGAGAAAGCCCAGGTGGACTCTTCTTTTAGCATGGGCCACCATAATCTTGGTTTGATGGCTGCATTTCTGTAGGGGCTTCCCCCTTTCCCAGCTTTGAGAGGAGATGGTGAATGGAAGGAGGCAGGTATGCACTCTACCCCAGGACAAATGACTAAGATAAATGGCTCTGTCTGGTATGCATACCTGCCCAGACCTGTTCTCTCTTTCCTTACCCTGAGGCTACGGATCTCAGGTGCCCACACAAGAGGCAATGTCTCCTACAGAAACAATGAACTCCTACCACCCAGCCAAGAAATGCACTCAAGGAAGGATTCAATGCTTTGTCATGGACGGTAATAATGCAGTTGCACTTCACTTGGAGTTCAGCAAAACTTTCAGGTTTTCAATTTATGAATGCACGGGCGTAATGACAACAAATGAAGAATCCTTCTGAAATTGATGCTAATTCTTCATGCTGAAAGAAATATGATTAAAAATTGGGAGTTCATATGGTTTTAGATGCACTTGATTATTTTCTTACTTACAAATGGCATGGCTAAGGTGTTTTTCATTATTTTCAAAAAACCCTTCATCACAGAAATGTTGACACATGGATGGGATGATAAATCAAATGATTTGACACCTCCATGGTCATGTTTCACCATTATTTATTTGTTTGCTTGTTTTGGACTGGCTATATAATTTGTAGGACCCTGTGCAAAAATGAAAATGTAAAGACCCTCATTCAAAAATTAGTAAGAATTTCAGGATGGCGACAGCAGAAGGTTAAACCCAGACTGGGACCCTTCTCAGTGCAGGGTCTCTATGCAACTACCCAGGACACATGTCCACAAAGCTAAGGGAAGAGAATGGAACCAGACCAGAATGGACACCAGCACCTTCTCCTAGCTCCAATGCTGAGCACAGCACTGGATCAACTCCACCCTGGAGAAGTGGATGTAATTGAGCTTAACAATGAGTTTAAGAAGCTTAACTGCTTCAGGCTGAGAAAGAGCAGGTTAAGGGAAACAGGTATCTGGGTATTCTGTAATTTTGGATGAGATTTCCTTCATGACCCACATCCTCTTCATAAGACCACCTATCCCTCATTCCCTTCTGCTATCAGACTAAAAACACAAGAAATCTCTGTGCTCTGGGTAAGAATTCTTCCTCGCTTACAAACACTAGCAGCCTCACCACCACAATCTGTCTTGGAGACCATCAAGTATTACACCTGCGTGCTTTTTACTCCTACTTATACTCCTACTCCTATGACTCACAGATATCTCTCATTCATAGAATCTCTTTCTATATAGCTCTGTACACCCCCCTTTTCTGCCCTCATCTACTCCTCCCCCAATCCATTAACTCTTCTACCTGGCCATCTTCTCTGAACACTCCTTTTACCAACTTGCTCTAACAGGAACTTGGCTATTCCCTGGTCTTAGTATGCCATGGCTGCTATGACAAATACCACATTAAGGGTATTTTGGAGCCTAGAAGTCCAGCATCAAGGCAGCACCGAGCCATGCTTTCTCTCAGAGTCTGCAGTGTTCTAGGGCTGGCTTGCTGGCAGTCCTGCTCTCACATGCTCTCTCTTTTTCTCCCTCTCTTTCTCTCCCTCTCTTCCCCCTGCCCCTGGCTTTTCCTTAGGTTTCTACTGACTGACTTCAACCACATTGGGTTAAGGCCCATCCTCATTCAGTTAGCTCTCACCCAAATTGTCTTTGAAGGTCCTGTTTAAAAATGATTTGCAGCCCACAGGACCAGGGATTAGAACTTGAATATGTTTTAGTAGGGTCATGATTCAATCTATCATACCCCTGAAGGTACCATCTCCCCCACAGCCCTTTAAAAAGTGGTGATTTTTCTCTCTGGCCTCCCTCTTACCAAAGGGCCTGTTGGATGAGTAGATGTCATCCTGGCTACTCTCTTGCTTCCAGATAATTGTTCTTCCTCCTAACACCTAGCTCTGAATCTCCTACCATCAGACACCTGATAGCACACCTAGTTACCCTTTACAATTGTGGTCACCAACTTCTTCCCAGGTCACTCTGCCACATGCCTTGAAAAGCTACTTTCTAATGTTAAATAGTCTTGTCATAATTGGGAATATCCATGTTTGCTAGACGATTCCTTCAAAATGTTGGCTTCTAAACTTCTTGACTTCTTCCTCCATCTATCTCAGGTAATCCCATCGTTCTATCTTATCATTAGCAACAATTTCATGCCCTGCATAATTTCAACTTTAAGCTTCCCACTCTCCAACCATCTTGTGCTATCTTTCCAGCTTATTCTGTCTAGTACCCTGATTCCAATAATTCTTCAACTGCAGTAGTCCTATACTCCATAAACTTTCTACCATTTTACATCCCTCACTTCCATTTTGTTATCTCTTCTCTCTTTACACATCTAGACCCCATAGTCCATCATTATAACTACCACGTCTCTCACTTTATCTCACTTGCCAATCTTTCATATGAGCTTGGTCAAATCCCAACTGGATAAAATCCGGTTCTTTGCTACTCTGTGCTACTCCCAGGCTGATATGTGTGGCTGGGGAAAAACACACAACCGTATTAATTGGTCTCACTTTAAATTCATGACCACTGACCCCAAGTGTGACCTTGGCACTCGCTGGCACCCTTTATTTCCCCAGTCCATTCACTCTCACACTTTCCTAGGCAACCACGAAACTCCCCAAAAGAGTGTCTAGACTTGCAGTCTACAATTTCTCTCTCCTCTTTATTCTCCTTTGAACACCCTCCAATTGGACTTTTGTCTCTCCCATGCCACTGAAACAGCTACACTATACCTTTCTAAATTCCAAGATCGATTCCCATCTTCATCGTACTGGATCTCCTCACAATATTCTGCGCAGTTGTCTTCTATGACAACATTCTCTTTTGCTTCTTTCCCTACATCACAGGCCTCTCCTTTGCTGGTTCTTCCTCATTTCTCCCACCTCTGTGCACTGGTGCTGTACTTTCTAAGTTAGCCATAGCCACAGGTGGCTGTTTAAATTTTTAAAAATTAAAATCTCAGTTCTCCAGTTGCAGTAGCCACATTTCAAGTGCTCAGTGGCCATACATGTCTAGTGACCTCTGTCTTGGACAGATGGTGTAGATCCTAGAACATTCCCATCATCACAGAAAGTTCTATGGACAAAACTGCACTAGAGCATCCAAGGCTCAGTCTGCAGATTTCACCTCTATCTAAACTCACTCTTTTGGAAATGTCATACAATCTCTTGGATAGTAACCCCAAAACTTATATTTCTAGCCTGGGCCTCTCCCTGAACTCCAGATTCTTTTATCCAACTGCCTGCTCATCATCTCCACTTGCATGTTTAATCGGTTTCTTAAATTCATCATACCCCAAATGAGCTCCTGATCTCTCCCAACCCCCAATTCCCTCAAACTTTTCCACCCAGTGTTCCCATTTTAGTAAATGATAGTCCCATGCTCTGGTTGCTCAGTCCTAACACCTGGGGGTCATCCTTGATTTCCCCCTGCCTCTCACATCAGCAATTCCTCTTTGGCTGCACGTGGCTTCAAATACATCCAGAGTCTCCCCACTTTTCACCACTTCCACTACCATTCTGCTCTGAACCATCATTCTCTCTCACCTGCAAAGGTCTTCTACCCAGATGTCCTACTTCTGCCCTTCCAACTTCCCCTGACCATGGTCTATAATCAACAAAACAGCCACAGTAACTCTTTTAAAAAACAATCTGGTCACATCACTTCTCAGTTCTGCTCAAAATCCTTTCATGGCCTCCAGCTCACTCAGAGTAAAGGCCCCACTCAGAGCCTACCTGCTCTCCCCCTCCTCACTCAGTCCCTGCCACAAAGCCCTCTTTCCTAGTCCTTGATTAGGCTAAGCATGCAGCCATTTCAGGGCCTGTGCACTTGCTGCTTCCTCTGCTTCGAAAAGCACTGGCCCCAGATAGCCATTGACTTGCTTCTACGCTACTCTCTTCAGGTTTCTCCTCAAATGTCACCTTAGCACTGAGGCCTTCCCCAACCATCCTGTATGACTATCTCCCTCCGAAATGCCTCCCCACCCACGCTCCCTATCCCAGTCACTCCGCTTTATTTTTCTCCATTAGCACTTACACATTTACAATATTGCACATGTACTTGCTTACTGTACACTAGCGTGTAAGCTTTAGAATGGTAGTGAGATGGTTAGGCTAATGTGTCAACTCGGCCAGGTAATTGTGCCCAGTTGTCTGGTCAAGCAAGCACTGGGCTAACTGTAATACAAGGACATTTATGGACTTTAGTCACCATTGACTTTACTGCAGTGGTAAATCATACATAGCTGATGACAGTTACATCAATCAGGGAGATGGCCATCAGCAATGAGTGATGCTTTATCCAATCAGCTGAATGCCTTAAAAGGGGAAGTGATTTCAGCATTGAGTAAGAATTTCCCAGCTCATCTTTGGACAGCCAGCATCTCCCAGAACTCGCAAGAACCTTCATTGGGCTGTCATTGGAGCCTCTG
Organism: Dasypus novemcinctus; assembly: GCF_030445035.2. Lineage (NCBI taxonomy): Eukaryota > Metazoa > Chordata > Mammalia > Cingulata > Dasypodidae > Dasypus > Dasypus novemcinctus. The sequence continues at coordinate 30,116,254 of NC_080676.1, read as the reverse complement.
GTCACAGCCTGCCTGGGGAACCTGGACTTGTGCATCCCCACAGTCACATGAGAGACTCATAGAATTGCATACTATTGACAGATATCTCTTGTTGATTCTGTTTCCCTAAAGACTCCTCACTAATACAGGTAGGGACTTATTCTTGTTCAGAGATGAATTTCCAGCATCTATAACACTGCCTGACACACAGCAATCCCTCAATAAACACTTCTTAAATGCATGGTTAAATAGAGGTGCATCCTTTCCTTCTCTTCTTGTTTTTCCTCACATTTCAGTTACTTTGCTTAGTAAACATCCCCACCCCTTTAAGGCAAAATTCATTTAGTTTTACATAGAATCGAAGTTAAAGATTTTAAAATATACTGACAAACACTTGAAAATATATACACATATACTTTTCTTTTAGAAATAACTTCTCTGTAATGATGTTTAGAAATTTTAATCATTCCAAAACTCTCACAAGAAGAAATGATCACTTCAAGTGGTTAACCTTGGGGTCTGATTTAGCTTTAAGTAGCAGACGTTTCTCATATTATTCTGATTAAGGTGGGTGTGGAGGGGAAAGGGTAAAAACCAAACCAAAGCAAAAAACCTTGCTGCTAGAACTGGTTCTGTTGCCTTATGTTGGGTAATCACTTTAAACTGCAGAATTAACCTTTGGGTTGCCTACCTGGAGCCAGAGATCTTTTTATAGACTGTGCACCAGGAGTCTGGTCAGAGAGCTGGAAAAGGCCAGCAGCTGAGTTCTCCAGTTTAAGTGTGTGACTCTGCTGAGCAATACAGCCTTCCTTCAAACCTGGTGGGATCCCCTCCTGGAAAGAACTGACCCGCCCAACCAAGACGACCTGGCCCAGGGAGAGGGATTCCATGGGCCTCCACGATGGGGGTATCCGGCTGGGGGTTGATCCCCATCTTCCGAGGCCCAGGCCTCACCTGAGGGAGGCAGGTGTCGAAAAACACCCTGGGAAGAATGGGTGGGAGTGCCGCTGGCCCCCGGCTCAGGCCCTGGGGGCCTCCCAAGAGTGGGAGTCAAATGCTGGCTATAGGGCCTGGCTCAAAGTCAGGGTTTAATCAAGAGCATAAGCTATTATCTCTACTCATTCCAGTCCCTGTAAATTCCTTTGAAAAGTAAAGAATTCTCTGCTCTGCAAACAACCATTTCCTTAGGAAGCAGCTCGGGCTGGGAAAATGTTTTCTTAACGGGGGCCACTGGCGGTCTGAACGCGCTAGTGAATGTCCACCAGGGAAGCAGCAATGCAATTTACTTCTAGTGGTGGTGGTTTTTCCCGTTTCTGTTTTGTTTTGTGCGCCTCAGAAGATGTACAGATAGGGATTAGGGAGGGTGGGTGGTGAGTTGTTTGGTACTCCTGCCTTCGAGAGGTGGGGCCTAGTTACGGCCCCTTTGAATGTGGGCTGGACCTGGTGACTTTCTTCCTTCAAATAGGAAAGAAGCAGAAGTGACACACCAGCCACTTCAGAGATGAGGCCACAAAAGGCACAGCGGCTTCATTTCTCTCTCTGGATCTTCATTTCTCTCACTTGCAACTAGGGGCAAGTGAGGAACTGAAGCCTCCAGCCTCCAGCCACACGAGTGAGCAGAGAATGGGCCGGTCCCGCTCATGCTTTCAGATGACTGTTGGGCAGTTGGCATCCTGGCCACACTCTCACGGGAGACCCTGAGCCAAAACCACCCAGGCAAGCCCCTCCTGGACTCCTGACGATCACAGCTATATAAGATAACACATGTTTGTTGTTTTAAGCTACTAATTTTGGTAGTCAATTGTTACACAGCAATAGATAACTAAGACAGAGGTTAAAGGGCCACCCACTTAAACTTCTTTCATTTTTGAATCACGAGCATGGAACTTATAATTTTATTACGTCAATGTGAAAAATGTCACAGTTTGCCAGAGAGGAAAAGGACTTGTAAAGTTACCATAGGCTGCAGCTGGCTTGCTTTCTTGGCCATCTAACCTCGTGCTGTGCTTCCTTGCTGGTGGCTTATGAAGACTGCACGAGGTCATGAGCCCAAAGCCCTGGACACAGATCCCGGCACTAGAAGCTGATGGCAGTGGCAGTGATTCCCTTATCCCAGGCCGCCCTCTAGGTACGCGGTAGCCCTGCTGGCCTCTGACTCTCAGGCATGCTTTGTCCATGACTCCACACTGCCCCTGGATCCCAGGTGAGGAGGAAATTGGAGGCGAGAGAGAAGCTGACAACAAGATCTTCAGGAGCTTTTGCAAATGATTAGAGGTTTGCTACACTATTTGCAAACTCTTCCACATTAGGTTTGAATGTCAGTGGTACTGTCCCCACTTAAAAGTATACGCAGATATTTTTTACAGCTTTTGAACTGCTTCTGATCCCTAGAACTTTAGTATTAGCCACGGCAGTCTGTGTGGGGCCATGCATAAGAGCAATGAAGGCAGGAGCTTGGTGTATTTAGCATCACCACAGAGCGAGTGGCATTTCCCCACAACTGCAGCTTGCCCCTTCATGCATCCTCCTGAGTTTAGTATAATATACCCGCGCTTCGTAAACATCTTTAGCTCATCACTTCGGAGTGGCTTGTCTGACATTAGGGAATATGTTTAGGCTTCAGAGGACTATAGTTGCTGAAAGTCTCATCATCAGATTAGTGAAAGGTGATTGCATATTTATTTTAAATATAGATTCTTGAACTTCAGCACACTGTGAGTATATGCGTGTAAAAAAGGAAAATCAAAACAAGGAAGGTACTAGGGAGAGTCTGGGAGATGGTACTCCCTAGGCCACACAAGTCCAAGGCTTAGAACCTGTGACTGGCAGAAGTCCTGCCCAAAGTAAAAATACAGTGACGAAAGTACAATGAGGAATTTAACCCGGAGGTGACAGCTTACCCTCAGTGCCTCCTCTGTTGTCACAAAAAAGCTTTAGATGAAAAGAAGTATTAATCCAGTCGGTAATTCACCATGGGGTCACATGGGTGAACTTAAATCTGATCTAATCAGCGGTAAGAAGGTGTTCTTTTTATAGCAATCTATGAGGAAAAATAAGCCAGACTATAGGCATTTTTTAAAAGTAAGCCACAGAGGTACAGATGCGGGCAAACACTATGTGAGAAATTACTCTAATCCTGGCTAAGCACTTCTCAAAGTATTTTTCCTTCCTAAAACCAAACACGATTCACTGTCCATGTTGCTTTATGCCACACTTAAGAATATGAGATTCTTTTCAACGCTGCCCCTCTGATGATGCCCCATTGCTTGCTTTTCCCACGCAAATGTTAGCATCCCTCATCTGCACAGAAAGTTCTTTCCTGAGTACTGATATATTCTTGGTATCAATGGGTTGCTGTTAGCTCTTAATTTTGTTCACCATAGACATTTCACTCCTTCATTTGGTTCATACATATTTATGGAGGGTTTAAGATAAAACAAGCACACTGTCAGGTGCAAGGAAAACAAAGATGAAATAAGACAATCCCCACTCTCAAGGTACAGGCAGGCACAGAAACAGACAATTACACTATAGGTTAGTTGTATTGATATATGACATAACATAACATTATATAATATATAATTACTTGGTTAAGGCACGTAGCCAAGTCTGGGGGAGCAATGGGTCAGCAAAGATTTTCTGGATGGGTGATGACCAAGCTGAGATTTAGTGATAAACAGGAGGTACCTGGGCAGGTAAGAGACAGGGTGGGCAGGGTAGAGAAAACATTCCAGGCAGAGGGTACAGCAAAGGCAGAGAAAGGCACGGAAGCTGGAAAGAGCATGAGTCAGGTGATTCAGCAGATTGGTTTTGCTAGTGCATAAGGGGGTGGCAAGAAATGATACCAGAGATAAAAGTAAGGCTCAGATCCAAGAGGCTTGGTGCCAAATTTAGCATTTAGGCTTCACCTGACAAAGGCCCCACTTGAACAGGTAGACAGACAGACAGTGAGGCGGATAAACGGAGGCAGGGAGGCCAGGTGGAAGATGCAGGGTGGAAGCGAGAGGTAGTATGTGTAGCATTATGGTGGTAGCTGTGATGGGGCAGGGGTGATTTGTACCAGGTAAAATTGGCACAATTCAGTGACTGACTGGCTGTGAGAGCTGAGAGGGATGGAGCCACATCTTTGCGGGTGGTGGCCAAAGCCTGATTGGCTGTGAGCTGAGAGGGGAGGAGCCACATCTTCGTGGGTGGCAGCCACAGCCTGATTGGCTGTAAGAGCTGAGAGGGGAGGAGTCACATGTTCGTGGGTGGTGGCCACAGCCATAATCTGGGAGGGAGCCTCCTGGCACAAACACCAGGAAGACAACTGCAAGTTAGATTTAACACACATTGTACCTGAGATGACTTAAATAATTTATTCTCCTGCTGTCTTCAAAAGGTAAAAGAATATATACGTTAAATTTAACGCTGGTCTAAAATGAAGGTGGCAAATACTGTATTAATGAATGGTGTCACACATCCATCATAGCACCTTGCTGACACCAGCTTTTCAACATATCGTTCTGTCCCCACATGCAGCCACTGTCAGTTTCAACACAACAAGGTGGCCACTCCGGGGCCGATGGAGAGAGAGTGCATTGGAAACCTAGGTGTTCTCTCCCATCAGAAGGGTTGTAAGCGAGCATCGGTCTTCAAAGGACCATGTTGTGATTTGGAGGTGTCCTTGAAGTGAATTATATTTCAACAAATTTAAATGTTGCTTTCTGGTTATAATGATAAGCCAGACTCCATCAATCTTGAGCACCAGGGCCATCAGAAGTCTCAGCATATTTCAAAGAGACTCCTAATTTAGTTTACGGTCAAGGCAGGACAGACCATGGTAATCAATAGAATCCAAGTTAATATTTATTAACTGCCTACTACATGGTAGGCGAGGATTTCTCAATGTGACTAGCAGGACACAAAACTAAGGATGCTCTCTAGAGGGGGTGTGGAGTGGGAGAAGGCCTTTCTGATGAGTTATCCTCAGATGATTTGTATTACATGCCCCTCCTTAAGATTCACCAGGCATAGCAACACAGTAAAGACTGAGAAATGTTACAGTAAAGAAATTCATTTAACTTAATTCAGCCTAGTATCAATCATGGAATTCTCCTGTCACATAAGACCAATGAATAGCCCCTGAAATTAGGATTATTTCAATCCTCAAAACATACCCATTTTTTCAAATGAGAAAGAGAAGTTCTAAAATCACAGCCAGGAAATTGGCAATCATATCTTAAATTCAGATCTTCTCTTTACGGCTTCAGGGCCCAATTCACAGATCACAGAAGAAGGGGGCATAAGTGTGAAAAGTCAAGGCTACTCGTTCACTTTACAGAGGCAGCTCCCAGTTTGACACTGGACTACTCCTACGACATGTGGGCTGTCCCCATCAAGGTGCCATCTTGTTCGTGCTTTCAGTGACCTCTGCCATTGGCCCTTTTGCCAGCCTCCATAAAACACTACTTCATTTACTCTCTGCAGCCCACAGAGGCCTCTGCTCATGCTGCTTCTGCTGCCTGGAAACCTTCTAGGTCAATGGGCGCAGGCTGGTTCCCAGGGAAGGAGATTCTGAGGCAGAGATTTGCAGGCGGAAAGTTTATTGAGAAATGTCATGGGGATCAATATTTGTGGAGGAATAAAGAAAGTAGGATAGAGCAGAAGGGGAAGTTGAATTCTGATGCAACCGCAACAGAGGCCTGGGCCAATCCTGCAGGCAACCTGGAGCTGAGCTGGCCCTTCAGAGCTGACCCCAGCTGGGAGAAAGGGGCCAGGCCTTTCTGTCCCAGCATCAGTCAGTCATTGGATATGGAATGACCCCGGGAAGGGGGCGTGACCTTGGACGAGGCAGCTCTCTTCAGCCCCATCAGTCCCAGGAGAGGGTGTCGGCTGAGAAGAGTCAGCTGCCAACATTCCCAGTAGCTGCCTGGACGAATGCTTCACTCTTGCAAGTGGGGGTGGGGGTGAGAGTCGCAGATCTGGGCTGCAGGGCAGCATCCCCTACATCATTCAGGTCGTGCTTCGGACTAAATCCTCAGGTCCATAGCGCTGACTCCCCTCCACAGATGCCCACAGAACTCAGGGTCTGGGCTATATTACCCCGACTTTACCTTTAGGGACGGCGGAGTCCCCAGGACATTTTATCCTTCTCTTGTATCTTTAATGGGGTTTCGGAAAAGTAATCAACAATCAATACATATGAAGAGGAAAGAGCAAAGGAGCAGAAGCAAAGCCCTAATTTTAAATCCCAGAGCTGCCACTTATAATGTACAAAATTATATACATGATTAAATTTCTGTGAATCATAGTTTCATCATTTATAATGTGAGGATAATAAAAACCTTCTCTTACCCAAACTACAGGGTTGGTGTAAGAATGATGACATGGTGGAACTAAAAGTGCTTTTGTAAACTAATAAACTAATTTACAAAATAAATATAAACAAAAATGACATACAGCTAATTAATTTCAATTAACAACACTGGGTTATTGTGACAGATGATGTTGCTTTTCTAGCTTACATACGTATGGTACAAATTATGGAGCAAAGCTTCTTTTAGGTTGTATATGTCTATATTCTGTGCATGCAAAAATGCAATTTCCCAACACTTGTCTCTGTTTTCTAAACAGTGACAGTGAAACTATTCCATTGTACAATGTGCCATGATATCCCTTGCCATTCACGTAAAAATATCATTTTTGCGTATTAAGTCCATCTCCATTCTTTCACATTTTCCCTTTTATTTGCCAGTGGTATCACTTAGGATTTCAATTTGGCAGCCTGTATCAGCAACTCCAAATAACAGTGACTTAAAAATGTGAGATAAGCACATGGAATATTATTCAGCAATAAGAACAAACATCTGATACATGCTATAACATGAATGAACCTCAAAAACAAGTATGCTAAGTTAAAGAACAAATACCATAATACCGACACAGGGTATTAATAATACACTGTTAATAATAAAATAATACACTGAATGTAAGATGGGGGCTACAGTGAGCAATAATATCTTGACGATGCTTTTTCATAACTTGTAACAAATGTCTCAACAATGCAAGGTGTTGGTGGCGGGGAGATGTATGGGAGCCTTGTATGATGATAAGCATGTTTGTTTTGTAAATTCACAAATTTTATTGTACATTTACTGTTTATGTATGTTCATGTATGAATGATATACTTCAATACAACTTTAAGAAAAAGACTAGGGAAGGAGACTTGCCCAGTGGATAGGGCATTCGCCTACCACATGGGAGGTCCATGGTCCAAACCCCGGGCCTCCTTGACCCATGTGGAGCTGGCCCACGTGCAGTGCTGATGTGCGCAGTGAGTGCCCTGCCACACAGGGGTGTCCCCCGCATAGGGGAGCCCCAAATGCAAGGAATGTGCCCCATAAGGAGAGCCGCCCAGTGTGAAAGAAAGTGCAGCCTGCCCAGGAGTGGTGCCACATACACAGAGAGCTGACACAGTAAGATGACGCAACAAAAAAAGAAACACATATTCTGGTGCCACTGATAAGGATAGAAGCGGTCACAGAAGAACACACAGTGATGGACACAGAGAGCAGACAACTGGGGGGAAGGAGCGGGGAAGGGGAGAGAAATAAATAAAATTAAAAAAAAAAAAAAAAGACTAGATGATATGATTCCATTCATATGAAACATGCAGAAAAGCCAAACCTATAGAACAGAAAGCAGATCAGTGGTTGTCAGGGAATGGGAGTGACAATAAGGATTGACTGCCAAAGGGGAATCTTTTTAGGGTGATGTAAATGTTCCAAATTTGGATTGTGGTGATGTTTGTACAAATCTGCAAATTTACTAAAAACCTGGAATGGTATATTTAAAGCACATGAATTTTATGGTATGTAAGTTAAATCTCAAGAAGCTCTTAAAAAAGTAGAGGGAGTTTATTTCTCCCACAGGGTAAATGTAAGCACCAAGTCCAGGGCTGGTATGATGCTTCTCTGTAGTCACTTGAGTCCCAGAATCTACCTTTGCCTCAGTTATCCGTAGCGCGTGTTCCCTCTCGTGGTAATATCAAAACTTTCCTTCCAGGCTAGAAGAAGAGAAATGTTGGGGAATGATGACGGCACTGGCCAAAGTCAGCCACCTTTAAGAATCTTTCTGGGAACTCCCCCCCCCCCTCCATAACTCCCTTACATATCATTGGCTAGAACTGTGTCACATGACTGTTCTTAACTACAAGGCAGCCTGGGAAGTGTAGGCATATTGCTGCCTCCAGTCAAATCAGGGTTCTGTTAGTAAGGAAGAGGGAAGCAGTGGATATTGGGCAGAGCAGCTAGCAATCTGTGGGGTGATATCAGTCTTCTAGGTGTCGACATAAAAACAGAATCATCATTGTTTATATCACAGAGTAGTGCTTGGTTGTAAGGTGCTAATCCAGATGATGCAGAATATTTTATTAATAGTTTCTTATAATCATCAAAATGAGGGCAAAAACATTAAATTCTCAATCAGGACTCCAGAGAAGGTATGTGTAGCTCTATTGAGAAACACTAAGTTGCACAACTGTTCACTGTTTTATATTTTTATTTCTAGGACTAAAACTTGAAGGTTGAGCTATTTGGTGTGGTAAAAAGAACAGAGGCTTTGAATTAGAAAACCCTGGACTCAAAACTTAGCCACACCCTTTAGTAACTATGCCTTGAGCAAATTCCATAACTTGTCTAAGCCTCAATTTCCTCTCTGTACAAGGCGGATAATAATTCCTGCCTCATGGGTTAAGTGGGAGGATTTTTAAGATTAGTGCAAAAAAAAAAGATGGTACAAAAGTAATTGCAGTTTTGCATTGTTGAAATTTGCTGTTTGATACTGAAATACATTCCTAAATAAATGTGGCTATGTTATATATCATTTTAATATGATATATATATAATGTGATAACTTCGCTTTATGTGTTTTTACTAATGACTTATTACTTGCTGTTAGTTTTGTATTTATTTTAGACTATGGAAATGATGTTAGACAAAAAACAAATTTGAGCGTTTTTCTTATTTGCGTTCAAGATGGGTCAGAAAGCAGCAGAGACAACTCACAACATCAACAACGCGTTTGGCCAGGAACTGCTAACGAACGTACAGTGCAGAGGTGGTTCAAGAAGTTTTGCAAAGGAGATAAGAGCCTTGAAGAGGAGGAGCGTAGTGGCCGGCCACCAGAAGTTGACAACAACCGAGGGCAATTATTGAAGCTGATCCTCTTAAACTACATGAGCTGCCGAAGAACTCAACACTGACCACTCTACAGTCACTTGGCATTTGAAGCAAATTGGAAAGGTGAAAAAGCTCAGTAAGTGGGTGCCTCATGAGCTGACCAAAAATTTTTAAAAATTATTTTGAAGTGTCTTCTCTTATTCTCTGCAACAACGAACCATTTTTCAATCAGATTGTGATGTGCAAAGAAAAGTGGAATTTACATGACAACCGGTGACAACCAGCTCAGTGGTTGGACAGAGAAGAAGCTCCAAAGCATCTCCCAAAGCTAAACTTGCACCAAAAAACGTCATGGTCACTGTGTGGTGGTCTGTTGCTGGTCTGATCCACTAAAGCTTTCTGAATGCAGGCGAAGCCATTACATCTGAGAACTATGCTCAGCAAATAGATGAGATGCACCGAAAACTGCAATGCCTGCAGCGGGCATTGGTCAACAAAAGGGCCCACTTCTCCACGACAACCCCCGGCTGCACGTCGCACAACCAATGCTTCAAAAGTTGAACAAACTGGGCTATGGAATTTTGCCTCATCCACAATATTCACCTGACCTCTTGCCAACCAACTACCACTTCTTCAAGCATATCAACAACGTTTTTGCAGGGAAAATGCTTCCACAATCAGCAGATGTAGAAAACACTTTCCAAGTGTTCGTTGAAATCCAAAGCACAGATTTTTATGCTATGTGAATAAACAAAATTATTTCTCCTTGGCAACAATGTGTTAATTGTAATGATCCCTATTCTGGTTAAGAAAGATGTGTTTGAGGCCAGTTATGATTTAAAATTCACTGTCTGAAACCGCAATTCTTTTGTACCAACCTAATAAGAGAGCAGTTTTAAAGCACTTGCCTGTGCAACAGCTTCCTACATTCACAAAACACACCGTAGAATGGCACAACGCTGCCTCACACACTCAGCCAAGAAGATCTAAGCCCTCATTTTTTTTCTTGCCGAAACTAAATAGCAGTCTTGGGCTTCGCTAACCACGGTTTCCTCACATTTCCCATCCTGAGAAATTTTCTCAAGAGAGTTTCTAAATAGATATCAACTATTCAACACACATGCGTATGTACAGCCACACCCCCACACACACAGTGGGGGAGGGGGAATGGCCAAAAAAAAAGAAAACAAAAACCAACAAGGAAAACCTGATAAAAGTTAACACATAGAGGACAAAATTCTAAAAATACTGTTTTATTTTTGAGCCCAAAGTGTTGTAACCTTCCTAATAGTTATTTTATAAAATCAGAACACTTAGAAAAGTATGCCAACCCAATTCAAGTACTTGGCACATTAAAAATGGTGGGACTCGGGAAGCAGCTGTGGCTCAATCAGTTGGGCACCCGCTTACCACATGGGAGATCCCAGGTGCAGGTCCCAGTGCCTCCTAAAGGAGACGAGCAGACACCACACATACCACAACGAGCTAGACACCACACCCACAACAACAAGCTGGACACCACTGCACCTGCCACAATGAGCAGACACCTAAACGAGCAGATGCCACAAGCCAGGAGAGAGCGGGGAGCGGATGTGGCTCAGGCTGTTGGGCACTTGCTTCTCATGTGGGAGGCCCCGGGTTCAGTTTCCCATTCCTCCTGGAGAAGGTGAGCAAAAGATGACCAGACAAACAAGAAAATCACTTGGGGGAAGCGGGGGATAAAAAAAGGTGCGACCTGTGTCAAGTGCCTTGTGAAGCAGGTGTGCAGGTGCTGGGCTGGCACAAACCCCAGGTCATTCATTATGCCCATTATTCATACATCAGTTCAACTAAACCACCAAGAAACTTCTTTTATTACTTTTTCTCTGAAGCACAAATGCAGCTTAAAATAGGAGAATGTTCAAACTGGCTGATTGTGATCACTTTGCCACGTATACATGGCCTGTAACTTTAGTAGCTTTTTAAGAGCCTTGGTTAAATATTCACTGAATAAGATCCAGATTTCTGCAAGCATGCTATGCATCTCAGAGAAGAATGACTCCAAAGCAACACAGTGAAATCAGTGAATGCAAAGTTAGAACAAATATTTAGTATCTCTCTTAATTCTCTGCTATTAAAATACCAAACCTGTAATAACAATGCCTTGATAATAAGCAGCATTTGGTTTACTTAATTAAGAGACAAGAGCAGGCTAATAAAACTAATACAGTACTTTATGACACAAAGTTGCCATTTGGTTTTTCAAGGCACTTTCTATCAGTGATCTAATTTTTTTCCATTCTGTGACCCATTTTACCACTATCCACTATATTTAACTGCCCAATTTTCTAGTCCCCTCTGAAAAGGGGAAGAGAAAGACAGTGCCTGACTCTTCTGGAGGAGATCTTTCAGGCTACATTAAGAGAGGACCTTGGACAGGAGGCAACTCGGTTTTGTTCACGGAACAGCAGCCCCGCCTGCCAAAACACACCAGCTGCCGGGTCTTCTGCAGCTGTTGCTGCCACAGTTTCCTGGGAACTCTCGCCTGGATCACAGATTGAGAAACCCTGTTTGTCCTTTGCTGCCCTCCACAGCTAATGGAAGTTAATTTCCATTCCAGGGTTGGTGTAAAATTCCCCCTACTCTGAGAGTTGCCATATCCCACACTTAAATTAGAAGTCAGAAGCAAAACAAAACAAAAATCTTAGTGTTTTCTTGAGAGCCATGCTATATTATAATTACCACATCCCTTAATTTCTTCTCAACCCCGACCCCAAAGCATCGAACGCGGGAAAAGTCCTGTTACCCCAAATGCACAGACCAAAGGCCCCTCTAACTCAGCCCTGCCTACAGCTCAAAGCAGAGCTCACAGCAGACACCTGCTGACTCGGTTATAATAAAGGTCCTGTCCAATGAATACTTTCTCCGCTAACCGTGTGGTGGCACTTCCACCTCACAAACAGACAAACAAACAAAACCCACAGCTGCTTACATGTGTCTATTGGAGTATAGTAATATTTCCATACTTGTGTCTAACGTTTAGTTTCCAAACACAATTGACTGCTCAGTTGTTTCCTGTGAGGACAATTAGGCTGATAGACGGTGTGGGGAAGGGGAGCGGGGAGCTGGGCGAGGCGGGCGGCTTCCTCTAGTCCCAGGGGTCTGCTCCAGGCACCGAGGTGTTCAGTGAGGGGCTGTGTGTCCTCACCTAGGGCTGTCCACAGAGAGCACACCCTCCGTCTAGGAGAAGGACACACTCCACTGGCTGTTCACAGGTGGGCCGTACGGAGGGGGCTGCAGAGTCCTCGGAGGGAGCTGGCCTGCGAGGTCAGCGGAAGCTAGCGCACTGGGACCCCAAGGGTCTTTGGAAAGTGTTCAGTTAAATCATTCCCTTAATCATTCAAGTACTTCTAGAAGTTTCATTTTTCTCGCAGTGTATGAGGGGGTGGCTTAGCTGTTGCAACTCTTCTTTCCAAGGTAAACCTGTCTCTGGGTTCTCAGCCCCACGCTCCACTCAAAACACTAGGGGTCAGCAGCTCTCCAAAAGTGGTGAGTCAAGCGAAGAGCGCAGTTCCTGGGGGTGCTGCTGGGCGTGGGTTGAGGATGATGCTCCTAACAGGGAAAGTCTAACAGACAAGAGGTTCTTTTCCCCAAACCCACTCCCCTTCTTTCAGTAACAACCGCAGTTTTTAGGTGGGCATCCTCAACACCTCCTGTAAGGGCCAAGTGCTGTGAAGAAGTGGGGTGGGACATGCAGTTCTGGGCAAGCTAACTTGTGTTACACCACCTCCTGGTTCCATCTATTGGCTCAGAGATAGGTATGTGACCCTATTTGGGCCAATAAGATTGAGGAGAAATTTGCCGAGTTTGACTAGGATATTTGGTTTTTGCTCTTCTGAGCGCCCCCAGAAGGAACCATTTCTCTTTCTTTCTCCCCTTGGATGGGGCTGAAGAAACTCAAAGTCCTGGAGATGTAGTCATCTGGCAACTACCAGGCATGGGAGTGGGGGTGGGGGAAAGAGAGGAGCACCAATAAGATGAAGCTGACTGTAAAAATAAAGAGAGAGAGAGAGAGGGAGAGGGAGAGAAAGGAAGAGAGAGAAAGAAAAGGAAGAAAAGAAGGGAGGGAAGGAGGGAGGGAGGATGAAAAGAAGAAAGAAAAGAACAGAGTGATATCCTTTTAGATCAGTGAACCAAAGAATTCTGAAGCCCTTTCTAAGCACACTTTCCAACCAAAGAATCTCCACTGTTAGTTTGTGGTCTCTTACGTGCATCTCAAGACATCCGAAGTGACACAAAGAGGAGAGACAAAGTCACCAACTAAAATGTGGGAGCAACTTACCTACAAGATACTTCTTATTAAGCTATATGCCAGCTCACCCTATCTGCAGACACCACTGCTCTTCAGCAAATAAATAAAAGGCTCACGGATCCAGGACACTTGACTTTGGAAGAAAAACCACAAGAGGAAGTTATTTTATAATGAAGGCCTTCCTCCTTTCCAGCTGGCTGTCCACTTCCTCAGCAAGTCCTTAAGAGTGGAGATGTATCTTTTGAAAATGTAAAATCACAATTAAATTCCTCCACACTGGGAGGGCCAGGAGGCTCCCTGCTGCAGAACTCTGAAAAGCAGTGGGGGAGAGAACAGGGCTCCAGCTCCTGCTCTTCGCTACCCACCTCCCTAATGTGGTTTACAACAAGCAGTTGCTAAGTCCTCACAGCTCTAAAATAGTGGGTTTTCCTATAGTGCACTGTAATGGGATGTTACCTGTAACTCAGGAAAGAGCCCACAAGAGGGTAGAAGGAAGCCTTCCACAACTCCTGGGATCAGGAAAAGTTGACTCCTCCTCTCTCCTCTACCTAGGTTATCATACAAAAAGAAACCTCGGAGGGGACATTGTAACTTCTTAACATTTTTTGCAGATAAGAGGTCACAATGATCAGGGGCATGGCTTTTGGAGTCAGTGGACATGTGTAGTGTGGCAAAAATTTTGAGTTGCCTGATGTACATGCTCCCAGCTGAGGCTGAATAAGGTGACACTCTGCCTTCTTATTTCAGCCCTGATACTATAACCTGTCTTTCAGTATTTAGTGCCACATTTTTTGCATTTTTGTGCTTTTTGTTGATGACTTTGCTGTTTAAAATGGTCCTTCAAGCGTAGTGCTGAAGTGCTGCCCGGCATTCCTAAGCATGAAAAGGAGGATGGGTTTTAGAGAAAAAAGACATGTATTCAGTATGTTTCACTCATGCATAAGTTATAGTGCTTGGTGTTCAATGTTAATGCATCAGCAATATTTATTAAATAAGGTGTCTTTAAACAGAAGCACATGTAAAGTAAGATTATGTATTGATCAGCTGTCAAAAATGTTGGGACCAGAGGCTTGCAGGAACCTAATCCTGTATATTCTCTCAGAGCAATGATTTGGTATTTGCTAATTCGATGTTCATGGTGACCTCATAAAACACAACTACATGAATAACAAGAATCAACTGCATTTGTTTCCTACCCCTTACAAAATTCCCTGGGTATATGCTGATGGCAGAAGGCCACAAGAACTCAGAAATTCATGTTCCTCGGGCACAGTATGTGTCCACGTCAGGCAGCTCAGTTTCAAATGGAAGGCAAAATCACTTTGCAGTTGCAAGCTTCTGAAAGTAATTGCAGGTTTGGGGCTAGTCATTCATTAGGAATTTTATTCCTCAGGGAGGTCTTATTTATAGTGAAGCAGTATGCAACAAAGGAGCTACTAGAAAAATAAAGGTTATGGTAAGTTTTGCTTTCTTGTAAACATATGGGCTCCTAAGGATTTTTTATCATTTACTCAAAAGCTGAATAAAAGATTAAGACCCACATCTGCACACCTGTTCTGGGATCCCTGCCCAAGACAATGGACAGGGACTAACCTGGAACAGGGGCTGGAAAGGAGGCACTCTTTCTATGGTGCATGGTCATACTGTTTACATTCTTTCTGTGGCTTACCTTACTTGTCTCTCAACATCCGTTCTTTCCTCCCCTATTAGAATCCTCACCACCACCACCATCTTTGCCACCTCCCATCTTTTAGCTTGGCCTATGGATGCCTAGGTTAAGACGACATTTTCCAGCCTCCTTTGCAACCAGGTCTTGCCATGTGACTAAATTCTGGCTAACTGGATCTAAGCAGAGGAGCCATGCATGACTTCTGAGAAGTGACCTTAAAAGAAGGGAGGTGTGCCCTTCCTCACCCCTTCCTCCGTCCTACAAGTTGGATTACAAATGTGATAGTAGGTATTTAAGCAGCCATCTTGGACTATGATGCAAAAGCCATGTATTGAGAATGATGGAGCAGCATGAAAGAAAAAAAAATTCAAAGTCATCTTGAAACTGCCTTAGACTCATGATCTCTAGACTTCATGTGCATGAGGGAAAAATTGTGCTATCTTGCTTTAAACACTGGCATTTTGGGTTTTCTCACAATCAAACCTAATTTGAATTTATATGTTTTCCTACATCCATCATTTAAGCTTTCTCCATTCCTCCCCAATATCAGAAGTACACTGTTTTTAACAGAAGTCACTTGCATGCACAGATTCATAAGTCATTCTTATCACAGTTTCAAAATCCCACACACACCATACAGAATGAATTCCATGGTATGACATCAGAAAGGTCATCTCCTAGATATGGAGAGAAATAGAGTTGTTTTTTCTTTAACCAGGCACATAACTCTTGTTTATTTTACAGGAAACCCTATCCAAGTTTGCTGCTTTCTCCTACTTTATCTGGCAATTTTATGAAACTAATAATATTTTCTCTAGGTGCAAGTAAGACAAACCTCTCAAATGACTACTATTAATAAAAAATAAATTATTTGCTACTTGCAAGGACCAGTTAGATACAATGATATGATGTAGTGAGATATTGTGTACTCCAGAGGGAAGGTCAGAGCCCTGGAAGTCAGATCTGGGAGAGCATTTTGGCTTTGTCAATTACTTGCTGTGTGAACTTGGTGAATTTTAACCCGTTGTGTCAGTTTCTTCATTTATAAAATGAAACCTCACATAGTACTTGGAAAAAATCAAGAGTTAATAAGCATAACACACCCAGCACCTAACAGGTGCTCTAGTAATGAAAGGCTCTTTTTTGGATTGCTGTGAATGAAAGGCTATAGATTTTAGGTAAGTAGACCTGAGTTTTAGTAAACTTACTAATTTTAAAATCATAGTGATGTTACTTAACTCATCTATGCCTCAGTTTCTTCAACTGTCAATTAGGCTTATAATGGCAATGATGATATTATTAATAACAGAAGTAACAACTGCTGACCTGCTGCATGCACAAAGTCCTTTATCTACATTATTTAATCAAAACCTGTTTTTTTCCAGTCTTTTAGAAATGGCTTTAAAGATGTAAATTAAAAACGAGAAAGTGATTATAAGGACACTGTGTATAAAAGCAAGTTATAAAATTGTAAGGTGCATCCATATATAAGAATACTATTGGTTGAGTAGATAACTTCTTTTAGAAGAACACGCCCCAATTTATAAAGCAAAAGATTTTTATCATAATAGGAGGTAAACAATTTTTTTCCTGCTTTAAACTTGTACTTCCTTTAAAAAGTAATCTAAAACTATATAATGCCATTAAGGCACATGCTTATGTAATTGATTACTATAAAAGTGATAAAATATACACACAGAATGTTTGGTTTTCTTTTTTTATTTTAATAGTCTTTATCTTTTGGTCCAAGAAAAAATAAATATCTGACAATTCTTATGAAAAAATATATGTGCTTATACAGTGTGTGTAAATATATATTTTTTAAAGATTTATTTTTTATTTCTCTCCCCTTCCCTGCCCCCTCTACCCCCATTGTCTATTCTCTTGTGTCCATTCACTGTGTTCTTTTTGTGTCCACTTGCATTCTCATCAGGTGGCATGGGAATCTGTGTCTCTTTTTGTTGCATCATCTTGCCGTGTCGGCTCTCCGTGTGTGTGGCACCACTCCTCGGTGCGCTGCAATTTTCACGCGGGGCAGCTCTTCTTGAGGGTCACACTCCTTGTGCATGGGGCAGGGGACACCCATGCATGGCACGGCATTCCTTGCACACAGCAGCACTGTGCGTGGGCCATCTCACTACACGGGCCAGGAGGCCCTGGGTTTGAACCCTGGACCTCCTATATGGTAGGCAGATCCTCTATCAGTTGAGCCACATCTGCTTCCCTGTAAATGTATTTTTAATGCATCTGCATGCACCTCCTCTCTTTTACTTATAAATAAATGTTTGTGTTTCATAACATGTGTTTGTAAGTTGACTGGAACTCAGGAATTTCTCCACTACAGAAAGAACATTTACAACAGTCATTTTGTTATATAACTGCCACAGTCTCTAACTGAAATTCTTCCTTATGTAAAATCCTTGTATACATGAACTTACTTTTGTATATATTTTTTCCATAAAAGCACAGGCATTTTGGCCCATTTTGAGTCACTCCTGTTAGACATAATTAAGAACTAAAGGACCCAAGACTGGGGAGTGAGGAGGGAAGAAAAGCAGATGATAGTAGAGAGGTTTTAGCTGGGCAGCCTTGGAAAAGTTAAAGTTAAAGAGTCCAGCCCATAGATGAACATTGTTTGGCTTGCAATTATGTCTTTTAAAAAATGGACTAGGTTGCCAACATTTAAAAATAGGGATTTTCACATAAATATCTCATTGCCTGCATTTCAGCACAGCCACAAACAGCTGGCCCTGAGTAGTGCTATCTATGGCCCTTACACTGAGCCCACTCTTAGCTGTCCTTATTCAAAAACCTGCTTGGCCAGTATTTAAGGCATATGGATTTGCATACACTAATTTCAGGTATCTGAGTTTGCATGCATGCCTCTGTCCTGTCATGGGCCTATAACAACCAAAGGGAGGTCTGGCATGGTTCAGTTCTCCTTCTGCACTGGGACTCTCCTGGTCCATCAGTTGGCCTAGATCACATATGGAGAAAAATAACTAATAGCTTCAGAACAGCAATTACTATTATGATTGGTGTGCCTTAGACCCAATGGTCTCATTGCAAAGTTGACCTTCCAGCAACAGATACCATCCGTGTAACATAAAGCTGATAATGATATTCTGCCCTTGTAGGTGTTGGAGTTTATGACCATGGCTTTGAATTGATCCCTCTCCTATATCCGTTAGTGGGGGGCTAGAAGAGGAGGGATAAGAGGGGGTCCTCAAGCAAATTGGAAGACTCTGCTGCTTCTTGGGCCTCAGGCATAATATTTTCATGACAGAGATATACCTAGGGAACTTATGTAATAGGATATTTGGACTGAGAAACACCTGCTCAGCTATGCTTGACCTCTCCTCTCAAGGTGGGACCAGGGAGGTGTGAGTCAACTTGGTCATAAAATAAGAGTGTCATTATACCTTGGATGACACAGCAGACCCAGACGAAGCTTCCTTTTGTATGCACTTGTATTGTATGTTGAATATGGGTCCATGAGGTACTTTGTTTTGTTCATTATTATACACTTGGCAATGAGATGGTGCCAGGCACCTAACAAATGATCAATTAATGTGTGTGGAATAAGCGAATGAATGAAAGCACCACTTTCACCTTCCCAGAGCCTCCTCTTTTGAAGACCAGACTTCCATAACTTCTCATTTGGAGGACTTCGACTCCTCCTTACTTAAGTGGACCTCCAGGCCTCAGTGTCGCTCGTCCTTGAATTCAATCTCTACCCTGATTTCTTTCTGGAATCCAAACCTATCATAACACTTCTCCATTTCAAATCTTCAACAGATTTCTCATTATTCTTAGGATAAAGTCCCCAAATCTTAATGGGGCCTACAAGGCCCTTTTTATCTGGCCGCAAATCCATCCTTCCTTGCCCTCCCCAGCCTTTCTGAATTTCTCTGCTACCCAGTACTCTCCTGCACTCCCTACTTCCCATGGCCCACCAGACTGTGTGGGGAAATTCTTATTCATTGTCAGGTCTCAGTTTAAATCTTCTATACATTTCCATCACCACCATTTATTCCCTCATCACAGTGTTTACTTTGCTCCTTAGCAACAGCCTGCAGGATTGTCAGGCTTATCTAGTTTGGTCATCCGTGTCCCTGGCACCTACTAGAGGGAGGGCCTGGCACAAAGGAAGCCGTGGGGGATGCTTTATTGGATATAAGTATTTTCTTTTATGCCAGGTTCAGTGCCATTCTATTTCTAATTCCCCATTTCACAATCTCATAGGTGAGGAAATTGAGGCTCAGGGAGGTTAAGTCATTTGCCTTGAGATCAGATTCAAATTAAAGTCAGTGGGCTCCAGAGTCTGTTTTCTTTCCACTGCGCCATGGGGTGGCACTTCACCTTCCTTTTCCATGAGAGCAGCCAACTCAGCATACCTGGGTCTGGCATGCATCTATTACCTCAGGGAAAAGGAATGCCTGAGGAGATGGAATTTGTTGATGGTTGCTCAAGACACAAATATGAAGAAAGCCTCCTGAGCACTGGAGTAAAAGAATGTAGGTCAAATAACTGCCAGTTTAGAGCCTCTCTCTATTACCCAACTCTTCTCATTTGCATATATGAGGCCGCAGGGGAAGATACTAAATGGAAAATTCCAGGAGCTTTGTAACCATCATTAAAAACAAAGGCTCAAGAGATCAAGGAAAGGATTTTTTTTTTCCAGGTACGGGGGACCAGGGACTGAACCCAGGACCTCGTACCTGGGAAGCCTGCGCTCAATCACTGAGCCACATCTACTCCCCAAGGAAAGGGTTTTAAAATCAATCATTTTGTTTTAGCTCAGAATCATTCTAATTCAAAAGTTCAGATTCATTAATTTGTTGAGCGCCAACCAGGTATAGAAAACTAGTAGACCTCTGGATAAGTATGCTTTGTGTGGCAATTATGGAAATGGGGTAAATAAGTATGATGATGATGATGATGATGATGAAGAAAAAGAACTAACATTTAATTATGGCCCAGGTACATATATCACCATTTAATCCTCATAACAATCCTATGAAGTTAGGTATTATTATTACACTTACTTTACAGATACAGAAATTAAGGAATAGAGAGGCTAAGTAATTTACTCAAGGTCACACAGTTAGAAGGGGTCAGAAAGGATTAGAACCCAGCCCAGCCGACTCCAAGCCAGCTCTCACCCACGGATGCAATACCAACTTTCTACTTTGTATAATACTAATGTACATAATTTACATTATGTACATAATGCTTTCTAATAAATAGGTTTACATTTTTTCAAAAGAGTTTATTTGAAAATGTAGTACAGAAGTAACCCAACAATATTTCATACTAATTTGTATTTTACAAATGTGTTGTTTACAGCAAGAAATTCCACAAAGCTGATATTATGCTTTATTTCTTTAAAAGCAATGAGAAGGGAGAGAAAAATCTTAGAGGAAGAATCTGAAGGAAAGACAAAGGAAATTACAAGTTTCTGTAGCAGTTCTGTATTTTACTTTAAGAGAAATTAAAGGACACTTAATAAATTCAAGTTTTACAAAGACTCACTGGATGCTGTTATCAATGAGGATAAAATAAATATTAAGATTCAAAAGCCTGCCATGACCTTACAAAGTTGTCAATACCATGCTGCAGAAATGAGTATACCACTACCTCCAAGATTACTGGAATTTAAAAAATAGTTCTTGGGGAAGTGGCCTTGGCCCAATGGATAGGGCATCAGCCTACCACATGGGAGGTCCCTGGTTCAAACCCTGGGCCTCCTTGACCTGTGTGGAGCTGGCCCATGTGCAGTTGCTGATGCAAGCAAGGAATGCCCTGCCATGCAGGGGTGTCCCCCGCTTAGGGGAGCCCCACGCATAAGGAGTGCGCCCCATAAGGAGAGCCACCCAGTGCGAAAGAAAGTGTAGCCTACCGAAGAATGTCACCATACACACGGAGAGATGACGCAACAAAAAGAAACACAGATTCCCGGTGCCACTGATAAGGATAGAAGCGGTCACAGAAGAACACACAGCGAATGGATACAGAGAGCAAACAACTGGTGGAAGGGGAGAAAAATAAAAATAAATAAATAAATCTTTAAAAAAATAGTTCTTCATACTAAGAATATTTTTGAAGGGCTTGTGGTTGAACGAGTAGATGTGACCCTCCTGGGCAACAGAAATCCAAGGACTGAAACAGTAAGAAAAATCAGTTAGTCATGGAAAAATAGAATAATTCAATAGCTGCTGTGTGTCCTTATTAATACAAAATGACATCATCTGGAAGAAAGAAACTGTGGTGCTTTTCAGAAAGTTCCAACCATTTCCCTCCTTGACATACAGAGTGCATGGTCTTAGCTTTGTTCTATCATGATTTTACAGACTTGGTACTTGCCAAAGCTGATTACTACTTCATTTCTCCACAGTCAAGGTAAGGCGGCTTCTTTGTCACCAGAGTATTTTACATGGATCAGTACTTTGCTTTAGTACAATGACTCTCAACTCTGCATTACAACTTAAGCCCCAAACTAAAACTCCAAATCTCCTTTTATTATTATTATCATTACCTAACAAGTGACAGAAGAGCGGGACTGTGCAGATGGTTTTCTCCGTATTACCTTAGACATTGGCCTCAGTGAACTCCAACTCCTCACCCCCCACCCCCCATCTCCCACCACCCCACTTATGCACTGTCCACATCTCTGCTTTCCTCCGGAGAATCTGGGAAGGATCTATGGTCAACCACTCTTCCCTGGCAGGTACCCTTTGTAAGAAACAGTACATCAAAGAACTCGCTGGGTTCCAGCCAGTCACTTCATGCCAACCCAACAGCGCAGGCTCTGCTCCGGTTCCTCAAATTCTCCCTCCCACCCCACACACATACCATCTCTCACTGGTTCCTGATGATTCACCATGCTTTATATGGCTTGTATATATGCCCTTCTCCCTCTCACTGGCACTGTCTTGGCTCAGGAGTATTTTCACTTAGGACTATTATCTCTGTTAGAACCCACTCTTGCCACCACCAGATGCCATCCCCCCAGCATTCCACCTTCTTTACGGTGTGCAGAGTGATCTTTCTGAAAATCCATATCTGACACTTTGGCAGTCTGGTGAAGCCTGTTCCTCATCTCAGAGTAATGTTTTTATATGCACATAATTTTAAAAAACAACATAGGAGTACAAAGGAAGCCGATTATATTAAAATACAAATATATGGAGGTCAGGAATCCAGTCTTCTTATGTCAAGGGGCGGACCTGGCATATACTTGGTGCTCAAAAATTGCTCATAGGAGGAATAAACTCAAGAATAAGTTCCACCTATTTTCTGTTGAAAATTATTATTTTAGTAGCAGAGAAGTACCTTCCTGAGGGAAACTTTTACAATGGACCATTTCAGAACTGATGAAATTCAAATGGTATGCAATCCATTTGTGAAACGAGTTCCTAAGGTATCTGAAACTTTAAAAATCGGTAGCCTTAAAAAAAAAAACAACATAAAATTAAAATCTGAACATGGTATTATGACTTCTCCCTTGCCCATCAGAAACTGTGGAGAATGGAATCTGTGGTGACTCAGAATTTTCTGTAGTCAAAAGAGAAAATTGGAAGGATTTGATTTATTTTTTTCCCACTGGAGTAGGCAGATTAATGGCCCCTCAGAGATGTTCATATGTTAATCCCCAGAACCTGTGAATACGTTACCTTACTATGGCAGAAGGCACATTGGAGATGTGATTAAGTTAAAAATCTTGAAATGGGGAGATTTTCCAAAATTCACCTGGGTGGGCCCAATGTCACACCACAAGGGTCCTTACCAATGAAAGAAGGGCACAGGGGAGTCAGGTGGAAAAGGGGATGAGAAGAAGAAGCTGAGGTCAGTGATGTGGCCCATGAACCAAGGAATGTGGGCAGACTCTAGAAGCTGGAAAAGGCAAGGCAATGGATTTTCCTCCAGAATCTTCAATAAGGAACACTGCCCTGACAACTTAAGTTTAGCTCAGTGAAACCCATTTTGGATTTATGATCTCTAGGACTGTGAGTTAATAAATGTGCATTATTTTAAGTCACCACGTTTGTGATAATGTGTTACAGCAGCAGTAGGAAACTAACACATCTGCCTCTCCAATAAGCAAAGAAATGGCCAACAGATACAATGTAAGAGAAAGAACCAAGCACACAGGTTGGTTTTATCCTTTAGGCCAGTGGTTTTCAACCTTGGCTGCACTTTAGAACCACCTGGAGAGTTTTAAAAAGAAACACACACACACTAATGCCAGGGACCCAGCCTAGACCAACTGACTCAGAATCTGGGGAGTAGGTGGGTGCTGCCTAGGATTTGTATTTTAAAGGTTTCCAGGGATTATGATACAGAGAAACGGTAAGAACTCTGTGCCAAACCAACAGAGGTAGAGTACAAAACAGCTCATATGCAGTCCTTTTCATCCCAGGTCAATATATGCTATTTAGAAACATTTTAATTAATTTTTACAAGCAGAAAGAATTAAACATAAAATGAAAACAAGTATAGCAAATAAAATAAGTTTGTCTAAGGTTATGAGCAAATCTCTGACACAGTTAAAAATAGAATCTAAGTTCTTTCTCAAATTTCAATTTAGTACTTTTGCAATTATAACAGAATATGTCTCCCCACACAACCTCACATCAAATCTCCATTTTGACTAACAAAATGTCAACCAGTAGGTAAAATGAAAACCAAGGGCATGAAAAATTTTTAAAGCACTTGGGTTCTGTTTGTGTTGGGGGGGTGGGTTTAATTCTCTCATAAATGACAAATCAACCACCTCAAATCCTTTCTGGAGGTGAGCCATACAAATCCTAAACTACCTAGTAAGTCTAAAATAAAAACTCCCTTCTAGGCCAATGACTACATATAAGCAGATAAAATGGATAATAATTGTATGAATGAAAGATAACTATCTAAGAAAATGAAAACTCGACTATTAAGTTTAATAGTTTCTAAAAAGTCTATACTAAAACCACGAATTATGATGATACAACATGTTATCATTTATGGAACACTTACTATATTCCAGGCACAATATCAAATGCTTTACCACATATAATCCTTTAACAACTCTGAAATATTAATGTTTATCCTTACATCTTAGATGAAGAGCCTGAGCTCAGCAGGTTAAGAAATGTAAGTGGTGCAACAGGAACACACCCAAGTCTAGTGTGTGTCCAAACTCGAGTTCTGGACTGCTGTCGGAGTCTCCCCTGCCTCCAATGCCGGCATCTGACTGGCCTGTAATAAAGGCTGGCTGAATCCGATACAAGGAGGGCACTATCACTACCAATTCCATCATCTCTCGAAAGGAACAAGCAAAGGCATTGTAGCTGAAAGAGACACCCACGGAATTCTAATCTTTAGAAGAAAATGAGTCACTTTTTTCTAAACACAAGATGGACACAGATAAGAATGGTTATTATGAGGACACACTTTCACATTCAAATATGAGCATGACTCAAAAAACCCCGTCTCAAAAGTGAAATGAGACTAATACACAGAATTCTATTCTCCTGGAAACTTAAATATATGAAAAACAAGCTGAGAGTTTTGTTTCCTTCATTAATATAAAAGTATTTCCTCATAATGACTGGGGCACAATGAAGAAAAATCTAAATAAAGAGGTAAATGGATTCTCTCCCTTTTCTTTATAAATAAAAAGGTTTATCATTAAACCCACCTTCACTTGCGAAGTTAAATTTTTCTTGGAGATAAGTGAGTAAAACTGTGATAATAAAGATCAAAACAAGAAGGAGGGAAAGAAGAATAAATTTTTTTTTAAAAAAGCCAGGAGCCTCTGCTCTGTGCTGCTGAGCCAGAGACTGAAAGTGACTTTCCGAGGCTCCTTTGCCACCTGGTTCCCTGCTCAGACCCTGCCATCAGGAGGCCCCAACAGGAGACTGGCCACTGGGAGGAAAGAAGGTATGTGCTTCCAAGGTCCAGCTCCTGTGGGGCTTCCCTCCAGCAGCCACAGAGAGGGCCAGCCCTATGGCACTCCTGTGCCCTGACTACGGCTGCCAAACACGCCCAAGCACAGCCATGGGTACCAACCCCTCAGCCTTTTGAGCATCAGTCATGAGGCCTGGCCTCAGAGGTCCATCACAAGCAACACAGGCCCCTTCGGAGGTTCCAGGACCAGTGGCCTGGCAGCCCCTCAGCAGCTACTCCCCAGCTCCACGGAGGTGGAGGCACCTATCAGGCAGATTCTTTTTTTTTTTTAAAGATTTATTTTTTATTTACACCCCCCACCCCCAGTTGTCTGCTCTCTGTGTCCATTCGCTGTGTGTTCGTCTGTGTCTGTTTGTATTCTTATCAGCAGCACTGGGAATCTGTATCTCTTTTTGTTGCATCATCTTGCTGCATCAGTTCTCCATGTGTGCAGCACCACTCCTGGGCAGGCTGCGCTTTTTTCACACGGGGCGGCTCTCCTTACAGGGTGCACTCCTTGCACGTGGGGCTTCTCTACGCGGGGGACACCCCTGCGTGGCAGGGTACTCCTTGAGCACTGCATGTGGGCCAGCTCATCACGGGTCAAGGAGGCCCTGGGTTTGAACCTTGGACCTCCCATGTGGTAGGCGGACATTCTATCAGTTGAGCCAAATCTGCTTCCCTGCCAGACAGATTCTGGTGACCTCTTCTCTTTGGCTACCTCAGCCCTCTGGCTTACCTTGGTATCCACTCTTTGCTCTTCCTCCCTTCACTTTGTGGAACAATTTCCTGAATTAAGTCTGCTCAACAAAATTCCTAGAATAGTTTTTGTTTTCCGACTAAACCCTGGGCTGATCTGATAATGAAGCTGGAAGGTAAACATGAGGCAGTTCCAGGTCCTAAGGCTACGGACTCAGTTGCCTTTCACAAGAAGGTTGAGGTGGGCAAGGTGTGAGGGGTTAGCACAGGCTCAGCCCCCATTCTAATTTCTCAGAACCAGTTTTAAGTGCCAATCTTTATTCAAAAGGCCAAAATTCTTATGCTGAGGTAGATGCTATCAGGATTCTCAAAAAAAAACTTTACAACAAATAATATAAACATAACTTCTTTGTAACATAATTATATAATTTGTTCCAAAGGTCTTTTTTAGGAAAGGAATCCCATTCCTAAGGTAAAATCTAAAAATAGTGTGATGGAAGAAGAAAGCCAAAGCACAGGAGGGAATGAAGGCTTCTAAGTGGACACGGAAATTTTTATAAATATGAAATGTGTAAATGTTTTTTCCAAGTCAAGTCTCTTGAATGTGCACAGGAAGATGGAAATAGTCTTTTAAAGGGTGGTTGTGAGTTCACTAAAACTATATTCAAGAAAGGAAATCCAACATGTAATAGGCACATATTAACACATTCTAAAATGCCCAAGTTCCTCTCTCATTAAAACAGTATATGTTACATCCAATGAAAAGTTTCCCTGAAAGGTAAATCTCTAATGGTTCACTAACAGCATTTCTGGTCTCCATGGGCTTTGAGCGCCGTTACTGACTAGGATTCGCAGTGCCGACAGGAGCATTCTTTCAGACCAGGAAAACCCAAAGCTCCCCACTGAAAGCAGGGGCTCTTAACAGGGGTCCGTGAGCTCGAGCGGAAATTCAAAAAGCCATTATTCTTGTGAGGACGTGTTGGTGTGGGCATGATGCGATGGATTTATTAAAATAATGCACAGTGTAGTGTGGACTTAGTAAGGGGTCTGTGGCTTTCATCTGAACGGCCACGGGATCTGTGGAACAAAAATGGTTAAGAAGCCCTGACTCAGAGCAAACAATGCCCCTGTCCTGATCTAAGTATGAAGTCCAGGAAGAGAGGACTTTGGTCAGTGGACTCAGAATCTGAGCCCTTAGCAAAGCCTTCCCCGTGGAGGAGGTGGTTGAGGCAAAGAGACGAATCATCCCCACTGCTTCTGATTATTGCTCAGCTTTCCCAGAAGCCACCCACACACAGGAGGCAATGTCTTTCCCAAGCCCACATGATTTATTCTGCTGCCATGTCAGTTTTACACCTCAGCTCTGTGGCCTTGGTTTACTTGGTCTATCCCTGAGGAACAAAGCTATCTTTCCAGTGATCATAAAATCAGTTTCTGAGTCACGAGGCTGAAGATCAGACCTGGATTATGAATATCAGTGATTCTCAAAGCGTGGTTCCCTGGACCAGCAAGGTCAGCCAGCAGGGAGTTTGCTAGCCTTGCGAGTTCTTGGGTCCAACCCCAGGTTTCCTGAATCAGAACTTGTGGGGGGAAAGGGTAAAAGGGAGGTGGGGATGGGGCGGAACCATCAACCTGTGTTTTAACAAGCGCGCTTAGGATTCTGATGCCTGCTCAAATTTGAGAGCCATTGGCATATACTATTAAATTGAAATGACATCGTTACATGAGGTATATGTTCAACTCTAAGGCAAAGATCCTGTCTGCTTTTTTCAGCACCGCGTGCTCAGTGTCTAGCATGTAGTAGGCTCCCAATACATTTGTGATGGATGAATGAATGAATGAGTGGACAAACAAAAGAACTGTGGTAAACTCACTAAGAAAAGGCAATGGAGAATTTAGCCCTGAAAGGGTTCTTGGGAAATAGCCATTCCGAGGATACCTTCACTAAAAGGTGGGCAATAAAATTCTCCTCAGGAAACTTCTAGTGTGTATAGATGAACAGAAAGGAAATCACCTTCAGGAATTGAATTTAGTGCTTCTGAGTTTAATTCCTTATAAGTGAAAGAATGCTGGGCACTCAGCAGGCCATTCTTGGGATTTTGTTCTTTCCACCAGATGCACTGCTTTGAAAGCCTTGAGGGCAGTGATAGCATCTTGTCAGTTTTGTTATACCCTGTATCTAGAACACTCTTTTAGAGTAGATTCTTATCAGCACTTTGTTTTTCTAGAAAGAGTGAAAGTGAAAACTGAGTCTCAAATCTTTTCTATTTTAGTGGATGCCCCAACATTAACCTAAAGAACATGCTTTCCTGAGTGATGGAAGCAAAATTTCTGATGGAGGATATTCGTCTCCAGGTCAGTGCTAGATCTCAGAGGGAACCAGCTAAGAGAAAAGGCAGGGCTAGGTCTCCAGGCTGAAAACTGTTTTAATACCATTGAGGGAAGTGGACTTGACCCAATGGATAAGGCATCCGTCTACCACATGGGAGGTCCACAGTTCAAACCCTGGGCCTCCTTGACCCGTGTGGAGCTGGCCCATGCGCAGTGCTGATGCGCGTAAGGAGTGCCGTGCCACGCAGGGGTGTCCCCTGCGTAGCGGAGCCCCATGTGCAAGGAGTGCGTCCCGTACGGAGAGCCGCCCAGTGTGAAAGAAAGTTCAGCCTGCCCAAGAATGATGCTGCACGCACGGAGAGCTGACGCAACAAGATGACGCAACAAAAAGAGACACAGGGGAAGCGGACTTGGCCCAGTGGTTAGGGCATTCGCCTACCACATGGGAGGTCTGCGGTTCAAACCCTGGGCCTCCTTGCGAGATGACACAACAAAAAGAGACACAGATTCCCATGCTGCTGACAGCAACAAAAGCGGACAAAAGAAGAACATGCAGCAAACTGACACAGAGAACAGACAACTGGGGGGGGGAGGGGAGAAAAATAAATAAAAAATAAATCTAAAAAAAAAAAAAGAGAGAGACACAGATTCCCGTGCCACTGACAACAGAAGCAGACAAAAGAACACGCAGCAAATAGACACAGAGAACAGACAACTGGGACAGGGGGAGGGGAGAGAAATAAATAAATAAATAAATCTTTTTAAAAAAATACCATTGAAAATGGTTCAAATGTCAATTTGAAAAGATTATCTCAAAAGCTCTGGGATAGTATTTCTATTTGACAGATGAAATGGGAAAAAGTAAACATTCCTTGGTTAACCATTATTCCCTGTACCTAAACCTAAGTTTCAGTGAAGCCATGTTTTAGTCTGCTAGGCTGCTGAAATGCAGACAGCATGAAATGGATCAGCTTTTAACAATGGGAATTTAAACCTACAAACTTTGAGTCTGAGAAAAATGTCCAAATCAAGACATCGTCAGGGAATGCTTTCTCCCTGAAGACCAGATACTGGAGATCTGGGTGTCCTCTGTCACATGGCTAGGCACATGGCAGCATCTGTTGGTCTCTCCTGTCTCTTCAATGTTTCCTTGCTTCCCTGGCTTTCTCTCTTCATCTGAATTTCATTCTCTTATAAAGGATTCCCGGAAGAGGATTAAGACCCACCCTGAATGATGTGAGTCACATCTTACGTTCCTACTCACCAAAAGGTCCTACTTACAATGGGTCCACACCCACAGGAATGGGTTACTTTTTTTTTTTTTTTTTAACTAGTGAAGCCATCTGGTCCTGGGGATTTTCCTTGTTGGGAGGGCTTTTTTTTTTCAGGAGGTACCAGGGTTTGAACCCAGGACCTTGTACAAGGGAAGCAGGTGCTCAACCCCTGAGCTATACCCATTCCCTGGGAGGGCTTTTTAAATTATTTATTTTAAATTGTAGTAAAATATGCATAACATAAAAAATCATTTTAACAATTTTTTAAAAGGAAAATTGTTGACATTAAGCACCATGATCTATTTCCAGACTGTTTTCATCATCCCAAACCAAAAGTCACACTCATTTAGCAATAACTCCTCATTTCCCCCATTCCTAACCTTGATAATCATTAATCTGCTTTCTATCTCTATGAATGTACTTGTTCAAAGCATTTCATATGAGAAATCATACAATATTTGTGTCTTTTGTATCTGGCTATTTCATTCAACAGGATGTCTTCAAGGCTGATCCATGCTGTAGCATGTACCAGCACTTCACTTAATTTTATGGCTGAACAATTTCACTGTATGGTTATATTACATACAATGTTTATCCGTTCATCTGTTGATTGATACTTGGATTGCTTTCACCCTTTTGGCTACTGTGAACAATGCTATGATGAACACTAGTGTACAAATATCTATGTGAATCACTGTTTTCAGTTCTTCGTGGTATATACCTAGGAGTGGAATTGCCAGGTCATGTGGTATACGTATGTCTAGTTTTCTGAGGAGTAGCCAAACTGTTTTCCACAGTGGCTTCCACCATTTTAAAGGAATAGGTTAACTTTAAGAACATACTTTTTGGGGGCACATAGTTTCAAACCATCACACATTCAGTGCTGGCTGGTCAGACTCACGCTGAAATGAGAGGAGTTGATACAAAGGTAGTAGGCAGATAGAAGAGGGCAGAAAGGAGGGATTCAGGCTTGCAGAAGCCTTTTAGACTTGGTTTAAATTTCTCCTACAGTATAGCCAGCCCTTTAGATTAAGTATTTGAAAACCCACTTGAATTGCGGAGGTGTTCTCTTAGAGGAGGAAACACTATGGGGCAGTTCATTGGAATTACTGTCCAATAATCTGAATAAATAGAATACTAGGAAAGGGATTCATCATTTACGTATTAATTTTTTCAGCTTACTGGGCACTTACCCAGGACAGACTCTGGGACAGGGATCAGGTATGGCTGACAGTCATCTAGCACCTAGGGAATGAACGTAAAGGTCTGAGTCAAGTGTGTGTGTGAGTGTGAGGGGCGATTAGTGACTGAAAAACTAGAAGATGGTTCAACATCTTCTGGTGTTTACAAAGACAACAAAAACAAAACAAAACACAAATTCTACATTCAACCCTCAAT
Organism: Dasypus novemcinctus; assembly: GCF_030445035.2. NCBI lineage: Eukaryota > Metazoa > Chordata > Mammalia > Cingulata > Dasypodidae > Dasypus > Dasypus novemcinctus. The sequence goes on along the minus strand of NC_080676.1, from coordinate 30,085,522 downwards.
ATTCAATACTCAAAACTCAATAGAGGAGTGCACTGAAATACAAATTTCAAATTAAGTTACCTTGGAGCTGAAATCCTAACTCAACTACTTAGGAGTTCTGTGATCCTGAGGAAGTTACCAAATATTCCTGGGTCTTACTTTTCTCGTCTTCTACAAAAAATGAAAAAAAAATTGGCAGAGGGGTTTGTGGAATTAAATGTGTCAAGTTCCTGGCATGTTATACGACCCAAAGTAAGCCTTCTTTTGACTAGTCAGTCTCAGAGCTAGCATTCACTTACTCACTCTCTCTTTTCACACTGCAGAAGCCTTTCTCTGAGTTCTTTTGTCTTCAAAACTGTCCTCAAGGTTGACTTTAATCTAATTTTCACAAAAATTGGGGGCATTTTGAATGGGGAAGGGTTCATATAATTCTATGTCCTGAGCACTGAGGTTCCACGGGAAGAGTCGCAGCTGTGGCTGCTCCAGCTGATGGAGCTTCATTTCTGCCCCCATCCCCACAACACACCCCACACCCACACGCGCACACACGCACCCACACACATGCACACACACACTTTGCCTCACTGACTTTTCTCAGTCTGCTCTCTGCTTCTGACTGGAGGTGAAGAACTAAACCATGATTTATGACTCATTCAAATTTCAGCAAAACCAAATCCATTTCTCAATGCATTTCAAGGTAGAGAAAAAATCACTGATTTTTTTTTTAATTAATTTTTTTAGGACATAGGCCAATGCCTCTAATAAGGATTAGTAGCAACTCAAATCTATATGTACCCATATACTCATAACTTTGAGGTTTACATTTGGGCTAAATTTGAATCATCTCAGAGCTACAATAATCTTATCTTCTAATTTCACTGTATCTTGAAGACAGTGATGTTGATGCTAACGACTATTACAATAAGGGTAATATTCTAGACAGTTTGGAGGTTAGGAAGTCTATAAAATCTGCCGGAATAAAAAGAAGTGGATACAGCTAGGTAGAGTTTTAAGATTACTGTACTTGTTGAAAAGGAAATCTGTGTTTAAGTCATTCTGACCAATACACGATAAACAGGTTTACTTTACTATAAGTATAAACATACAGGAACAGCTGTTGAATGAATCTTCCAGGAATTTGCTGGAGCACTGAAAAGTCTAAGAATAAAAATAATTAATCTGTAACAGAGCTTATTAACAGGAAAAAAAAATGGAATGAAAATTATTTTCCCCTGGAGAGAAAGAGAAACACCTAATTGTGCATTTTAAATGGTCAGATTGTTTCAAAAAACAACAAAAAAGAAAATACGTACAACACACACAACAAAATATAGAAGATGTATTGAAATTTCCCAACCAAATGCATATCAAAGAAATAAATCTAATTATTTTGACCAGTTTGCTTCATATAAAACATGTAATCACTGTCTATGAAAGAATAAACTATTCCAGCAATAGACAGCTCTTTTGTTTCTGCAAGCTGCAGCCTTCAGGGGACACCCTGGATATTTTGTTAAAACTTTTAACATCTTCTTTATTATGCAAATTGATTAGGAAAATATATTTTCCTTTTGACAGTGTTGGGTTGCTTTTTAAGGAATTACTTGTTTCAAATTACATCTTCTATTCTGGCACTCAAATGCCATACCTTACGCCTAACACAACTTGCCTACTCCCCATCTCCCAGCAAAAAGCCTCGACCCAGGAGGGAGGGTTCGGTATTTCCATTCAGCTTCACTCATCAGCATTTACCAGCACAAGGCTACCCGCTGTCAACTAGTGGCTCTTAGTCAATATTTAATCACTGAGCAGTTATGTAGGGAGAAGGAAACATTCCATCTCCAATAACATGCCTTTAATAAGAAAAAAGCTTTCATTACATTTATCAAAGACGAGTTATGCTTTTTAGAAAAGCTATCAAGTTGAGAAGTTGCAAAACTGTTTTGATATGGTGTTTTAAGTGCATTGGTGGTGGAAGGTATATAAAATGAATACATAATTGTGACTTTTTTTTAGTCACATACCCTGTAGCAGTTTGACAGGGTTATAAATTCCAAAAATAGATATTGGATTATGCTTGTAATATGATCTGTACCTGGGCACGACTGAGTTATGATTAGGGCATTGAATCCCTACCCCCTGGTGGGTGGGGACTCACAGATAAAAGGCATGGCAAAGGACAGAGTTGGGGATTTTTTGATGTTGGAGTTTGATGCTGAAGACTTAAGCTGGAACCCTGAGAAGTGAGCTCATAGAGGAAAGAGAAGCCAGCCCCAGGAAGAAAGGAGCCTTGAACCTGAGAGAAACAAGACCCTGGAAGGAAGGAGTCCAGGAAGCCTGAACCCTCGCAGATGTCGGCAGCCATCTTGCTCCAACACATGAAAGTAGACTTTGGTGAGGGAAGTGACTTATTCTTTATGGTCTGGTATCTGTAAGCTCCTACCCCAAATAAATACCCTTTATAAAATACCTTTATAAAAACCAACCAATTTCTGGTATTTTGCATTACCACCCCTTTGGCTGACTAATACATACCCTACAAACTTTTTCTTTTTTTAATAGAGAAAGGTCTCTGGAGGAAACCCTATGAAATATGTCTAGGTCAAAATCTCTAGCTTTCGTTCAGTTTCCAGGTTACAAACCAACCATATTAAAGAGAAAATTCAGATCTGATTTTTGACTTTTACCTCAACTTTCACAGTTTTGTTTTTTGATAGAGATTTGTAACTAATCTTCTCAGGCTCAGCACTATATGGTAGAGTCATTTACTTTTCCATTTATTTCACAGGTTAATAAAAAGAACACAAGGCAAAGTCTAAATGAAAATAGTAATAGGAACTGAGGGGATATGTTCCCCCCTACAGAGAGTCCTTAAAACTCCTCTCTGACAAAAACATTTCATGTTTCCTGTGTAGCAAATAGCTCTTCCAACCAGCTGGTTACCTGAGCTGGAGACACTTCTACCATTTAAAGGAGATCTGCAATGCTCCATAGGGAAGGCTCATGCATTAAAGTGTCAAGATGTAAAGAAAGCTGCAGTGAAGGTGAATACTGGAAAGTGAGTCAGGGTAATAAACATTTAACATGCCTTAGCGCAGCCATGCAGTTCTCTTTCATTCTTTCCACTAACCAACGACCAGATGAACAGGTGTGGACTTGCTCAACTGGATGACATGTGGCAGGAAATATTTCACTTCAAAGTTGCAAACCACATTTGACATACAACAGCTTTTCATTGCAGGTGGGTAGAAGAGAGAACTAAGCTTTACCTCACTCAGCTCACTATTATCCACTGATCCTGCTCTGACATCGTAGTTACCCTTCAGTTTCTAACCAGCTCTTCCATCCAATCATCACAAATCGGTGAATGTGGGAGCAGGAGGGATTTCTCTAACCTCCCCTGACCTGCCTACAAAACGTCAGGGGGTTCCAAAAGGAAGTCCAAGGACCGGGTGTTGACATGGCTGCTGCTAGAATGCTTTCTGCCCCAAATCCGGTCAGCGTCTGGTATCGCAACACCACCCTACTGAGTCAGGGCAGCTAAAACTTCAGGTAAATCACAATGAACTCATTAGGGGAAAGGCTGGGCTTCCGTTTTAACATATGCTTGGCCCACAGCAGCCAGTAAACCTGATAAGAAAAACCTGTGAATATGCCAACTTTTTAACACTAAAAACACTCAAGAAGTTCCTAGAGCCGGGGAAGCCAGATTAACATCAATTTACTACAGAATTGAAATAGCTTCTTCTTCCCATTTAATTTCCTATAAAGGCTACATTCCCCACCCCACCACCCCCTATCTTAATTCTCTGGATAAAGGAAAATGGCATTTTAAGCAACTGCGCTTTTTATCAAACTCCTTGTGGCATAAAGAAAAATTTAACTGTACTACAAGAAAACTGCAAGCTTATTTTATTTTGTAAAAGATTGCTTTTAGGAGTGGCAGAAAGTTCCACAAATGAGGTACAGACTCAGATGCCTCGGATGTGTTTGCTGGGAAGGACGGTGACTTGGGCGAGGTCCTCCTGGGTGGATTTCAATCCCACAAACCTTTCCCAACTACTTCCTGCCCCGCGGTCCCTCAGCCCAGGCGGCTCTCAACACCGAGTCTTCAGCCTCCTGGGGCTGCCATTCCCTCCGCGCTGCCTCTGCAGTCTCCACAGCAGCCTGGACCGCCCCTTCACAGCACTTGCCTCAGATGTTAAAGAACTGACGTCCATCTCCCTCACCCAGCGGAACACTCTGGGCATTGCTCACAGCCCAGCACAGTGCCTGGCAGACAGGAGCCACTCAGGAAATGCCTGTGAAGTGAGTAAGTAAACGAATGGGGGGCGGAATCACAAGCCAGTGGGTTCAGCTGAGCCTTGAACCCCTCCACTCCACCCCTCTCCATCCTCGCCCCCTGCCGAGACTTTGGGTGCAAGTTCTTTGCTAGACATACTGTCACAGAGAGAGCTGTTTCTGAGTGAAGCCCCAGGACTTCTGGGAGGAAAGCTCTCTGGGATGCTGTCCAGAGGGCCAGGGGTCCCCAGCCCAGGACCGCCTGTATGTAACCTCAGGGACCCATATTCCCATCCTAGATAGAAACCAATTTACCTGAAGCCACTAGCTCAGAAAGGACTTCACGAGGTCAGGATCTCAGGGCGGCTTTGAAGGCACCACTTAACCTCTCTGAGCCTGGGCAGAACTGGAGGATCACTGAGGTCCCTTCAAGCCAATACATAGGATGAGTTTTTGACTAAGCCTTAAAGGACCAGACAGGTTTGATTACTAGAGATAAGGTCAGAGGTGGTGGGGGGACACCCAAAGCAGAAGAAAGACCATAAAGCCACGCATTTAAAATTCAAATGCATGTTTAAATAAAGTTTACGTTTATAAAAGTTCTCCAATAAAAGCACACAGGCATAAGAGGGTATTATTTACCAAGAGATTATAGGTATTAAGATCTGGATGCAGCTGTTTTTGGGTGAAGAAGGTCAGAGAGGTAAAGTTCTAAACATTTGGTGTAGCCAGAGAAACCTCCGCTTGACTCTGGGATTCCACCGTTAAGCTGCGTTTTCTTGTCTGCAGAATGGGAGAAGCAGTACCCGCCTTGCCAGCCACCACGGGAGCGTTAGGCACAAAAAGCAAACATAGCTAGCTTCAGTGCCCACCCAAGCAGGCAGCGGGCCCTCGAGAAATAATAGGAGTGACTGTTATTGCTAATAAATACCACAAAAAAGGGAATATGACTGCGCCTTTGTAAATGTTTCATGGTAAGGATGGTGAAGGGTGGATGGGCCTACCCCACGGAGACACCCTGTCCGGGAAGCGACGACAGGAGGCTCTTTTGGGTCAGGACTAGTGCACGTCTGTGTGGCGCCCACAGCACCACCTCGCTCCTCGGCAGCACCTGGCGGTCCGCGTGCTCGGGTAACGAATGCCAGTCTCCCTGCTAGAGCACGAGCTCCAGGAGGGCAGGCACCACGCCAGCTTCTGCTCACCTTTCTCTACTGCACACCTTCTACATCGTAGACAACTGACGTATTTATTGCCACATATTAAGGAAATTCTTGGCAGACATCATTTTGTGGCCTATGCTCTGTTGAGAATCTTCACATAATGCAATTTAAAAATAAAACCCTTGCTCCAAGATGAATTAGGAATATTTATTCCTAGAACTCAGAACCACTTAAGAGCACATACAAGCAGTTTCCACAAAATAAGGAAGAGTGAGAAAATTATCTTTAATTGATATGAAAAAAGACTTGACTTCCACCAGAATACTAGCCATTTTTATCCAAACAGCTATAAGAAGGCTGCCACTACTTTTGTTCTAGGCCAGGTCTGTCAGATTCCAGAGCCTCCTGTTAGCACTTCCCAATATAAAGTCTCAGCTGCATCAAGAGCGCAACCTCGGGACTGGCATCAGAGCTCTGGGGCGACAGCGCTGAAGGCTTGTTTCTGCTCCATTGTTTGAATCTTGGTATTAGCACCAGCAGAGCCAGAGGAAGAATCTGCATGTGGTCTGGTAGCTTTGTTCTCCCCAAGGCCACTCTTAGTTCTGCCCAGTTGCCCCATAACAGGGCACCGCGGGTCACAAGGGCAGGGGAGGGGAGTGAGGGTGTGTGAACATGATGTCCTGGGGCAGATGAGCCAAAAGGTCCCCCTGGAGGATGTCCATGTGGCTTGTGTCGTTTACAGCATCTTGAAAGTCTCCTTTGCTTTGTGTGGTTGTTTATTCTCCCGTAAAACAAAGGGAACTGGGGGCCAGATGATCTCTAAGGTCCATTCTACCTCCAACATTCAGTGATTCTGTGGAAGACCCAAAAAACCATAATGACTTCTATTTAGTGATAACGCACCTACAACTGTCATGGTCTGAGCTTGAGTCCTAAGTCAAAACATTGCCTGCTGTTACCAGGATTCCATACTTGAAAGCAATCTCAGGCTGACTTAAACCCACAGACTCGACAGGAAGTGGTGGCTGGAGCACAACTTATACACAAGCAGACACCAAGGGAGGAGAAGAGGTCAGCAAGGTCATGGCGGCACCTCCATCTGCTCCAGAGGCGCTGGCAGCAGGTGACTAGGATTAAAGTCCAGGGAGAGCTTTCCCACCTGAGGCAGAACCAGGGGACAGAGGATCAGGGGCTGAAGTTCCCCAACATGAGTCAGTCACCTGTAATTACTCTCACATCAAAATCATACACAGTCGGGAGAGGTAATTCCCCCGAAGGAAACTGGGGGCTATCCAGAAGGCTAACCCACAAATGTCCACTATCGGAGAAGAGAATCTAAGAGCACAGAGGTCAGTGAGGCCAAAGCATCCCGTTTTCAGGCACAGAATCCAGTGAACATCAAATGAGTATATAATAAATTCAAGTAATTTTTCCAAATTGTTGGTCTAGAAAGCACACGTTTTTCAATGTGATTACATGGGTTGTGCTGAAAGAAACAGTGCTATCATAATCCATAATACACTGAACATGTAATTAGCTAAAAAAAAAATCTGAAAAATTTTAGCAAGGCTGAAGAAGAAATCACTGATCCTGTCAGCCTATCCAGGCTATCCAAATGCAGAAAATGAGTAACCAGGAACCCTCTTTATGAGAAGTCACCGTCATGGGGGTAACACTACACTTAGTTAGATGTGAAAGCTCTGATCATGCAATCAGTCAACAAACATGGAACATATTCCAATTTCCTTTCCCTTTTTTCAAAACTCCTGGAAACTTACTATTTCTAATTCGTGAAATCTCCCAAACGTGCTCCTCATGACTTAGCCCACTCATTTTACATCTTTCGTGACATTTCTTCCACGGGTCACTTAAACTGCTCTGCTAATTGATGTAACTTACCTCCTTCAGACACAACTTTCATAAAACACTCTCATGGAGCCTTCACAATCCCACCAGAAAGTTAACTTTAAAGTAGGTTCCTAAGCAGAAAAGCTACTCCCTAGGTTAAAAAGCAAAACCAATAAAAAATTAGATGTTGATGAGCCAAACAGCATTCCAAAGAACTTGTGGTTGTCCTCAGCCCACATGGAGAGCAGACTGGGGCAAGTGGGCAGTTTATTTCTCTTTAACACACTTGGAAATCACAGTGCAGTTCCCTCACTCCCTCTGTCCTGATTTGAGTCTTACACTTGATATGACCAGTGTTTAACTGTTCTTTTTCCTCGCCCTTCGTTTTCGCCTATGCTTTCACACATGCCTTCTCTACAAGGGACGCTCCAGACTTCCCAAACAGGAGGAGCTTAGCCAAGGCAATCTGGTTGGAAGCGGCAGCTGGAAGACTAGTTGTGAAAATGCACTTACAGTCAACCAAGAAGTGGCATAAGATGCTCCAGGGTGCCATTTCCCCATAGAATCTTTGAACAACCAGCAAAAACTGACAGAGCCATCTGCCTCAAAACTCTGGAAAACAGTTAAAGGGTTGCAGTAACAGCTTTAAAAGTGACAGGAGAAGCTGGTGGCGCCTTGCTGGCCCGTCTCCCATCCCCTCCCAGGTGCAGTGTGGATCCAGCCTGCGATCCCACTGTGGGTCCCTATGGGCATACTGGGTGCCTACGCGTCAGTGCCAATTTATCAGATTGATAAATTTCTGGGTCAGACTGAAACACTGAACTAGGAAACTCGTCTCTGGCTCACCCTCCCAGAACTTTCCCTGCAGGCAGAAGCAGCCTAAAGCCGTGTAAGAAACAATTAAATCAAAGCAATCTGAGGCAAAGGATTACCTGCTTTCAGACATACACTACAGTACCAGGGAAGGGGGGAAGTCTATTTCACCGGGAGTAGGGGGAGCATTTGAATTCCTATAACCAGGGATTACCTAAGGCCAGGAGGCAGCGCAAGCCCAGGACAAGATGCAGGCTCAGAAATGACAAATGGTCTATACTTCCCTTTCACCTTCGGCTGATCTTCTTAATAGGAGGGCAAACTCTGAAGGAAAGCAACTGCAAGCACAGAGCCAATACGCATGCTCAAAAAGGTGTTTTTTGGCCTGCTCTGTTTGCTTTTCTTAGCTCCCGGCACTCAAGGAAATCTCTGTCTTATCACTAGCTGGATACAAACTTAAGGAGCAAACTTAACTAAACCCCAGAGTTAACACTTTAAAATACTTTAAAATACTAAAATGTACTGGGTGCAACAAAACAAACAAAGAAACAGGAAATGATGGCCCATCCAAGGAACAAGATAAAAATCCAGAAACCACCAAAGAAAAAGCCCTCACATTGGACATATCAGGCAAAGACTTAAAAAAAAAAAAATCCTTAATATGCTCAAGAAAATAAAAGGATGGCACAAAGAAAGAACCAAAGGGTAACAGGAAACAATGAATGAACATTATAAGAATCTTGATAATAAAACACATATTTTAAAAAGGAACCAAACAGAATCCTGGAGTTAAAGAACACAATAAATGAAATGAAAAATTCCATACAGGATTTCAACAAAATTCCAACAGGCTTCTTTGCAGAAGTGGAAAAGCCAATCAGTAAGTTTATATGCATGAGCAAGTGGCTCCAAATAGCTAAAACCATCATGAAAAAGAATGAAGTTGGTAGACGCACACTTCCCAAGTTTAAAACCTATCACTAACCTACAGCAATCAAAATAGTATAATACTGCCACAAGGACACACATACAGACCCATGGAACTGAACTGAGTGTTAAAAAATAAACCCTCACATCTGTGGGCAATTGATGTTTGACAATGGGGAAAGAAAAATCTCTTCAACAAACGGTACCATGAAAACTGGATATCCATATGAAAAAGAATGAAGGTAGACCCAGACCTTACAATCTATATAAAAATTAACACAAAATTCATCAAAGACCTAAATATAAGAAACAAAACTATATAAAACTTCTATAAGTAAACAGGGAAGCATCTTCTGACTTTGTGTTAAGAAATGGTTTCTTAGACTTTACACCCAAAGCATAAGCAATGAAAGAAAAAACAAGACAAATGGGACTTCAACAAAATTAAAAACATGTGTGCATCAAAGGACTTCGTCATGAACACACACACACACAAAAACAAACTACAGAATGGGAGAACATATTTGGAAACTGCATAACCCATAAGGGTTTAACATCCAGAATAGAAAAAAATCCTACGGCGGCGGACTTGGCCCAGTGGTTAGGGCATCCGCCTACCACATGGGAGGTCTGCGGTTCAAACCCCGGGCCTGGCCCACGTGCAGTGCTGATGGGCACAAGGAGTGCCCTGCCACGCAGGGGTGTCCCCCATGTAGGGGAGCCCCATGCACAAGGAGTGCGCCCCATAAGGAGAGCTGCCCTGCGTGAAAGGAGGTGCAGCCTGCCCAGGAATGGTGCCACACACACGGAGAGCTGACGCAGCAAAATGACGCAACAAAAAGAGACACAGATTCCCGTGCTGACAACAAAAGAAGCGGACAAAGAAGACGCAGCAAATAGACACAGAGAACAGACAACTGGGGTGGGGGAAAGGGGAGAGAAATAAATAAATAAATAAATCTTTAAAAAAAGAAAAATGAAAAAATTCAACAACAAAAAGACAAACAACCCAATTTTTTAAATGGGCCAAATGATTTGAATAGATATTTCTCCAAATAAGGTATAGAAATAGCCAATAAGCAGATGAAAAGATGTTGAACATTATTAGCAATTAGGGAAATGCAAAACAAAACCACAAGATACCATTTCACACCCATTAGAAAGACTACTGATAAGGAAAATAACAAGTGTTGGTGAGGGTGTGGAGAAATAGGAAAGTTCGTTCATTATTGGTGGGAATATACAACGGTGCAGCTATTGCAGAAAATAGCCTGGCAGTTCCTCAGCAAGTTAGGTATAGAATTACCATATGACCCACCAATCCCACTTCTAGGTGTATATCAAAATAACTGAAAGCAGGGACTCAATGGATATTTGCACACCAATGTTCATAGTGGCATTATTCATAATTCCCAAAAGAGAGAAGCAATCCAAATGTTCATCATGGATGAATGGATAAGCAAAATGTGGTATTTACATACAATGGGATATTATCCAGTTGTAAAAAGGAATGAAGCTCTGATACGCGCAACATGGATGCACCCTGAAGATATCATGTTAAGTGAAATAAGCTGTATACAAATGACAATATTCTATGATCTCACTGATATGAAATAATTAGAATAAGCAAACTTATAGTCAGAATCTGGCATACAGCTTACCAGGGGACGGGGTTCGGATAGTGAACAGAAAGTTACTGTTTACTAAGTAAGAATTTCTGTTTGGGGGCATTGGGAACGTTTTGGTAAAGGATGGTAGGTGATAGCACAACATTGTGACTGTAATTAATACCACCGACATACGTCTAAATGTGGTTGAAAGAGAAAATTGTAGGTGGTATTTATGTAACTAGAATAAACATTAAAAAACAAACTATGTAACACAGTAAATCCTACTGTAAATGATGGACTATAGTTAATAGTATAATTATAGGGAAGCAGATTTGGCTCAACGAATAGAGCGTCCACCTACCACATGGGAGGTCCAGGGTTCAAACCCATGGCCTCCTGACCTGTGTGATGAGGTGGCCCACGCGCAGTACTGATACATGCAAGGAGTGCCGTGCCATGCAGGGGTATCCCCCACGTAGGGGAGCCCCACGCATAAGGAGTACGCCCCGTAAGGAGAGCTGCCCAGCATGAAAAAAGTATAGCCTGCCAGGAGTGGTACCGCACACATGGAGAGCTGATGCAGCAAGATGATGCAACAAAAAGAGACATAGATTCCCAGTGCCGCTGACAAGAATATAAGTGTACACAGAAGAACACACAGTGAATGGACACAGAGAGCAGAGAGCTGGGGACGGAGGGGGGGAAGGAGGCGCGGGCAGGGAAGGAGAAAGAAATAAAAATAAAATAAATCTTTTAAAAAATAGTATAATTATAATGATAACTTCATCAATTGTAATACAGCTACCATGCTAATGTAAACTGTTACTAATAGGGAAAACTGTATGTGCATGTGTAGGAGGGAGATACATGATAACTATGATAACTGTATTTTCTGCAAAAATTTTATATAAACCTACAACTTCTCTAATATACATGAATAAATAAATAAAATTTTAAAATGCATTTTCATAGCAAACACACAATTTTTACTTAGATTTCACATTCACTGGGGATGACTTTGGAAGAGATGATAGAGAATAAGGAGGCAGCCAAGTCCCCGCTCTCCCTCCCTCCCCACTGCCACTTCAGGTGAGCCATTTAACTCTGGTTCTCTCTTCTGTGAAATGAAGGGGTTGGGTTAGGTGTGGAACAGAAACCTGGTTGTCCACAGGCCTTATTGAGAACCACAGATCTGTTTTTTAGCCTCACAAAATAAGGTGTTTTTAATAAAAATTACTTGCCAACATTTAACATTTAAAATATTTCTCATAAAAACCCAGGTCTTGGGCTTCTCCTAGTGTACCACAATGTTGAGAGCACATCTTGGCATGGCAACAAGTTTCACGGCTCCAGGAACTGCTAGCTAGCCCTTCTTCCCTGGAGTGCTCGGTCCAGCTCGCCAAGGTCCTCCTTCGCTCCACCTGGCCACGCTGCCCACTTGTTACCTGTGCAGGGTCTGGGAGCTGCTGAGTTGATGACCTCTGCATGCTCTGGAGTCCCTTCCAGTTCGAATATTCTGATTTTCAATGTGGTTGTTTATTAATAAAAGAAAGCTTTGATTCAGCTCCTAGAACCCTGAAATTCTGCAGGGATTTTATTTGTTAGTACAAACACAGCAACTGTGCATTTGCTTTGCCGAGAATTTCCTTATGAGATACAAGAAAAGGATGTCTAATATTTAAATCATTACACCAAAAAAGTAAGTATTCAAAAGTTTTAAAATCACTACTACTGCAAGTTGTTCTTCCAGAATGAGATCTTACTTTAAAGGCTATTGGGGTCAAACTATGGGCCATTGTAGCCTGGATAACAACTCTAACAGGAGAGCACTGGCTATATAACTTTAGTTTCGAAAATAAAATCCCAGAAGCCTATAGTCCTCCTCTTTACAGAACCAATTTTAAAGTGGAAACAAAAAGAACAGAGTACTTAAGACATAGTTATTCATAATAAAATGTCAGCCCTAGACCAGTTTGTAATGGACTAAAAATTATTCAAGATTGCACCAAGTTTAAAAAAAAATGTTGTCTGCAATTTTTATAAGTGGTATAGTTTTTAGCTCCTGGTGCCGAGAAGAGAAAAACAGAAGACTAAATTGGTTTTGAAACTATTTGAAAACATGCTATTTTTATGAGTGTTCTTAGGTTCTATTCTAAGAAGATACTGTACCAGTTTCCACAAGGTTCCAGTCCTTCTTCTTTTGGAAATAAGTTAAACACTACTTCTTTCTTTGGGTAGGGAAAAGGGTATAAAAATTACTATGTTGCTGGACTTGGCATTGAAAATGCCACAGCATTTCCTAATAAAGCAGTTTCTCTGCTTTTGCTTTTGTTTTTACCTTTTAACATTTTAACCTAAAACCTAAATTTATAAATGCTGCTGGAGAGCTTAGGAACTACGAGGACATTACTGTACCCCCCAAAAACATGTTCTTCATCTTAATCCATTCCTGTGGGTTTGAACCCATCCTAAACAGGACCTTTAGATGAGGTTACTTCAGTTAAGGTGTGGCCCAACTGAATCCGGATGGACTTTGATCCTATCACAGGAGGCCTCATAGAGAAGGCCACAGAGAGAGAAGCCATATGGGACACCCAGAAGGTGGAAGTCAATGGAACCAGGAAGAGAAAGGAGAAGATGCTGTCATGTGCACTGCCATGTGACGGAAAAGCCAAGGATTGCCGGGCAGCCAGGAGCACCGACCCCATGAGGAAGGAAGCCTGCTGGCCTCTGAAACCCTGAGCCAAACCATTCCCGTTAAGACAACCCATTGTATGGTATTTATTTGAGCAGCCAGGAAACAAAAACAGTCGGTTTAGTAGTTGCCACAACTTACCTATTGTTTTGTTCCGGGCATGCCCACAATTAGATTGTGAGCCAGCGGACCCTGGCCACAGCTGGGCTGGCCACCAAAGGCATCCTATACCACAGGAGCCACTTTCTTATGTACTACACAACGAGTAACCTGCACAACAGTGAAAGGGAAATAGAGGCAGCGTGAGAGCCACAACGGGGCCTGCGGAGGCAACATGGCCCAATGAGCCAGTGTTCTGCCAGGGGAGGAGCTCACCAACAACGCCCTGCTGGACGCCTGGTTGGGAGGCTGGAGAGGGGGCGCTCTCTGTCCGCTCCCCTTCCCTGAGCATACTGAAAACAAGCCCATCCAAGAGAGGTGGATGCAGCATCAACTGCCTCCGCACCTAGAAAAGTCCAGCATGCACAATCTCTTGATAGAAGCTTTTTGTAACACTTTATAAAGAACAACCCCATGAATAACTAAGACATTTATTTCTACAAGGAACAGTGTCGAAGGGATCAATCATCTCTATTAGGACATGGGCAATAAAAGCCTCTGGAATTGAGGAATTTGCAGAAATCAGCTGCTGACCAATGAGGTGCTTCTTGTAATCCATCAAAATTGAAGCTTTTTTTTTTTTATATATGCTAGTATCTCAGGTAAGAAAACACATGGTCACTTTCATTAACCATAAATACTAAGGAAAGACTTGAAAAGTGGAATAAAAAAAGAAAGAAAATGATTAACATGATATTGCTAGTAACATATTTTCAAAAGGTCAGTCAACTACAAATAAATATAAAATATTTAAGTGGAGATGCAGGGGTAACAGTAAGAAGGAAAGAAATAGGTAGCAATTAGAAAATTTGATTTACAAAACTAGACAAGACAAAACTCTTCACTTTCCAGTAAGCTTTGCTTTAATCCAATCTCATGTCAGTTAGACGTAACTAAAACTATGTTCACAAGCACTTTCTAAAAACCATCAACTTGGGGTTGAACAAATATTGGTAGAGTTCATTCCTATTACCCAGGCATTCTTATCTGAACCATCTGAACTTTTGTATTACCTACACTTTATGGAAGAAATACCGTGAAGATAGGGGAAAATTGGAATAACCTAAAAATGACACAAATACTGAAAAATGGGTCATCTAGAGAGAATAAAAATAGGTTAAGCATATGTATGAAAAAGAACAGATAAAGAGAAGTGCTAAACATGAGTGACAGAAACATGTTTGACAGAATTATTTAACAAACATATAAGAAAAAGAAGAGAATTAGTCACAAAAGTGAAATAGTAGCCAAAACCAAACCAAAGCACAGAGGATCTGAAAAAAATGAGGGCTCTTAGAGATTTGAAGAGAGACTTAGTAAGTGGAGAGAGTGATTCTTACCCCTATCCTGGACAAGAAGAAAGAGTGATGACTCAGCCCTGCATACTTTAATTGAGAACTCAGAAAGAGCATACTGGGAATTACAAACCCAACATGTCACCCTTTGCTTATGCCCATTTTTCTATCCTTGTCTTCACCCATATTTTAACTAAGCCAGGTATCCTAATGACAGCTATTTTACTGGCTGCTCTTGAACCTCACTAATACCTTTCTTTCTAGTCATTTCTTGGGTTTATTTTTCCTTTTTTTTTGGCTTATAATAAGATGTCCATTTAAAACTCTGTCTAGAAAGAACACACACAGATCTTCTTCCCCTATCTTTCTGCTCTCCTATATTTCTCTCTCTCCTACAGTGGTAGATTGAACACGCATCCCAACAAAAGACATGTCCTTCGCCGTAATCCATGTTTCTGCAGGTGTGAATCCATTTGTAAACAGGAACCTTTGCAGAAGTATGACAGTTAAGGTATGGACTCATCTGTGCATAGAATCTTCTAAGCTCCTGTTTACGTGTGGCCCAACTGAGTCAAGGTGGGCCTTAACCCACATTGCTGGAGTCCTTTATATACGGAAGAAATTCAGACGTAGTCAGAGGCGGCCACAGGGAGAAACCAGAAGTCAGCAGACACCGAAGAAAGAGCAACCACAAGGAGAGAGAGGTCACCAAGTGAGAGGAGAGAGATGCAAGCCACGGACCTCATGGGTGGTGGTGATCCAGCACCGCAATGCTATAGACTTTGGGAAGAAAGCATGATTTTGCTGACACCTTGATTTTGGACTTTTGGACTCAAACCATGAGACAAAAAATTCCTGTTGTTAAGCCAACTGATTTGTGGGATGTGTCACAGCAGCCTGGCTGCTAAGACACCACCTATCTTGGCACCCTCTCGTAGCCCTGACAGCAGGAGGTGGGCTTTGTAAATGTGAGCCTGCACCCTTGGTGCCTCCTTCTCTGCCTCCCGCAGCCCAGGACAGGGGAGGCTGGTGTGATACCCAATGCCAGAGTAAGAGGCAGCCAGGAGAAGCTGTTCAGAGAGCCCGACGGGAAAGGAGCAATGCTGGGGAGAAAAAAACTTCTCTCCAGGGAGATGCTGTGTTGTTGGTATAAATACACACAGCAATGAGCTGGAGTGAAGGCTGAAAGGAAGAAAGCAAGTTTATAATTGTTCTGATAACGTGGATTTAAGAGAGAGAAAGAAACACAGAAAATAAAACGAAAGAAAGCTCTTCTATCAAGTGGCAAAAATTAGAATCTACATCTAGTCTTGGAAGATTCTAAGTGATGAGCCTGAATTTGGTCTCCAAATTAAGTTTTGAAAGCACTCATTAAAAAAAAAATACAACAACAAAAACCCAACATTAGCTGAAGCGGGAAGGAGCTCATTAAAAGTACAAATTAATTTAGGAGTCTGTGGGCGGCTTGACTTGAGGCCAGGACCTGCCGGGGTTGAAGAATTTGGATGAAGATTTTTTTTTTTTTTTTTTTTTAAAGATTTATTTATTTATTTAATTCCCCCCCTCCCCTGGTTGTCTGTTCTTGGTGTCTATTTGCTGCGTCTTGTTTCTTTGTCCGCTTCTGTTGTCGTCAGCGGCACAGGAAGTGTGGGCGGCGCCATTCCTGGGCAGGCTGCACTTTCTTTTCACGCTGGGCGGCTTTCCTCACGGGCACACTCCTTGCGCGTGGGGCTCCCCCACGCGGGGGACACCCTTGCGTGGCACGGCACTCTTTGCGCGCATCAGCACTGCGCATGGCCAGCTCCACACGGGTCAAGGAGGCCCGGGGTTTGAACCGCGGACCTCCCATATGGTAGACGGACGCCCTAACCACTGGGCCAAAGTCCGTTTTCCCTGGATGAAGATTTTAATCTGCAAAAGCCTGTTTTCCTCCTTTGAAAATGGGAGGGTTTGATGAGTGACCACTCAGATCCATTCTAGCTCTAAAATCCTATCACTTTTATACTTTAAAAATGTTCAATTATGAGATGCTTGAATTCCCCCCAAAGTAGTGTTCAAAATTATCTCACAGTAACTGACAGTATAAAGCATCATCTTTCTGTTCCAAAGGCTCAAGGAGCATAAAGCAGCTAAGGAAAGTCATTTGCTAAAGCCTTTTTTGTTAAACACGACTGAATTTCAAATGTAAGAACACAAAACCATTTATGTCTTCAGGGGCAAAGGTCCTGGAGTAAAAACAAATTTGTACTTTAAAGTGCAAATGTAATGGCAGAGTTTGGACAAACATTTAAGAAAAGACCTAATATTATAATTATTAGCAGGAATAAGAAAGTTCATAGTGTAGCAGTTTTGAATAAATTAAAGAACTAAATAGAAAGGGTGGTACAAATTACATTACCCAATCAGATAAACAAGCATTTATCACATGTATGCTTTTCACCAAATTCTACTAAATCTGTAGTATATGTGCCTGTTTGGGGGGGAGGGGGAGGAAGGATTTAAAATAGTGGGGTAGATAAGAGACATTCCCACGAGAAGATAGAGAATACATGATAATGAGTGGTCCTGGGCCTAGACCAGGGCTCCGCAGGGCTCCTGGGACTCCACAAGAGCCTGAACTAGAGGCAGAAATTCATAGGTCTGGTCTGACTTCTGTCACTAATGGAGGCATAAGACTTTAGGGGGGTCCTTGGATCTTGCAGGGCCTCAGTTTTCTCATTTCTAAAATGGGAATAATAACTGTTCTGTCTAAGCTTCAGGATTGTCATGAGGATCAAATGTGATAATGAATATGAAAACACAAAAACCTAGGGGCGAAAAAAACCTCTTAAAACCTACGTATGAGTAAGTGGTACAAGCCCAAGTGGAGTAGGAAGTACAGAAGGAAAAGAGGTCATTTAAAGCTGAGCCGCCAGGGGGGTGGTGCCGTGAATCAGAGCAGGCCTTGGAGAAGCAAGTGCCTCCCCAGAGTGAAGTTATAAGAAGCCAGGCCAAGGGATCTGGAGTTGAAAGTACAAGAAGAGCCAGAGAGAACGTGGGAGGCAGATACAGTCAGTGGTAAGATGTTCAGTCAGCTCAGTGAGAGCGTAATGAGAATATCTGCCATCTATTTTCCAGATGAGCACCCTGAATTATTTCCTTAGGAGGTTTTAAAGGTCCACTATAAACCAGTAGGTAGGCAAACATTGCTTGACCACATTTCCAAAAGACTTTTCCACAATAGGATGAACCCATTTCATCCTGGTAGCCTAAACACACATTTGTACACCCACACGTACACAGCTCCAGAATTAATGGTGTATTTTTGAAAATTTTAAGAATTTCTTACTTATGGCTTACTTGCAACTTTTTTTTTTAACCCCAACCTTATTTCTTTGAAGTCTTTAAGGACATGCAAATCAAAAGAATAGCCTTTGTGGCTCTTAAACAAAACTCAACATCAATTAGAAAAGTAAGCAAAGAACTTTTCATTATGCCACTAAATATTTAAAGGGAAAAGGCTAAAATACAGAATACATTTAGCCCTGGTAATTTCTGGCTATACTAAAAAAGGTTTATATTTTTAACACTAGGCTATAGTGCTCTATAATGAACAGGGATACGTAATGACTGCATACCACGCAGAATGTTTTCAATGCTATATCCCAGGCCCTAGAATCACGTAACTTATTAAACTTACAAACCTTACTACATTTTGTAGGAGCAATAAAAAACTCTTAATTCAGTCTATTAAAACAGGAATTCATGTAATTTAAACATAGCCAAAGTAACTAAGGAAACAAACTACTCAGCCATTCAAGCTACTTTAGTAGTGTCATTGACGGTGAAGGAGTAACTGGGATGTAATTCCTACGGAATAATACATTGAAAATAACCTATAATTAGTACCACCCTAGGAAGAAAGGCAGGAACTTTAAAGTTTTTTACTAGTTAGTAGTGTGAACAATAAAAGACAAATTATTTTCAAGTACTCTAGAAATAACTTCATCTGGAGAATGTGCTTTTCATTAATGTGTCAGTTAAAATTATTCTTAGCTTCTTATTAAAAGAAGAACAAGCACCTGCCACAGGAACTAAAAAATAATAAAACTACAGGTAAAACTCTGTGGGCCTATAACTAGAACTTTTCTCTAATTTAAAAAAAAACAACTCCTTTCTGTTTTTGTACACTGCATGTTCTGTGCAGTGGTTAGGTGTAACATGTGACCCGGTGCTTTCTTGTTGTTTTCCCTTATGAATGAGGGAAATAGTTTCCCTAGTCACCTGGAGAGAAGTGCCCTATAAGCCCCAAGGTTGCAACTGGAATACAGCAATTGGTGGGAAGGGAAACCAAAGTTCTAATCAGTGTAAGAAGAATCATGGTGATGGCAATAGTGCAACTTCTGTGGAAAACAGGTGGGCAAATTCCTAGAAATTTAAACATATAACTACCATATGATCCAGCCATTCCACCCCTAGGTATCTACCCAAGAGAAAGGAAAGCATATGTCCATACAAAGACCTGTATATGAATGTTCATAGCACCTTTATTCATCATAGCCAAAGATGGGGAAAATGTGTCCACCAACAGGCAAATGGATACATTACTTGTGATACATCCATACAGTGGAACAATACTTAGTAGTGAAAAGGAATGAGCTATTGATATACAACAACATGAATGAAACTCAAAATAATTATATGCTGAGTGAAAGAAGCCAGACCAAAAAAGAGTACATATTGTATGATTTCACTTAATTCCAGAAAATGCAAACTTATCTATTTATAGTGACAGAAATCAGATTAGTGGTTGCTTGGGGACAGGATTGGGAGGAAGGGTGGATTACAAAGGAGCATGAGGAAACTTTTTGGAGTGATGGCTATGTTCTGTATTTTGATTTTGGTGATGGTTTCATGGGTCTATACATATGTCAAAACCCATCAAATTGGGAAACGGACTTTGGCCCAGTGGTTAGGGCGTCCGTCTACCATATGGGATGTCCGCGGTTCAAACCCCGGGCCTCCTTGACCCGTGTGGAGCTGGCCATGCGCAGCGCTGATGCGCGCAAGGAGTGCCGTGCCACGCAAGGGTGTCCCCCGCGTGGGGGAGCCCCCACGCGCAAGGAGTGCGCCCGTGAGGAAAGCCGCCCAGCGTGAAAAGAAAGTGCAGCCTGCCCAGGAATGGCGCCGCCCACACTTCCTGTGCCGCTGACGACAACAGAAGCGGACAAAGAAACAAAAGCAGACAAAAGAAACAAGACGCAGCAAATAGACACCAAGAACAGACAACCAGGGGAGGGGGGGGGGAATTAAATAAATAAATAAATCTTTAAAAAAAAAAAACCATCAAATTGGGAAGAGGATGTTGCTCAAGTGGTTGAGCACCTACTTCCCTTGTACAAGGTCCTGGGCGAAATCCCCCATACCTCCTAAAAAACAAACAAATAGAACCAGCAAGACGGTGGCAGAGTAAGGAGCTCCTAGAGTCAGCTCCCGCTACAGGGCAATTAGTAAACACCCAGAGCTCTCTGGAGCTAGCTGAAGTACCTGCTTGAGGGTTCCAAGGGACCAGAAGAGCATCCTGCAACATCCTTGAAGGAATGGAAGGAGGAGACTGCTCATCTGTGGAGAAGATTCATAAGTAGAGTGCTCTATGCCCCAGAGGTCGGTGCCCATCCTCCATTGGAGACACAAGCCGCCTCAGGAGTTATTCCATGGCTGGAATTGAAAGCTCCACTTCCCAAAAATGGGGGAGGAAGAGACGGTTGGGCACCAACTTCAGCAACTGATGAGTAAATTGAGCGGGCTAAAGTATATCCTTAGAACAGCTAAAGTTTGAAACTGTACAAGTCAGAAAGAGACCCGTAGCTGCCATCTTAACTCCACATCTGGCACGAGGGGAAGTGGGGTGGACTGAGAATCACAGTACTGGTAGGGGCCAGCTTCTTTCTATCCAGATCAGATTGCAGCTCTATTCTAGGCCACAGCCCCACCTCTGGGGAGAAGAAGCTGGGGGAACCTGCATCAGCCTCTCCAGGAAATTACCAGCCAAGCCACAGAGGCCAGTAATCATCCTACTCTGGCAGCACAAGCTACCCCAGGAGCTATTCTGTGGCTGGAATTGGAAGCTCCATTTCCCAAGAACAGGGGAGGAGAAGATGGTTGGCCACTGATTTCGGCTACTGATTAGCAGACTCAGCTGGCTGTGGTATAACCCTAGGAACAGCTGGGGTGTGAATCTGAGTCAGAAAGAGACCCAAAGCAGCCATTTTGACTCTGACCCCAGCCTGAGGGGAGGCTGGGCTGAAGGAAAATCACAATGATGGTAGGAACCAGTTTCATTCACTCAGATCAGCCTGCAGCCCTAGCCTAGGCTTCATCCTCGCCTCTGGCAGGGAGGAGGCTGGCAGGCCCTGCACCAGCCTATCCAGGGAACTGAAGGTACTTTTGGCTGGCACAGACTGAATAGTCGGAAGTCTACCAGGGCCACTGCAGTCATCTTGGACCAGCACTGCATAGATTGCTGTCCACACCCACAGTTCCATCCCTGCCCCAGGCAGGGGAGAAAGAGGTGTGAAGCTTCATCAGTCTCTCTGGGCAACTATGGTCTAGGTCTACATTGGATTATTCCACACAGGTGTGATTCTGACCCTATCCCTGGGAAAGGAGAAAGCTGGGAGAAGCTTCATTGGTCCCTGGGGCAATGAGGGCAGTTTGAGCCACCACAGCTTATAGCACTAACTACATCCTTGGTTCCTACAGCATAACCAGCAAGGGAGAAAGGGCAAGAAGCCCTAAACTAAAGAGAAAAACTGCACCCAGAATAAACACACTAGTAAGCCAGATGCCAAGACCCCAACAAAAAATTACAATCCATACCAAGAAAAAGGAAGATATTGCCCAGTTACAGGAAAAAGATAAGCCTCCAGATGACATAGAATTTGAAACAACTAATCACAGATGTTTAAACAAATCTCCTTAATAAAGTCAGTGAGACGGTTAAAGAGGTTAAGGATATTAAGAAGACATTGGATGAGCACAAAGAATAATTTGAAAGCATACCTAGAAAATCAGCAGTCTTATGGGAATGAAAGGCACAATAAATGAAATTTAAAAAACATCATAATAATATAATAGCAGATTTGAGGAGGCAGAAGGATTGGTGAGCTTGAAGAAATGGCCTCTGAAAGTGAACATACAAAAGAACAAATGAAGAATGGAAAAAATTGAATAAGGTCTAAGGGAAATAAATGACAGCAAAAGACACGCAAATGCACATGTCATGGGTTCCCAGAAGGAGAAGAGAAGGGAAAAGGGGCAGAAGGAATATTTGAAGAAATACTGGTAGAAAATTTCCCAATCCTACTGGAGGACATAGATATCCATGTCCAAGAAGCACAATGTACTCTCATCTGAAAAAATTTGAATAGATCAACTCCAAGACACATACTAATCAAAATGGCAAATGCCAAATACAAAGATAGAATTCTGAGAACAGCAAGAGAAAAGTGATGCAAAACATATAAGGGATACCCAATAAGATTAAGTGCTGATTTCTCACCAAAAACCATGGAGGCAAGAAGACAATGGTTTGATATATTTAAGATATTACAAGAGAAAAACTTCCAGCCAAGAATCTTATATCTGGCAAAACTGTCTTTCAAAAATGAGGGCAGGATTAGCATATTCACAGATAAACAGAATCTGAGAGAATTTCTAACCAAGAGACCAGATTTTCAGGAAATACTAAAGGTATGCTAGAGCCTGAAAAGACAGGAGAGAGAGGCCTAGAAATGAAGATTATTTCAATAAAAAAAAAGATTTATTTCAATAAAAGGGTGGTGAAAATGAAATGTAGCAGATAAAACTCAAATAGGCAGGAATAAACTTAACAACGATATGAAGCACTTGTATTCTGAAAACTGTAACTCAATGTTAAAAGAAATCAAAAGACCTAAATAACTGGAAGAACATTCCATGCTCACAGAGTTGAAAACTAAATATCATTAAGATGTCAATTCTCCTCAAATTGATATATAGATTCAATGTAATCCTGATAAATATTCCATCAGCATTTGTTAAAAAAAAAAATTGAAAACATGATTAACAAATTTATTTGGAAGGGTAAGGGATCCTGAATAGCCAGAAACATCTTTAAAAGGAAAAGCGAACCCTCATCTCCAGACTTTAAATCATATTACCTAGCTATAGTGGTAAAAACAGCATGATACTGGCATAAAGACAGACACATAGACCAATGGAAGCAAACTGATAGTTCAGAAACAGACCCTCACACATATGGTCAAGTGATTTTTAACTGGCCGTCAAACCTACCCAGCTCAGGCAGAACAGGTCATTCAACAAATGGTGCTGAAAGAACTGGATATTCATAGACAAAACAAGGAAAGAGGACCCCTATCTCACACCTTATCCAAAAATTAAATCAAAATGGATCAAAAAACTAAAAATAAAAGCAAGAACCATAAAGCTTCTAGAAGAAATTGTAGGAAAATATCTTCAATACCTGGTGGTAGGTAGTGGATTCCTCAAGGAGATAAGAGGAGGACTGAGATGGACTCCTGATGGTTAATATATGTAGAAGTTTTAATTAGTTTTACTGTAAAAGTGTAGAAATATATAGCGTGGATGGTAACAAATAGTAACAGTTTATAAATGGGGATGTGACTGAAAATGGTAGTCTAGGTATATAAATGCCAATTGACAGAATGCTAGGGAATAATCTAGGAACTGAATAGCACAGTAAACCAAGGGATGGATGAGAATTGTAGTTGATGGTAGAGATGCAAGAGTGTCCTTTGTTAGCTTAGAGCAAATGTACATCACTACTGCAGGGTAGTGGAATTGTGGAGAAGCATGGGAAAAATACAACTGGAGTGACCTATGAACTGTGGTTATTAGTAATATTTTTGCATCTATGCCAAAGAGGTACTGTGTTGATAATGGGGCAGTATGGAAAACATGTGCCAAATGTACACTATGGACATGGTAACAATCAGATATTATCTGTAACAAATGTTTCACCACAGTGTGGTATGTTGATAGAGGGGTATTGTTTAGGAATTCTGCACATGTGCATGACTATTCTATAAGTTTACAACTTCTGTCATAAAAAATATATTTTAAAATAATAATAGGGAGGGTTGGGGGAAAATACTTTGGTTAGTAGTAATATTTTGACAATGCTTTTTAATCATTAGTTAAAAATGTTTAACAACAGTGGAAGGAATTGGTGTTAGGTGTTAGGGTGAGTTATAAGAGTCCTATATGATGTTATATATGTTTGTTCTGTAAGTTCACAACTATTACTATACCCTTATTATTTATGTATGAGTGATATACTTCAAAAAATTAAAACAAAACAAAACAAAAAACCGATCAAATGGTTTATTTTAAATATATGCAGTTTATTGTATGTCAATTACACCTCAATAATACTTTTTTTAAAAAATGAATCAAAAGGAGGGAGATGTAGAAGAAGGAGGATGAGTTTTCAGAGACAGAATTGGCGAAACAAAGAGGACCACATACCCTGAAGGAGAGGTAGCCTCATGTCGAAATCATTTAGAAAATGAGATGAAATTATATTCCATGGTGGCAGAGGACCCCTCTGCCCCTCTCAGTGATGGGTTGGGGGAGCCCCTTAAAATAGGAGGAAGGCTGATACAGTGATAAACCAAGGTCCTGAAGATGCAAGAAGGGAAAGAAAGCGGATTGCTTGGGTCTGTGCTGAAAAGAGGGAAAACTGAAGAGAAGTTCTAGCTTTTCCTTGAGATTGTCCAAGGCAGTTCACCAGTCAGAGTAGATGGGGAGATTAAGAATTAAGGATGAATACAAATGTATGGGAGGTGCAGGAGTGCCTTAACTTACCATGGCGGTTCTAGATAGAACAATGTTAAAAACACCAATATCCGGAATCATTCTGTAGTCCTACTCCGTGTCACTCTGCCCTTGAGTTTACCAAGAACTCCTCACATAGAGGATGGAAGACGGGCCAAGAGCAGGACTATGAGAAACACACTGGTACCAGATCAGCAGGAGCTGGCCAAACGGAAGCAGGCATTCCGGTTGCTGGGTTGACCTTCTCACTTTTGCAAGTGTGTTAAGCATTTGTGCCAGGTGCAATGCTATCCACTGAGGATATGACAGTGGAATAAAACATACTTGCTGCCCTGGGAACGCGGACTTAAAGGTGGGGGTTGGGCTGTCCATGAGTGAGGAAAGGCAGGTCAGTCACGAGAAGGAGTCGGGGAGTTAGGCCCCCAGTGTCTTCTTCAGGACTCCTTGGGCATCTCTGCGCTCAGACACCAAGCAGCGCCCAAGCTCACCATCCTCATGCTGGTGCCAAGGAAGAGGTTAGCTGCTTAATCCCTTCGCAAAGAAAAAGACAGTACGAATTTTTTAAATCCTACCTAAAGGCTACGTGTTTTTAAATTTCGTCTCTAATCTTCCCTGGATTAGGGACGACTGATTGCCAACACATTTTTGAGACCCGGGTACTTCCTTTTGAGAAGAGAAGAGCACGAGACAGGAGACCTGAATTCTGTCATTAATTTTCTCTGCAGACATCAATGTTATTCTACTTAAACACAAAACAAAACCACGTGTACAAGAAGAGACTCGTAAGTGGTAGGATTTTTATTATTTCCCTGTTTCCTTTTGTCCCCTACCACTAAGGAAGTGCAAGAAGGAACTTGCTGTAGGAAACCCTTAAAGTTATTTCAGGGAAGTGTGACCACTTTCCTTTTATTTCAAATTATTATTTTTTATAAAGATTTATTTATTTATATACTTATCCCCCCACCCCTACCCCTGTTGTCTGTTCTCTGTGTCCATTCGCTATGCATTCTTCTGTGTCTTCTTGTCTTCTCTTTAGGTGGCACCAGTAACCGATCCTGGGATGTTTCAGAGTGGAGAGAAGCGCTAAACCTCTTGTGCCACCTCAGCTACCTGGTCTGCTGTGTCTCTTATTGTCTCTACTCTGTTTCTCTTTTTATTATGTCATCTTGCTGCACCAGCTTGCAGCGCAGACCAGCTTGCCTTCAGCAGGAGGTCCCGGGAATCAAAACCTGAACCTCCTACATGGTAGACAGAAGCCTAATCACTTGAGCCACATCTGCTTCCCTATTTCAAATTATTTTAAGCATTAAAAGGAGAAAAAAAAGAACCTAGTCTGGGGTAAGGAGAAAGGATAAAATTCCTTTCATCGGTTTTCTCACTAGGACCTTCAGCAAATCGTTTAACCTTTCTCATCTGTAAAATGAGTGGGTTGGATTAGTTCTGTGAAGTATGGGTCTTCAAAACATTTAATTCATTCATTTATTCGATACTTGAGAACCCAACACATATGAGGCCCTGTCCCAGGCATTAGCGGTTACAGCAGTGAAAAGATAGGCAAAATCTGTGCACTCCAACTTAGATACTGGTAGGAAGAGACCAAAAACAAGACTGAACAAGACAATTTTAGGTAGTGTTAAGCACTAAGAAAACAATACACACGAGAGCCTGGGTGGGGGTGGAGTGCTGTTACTTTAGGGAGGGTGGTCCAGGCAGGGTCTCTGAGGAAGTGGGAGCTGAGCTGAGCCTGGAACCAAGGAGGCAGCCAAGTGAAGACTCCAAGCAGCTGGTGGCCAGGGCACAGGCCCTAGGGTGGGGATAAGCTTACATGGTTTTCTTCACAGGGGAAGGAGAACCCACCCCTTCTAGTTCATCTCTAATTACCTCCTCCCAGTATATTTATAAATATCTAAGTATATTTACACGCAACTTTTGAAAGAGTAGCAAAAATATTGGATTTGAACTCCTTCAAGTCAGGCAGGCCTTCTCTTCTCCCCACCTCCTATATTCTTCTCAGGTTTCTGTTCTTGTGGTTACAAATTCTCCTTTTCATTTATCCCAGCAACCATAAACAGGATCTAAATCAGTGTTTGCCAAACTTTTATGCCAGCGACCCATAGTAAGAAATAAATTTTCTACTGTGACCCAGTGTACATATAAAACTGAAACAAAAGGTTCATTAAACCAAGCATACTGTCACTACCTGCAATACACTGTGGTATAAGCTATTTTATTTCTTTTAGTCAAGTGATTTTGTGGGTAACCTGCAGTTTGAAAAACACTCTACCAATGTTGGCCAGTGACTTTGTTCAATACCAACCAAAACATGGAAAAATTAAATGTTAAAAAACCTCAAAGGCCTATCCCCCCCTGCTCCTACCACCTCCTCTTACATACTTGCTTTAAAGCTATGGAACCCACATTTCCCTGTGTGGCTTAAGGAGGAAATGCCAGAGGGGGCATTTTCAGAAGGGCTGCAGGGGGAACACCCACCTGTGCAAAATGTTTACTCCAGGGGACACCCAAATAAGCAAAATAGTTATTCAAAGTCTGTTCAAAAAGGAAAGATTCACAATATCAAGAACAGACGGGGGGGACGGGGGCGGTGGGGTTGAATGGGACCTCATATATTTTTTTTAATGTAATTAAAAAATAATAATAATAAATAAATATTTAAAAAAAAAAAAAAAAAAGAACAGACGGAAGAGGGGCCTATTAAGTGAGCCATTAAAAAAATTTTTTTTAGAGGCGGTACCAGGGATCAAACCCAGGACCTGTACATGGGAAGCAGATGCTTAACCACT
The DNA here is from genome assembly GCF_030445035.2 of Dasypus novemcinctus. Taxonomy (NCBI): domain Eukaryota; kingdom Metazoa; phylum Chordata; class Mammalia; order Cingulata; family Dasypodidae; genus Dasypus; species Dasypus novemcinctus. The sequence continues at coordinate 30,058,117 of NC_080676.1, read as the reverse complement.
TGAGCTATATACTTCCCTAGGGTCATTTACTTTTAAGTTCCTAGAGCAGAGGCAGTCTGCATCCCTTAGCTCCCCTCAGCAGAATACAAGCCTCATGTGGGCAGATGTATAATATCAGCACTCATAACTTCTGTTAGAGCATAGAGCACATAACAGAAGGGTATCCAATAAAACTGTGTTTAATAGTTTTTGAATAAAGGAGCTCATTGTCACCATCAAACCCTAACTCTGCATGTATAACCAATTGTTAAGTTTTCCTTTAATAATAATACATTACACAAAATATACTAATTGTATAACTGTCACAATAATAAATGAGCTCTTGCATTTCTTCAAGTAGCTGTTCAAGTCCAGGGAGCTTAATGAGGTATTTTTTTCTATCAAGTACTAAGTGGGAAGAGGATGTTTTCAATTGCAAGATCCAAGAGACAGTATTGGCTGTAATGGAAAGATTCCATGTCTACCAGTGTCCAGGGTAAACTCCGCAACATCTGGGATTAAGCGAGTGTGTTAATTTAATAGGTAGTTTCTCAAGAGACACTAACCAGTGGGCTGTGTCAGCCAAGGGCTCTCTCTCACAGAAACTCTGCCAATTTCTCAGTGCAATGCAGTTTACCATCCTCACCCCTGAAGTCAGAAGTGCATGCACCCAATTTCCAGTAGCCCTGGGGCCCTAGAGTGGAAAAATTACACCTTCAAGGCAGCATTTTCCCACACTGTCACACAGCTGCCACACAGAGAAAGCAGCTCATGTGCCCTTCAGTCCTATTTAGGGGCATCATTAATAATTTTTAAATTACATTTTGTGTGATTTATGTATCTTTAAAAAGAAAGACAATAAAAAAATAAGAAATAAAAATAAATTACAACTGTTGCTTTATCTCAAAACAGTGACAAATAGAGGCGCTACATTCACGATGTTTTTCTAAGTCATTTATCTGTTCTCTTTTCCGGGGCAAAAAAAAAGATATATATATTGAGACGAGTGCTAACCTGCCATAGCTTCTTATTATAGACGCAGCCCTCCTTCCCTCTCTCCCTCCCTCTTCTCCACTCCAGCACCCCTCCCTGTCTAGCTTTCCTGAATTCAGTCAGTGGCCTCCAGAAAGGAGCGGCAAGTGGCTCCGTTATCCAAACAAGGAGGGATTCACTCGAGGGAGTGAGTCAGGCGTCAGAGGCAAGAACCCTCCTTCTTCCTGGCACGTCAATTCACCCCGTTCCCCTAGGTCAGCTAGGGGAATTCAGAAAGAGAGAATCTTAGAGGAGGGCCATCAACGCACCCACTACAGCAGCGTCCACTCCAACGCGAGGAGGGGCAGACAGCGCGCCAGCCGGGCGGTGTGGGCAGGGGACTGCGTGCATGTGCACAGGGAGACCCAGGACGGCGGGAGCCTGCCGGCGAGCAGCACCGAGCACGGCGAGCAGCACCCAGCACGACTGACACAGCCACAACTACTGCGATTTGAAATACGACCCGCAGACACTGGCTTCTGAGCCCAAATCTCCCCGGGTTTTGCAGTCACTCTGCAGGCAAGTGACTCACAACCTCGTCTCCATTAGTAATTCCATCAAAATGAGTCGCTGGTTCCACGAACGCGACTTTCCGTGCCCTCCGGCTGCCCCTCCCTCCCGTCCGCCCACCCCGCAAACCCAGACAGCTCGCAGACCGCGTTCCCGTACCCCAGTCTAGCCGAAGGCAGTCTCCAGCCCGGCCGCCACCCTCGGGGAAGGATGAATGGGGCCGCAGGCGGGCGGGCGCGGGGAGGGGGCGTGCGGGCTGCGCGCGGGCTGCGCGCGGGGCGGGTACGCGTGTGTGCGCGCGTGTGGGCACGCACCCCGGCCAACTTACGGAGGTGGAGTTGGTCCTCGCCTGGCCTTGGTTCCGCACCTCTTGCTCGCGGAACTGCAGTCCTGCCAGATGCTTCTCCAGCGCCTCCCAGTCCATTGGGGGCTCAGGGGGCTCCGCGGGGACGCATGTCCCGCCGTCCGGAGGCTGGAGACAGACCCTCGCGGCCGCTGGGCCCCGGCCGCCGCGCCGACCTCCCGCGGGCTGGGGCTTTTGGATCGCCCGGCGGGGGGTGCGGGGACCGCTCAGCCGGCCGGCCACCACCACCACGTTGCCATTGTGCCTGAGGTCCTGAGGGTCGTGTGGGTGGAGGTTGCCGTTGGGCATGGGGGGCGGCATGGCGGTGGTGGCACTCCTGTCCCCGCCGCTGCCGGTCCTGGCGCTCACGTCCCCCGGCTCCCTGGCCGGACAACCGTCATCCCGGTATCCTAGCTCGTCGCGCTCGTCCTCCTCCTCCTCTCCGTCCTCCTCCGGCGCCCACTCATCAATCACCTTCTTCGGGTAGACCGGGAAGGGCTCCTCATAGTCCTCCAGGGCAGACACCAAGTCCAGGCTGCCCCCCGGCGACGACGAGGATTTGCACTCGGAGCAAGGGGTCACTTTGGTGGAGTTGGACTGCGAACTGGCGCGGCTGCTGCTGCTGCTGCCGCTGCCGGCGTCACTGCCTAGATCCATCCCATCCTCTCGGTAATCCTGGGGGGGGAGGAGGCAGAGAGGGTGAGCCGCCCGGCCGAGCCCGCTCCGGCCGCCCGCCGCCCGCCGCCAGCACCCCGCCCGGCCCAGGGCCCCCAAGCCCGCCTGGCCCGAGGAGCGCCCCCCAAGGAGGCGTGGGGGCGGGAGCCCGGGCCGACGTAGGGCTTCCCCCACCACCTCTCTGCCACCCCTCACAACCAGACTTCCTCCGGCTAACTAACCCTCTAATTAGCAAAAGGGGTGCCCAGCCACCGGCACTTTTCAGACGAGGGGCCCCGGAGCGCGCGCAGACTTTGCTTTAACCATTTAGTGCCGGGCGCGCCCCTGCACCCCGCCCCAAGGAGTCTCCGAGAACCAGACACTTTTCCACAGAATTATAATGCGCCGGGGGCGGGAACAGAGAAGAGAGTGGGTGGCTACTAATTTCGACTCCCCGCTCCCGGCCGGGGGAGACCACCCTCCCGGCCCCGCCCCCGGCGCGCCCGCCCAGCTTTACTTTCCAAGGAGCCGCAGGCAGCGCCGAGCGCGCACTCCCGCCTCCGCGCCCGCCGGCCCGCTCCTCCTCCGGGCTCGCCGGGAGGTCGGGAGTGGGGGGCCCTCGCCGCCGTCGCCGGGCAGGGGGCCCCCGGCCGCCACCCCCGAAGGTAGCGCGGGGTCGGGGCGCGGCAGCAGGGGCTGCAGGGGCCGCCGCCGCCCGGGCGAGGGAGGACGCGCCCTCCCGGCCGCCGCGCGGGCCCCGCCACCGAGCATGCCCAGAGGCGGCCGGGCGCGGCGCAGTCCGCTCTCCCGGTTTTCGCGGCCGCAGGCTGTGGGGCGGGAGGCCTGGCCGGACTGGGGTGGAGAGGTCGGGGGGTGGGGTGGGGGAGCGGCCCGAAAGAAGGGGACGCGGGGCCTTAGCGGAGCAGACCCGGCCCGTTATCAAGGACGGTGCCCTGGGGAGCGTTGTTTGTTTTAACGCCCAGACACCTTCGCGTTTCCTGGGCGCGCCTCTCGCCGGCCCCGCGGGGCTCGCTACCCGGCTGAAGCCTCCCGGCACCCCAAAACGCAGGCCGGGTGCCTCCTGGCCCACGCAAAAGTCCTCGAGTGACCCTGTGAAGGCCCTCTCCCCTCCCCCACCCCCGGGTGCCGAGTGGTCGGTGGTCATGCACCATCATTTCCTTCCACCTTCCCCCTCACCGCTTCCTCTCCCTTCGCCACCCCGCTCCCGTCTCCTCGCTGTCTCCCCCTGCCAAGTTCAGGCTGTGGGTGGAACCTGTTGCTTTAGCTCACGTTTCCTCACCCTTCCCGACTCCTCGCCGGGGATGACCTCAGCGAGGTGTGTGTATTGTGGGGAGGGGCTTGGGGCACGGTAAGTGTGAGCTGGGCGCGGGATCTGGAATAGGGATAAGGGGTGGTGATTGGGGGCACCTGTTCTGAGGTTGGGGCTAGCCTCAAAAGACCTGTACTGCCCCCTTCAATCAAGGATAAATTGATCAGCAGAGAGTGCCCTTGGCACATTCTCTTGCTTTGCCTCCTTAAAATTTTCAGGAAACTGAGTCGAAGAAACCTATGCCGGGTTTTTTCAAAACACACTCGGGCTGTCTCTGTTTGGCAGCCCATCTTCTCAGAAAGAAGATTCCGTGAAGGGAAAGATACTCCTTTGGGAATCGGAGATGGGGTCACAAGCACCTTTTAGGGTTCTGTAATGAGCCATTCTGACCTGAAGGAACAAAGAAACCAGGAAATGCTCTCCCCTTCGTGCTGATTATGAAAAAACAGCACTCTACTAGGCACTGGGGAAAACCGTTTTCCTTGAACTCCTGGATTTGAATGTTACTAATTATTCCTAGTAATTGTAGTTAGTACCCAGCCACCACCCTGGCTTGGCAAGGTCCGATGGAGGAACAAAGGAATGCTTGGGATTCCTTAGTAGGGAGTGGCTGCCACCCTGACATTTCTTTTAGGCGGGAATGGGGACAGTACGTGATTTCAGTGATTCTTCTCTTACATAGGCCTGAGCCAGGAAGATAAGCTAAGCTTTTAGCTTGTCTGGAAGCAGCAATCTTAACGAATAACAGGAAAAGGCCCCACTGGTCTGGCCAGGTCTCCTGTAAAACGGGACTGACATGACTTAAAATGTCTTTTACCAAAACATCTGTAAACAGCCAGCCTCCTGCTCCAAATATGGTTTGATTTTGAGGTTGCTGCTGAGCCCTGGCTCGGCTGGCTTCCACCCTGGGGGATGGAGGTGGCTCTGGAATATTCAAAAGAATGGTTGGGAAGCATTGTATGCTGGGAACTAGATAGCTTCTTTTCAAGTCACAGTGTGATCTGGCAAGGCTTAGTTCAGAAAAAGCTCCCTGATCTGTGACAGGATTCCGGTAGACAGATAAGTATTGATCAACTGGGGTGATAAGGGAGTGTTTGGTCTCAGACTAATTTTTAAACATTACATCCCCTCAGACTCCCTCCTGAGCTCCAGCTCATCCCCCTGCTGCCCAGATGGTCTGTGTTCAGAGAATGCAAAATAAGGTCTAAAAAAAACCATTTGGCAAGGTAAATCCACTGCCAAAAATGCATGGCATTTCAAAGCCAAATATAAACATCTTTGAATTATCTGTACTTTTAAATTATTTTCTGACCAGAAATTCTGGATCAGATGGGAAAATACCAGGTTTCCTATTTTCTTTTCTTTTCATGCAAGGTGCCTGGCTAGCCCAGTTTCCATTCTGTTTCCAACCTATCATCCCCTGCCAAGAACCATCCCACTTTGGAACAGGAAGCCCTGCCAACTCCTAGGCGGGCAACAGTTTGCAGATAAGTCCAGCAGGATGGAGAAATGATTTGCAAAGTGATGGAAAGATCCTATTTTCCTGTTTACAGGAAAGTTTCCTCAAGTTTAGGGCTTGGAGTTTAAAGATTTAAATTTGTCCCCTGAAGCCTTTGTAAACTGGATATCAAAGCAGAGGTGTGGGACCTCTCCTGCTGCAGCACCTTCCCCCCACCATTCACGGAGTCCTGTCAGTTCTACCTAAGCACTGGGCAGCTCCCCGAATACCCATCTCCTGGCACCCCACTGCCCTCACCCCAGCCTAGACCACTGTCATCTCGTGCTGGAATTACAAGCCTCCTAAACGGTCTCTACCCGTTTGCCTCAGGCAGCCAGAGTGGCCTTCCTGAAGTGCACATCTGAACACCTGTCTCCCCCGCTTCATTAAAACTTCTCAGGGGGCAGCGGACTTGGCCCAGTGGTCAGGGCGTCCGTCTACCACGTGGGAGGTCCGCGGTTCAAACCCCGGGCCTCCTTGACCCTTGTGGAGCTGGCCCATGTGCAGTGCTGATGCGCGCAAGGAGTGCCCTGCCACGCAGGGGTGTCCCCCGCATAGGGAGCCTCACGGGCGCACTTGTGCCCCGTAAGGAGAGCCGCCCAGCGCAAAAGAAAGTGCAGCCTGCCCAGGAATGGTGCCGCACATACGGAGAACTGACACAAGATGACTCAACGAAAAGAAACACAGATTCCCGTGCCGCTGACGATAACAGAAGCGGACAAAGAAGATGACGCAGCAAATAGACACAGAGAACAGACAACTGGGGTGGGGGATGGGAAGGGGAGAGAAATAAATAAATCTTAAAAAAAAAAACTTCTCAGGGCTCCCTTTGCCCTCGAAGGGTCTGGTTCTGCCCTCCCACTCCCCTACTTCCCTTGGCCAACATCTCCCCATCCTCTGTAAGTCTCAGCTTAATGTCCCTCCCCAGGATGCCTTGCCTGATCCCTTTACCTGCCCTCCTGGGTCCAGGGTGCTGTCACTACCCCACAGCTCCCAGTGCCCTTTCCACACATACTGTATCAAGGTCACTGGTCTATTGCTTATCTTCACTACAAGAACAGTGGTCTATAAACACATCTGACAGCAGCACATAGTAAGAAATACATTTTATATCAAGAGCCAGGCCACACATATAAAAATATATGTAATTGACACTACCACGTGGATGAACCTTGAAAACATTATGCTAAATGAAATAAACCACTCAAAAGGACAAATATTGTGTGATTCCACTTACATGAAATATCTAGAAGAAGCGAATTCATAGGAATAGAGAGATTAGAGGTTGCTTGTGGCTGAGCCAGGGTGGGAATGGCAAGTTATTGCTTAATGGGTACAGAGTTTCTTTTTGGGGCAATGAAAACAATTTTGTAATTACATTTACATTTAATGTAATTAATGCCACTGAATTGTACACTAAAAATGACTAAAATGTCAAATTTTATATTATATATTGCCACAATAAAATTTTAAAATATGTACAACTAAATAAAAGTTTTTAAAAACTCTAATTTTATAAAATTCTGTTCTAGGTTCATTTAAAACAAAATCTGATCACACACCACTGCATTGACTTCGCAGTCCTTTCACGAGTCAGTGTCCTAGTTTGAAAACATACTTTACTTTCCATGAAAGGAGGGACAATTTCTGTCTTGTTCATGATAACTGGAACACAGAAGGAGCTCAATAGATATTTGTTGCTGCAATAATAAATAATAACATTCAATTCATTTAATCCTCAAAAGCCTATGCAGAAACCATTATTATACCCATTTACAAGTGAGGAACCTCAGGCACATGGAAGTTAATTGCCCAGTAATAAAAGGCTGGTGTGAGGATCAGTTTCATGTGTCACCCTGATTAGATTTTTTTTTAAGATTTATTTTATTCATTTATCTCTTCCTACCCCCTTGTTTGCACTTGCTATGCCTGTTCATCTTGTTTGTTTCTTTTAGGAGGCACAGGAGGTGAACTCAGGACCTCTGTTGGGAGAGGGAGGCACTAATCGCTTAAGCTACCTCTGTTTCATGCTTTGTTGCATCTCTTGTTATGTTTTTTCTCTTATGTCTCTTGTTGCATCACCTTGTTGTGTCAGCTTGCTGCGCCAGCCTGTCACACCAGCTTGCTGTCTTCTTTAGGAGGCACCGGGAACAGAACCACAGACCACCCATGTGGTAGGCGGGAACCCAATTGCTTGAGTCACATTTGCTTCCCACCCTGGCTAGATTATGGTGTCCATCTGTTTGGTCAAGCACTGACCTGTTTGTTAATGTGAGGGTATTTTGTAGATTTGTTTGCATCTGTCAACAGTGGTTGCATCTACAAGCAACAAAGGAGCTTGCCCACAGCAATGCAGGGAGTCTCCTCATCCAATCAGCTGGAGGTCTTAAAAGTCAGAACTGGATTTTCTGTAAGTCAGAAGAAAAGAATTTGTGCCTCTACTTCAGTCAGCCAGCTTCCCCTGGGGAATTCAGCTTCACCCTTTATCAGAGTTTCCTTTTCAGCTTGCTGCCTGCCACTCAGATTTCAAATTTTTCAGTCCCCACAGTTGCGTTAGCCAATTCCTATACTAAATATCTTAGTTTTTGTGGTGCAGTGAATTGTGTACCCAAGTTTGGGCATGTTCTTGGTCTTGGTCCACATTCCTGTGGGTGTGGACCCACTGCAGATAAGATCTCTACAAGATATTACTGCACTTAAGGTCTGGCCCAACTGAATCAGGCTGGGCTTTACTCTGGACTGCTGGAGTCCTTCATAAGCAGAGTGAAAGAGATGGAGAGAGAAGCCACAGGGATGGATGGATGGAGATAGATGGATAGAGAGACAGACAGATAGATAGATAGACAGATCTGTCCGTTCTGTTTCTTTGGAAACCCGACTAGTACAGCTGGTAAGCTAGGTGGCAGAACCAGGATTTGAACCCAGGCAGTTTGGCTCTAGAATCCTTGCTCATAGTCACTCAGCTAAAATTACTGTATTACCTGGTTCTGATGCAGTTAGATAAATTTGCCAAGCTAAACTGTCAGAAAGGGTCTCCTTGCAGCCACCTCAAACCAGATCTCAGTCCCCTGCCCTGCACAGGCTCCTTGGGCACTATTTATGTCTATGCGGAGAAAAAGGCAGCTGGCAAGAGCAGCTGTTCTCCTTTGCTCATGTGTGCTCAACCTCCTCAACCATCAAGTTCAGCAGTATTCAGCAAGCTGTGAGATTTAATTGTGTAAAGGAAGAGTAGTATAGATACCTGAGAAAAGGAAAGTTCATATGCCTAAGTCCTCCCCCCAAAATCCATTAAGACTGGTGTATTTGTTTTCTTATGGATAGGAAACTGTCTAGAATTATTATCAAAGGACAGGAATTTTAAAAAGACTAAATATAGTGTACCTCAGGAGTCAGGGCTGTTTTTGGAATTTTAATCTAAAAAGGCAACATTTGAGAAAGGACATTATTTAAATCCTAAGGAGCATGAATAGGTGGGAAAAGATTTATTTGCAAAACTCCCAATCTAATTCTGAAGTGATTAGCCCAATGCTGAACCTTTTCTAAGTTGTGGCATTTAGAGTAACAAAGAATTAGCTGGCAAAGGGTTTTGTATTTCATCTTTATTACATGAATTACATGCAAGTCACATGCAGTTCCCAGATACTTTCCTATTTCATATCTGAATGTAACTTCCCAGGGATACTTGGGTGCACTGTGGGGTGAAGTGTCCTGGATATTGAACATCTGGCCTTCATTTCTGGCCCTATCTGTAACCAACTTTGTGACCTCAGTTTCCTCATGAAGGGGGCTGGATGGCACAATCACTGTGTTTGCAAATAGCAAGAATTAATTGATTGAATGAATAAGTGAACGGAAATGTCTTTCTCAGCCTAGAGAACTATGGATTTCCAACCTAGGAACTATGGGAAATAGTAAAAGGTGTATCAGGATCCTTTCGTCATCTTCTTTGTTAGAAGAAACAAAGCTGGTTCCTCTATTCATTCAAAACCAAGCTGGACGTTGTGCTATCATCACCACCATCCATTACCAAACTTTTCCATCACCCCAAAGAGAAATTGTGTACCAATTAAGCACACTGTGAACATAATTAACAGCCCTGAACTATGTACTTGAATGTTGTTAAAGGGGAATTTTTAGGTCATATCTGTATCACTAGAATAAAAATTAAAAACAAAAAACCACAGGACTATACCACTCAGTGAACCCTAATGTAAACGATAGACTATGGTTAACAGTACAATTATAATAATATTCTTTCATCAATTATAACAATGTACAACACTAATGTAAGATGTTAATAATAAGGGAAATATATTGGAATGTAATTTCTGCATGATTTTTCTGGAAACCTACAACTTATCTAAGTTTTATAAAAAATCATATATTTTAAGAAAAAGCAAAAGCAAAAACCAAGGTCACTCTCCATTAGGCAGGGCATTCCTCTCTGGTGCTTGGTATTTCTCCTTTATCTCTGTAGAGCCAATGGGTTGATCTTAACTTCTTAGTATTTATATGTAGATATTTTGCAGATAAATTCTATATACACCTCAAATGACTTTCTTCTTTCTCTCTTTTATTGAGCTATACTTCAATGGAGAAAAAAAAACCCACAAAACGCTGTAAAAAGAAATTAACAATATTTTAAAAGTTTTGATTCTCTAGCAAACTATGACATCGTATTTATTCCCTATGTTTTCCTCAATAAAAATGAAATGACAAAATTTAGGCAAAACTCAGCACATAGAAGAGCTCCAGTGACCTAGTTTCCAAACCTGAAATCAGGACAACTGGCTTGACAAATACTACAGTAGTTACAGAAACCTGGTGAATTTATGTTTGAAATGAGGATTATCCTGAAAATTCTGTAGGTATTGGCAAATGAGGTAACCCTAACTGCAGCAGAGATAGTGTCTTTATCAGGCACGAGTCACCTAGAGAGTGTCAGGGCCTTGGCATATGGCTGCACAGATTGTGCCCTGCACAGTGCCAGGAGAGAATTGTGAACTGCATGATGCCAGGAGGGGCCATTTGGCACCACTCACAAAGATAGCAAGGCAAGTGGCACCCCTGGAGTTGTGCAGTGCACAATTTGCACAACAGTACACGGAGACTGTGTGTGACACTGGTAGGAAATTTGCTCTCTGTTGACAGGATTGGAAGAGCGAAAGCCAGACCTAGATTGGATGGCATGGACAAAATTCAACTATCTCAAATCTCTTGGTCTTTCTTTTTTTGAGAAGTTTTCAGCCATCATATTCCTTGCTTTCCTCAATTTCTTAACAGTTCTTGAAAATGCAAGTCTGTAAGCAACTCTGAATCAACTTTTTGGGCTTCACTGAAGGGTGAAAATTACATCAAAGGACATTTAGGGAAAGCTAGGAAAGTGTGTAGACACACTGCAGAAGCTCAGGGAAGCATTACAAGTGACAGGCACTGACGCCCATGTGGACATGACCCCAATGCATGATGAACTGCTTCAGAAATCGTGTGCCTTGTACTTTGATGTGTTGTGCTTGTCAAAGAGGAGCATCCTTGCAAGACGCTCTAAGAAGTGAACACTCTGGTTTGGTCACTTCTTGACATGACTTTGGAAACATTATAAAATCAGAAAACAGCTACTGGCATTGTCAGCGTAATGCAGGCAGGAGGAATGCATCTGAAAGTGAAGACGGGGGCAGCTCAGTGGAATAAAAGAGAAGTCTTCCAAGGTACTAGGCTCGGCCTCTGACCAGCTCGACATTTATGGCAAGGCAGTCCCTTCAGTTCTTTGGGCCACTGGCCTCATCTTGAAAGGAGAGTTGTATGAAATTATCTGAACCTTAGAAATTGTCTAAGATTAATGGGCTGTAACTCAACTGCCTCCATAATTAGGAGGTGAGGTAAATGAGTGAAGTGGCAGCAGAAGTAAAAGGGCATGTCAGGATGAGTCAGGGAGTCAATGACCAGCACAAAGGTATCCAAATTAAAACTGAAAACCAAAAGCACACTTCCTCCTCTCTTCATGCCTGGACCCACTCTGAGACCTCTGCTCTCAAGCTCTAGATGTCCAAGGTCCTAGTTCTGCATGAAAACGTAAAGGCAATGGTGAGGTTAGGGAGACTATGCATCTTGGCCTGCCCAGGACAGTCCTGCTTTATACCCATTGTCCTGGCATAACTACTGACGGCACCCTCCTTCACTCCAAAAGTGTCCCAGTTTACCCGCTAAATCGTACGGTCAGCCGAGATAAAGGGAGATTACCAAAGACATAAACATAAACCATGGGAGGAGTATTTGCAAATCTGCCCAAACCTTCAGATGAAGTTAAGTAGGTTTGGTGGCATTCTTTTGTAAGTAGAAAGATAATGAATCTAAACAAACTTCCAAATTATCCCAGCAAAATTGGTTCCATAAAAGCAGTATGTCATGAACTGAGAAATCCCAGAAAATAAATGAGGCTGTCAAATAGGTGAAAAATGTTCAACCTCACTAGTAATCATAGAAATGCAATTTCAGTAAGAATGAGGTAATGTTTTGCCTGTCAAAATATTTAAATATTATTTAAAACTTTAATTCTCAGTGCCAGGATGCCTATGATCAAAGGAATGCTCTCAAATATTGCTGGTGGGATTTATAAATTGACAGATAGAAACTTTCTGGAATGCAGTGTCACATGTTTTATAAGTTTTTACAAAGTTTAGACCTCATGGCCTATTATTAATTCATCAAGTACTTATTGAGCACCTACTGCAGGTCAGACACTGAGGGATACAATGGCAAAAGAGATAAATGCTATTTGCCTTCATGGAGCTTACAGTCTAGTGGAAAAACAGACATGACAGGAAAACAATATTCAAAAATTTCTATTGCAGTTTGCAAGAAGTACCAACGAAGAAAGATTCATATGTTGCTGAGAAAGCGTGCAGGTAGCAAGTGTATATTGGGGCAAGGTTTAGGAAATGGGCTGCCTGGCTGAAGAGGGAGGGAATGTCACAGGACATTCGAAGGAGCAGTTTGAACAGAGGTTTTGAGGCTGGAAGAAGCCTAGCACATTTGAATAACTGAAAGGAGACCACTGGGCTGTGGCAAGTAAGTGAGGGGAAAAGTAGCAAGAAGTAGAGGAGAGATGAGGAAGGGTTACCGTTAAGATCTTTATCCTTACAGCCACTTAAGGGTTATAAAAGCTGACTGGCATTTTCAGAAATGCTGCATGGTGGAGGACTGAGAAGGGAATGGAGGGGCAAGGCAGCAAAAGAGTAGATGTGAAGAGACCAGTTAGGAAGCAAGTACATATCGGAGGTAAGAGATGACTGTGATTTGGGTGGGCGTTGGAGAGATGGAGAAAAATAGAAATATTGATGATATTTTTATGTGGTAGAATCAACAGGATCTGGTAATTAAATAGATGGAGGGTGGTAAGGGAGAGAGCTGTCACTGATGATTTCCAGATTTGTATCAGAAGCGACTGGGTGGGAGGTGGTATCTCTTTACTGAAATGGGCAATAGTGGATGAGGTCATTTTGATAGGGGAGGAAAAAGAGGGAAATATGTTGAATCCTGGTTGAACGTTACCTGTTTGGGATGGTATAAGACATACGAGTGGAGATGGCAAGTAAGCATTTGGGTTCATAGCTCTAGAGATTAGAAAAGAGATTTGGGGCTGGAAATGTAAATATGGGAATCACAGCAGATATATGGTATTTGAAAACTTGGAGAAACATCTTCTGGAGATACATAAATAGAGTGAAAAGAGAAGGCCAAGTTTCTTTGGAATTCCAGCATTTATAGATCTAGGGAAAGAAGGATGAATCTGTAAAGGAGATGGAACAGAGCTGGGGTTGGGAGCAGTATTTATTTTTCTAATAATCCAGCCTAAAGACTCAGAAATGAGGATTTAGATTTATGCATAAAGATGCTCAGTGTGGCATTTACAATAGCAAAAAATTACTTTCAACCTAAATGTCAAAAAACACAGAGATGTTTATAAATTTTAACATTCATTTTGTGGAATAAATGCAGCCAAATAAAATGTTGCTAAAGGTGATAACATTAAGCAAATAAAAGAAGGTGTGATATTTTAAGTACAAAGTGATCTGCATTTTAAAAAACATTAGATGGCTATATTCCTAGAAAAAAGCAGTGGTAACTATGGGTTGCAAGTGGTTTTTATCTTTGTTATCTGTTTATAATTTTCAACTTCTCTACAACAATTGCAAAGCATATAGTTCTGTGGGTTTTTTTGCAAAGCATATAGTAATATTTTTTATGAAACAGAAGATGATATGCATAAGCTTATTTATGCTAATAAGCATAAATATAAATAAAGTGTGCATATTTATTTTACTTAACATGCATGATTCTGAAAATCTGTTGAGGAATTATGTTAAAAATAATTGTTTAGGTAAGCTAGAATTAATATCTATATAAATTCTGTGTTGAATCCTTTTATAAAACAAATAATTTTGTTGTTTCAAAAATCACCTGATAAAGTTTTTGAATATGAGACTTTCTTTCAAAAAGTAGATTAAGTCAGCACCCTTCCAAAAAAAAAAAAAAAAAAAAAACCATTTCGTCCATAATGGACTAAACAGCAAGCTTTTTCTGTAAACTGCCAGATTGTAAATATTTTCGACTTTGTGTGCCATAGAGTCTCTGCTGCATACTTTTCTTTTTCTTTTAACCAACCCTCAAAACAAACAAATAAACAAACAACTTCAGCTCTCAAGCCATACAAAAGCAAACAGGTTGCAGGCTGGATTTGACCTGTGGGTCATTGTTTGCTGACTCCTGCACTAAAGGATAAACGAATGCACAAGGGCAATGCAAAACGACTTAAAAAAAAAAACAAAAAAACGCTAACATAATATTGGGGCTTTGTACCTAGATGAGTAATATTTATTATATTTTGCTTATACTGGTGAATCTTCAATTATTAGAGTACTAGAACCAGTTTGGATCTATTTTCAACAGGAAGCAGAATAAATGCAAAGGGTCTAAAAGCAAAACTTTTTTTTAAAAAAGAGCTTATGTATTTTTCAAGGAAAACAGGTCCTTTGAAAATATTTCAAGGAGTTCATATATTTAACCTAGAAAAGGAGAAGCTAAAGCAAATTTTATCTGTAAAATGAAGAATATTTCACTATTTATTCTATGATCTTATATTTTGGGTATTATGGTGTTGTATACAGGAATCCATTCAGTTGCTCATGGCACAAACCTGGGAGTCTTCCTTGATTCCAAATGTAGTTAGTGCTGTTGGTCTTTTACTGGCCCATCCTCCCACCCATCCCTGAGCTGAGGGGCTCACAGCTGTCCTCTACTGTGCAAGTCATCCTGCAACCCCCTCAGGCCAAGGCTAGATGATCTGATTCCACATCCTACTTGGCATACCCCCTCCCTATTCTGCTTCTCTCACCCCTTACAGGTTTATCCCTCAATAAACCAACTGTGCCCTAATCCCTGTCCCTGGCTCTGCTTCTAGGGAACCTGACCTGAGACATGATTCTACCTCCTAAATGTATTTGTTTTTTTGACCAGTACATCTGCTTGGAGAAAAGGTACTTGGTCCGGGTTACTCATAATTTCATTCTATTCTATAATAAATTTTACAACTGAGTACATGAGATAAATAATTTTCATGAATATCAGGAAATAGTTCTTATAAAATTATGTAACAGTGATCTGATAAACGAGAACACCCACAAGGGTAAGCAAAGAACTTGGAAGAGGTTTAGCTTTCAATCAGCATTACTATAGAGTCATTGCTAGTATGTTCATACTGGAAACTGGAAATAGTTGCATCTCTAATACCATCAATTTTGCTAATTGTTACTGATTATATTTTTAAATTACTAACAACTAATAGCCTATAAATAATCTTCTATTAGACCTTTCCATTTTGTTGTACTGTAATACATTCATTGATGCTTAATATATGAATATTTGCTGACTCCAAAGAATACCTTTATTAGGCTATGCCTATGTGTTCAATTTATCTTCTCAATTACACCTACATTAAAACCTTCAAAATTAAGCTTGTGAAAACAGTCCATGCACAAGACCAGTGGGGCCTGCATGACTTGTGACCTCTTGCTCTATTGCATTTTGGTTAATGATTCACAATAACCTTCAAGAATAAGCACTAAGTAAATCAGAAGATTCTGCATGGCTCCCTGGGAAATGTTGCACAGAGCACTTACCAGTCTAAGAAGCTCAGCTAGCACAGGGCAGGCGCTGGGAGCCACTGAACACTAATCCATTGCAAGAGCCAGGGAGATGGTATCAAAAAGCACAGTGTTTACCCAATGGAAACTTAACAGTTTTTCCCAACTCTATCTAAAATTATTCAATCTTCACTTTTCCTATTCTAGAAGCAGGAAATTAATGACTTCTTATATTTTTCCAAAGAAATATATTTTGTTTCAAGTTATTCTTATTTTATTTTCAATTGGTAAATCTCTTATGAAAAACAACGGAGACCGTTCTTTGGTCGGATTATGGCTAAAACTGAGTGCTTAGTCTTTAGGTGGCCATTATTAGTAATGTTCTCTTTCTTCTTTACTTCTTAGAGAAGGGGTGCAAAACAAAAAACAGAATGAAACAAAACAGAAGCCTCTGAATATGCTGCTCTTTGAATAGGGGCAACTCCAAATTATTCCGACATCTAAAACAAATCTAATTCCTAGGAATTTCTTTTCACTGCCATAAAATGACTTAGGTAAGTTTTAGCCACATTCCTCAGCTTGAGCATAGGCATAATCACCGGGACTCCTCTCACACCTAGTTGAGGAGCCAGAGCTGTGCCCTGGGTGAGAGCTAGGCGGCAGTGCAAGGGCCATGGGCAGGGCCTGACCTGGCCATGGGGACAAGGGGCAATGTGTAGGCCAGGTCACAATCTCCAGGATTTTGCCATTCTATGCTTGTCTTTAAATCAACTCATTCTTAAATTAAATTGAAGTAGCATTGTATCACTGCTGTATGTGAAATACAAGTATCATCTGCCAAAATGGAAGGGAAGTGCATACATACTGTATCTTATCAATTTAAAAACTCTCTTTTTTATAATTTTAATACCTCTAAAATTGGATTGCATCATATAATCAATGAAGTTTGCAAATATAATTAGCAACTGTTCTTAGTAGCGCATAAAATAATGACATGTTTTATATGTATCAGTGGTGTATTAGTCAGCTAAAAGGGTGCTGATACAAAATACCAGAAATCAGTTGGTTTTTATAAAGGGCATTTATTTGGGGTAGAAGCTTACAGTTACTTCCTGTAACATAAGTTACTTCCCTTACCAAACTCTTTTGCCTCATGTTGGAGCAAGATGGCTGCTACTGTCTGTCAGTCTGTAAGGGTTTAGGTTTCCTGGGTTCCTCTCTTTCTGGGGCTTTTCTTTCTCCCGGCTCAGCTGCTCTGTCATCTCCACAAGCCCTCTGTAGACTATTAGGCAAACTGCTTGTCTCTCTTCCCAGGGCCTTTTCTCTTTCCTCACAACCAAGCTCCTCTGTGTGCTTACGTCCTAGGGGTCCAGCTCAAGACTCCAACTAATTTTTCTGCCACGTCATTTTCTGTGAGTCCCCACCCACCAAGGGGGTAGGGACTCAACATCCTCTGACATGGCCCAATCAAAGCACTAATCATAATTTAATCATGCCCAGAGGAAAGGACCAGTTTACAAACATAATCAAATATCTATTTTTAGAATTAATAAACCATAGCATACTGCTACAAGTGGTATATTAGATTTGATGAGATACAGTAAATTCTATAATAACAATGTTATTAAACCTTTAAAAACTCAAAGTACCAGAGAAAATAGAAGTAACAAATGAAGTTGATTTTTAAAATGTATGGGTGAAGATAAGTGTCTTATTGAAAAAATGGAACTGTTTTGATCAGAATGGCTGGATATTCTAATTGATAGTTTCAGACAAAGATGAGGAACTATATCAATAAGACAAATCTACAGTTTCGATATTAACCCACAGTAAAAACTTGAACTCACATGAGGATGTGGTTGAGCAGGTCAAAAGATATTTAACTGTTTTATCTGTCATAATAAAGTGTGCACGAACATACTCTGCAACTTTAGGAAGTGACGTTTCAATGTCATCACTTAGTAAAGCAGAGATGCCTGTGAGATTCAGTGTACCCAGCCCTCCCTGCTAGCAAGCCTGGGAAGGACTGGGGATCCCTGGATCAAGGGTTTGGAACATTTGTGATTATTCCTGAGCCTTCACTCCTGCTCTGTGAGGTCTGGGTAAGATCTACTAACATGACTAGGGAAACGGACTTGGCCCAGTGGTTAGGGCGTCCATCTACCGCGTGGAAGTCCGTGGTTCAAACCCCGGGCCTCCTTGACCCGTGTGGAGCTGGCCCACGCGCAGTGCTGATGCGTGCAAGGAGTGCCGTGCTACGCCGGGTGCCCTCCCACGTAGGGGAGTCCCACGTGCAAGGAGTGCACCCCGTAAGGAGAGCCGCCCAGCGTGAAAGAAAGTGCAGCCTGCCCAGGAATGGCACGGCACACACGGAGAGCTGACACAAGATGACTCAACAAAAAGAGACACAGATTCCCATGCCACTGACAACAACAGAAGTGGACAAAGAAGAACACAAAGCAAATAGACACAGAACAGACAACTGGGGCGGGGGGTGGAAGGGAGAGAAATAAGTAAAATAAATCTTTAAAAAAAACAAAAAAACATGACTAGCTACACCACCCTCATCCTAAACAATAATCTCTGTGAAATGACACATTTGTTGTGCTAGGTTTTTTTGTTTTTGTTTTCAGAACATATATGAGTGTAAAACAAAAATATTAAAAGATGTTTAGGGTAGAAGATGTGGCTCAAGTGGTTGAATTCCCGCCTCCCATGTTGGAGGTCCCAAGTTCAGTTTCCGGTGCCTCCTGGAAAAAACAAAAATGAACAACAAGCAAAACAAATGAAAAAACCAACTCAGGGAAGCTGATGTGGCTCAGTGGCCAACCACATACGAGGTCCTGGGTTCAGTCCCTGGTCCCCAGCTCCTCAGTACGGTATCATACTCCTTAGTATGGTATCAGACTAATGCAAGGTATTAATAATAGGGTAGTATATGGGAACTCTGATTTCATGCAAGATTTTTCTGTAAACCTACATCTTGAATTTTTTTGAATGATGTGAAAAGAAAAGATGTTTATCTGAGTATCACTTAAAAATCATTGTGAGCCTCACTCAAGGAAACACTCGTCTGGGCAAAGCACCAAATAGGAAGAACTCAGCAGACACAGGCATACTTGGGTTAGAGCTGGAACCAGATGGGTCCCATGGTCAAGGAGGACAGTCTGAAGCAAACAGTGCAGGGACTTCCCAGGCCCAAGAGCATCGACCAGATCTCCAGCGAGGGCCTGTGGGTAAGGAGGTGTTACCTTCAGGACATTGTTCATTCACCCATTCCTCTGTTCATTCAGTTAGTCATTCAAATACCTAGTATGTGCCAGGCACTGGGCCAGGTTCTGGGGAGAGAGAGTTGAAAGAGGTCAAAGAGCTCAGGCTAGAAAGGAAACAGTATCAGTGAATCCAGTTGGGTTTCATAATTGCTAAGATAACACAGTCAGAGTATATGAGAAAAAATATGAGAGGGGACATTTAACTCAGTGTGGAGAGGCCAGGGAAGCTTTCCAAAAGGAGAAGTTTTGAGATTTAAACAAAAGTTGATCAGATGCTTGAGGACAGAAGGCCATTCCCACCCGTGGGAACAAGTATGGTCAAAAGCTTGGAGGTTTAAGAAAACATCGTCTGCCACCTCCAAATGAAAGATGTTTGGTATAGCTGGAAAAGAGGGTGAATATTCAGAGATAGTAGGAGAAGAGGGGAGAGAAGCAAGAACCAGATGTGAACCAGATGTGATATGGAACTTGAAACTGATAGAGTCCTGAAGGATTTTAAGCCAGGAATAGCTAGATGTGTTTTATGTACTGACCGATGTGGAGAAAAAGGAAATTCTTTATCAAAACATAATGTGAATTTAGCAGATAATTTGCTTCTGTTGGACACTAAGTACTGCTACAAATTACTTAATTTTTTTTTTATTAGAGTGGTTGTTAAGTTTACAGAAAACTCTGTAGAAAGTGCAGAGTTCCCATATATCCTGACCTCCTCCTCACATTTTGCATTTTGTGTGGTACCTTTGTTACAATTGATGAAATTTTATCATTGTGTTATTAATTATAGTCTAATTTACATTAGGGTTCACTCTTTGTCTTGTACAATGGTTGCTTTTAAAAAAAATTTTATTCTTTCATTCCGGTAATATATAAACAACCTAAAATTTCACTTTCCAGTTCACTCTTCAGTGGTGTTAGTTATTTTCATAATGCTGTGCTACCATCACAACTGTCCATTACAAAAACTTTTTTTATCACCCCAAGAAATTGTACCGGTTAAACATTGGCTCACCGTTCCCCAACATCATGCCTACCCCTGGTAACCTATATTATAATTTCTAACTATAATTTAGAATTATTATGAATTTGCATACTATCTTAATTATTTCATGTAGGTAAGATCACACAATATTTGTCTTTATAAATTACTTGTTTTTTTAGGGAAGTGGATTTGGCTCAACAGATAGAGCATCTGCCTACCACATGGGAGGTCCAGGGTTCAAACCCAGGGCCTCCTGACTCGTGTGGTGAGCTGGCCCATGCGCAGTCAGTGCTGATGTGCTCACGGAGTGCCGTGTTACATAGGGGTGTCCCCTGTGTAGGGGAACCCCTCGCACAGGGAATACACCCTGTAAGGAGAGCCGCCCAGTGTGAAAAAGTGCAGCCTGCCCACGAGTGGTGCCACACACACGGAGAGCTGATGTAGCAAGATGACGCAACAACAACAAAAAAGAGACACAGATTCCCGGTGCCGCAAGAATACACGTGGACACAGAAGAACATACAGCGAATGGACACAGAAAGCAGACAGCTGGGGCAGGGGGATGTGGGCAGGGAAGGGGAGAGAAATAAAAATAAATAAATAAATAAATAACTTTTTTAAAAACCTGAAGTATGTAAAAATTGTTGTTGGAAGTGACCTGTTTCTGCTATGGGAGTGATCAAATTTAAAAGCAGAAATTTAGTGCATGTGCTAAGCCTTCTACATATTCATTCGACATGAAAGTTGAGCCTAGTAAATCAATGAAAATAAACTTAGGATATTACAAAGTGTCCCTCACTGACATTTTCACCTCATCAGTGTCATTGATTTTTGCTAATTATTTTAATGTGAGACTGAAAGTTGGTTAGGTTTTTAAAGAATCTTTTTGTTTTTCAGATTCATTGCTTCCAAGTAAACCAGAGGAACAAGCATCATGACTAAAAAAAGCTATTATGCTGATGCATAACTGGTCTTTCAGAAGTCCAGCATCTGTTGCCCTTAACAATAGAGAGTACTTAAAGTTTTTTCCAAAACCACCTAATTTTTTTTCTATCAATATTGTAGTTAAGCTTTTTGCTTTCTAAAAAATAAACATTGAAGATTTCCTGAAAACTTAAAAAAAAAACCAAAACCACATAATGTGAAGGCTTTAGCCGTATTGCTTGGCAGTCAGGATGTATAGGTCTGCATCATTTAAAAAAATTATTTAGGTTATAATCAAGGGACAGTGGGTTGCAGAAAGGGAGTAAGAATACAGACAATTAAAGTGCTACAGTTGTGGAATTTGAAGGATGGACAAGCCCGATACTAAGACAGAACTTTCCCAGGTGAGAACAAGAGTTTGGCAAGAAAGGAAGAGAAGGAGCAAGTGCTAAACTTTTCAATAATGTGGAAAAATGCCAGACCACCAAAAGGGACACTGAAAAGGATAGGTAGAAGATGGTGGAGGAATTCCCTTTCTGTAAGTCCTAAGAGAATTCATAGAGACCAGGACTTTATATCTCTATATTTACATTTTAAAAAATTTAAAATAACTTTGTGTTACTGAATATTTCAAACATATAATAATTGAATAGTGTATAGAACTCCCAAGGACCCATCACTAAGCTCTGACAACTGAAAACCCACGGCAATCTTATCTCACCGTTAACCCTCCTACTCTCTCTACCACTAGATTATTCTGAAGCAAATTCCAGACCTACCATTTTAAGACAATGATCTCTATTCTTCTCAGCCCAAACCTGAGCCAGAATCATAGGATATGATGAACGTTATACCATAGCTAATTAGAAAAACAACCGAAAATTGGCAAATACAGAAGTAAAGACCATTGTCTATTAAGGAAAAATAAAAAATAGGACAATACTAACATGATGATCAATCACCTGGAGAAAGGAATAAAATAGAATATTTTATAAGTAACACTAATCTGGTAAACAAGGTTACTAGCAAAATCCTATGACACAAGTTAAACTAATGAGCTTAAATATATGAGCAGGAAACAAAAGGAAATTCCGTTTAAAAATGTGTAAACGAAAGTCTCAAAGAAATTAGCTATCAAATAATTACTACAGGGAAACGGACTTTGGCCCAGTGGTTAGGGCGTCCGTCTACCACATGGGAGGTCTGCGGTTCAAACCCCGGGCCTCCTTGACCCGTGTGGAGCTGGCCATGCGCAGCGCTGATGCGCGCAAGGAGTGCCGTGCCACGCAAGGGTGTCCCCCGCGTGGGGGAGCCCCACGCGCAAGGAGTGCGCCCGTGAGGAGAGCCGCCCAGCGTGAAAAAGAAAGAGCAGCCTGCCCAGGAATGGCGCCGCCCACACTTCCCGTGCCGCTGACGACAACAGAAGCGGACAAAGAAACAAGACGCAGCAAATAGACACCAAGAACAGACAACCAGGGGAGGGGGGGAAATTAAATAAAATAAATAAATCTTTAAAAAAAAAAAAAATAATTACTACAGAGTAAAGAAAAACACGAAAGCAAAAGGAGACCTGGGGTGAGGGTAGAGCGGGAAAGCAAATTATGAGCATGTTGGAATATGGTCTAGCCTATTTAAAAGAGATTCCAGTTCATTCATTCATTTTGACATTTAGTTACTGAGCACCTGTCATGTGTCCAGCACAGTTTTAGGCTCTGAAATGTCATGTGCCTTTAGTAAATTATATTGGCTGCTTAAAGACAAGGAACATATGACTTGGGGCAAGCAGCTACATCTACCTGAATCTGCCTGAACCTCATCCAGGTTGTTTATTAAACACCCGGCTCCTTGAGACATGGAGGCAACTAGAAGGGGTTCAAAGAAGTGGAACAGAAAATAATTAGAGGAAGAGATTGATTTTAGCAGAAAGATCAAAAGATTCAAATACAGGGAAACTTGGCTAAGAAACGGCTGAAGAAAAATGAGCTATTTGAAGCATGTAAAGAGTGAAGCAATATAAGAAATATTGAGCTGGGTGCACAGAGCAAAATGAAAAGCCCTATCATGCAATTAAACACAAGGAAAGGTGAGCAGAGAGGCGGGACAAGCTGTTCGGGTGGCACAGTATTATACAACAGCCCCATGGCATGTTCTGATGTTAAACAGACTTCTGGTTAAATGACTCCCTTGTATCAGATCACTAGCTTCCAGGGAGGTAGATATTATTTTTTAACCTTTCAACTTTGGAGAAGAAAGTGTGCTAAATCAGTCCTGCCTGGCCAGCAGGATGGGAAGGGGAAAAACATATTTTCTCTCAAATGTAATTCTAGTTCTAATGCTCCTCACTTTCACAAAATTTTTCCAGTCAGCAAAATTTTTACCAGTGAAGACAGAGAGAGAGAGAAAGAGAGGGAGGGAGGGAGACAGGGAAGGAAAGATCTATACAAGTTTTATAGATTATGTTTTAAATTTTCAATTAAAGTCTTATTGGCCTTATTTTAGAAACTTTTTTTAGTTCTTGATCAATTTCTTTCAGACCTTGGGTTTTTATTTACTCTTTGGAGGGAGTTAAATTTTTTCTTTTTATTAAAAAATAATGATACATTCAAAGCAAGGAATAAAAACATATATACAGTTTAAGGAATAATGATTTTTAAAAATGAACAGTAGCATTCTCCACATCTTCAGTTTTAGATTTTAAATCAGAATATTCTGGTACTTTGGAAGCCCTCCGACTGTCTCAGCCTGATCACATTTTGTCCCCTACCCACCTTCTCCCACACTATCCTAAAATTTAGCTTAATCCATTGTCTTTCCTTATAGTTTTACTTGTAGTAAATATGGCAATATACCATTTAGTTTTCCCTCTTTTTGAGCTTTTAGAAATGGAGTTATATTGCTTTATATTTTTTGGCTTCTTTTGTCTGATGTTGTGATTTTGAAATCTATCTATGTCCATTTATATAGCCAATTTCTTTTTTTAATTAAGCAATTTATTTTGAGGTAATTATAGATTCACATGCAATTTTAAAAAATAATAGAGTGAAATGGATGTGGCTCAACCAATTGGGCTCCCGTCTACCAGATAGGAGGTCCAGGGTTCAATGCCCAGGGCCTCCTGATGAGGGCGAGCTGGTCCACACGGCGAGCTGTCCACGTGGCGTGCTGGCCCACACAGGAATGCCGACCCACGCAGGAGTGCCACCCTGCATGGGAATGCCGCCCAGTGTGGGAAAGCCACCCTGCGCAGGAGTGCCGGCTGACATGGAGAGCTGGTGTAGCAAGATGACGCAACAAGAGACACAGGACAGAAAATAAGAAGACGTAGCCCAATAGGGAGTTGAGGTGGTGCAAGAGAGTAATTGCCTCTCTCCCACTCTGGAAGGTCCCAGGATCCGTTCCTGGAGCTGCCTAATGAGAATACAAGCAGACACAGAAGAACACACAGTGAAAGGACACAGAGAGCTGACAACGGGGGGCGGGAGTGGTGGAGGGGAGAGAAATAAATAAAATAAATCTTAAAAAAAAGAAGAAGAAATAATAGATCATTTGTTCCCTTTACCCAGTTTCCCCCCATGGCAATACCTTGCAAAATGTTGATGCTATAGTATAGTATAGAATAGCATAGCATAGCATATTATAGCATAGTATCACAGCCAGGGTATGACATTGATACATGAAGATACAGATATTTCTATTGCTACAAAGTTTCCTCATGCTGCCCTTTCATAGACACATCCACTTCTTCCCATCCCCACCATCTCCTTAATCCCTGGCAATAACTAATGTGTTTTCAATCCTTGTAATTCTGTCATTTCGAGAATGTCACAAAAATGGAGTCACACGATATGGCTTTTTTGACTTGGCATAATCCTCTGAAGACTCACCAAGTTGTTGTGTAGCTGAATAGTCCATTCCTTTTTGTTGCTGAGTATTCCATGGTATGGATGGACCCCAGTTGGTTGAACCGTTCAGCCTCTTAAGAGGATCTGTGTTTTCAATTTATGGTGGGGTCTTCATTTTTTCAGATGTGTAAGTTTTCTTACTATATATGGGCACTTTTACTGTCTTAGTGTCCCATTTCTAATCCAGATCTAGAATAAACAATTCAAGTGACCAGACTGGAGTAACTGTGTTTTTTGTGTGTTTTTAATTTTTTAAATTTTTTTGTCTATTTATTTTTTTAATGTTACATTAAAAAAATATGAGGTCCCCATATACCCCCACCCCCCCACACTCCTCCCCCCACAACAACAACCCCCTCCATCATCATGAGACATTCATTGCACTTGGTGAATATATCTCTGAGCACCGCTACACCTCATGGTCAATGGTCCACATCACAGTCCACACTCTCCCACATTCCACCCAGTGGGCCATGGGAGGACATACAATGTCCAGTAACTGTCCCTGCAGCACCACCCAGGACAACTCCAAGTCCCGAAAACGCCCTCCCCACCCACCCCACATCACATCTCTTCCTCCCACTCCCTACTCCCAGCAGCCACCATGGCCACTTTCTCCACACCAATGCCACATTTTCTTCGATTACTAATCACAATAGTTCATGAATAGAACATCAGTAAGTCCACTCTAATCCATACTCTATTCCTCCATCCTGTGGACCCTGGAATGGTTGTGTCCACTCCACATGCATATCAAGAGAGGGCTTAGATTCCACATGGATGCTGGATGCAATTCTCCTGCTTTCAGTTTTAGGCTGGAGTAATTGTTTTTAGGAAAAGACTTAAGAATCCATTTCAGCCTAGGACTGATGAAGTCTGAGAGGGAAGTGATGGAAACCCAACGGCAGGAGAATATAAGTTTTTTCATCACCTCTTCCAGTTACTGCAGTGGCTGTTTTAGGAGGGTGTTTTAATTTGCCAAAGGGCTGCTGATGCAAAGTACCAGAAATGTGTTAGATTTTATTAAGGCATTTGTATTAGTCAGGGCTCTCTAGGGAAACAGAATCAACAGGAGATTTCTATAAATAGTATGAGATTTTATAAGAGTCTCTCATGTGACTGTGGAGATGCCCAAGTCCAGGTTCTGCAGGCAGACTGGTGACAGCCCAATGAAGGTCCTCGATGAGTTTCTGGGAGACGTTGGCTGTCCAAAGATGGCCTGGGAAATTCTCTGATTACTGAAATCACTTCCCCTTTTTAGGAATTCAACTAATTGGATAAAGCTCATTGCTGACAGCAATCTCCCTGGTTGATGCAGATGTAACCAGCCATCTATGCAGTAAACTTACCAATGACTAAAGCTCATAAATACCCTTGTATTACAGTTAGCCCAGTGCTTGCTTGACCAAACAACTGGGCATAATTACCTGGCCAAGTTGGCACATTAGCCTAACCATCATACCATTTAATTGGGGTAAAAGCTTACAGTTCCAAGGCTGTGAAAAGTACAACTCAAGGCACTGTAAGAGGTGCTTTCTCACTCGTCAGCTGCCATGTGTTGAAGCAAGATGGCGGGCCATCTCTGCCAAGGTTTCTGCCTTCCCCTTTAGCTGCTCCATGGGCCCAGCTTCTTGGGGCTTCAAGCTTAAGCAGTCCTGCAGCCCTCTCTCTCCTAGCGTAGGGCTTGTCTCTTAGGGCTTAGGTTCTTACAGCTCAGCTATGGGCAAAACTGGAGTCTTTTCCCTCACATGGCAGAATTAAACATGGCAGTTCCCTTTTTCCTCTGTCTCTCCCTGTGAGCCCATTAATATCAGACCCAGCAAGGGCATGGGGTCTCAACCTGAATCAAGCCTCACTGGCGTCATCCAATCAAAAGCCCTAAATCATCTTATCAAGTAATCTAATCAAAGGCCCCTCTGCTGAATTTAATGCAGTCAAATGGTATCATACCCGTTAGTTAGTATACAAACATAATCTTTCTCTTTTTGGTTTCATAAAATAATTTCAAACTGCCCCAGAGGGATACACTCAAGCTCACTAGTCCTCTAAAGAATGTATCAAAAATGAACCAGAATAAAGTTCCTTATTGTCATAAAACCTGTAGTCTCGTGGTGGTACCTCTTCCTCCACACTCAGGACAGCATTAACTAAGAGTCCAAGTGATTTGCTTCTTTACCCAGTGGACATGAAAAGTAAAAATAATTGAGCCTATGACACCTGCTACTCAAATTACAAAGTTTAGAAAAATTGACAGATGTATATAGCACATCACGTTACTCTTTGCCTCATGGACAACATTTTGGAAGAAATGCTCATTAGATATCCCCTGGTGCCAAAATTGGAGATTTTGCCCTTTGGTGGACAGTGTCTTCCTGCCCCAACCCTGCTGTGGCTGCCTGTGGCAGCATCAACTCAACAGAGCGCCTGGGGTAAGGAAGAAACACTGCACTTTCTTTTTCCTTTTTGGCCCTTTTTCTGGGGCTGGAATCACTCATGCATGATTTCCCTGATTAGTCTAAGATTCATCGAACATTTGGTCACTGCTCAAAAGTTTTGACACTGCATCCTATCTCAGCGTCCTCAAATCCAAACTCCTGGAACTGCGCCAGGCTTGGGTTTGCCATACTCCAGGCCCCTCTCCTGCCAGCCCCTCCCTCCTCCCCGCGCCATATCAGCAAGGCTTTGCCGTTTTTGATAACTTGATTAGACAGTCAAAGAGTGTCTGATCCCAAGCAACCTCTATATTCTTTAGCAATTCTAATTATGAGGTATGGTGGTTATGACTTTCAAATAAATGAAAGGATCGAAGCTTATGACGAGAAACACTTTTGCTAGACCTCTTATTTCTGAAGCCCAAGAAGGTGATCTTGTCCAAGTCTATAGGGTTAATAGTTAGCCAAGAAAGGATTTCTTAATGCAAATCATTGGCCCTTTCCTTTCTACTGCATGATTCTGGAGTCCCTGCCTTTTTTTTGGCGGGGCTTGCCTCTTTCAGAGCCACACATGTGACTCAGAGTTGAAGGCAGAGAGCTTTCTCTTCCTTGATTTTTGTAGTATGGTGGGGCCACCAAAAATTTTAACTCCTGGGAGCTTGGTTTATGTAGATTGGGCGATGGGTAAATTAAAGAAAATTTTGTTGGCTATTCAGAATGGTCCCAGCTCCTTTCTGTTTATCTCCTTCAGTTTCACCCAGAAAGTCAGGATGTGGGCTGATGGGGACCTGGTTCCAGAGGCTTTGGTTGGAGGCTGTGCTGTGCTCTTTCAGCCTCCCCAGGAACCATTTCCCAGCACGCCTTTGGTAACTAACCCCCTCTGCCCTCAAGGCACACAATTATGGTGGGGAAGACTCATCTCCTGACTGTAGGGGCACCTACCACTCAGTTGAACCCATTCACCAGCGTGGTAGATGGCCTGAAGCCAGCTGCCTCCTCTCTCTTCCCCTGCTACCCTTCAGCTCAGCCCGGAGTCCAGGACATTTCTCCTTCCCCCAGTCTGTAGGAAGTGGGTTCTTCACAGGAACTACTGGGCTCTCACACTCTTGCTTTGTAGATCTTTGCATTTGCAGAACAGCATTCTGTAGGTTGCTTACAGTGAGGCTGTTGAAAGAAGAGATGGCTACAGGGAGAAGACAGTAGAAAGAGGGATTTTTTAAAATTCTAGAAGCTGAATTGCCTTTGTGGGGGAGAAGCTGATATGCCTGAAAACTATTTGCAAGGCTTTAATGTCTAAGTAAAATTAGTACCCAAATGCCTGCAATCTCTTCAATGAAGATAAGAGATTTTTATGTTCACTTAATGCTACTTTTTAAGCAGAATAAATGTAGCCTTGGTCCCAGGTTTTCATGTGATTAGGTACCCCTTTTGTAAAATAACATGGGTAGGTTAATTCCTATTGACCCTTCACAGAAAGAAATCACATATTGTTATTCCAGAAGCACATGTAATTGTATCTTTTTTTACAAGCTCAAATCAAATAGATTACCTTCCAGAGCAATGAGTAACTTGAAATGCATATGGCTATGCAAAGGTTAAAGAGTGAGAGGACAGGACTTGCATTTGAAATGCAAAAGTCTTCTTTAACTTGGTGCAACAACAACAACAAATTCTCTTAAATATATAGAGGAATTCAGTTGATTTTGAAATGGAAAAATTTCTCAGGGGAAAAAAAAGATGACATCGGGGTATCATGGGATATAGCATTTTACATTTACTTAGCAGCTTTTTGTCCACACCACCATCATTTTTATTCTAGACCACTGAAATAGCTTCCTATTGAATTTCCCTGCTTCCATCTTTTCCCCTTACAGTCCACGCTCTGCTCAGTAGCCAAAATAATCTTTTAAAAATCAAAACTGGACCATGCTGTTCTTCTTATAGCTTAAAACTCTCCAAGAATTTCCATCAGATTTAGAATAAATTCAAATTTCTTACCCTGGCCTTAGAAGCTCTTCAAGGTTGTCAATAGAGATAATATTTGTAGGACAATATGAGCAGGACACATTTTCTCGTGTGAGATTATCCGAAGCAGTGCAAGATATCTAACATCCCTGGTCCCTGCCCAAAAAGAGCCCATAGTGCTCCTCCACTCTAGCATTTTGCATCCAAGTCTTCACATTGTCAAACAGCTTCCACACAGGGATGGGGACACTGCTGCAGGAGCCAGCGCCCACCGGCCTGTTAGCCCTGGCCCTTGACTGCCTTCTGTCCCAGGATCTTTGCACCAGCTGTCCCTTCTGGCTGGAATGTTCCACTCTCAAACATACGTGTGTTCGACTCCTTCTCCACACTCAAGTCTTAGCTTACATGTCACCTCCTCAGAAAGACCTTCCCTGACCGCCCATCTAAAATAGCAATACTTGTACACGCGCACATATCTCTCACTATACACGCTATCATTATAAGCAGTTTTCATCTTTTTTTACTTATTTAATTTCTACAGCTCCTCTCTAGAATGTAAGTTCCGTGACAGCAGATATGCCCAGTGCCTGAGGACAAATTTTTATAAATATTTGTTGATCAAATAAAATATATATCATAAAGTAATATGTCATTGAATCATATTCATAATACATCTTAATAAAAGACATAAAAGCATTATCAAATTCATTTTTCGGACATATTTGAGACACTAAAAATAATAAGTTCCACATTGAATATTAATGACAGGCAGAGGGACCAAACGAGAAATGCTATTACTTCCTTATTAAGCCACAGTGGATTATTTCAGTAGAAGGCAATGCATTAAATAGGTCACACTGAAAGCCATATAATATACAAAGACTATAATTAATATAATTCTCTTAGCTTCATCACTTTAGGGCAAAACGTCTGTGTTTGTTACTGTTATCTATATATCAGTTCTGTGTCATTTTATTTTACAGATCATTAAAACCTTCTCACTCTTCAGAGAAAGGGAGAGAAAAGGAAGTAAGTTTATTGTTCCCTATGGAATAAACTTGAATTACCCACGTCTCATCTGATTCTAACAGCTAACAACATTGTCTTCTGAACAGGCAAAGCATAGTACAGGGATGGCTAATCCATGGCATCCACCTTGTCACTCTCTACTCATGCACCACAGCAGGTATCACTAGCTAATTATTCCCTCCTGCTGAGCATCCATTCATCTGGTCTTTCTCCACCCAGTTCTCCACATGACTGTGAATGCCACATTTACTCGACTGTTGAGAGATCTTGGGTGAGTAACTTAACCTCTGAGTTTGTTTCATGATATCAAACTTATAGGGTTGTTGGGAGAATTAGAAACATGTATTGTAAGATGCTTAGCACTGTGTTTATTACAATACAAAGAAAATAAATAGTAGCATATAAATGTGGTGAGGATAAGGCTATATCTCACCCCCATGAGTATCGTGGAAAGTGGTAGGAACTGCAGAATGCTGGTAACATTAGAGGGCTATTTAGTGTTGGACTGGAAAAGGAGTTCCCAGGCCACTTGCAAACTTACTAGGAATTGCAGATATTTGGGTCCTAGGTCAAACCTACCGATCAGAAACTCTGGGGGTAGGGCCCAGTAATCCGTGTTTTAACAAACCTCTAGTTTAGGACTGCAATAGAGATATGGAAGGGGAAGGAGGAATGGAAGTGATAAAGTCAGGGGTGAAGAAGGTCTGCTCACCCCACAATTAATCAGAGAGTAATCAAGGTCTGTGGCCCAGAGGCTGTGGCCACATCAAACACTCCTCGCCTAGTGGCATCTTCCCACAAACAGGATGTCAATTTGCCACAAACATAAAGGACAGTCCACAAGCACACTAAGAGCAAACTGGCTTGTATTACAAGGTTAGGGATAGTGAGAACTTCCCAATAGCCAGTCTAGGCAGACAATAGACACAACTGCAAAGGATCTTTTCCTTCTGAGAGGAAGATGACCATTGTTTTTGACTGTTTCATGTGCAGCTTTGACAGAAGTCAAGAAGCTGATCCAGACACTTCCTCGAACTTGAACATCTCCAGCAGTGATTTCACAAATGAATTGCATTTGGCAAAGCCAAGGTAAATGGTGGGGCAGGGTGGGGCCTGTAGGGGGTGTCAAGAAAGTTACCTCCACCAGATAAATAGAAATCTTTTCTACCTGTTTAACCTAGGCTACTTGCTTTCCTCCATAAAAATTAAAAGTAGTTTTTATGAATGTAACCAATCCCAAGCCCTGTAAGACCCAGCAGACTTTAAACCACATCTGCATTTGTAGGCTGTTTCCAAAGTTAACTCCTGCAGCAAGATCTATCATTGCAACAGCACCTACTTCTCTTTGGTTCCACCTAATGGGCAACAAATTCTTATTAAAATTTTGATCTGCACATACTCATGCTTGCAGATTGTTCTACAGTGTGTACACAAGATGTAGGGCAAGTGTCTTATTATTAAAGTACTGGGATTTTGTTAGAGATTATTGGGCATCCTGATCCAACACAACTATTGAGCACATGCTTTTCTCACAACCCTGGACATAGGTATTATTATCATACCCATTATGCAGACCATTAACTGAGGCTCACCCTCATAATGGGACTAACCCAGAGTCCCACAGTGACTTTAAATCCAAAGTCTCCTGGCAGAGGTTTTGTTAATCCACAACTAAAGAAGGTGGGCTATGGGGTGACCTGCTCTTTCTTCAGTTAAAAATGGCAGTTTTCTGATGTGCAGAGGATGTATGTGCTGTGATCTGAACTTCTGACAGAATGTTTCTGTTGAAGAAATTTCTCACCACCTTTCTAAAGCTGGTTGATAGGATGGTTTTAGTTTAAAAGTATATCATACACAGTCATGTTGTCAGTCAGCAACCCTGTACTGAAAAGGCCATTTGAGGTGAAAGATGAAAATTCTGAAAGTAATGATGATCATGTTCTTTAAAGGCCACTGTGAATGTGTTAGGAGATTTTGAAGAAAAGTAGTAATTGTTTATTATTTAAACACTTTTAAGAGGTACCTTAAAATAACAACATACTGAAGCAGGCTAGTAAGATAGGAAATCAATAGATGGATCTGGAACCTGGCAAGAAGTCCACATGGACATCAGTAACCCCAAGAGGGCTGCTGGAAGACCTACACGCCCAAGATTCTGCTACCCAGAACAAAGACTTCTTCTAGAAGCCAGGAAAAGCCCCGGATAGTCCCCAAGGACTTTACCATTGAGTCCTCACTCAGGGATTGATAGGCGGGGTGATCAATCAAAACAACAAACAACCGGAACTGTCCCCTGCCATTAGCAAAGGGGGGGGTGGATATTTACGGGTTTAAAAAGCAGACCAGAGGCCTAAACACTCTCGCTCTCCGCTCTCTTGCCTGTGGACCCGTTCCCGCCCTCTGCGTTCCTGCCCTCTGCGCACCGCTCTCGCCATTTTTCCTCTGCCATGTGGCCACGCAAGTAAACCTAGGCATTTATAACCTATAATGGGAAACTGTAGCCTGTAAATCAGCCCAGTTTATCACTTTTCAGTACCTTCCTCTCTACCTGGGACCCCTGATCTGTTATTTTCTCCCATTTCTCCTCCTTCCCTGCCTGAATAAATTACTGGCCTAACCCACCCAATATGATCTTGCAATTCATTTCTACAGCATAAGTCAAGAACCTAAATAAAATCCGGTAATAGTTCCTTTAAAAACACTCTTTTAAACTGACTTTTGGAATAACCCACCTTTACTGAGTTTCCACGATGCGTTACTATTGTTCGTTAAGCACATGAAATATTTTTAAACCAAAGGAAAAGAACCAACTATTCTTCATGTCTCTGAATACAAAATAAGTGGAAGTAGGCTTGGTTTAAGAACTTCTGAACAATGAGCCTGATTAATAATTAGGGACAGGTTTCCAAGGGAGTAGGGCCTCCTTTGCAGAGGGACAGAGAGAGAAGGATGGTCAGATGGGCGGACTGTGATTCTAAAGTTGTGCTTTCGAGCTGGTTTCCATTTTTAAAACTGATTTCCTCCCCTAAGGAATAATATAGTTTCCCAAGTCATAGGAAAAAAAAAAAAGAAAAGAAAAATAACATTTATGGAGCCCTTACTAAGTGTCCTGGGCTAAGCTAATCTTAACAACTATAGTAATTATTTACTCACTTAACAAATAAGGTGACTGAGGGCAACAGGCTGAGTAACTTGTCTAAGGTTATGGAATAAATGAAGAGACTGGAAATTTAACCAAAATCTGCTTAATTCAAGGTCCATTTGGTTTTTCGACTTCATTAGAAAGTCTCTTCTAACAATCCGCAGTTTTAATAGTGAGGAAACAGAGGAACAGATAAAAGTTGTGTGAAATAGTATGGTTAACCTGCAGCTGAGGGTTTTGGTGTGAAATGTTCAGAAAGCCACATGCTTTTCCTTTTTTTAATGCCTTGATTTTGCTCACAAAAGATCGCAGCATATTACTTTTAGAGATTTTCCAGCTTTGGGAATGGGATTTTGTTTTTCTTGGTAACGTTCACCACTGTATTTGACACTGCTTTCTGGTTTCAGCTTGATACAAAAATGAAGAAGCAAAGTTATTCGCATGTGCCCTGCTCTCTTCCACATCATGAACTCCTAAGTGAACTTTCTGTTCAGGACATTAGTGTTTCTGAGCAGGTAAAGCCCAAGTAGAGTCCTGCGTGATTTTTAGGACAGATATTTCTATTCAGCAAGGAAATAATCACCACTCTGCCCACCCATCAAAAGTGTGGAGAAAGGAGAAATCTTTACACTGTCAAATCCCTGTTGCTAAAACAAAATCTTATTTCATGAACATTCTGTCTTTAAAAAGCACTAACAAACAGATAGAGCACTGGTTAGTTAATAAAAAGAATTCTTCAGTGACTACTCAGATGAATGAATATTTTTAAAAGGCATGGAGTATGTAAGGAATTTTAATCCAGCCTCTGCGTTCACTCCCCACCACAACTGTCGAGAAACCACTGGCCTCTGAATGACAAAGGCCCCAGGTTCAACCAGGAACCAACACACTTCCAGTCCCAACAGGCATCTCTCTTTGTCTGTGGTGGACTTCTTTTGGCTGTAGCTAATAGGCTCAAAGGGCTTCGGACACATTGGAAAATGACCATCAAGTTTCTCCTCCTACGTCTGCCTCCTTATGTCCGATCACTAAAGCGCCAAACTCAACTGTCTACATCTCAACCTTTCAGGGGCATATGCTTCTGGTTTGCAAACCTTTAGCTGTTAACAAGTTCTGTTAGTTAATTTCAAATTAATATTGTAGGAGGCTTCAGGCCATGAAAAGAAATCCGGAAGCTGAATTAGTAGATGACAGAGCAGTAATCAGTTTAAATGAGACTTCTCCCAGCCTTTGCTTGTGAATGACACAGAATTTCTGAGCTTAGAAAAAATCTTCCCTTCTCTGCATGTGGGACTGTGGGGATTCCAGAGATGCAGCTCCACAACCAGGGTACTGCAGTGCTCCACTCACATGCACCCCCTCCTCCCACCCCGTGCTCTGTGGCAGCCAAACCCTACCTGCTAATCAGCCAGGCTGCAACAAGGGCTAAGGCTGGAGCGTTTCCAACCTGTAGACGGAACAAACGTTCTCATCTACATTTCTAACTGCAGGCAGTCCCAAAGCTACAGCTCCTGCCGAGCTCTGAGCACTTGCAGAAGCATTGCTTCCTCGCAGCTCTGTTTAGTTTAAACTTGCAGCTAACCAGGTTACAAAACTCAGGGATCTAAACTTAACGCTTGCACGGTCTCACAAGGAATCTGCCCCTCCTGTCCTGCCCCATCCTGGAAAGCCTCAGGGCCTTCTGTAACCTTGATGCTGCCTCCCCACTGGAAGTTAGATGCATCCTCAGTGGCTGCATTTTCTGCACATTTCCCTAGTAGCCTTTTTCTTTCCTTCAACTCAAACTTCTCCAAACAACACCATCTCTGCTGACCCTGGAATTCTGTAGCCCTCTCATAACTCATTTCCAACCCCACAGGAACGATCGCGGAGGGTAAATTGGAGAGAGAAGGTTTGGGAGCTCACCTGCACAGCAGCAAGGATCAGACACAGGATGGGGCTGCCGGCAAACTTCCCAGGGACCGTCTGCAGCCAAGTCTCTTGGCCTTAAAGGGACAGGGCGCTTTTCACCTTATAAGGAAGGCAGTTTCACTTGTCTGCTTTGGAAGCTGTTTGGGCAAAGCAGCTTCTCTTGATGTGGCAGAGGCTTAAACCTGGGGGAATGTGGAGCCTAGCAGTTTACCAGGATCTGCACATAGTAGGCAACTTAATAGCTGCTGGGTAAATGTACAAGGATGGTGTTTGGCAGGACATTTGCAGACCAGAAAGCCCTTCCTATGGGCTTGTTCCCCTACAAAAAGGATTTTAGAGAGCCTGAGAAGTCCCTCAATTACAAGGAAGGGCTTTTGCTTCTATTTCGCATCTTGGCCTCCTGGAAACCAGTCACCCTGATACCTCCCTTCTGACACTGAGGCAAAAGCAAGAAGAATGGAGAGTGTGTGAAGCTTGTGGTGTGAGATTTTGATTGTTTAAGACACATTAGTCTACATCCTGAAAATGAGCAAAATAGAGGTTGTTGTGTTATTTCAGCTGGCAGAAGGTCCTTCCGAAACAAATACTCAAGTCCTTGGCTGTGGTCGCCCTCAGCCATTCCCCATCCCAAGTACCCTTTTCTAGCTAAAACCCAGGCTGAAGTTTGACAGCTGCTTTGACCTTCAGATGGGCAGGAATATGAATGTAAGAATGTGTTTTAGTGGGGTTAGGGTTTTGGGGTGGATTTGGGACGTCTGTATTTTCTGCATGATTTCTCTGTAAACCTACAATTTTTCCAAGAAAAATCTTTAAAATGAATGCGCTTTAGAAAGAGCAAACATTTTCTGCTAATGATATCCAAATGCAAAGCTGGGCTGTGGGTTCGCGGTGGATTGAAAGCAATTGTAAGTGTGAGATTCTAAGAAGAAAGGAGAGCTCGATTTAGTCATCACTTGGTTGGTAACACACTTCTTTCTTCGCTGCCCACTGGATATTGTCTTTGAAAATGCTTTGAGGTCTGCCAGGTGGCCCCAGCTAACTATGCCTAAGACATAGTGTCTGTATCATATATTGGGGCTCTTTTCAAAATGTCATTTGACACCTGATTATATAGACTCATTCTACCTCCAAATCCTACCTTCTTACAAAGATTTTGTGTCTTTAAGGACAAAGACCACTTCAAATTCCTCCGTAGTCTGTTTAACACAGAGCACAGTCGATTGGGAAATGCTTGTTGGATTAAATCAATTATGTAGAACCCAGGGTTCTTGTATAATGTGCATATCATTTTATGAATAAAGTAGGCATCTACTAAATTGTTGTTGAAAGAATACCGTAGTTGGGGGCAGGTCTGCATGTGTCGCATACTGCGCACTTGGATGACCACTCATTCACCTTTGAACTGACTCTACATCAAAGTGATGCCTTACAATACCCCTTTTCATTACCACTTCTGACTTCGTGGACCTGGTAAGGATAGAAGAGCAGGTGATAGTGATGTTCAGGTACCTCCCCCCACAGTTTCCTTACCTGCGAAGGCTTTCAGCAAGGTATCCTAAAACTGACAATGTTTATCAGTAAACAACAGAAGCCTCTTAGAAGATGATCTTATTCCATGAATAAAGGGGGAAAATTTGGTGTGAGTTCACTAGCATTTAAAAACTTTTATATACAACCTAATGCTCTTTAAGGTAATGGTAAATTAATACATTTATACTTTGTGAGGTATTGTAAAATTAAAGAAACTATAGCTATCAAATATGTGAAAGATCTAGAATAAGCAAGTACATGGAGATAGAAAGTAAATTAGAGGCTACCAGGGGCAGGGGGAGGGGGAAAAAGGAGGTATTGCTTCATAGGTACAGACTTTCAGTTTTAGGTAATGAAAAAGTTTTGCTAATGGATGGTGTCGATGGTAACACAACATTGTAATTGTGATTAATGCCACTGAAGTATACACTTAAAAATCAGTAAAGGGCAACTTTTATGTTAAATATATGTCACCATTATAAAAAATGCAACAGCAAAAACAAACAAACTGAGAACTTCCATCAGGAGGCATTGAAATTTTATACTCTCTAACCCAGGAGTCATATTTTCACTTCCATAATTATTTCAGAGATGTTCTCTCATAGGGTGAGGGAGGGGGGAGGGAGAAGAGACCATTTGGTTTCAGATAAATGAGTAAAGAAATTAAGATTTTAATAAAGTTAAGACAATGTTTACAGGAAAGTAATATTTTTTTTCCTGATAAAATGTTAATAATGTAAACTATAATTTATCTAGCAAATACATGTTAATGTAATTTATTTATTGTTCTTTTCTCACAGAACAAATATAATAAAATATTATTCATTTTGGAAAACAAAATGTGAGTATAACAAAAAGCAAGCAAAATAAACCAAACATCCGGTTTAGTAGTTTGTCGACCATTTTGTGGTCACAGACCCTTTAATGAGTAGTGAGGCTTCAGTCAAGATATGTCATTTTACATGTGTTCTATTTACATGCATGTGTAAGGTTAAGTCTATTCTCGGGTATGTGTAGTGAGTAGAATACGGTCGTTCCCTCCCACCCCCTCCAGTTCCTGTCCATTGGGAGCCTCAGAAGGCAACCTTATTTGGAAATAGGTCTTTGCAGATGTAAGCAGTTCAGGATCTCAAGGTGAAATCTACTAGGATTTAAGTTAGGCCCTAACTCCAAGGACTGAGGTCTTAGAAGAAGGAGAGAGGACAGAGGGAAATGCCGGGAGAAGGCAGCTATGTTAAGCTGGAGGCCGAGCCTGGAGCGGTGCTGCCACAAGGCGAGAGCTGCTGGGGCCTCCAGGCGCTGGAGGAGGCAGGGGAGGCGCCTTCCGCAGAGCCTTCAGGGGAGCCAGGGGCGCACAGCCCTGCCTGGACACCTGATTTCAGACTCCTGGCCTCCAGACTGTGAGAGAATCAAATTCTGTTGTTTGAAGCCCGCCAGTCTGTGAAACTTTGCTACGGCAGCGTAGGAAACTAACATGGTACATTGTAGGTGTCTTTGGTGTGTGGTTTTTTGTCTGTTTTTGCACATTTACATTTGCTTTGTGTTTTTAGAAATTGTTATTCAAAAATATACCTACTGACTTTTAAAAGAGTTGAGTGGAAACGGAAAGTTCTTCCCATCTCTTATCACTTCCTGGCTGTCCCCGTCGAGGGTTGAATGGCATTTTGACAGTATGATCTGATCGCAGGGACACATCAATCCCATCATTTCTCCTGCTTCCAAAATTCCCCAAGACTCAAAACACACAAGGAGAAGCGGAATGGGACCGGGGGAAATGCTGCTAGTGGCTGGAAGCGGGCTCTGCACCCCGACACAGAGTGGCTAAAGGCCGGGTTGGCAGCGAGGCGACTCAGGGACCAGGCTCATTGGTATTCATGGCCCAGATCAGAAACCTCCTGCTCCCGAGGGAGGAAGCTTGGAAGGAGATGGGGAGAAGCAGGTTTGACTTGGAGAGAGTGAATGAAACATTGTCTTCCTTAGGCACCCCCTATTTATGGTTTGCCATGTTTCCTTCCACACATTTTCTATGCTTATACAAAAAAATAATACTTACACATACATTGTTCTGCAATTTGCTTTTCATGTAATAATACAACACGGACATCTTTTTGTGGTATATAGGAATCCATTGCATCCTTTTTCACATCTGTGTAGTATTTAGCTATACCAAAAGTTATTAAACATTGCCCAGCTGGTGGATATTTATTTCCAATTCTTTGTTATTATAGATATTTATTAATACTATAAATAGTAGGTGCTATAAAGAAAGATAGCATTTAGTTTCCTCCCTTTTTATCATGCTCTCTCTCCTTATACATGACTACTTGTGCACATGCAAGAATTACTCTAGGATATGACCAAAAAAATGACTACCCGGGTGGATGGGAATGTCCATTTGCATTTTAATAGATTCTGTAAAATTGAGCAAGTATTCTTCGTTAGGTCTATGTTTTTTATCTCCTTCATTGCTTACAAAGAACTATTTTTTTTTCTTTTGAACAGCTAAGACCATCACATAATAAAAACACCAAATGGCACAGAAAGCATATGTAGTAAAAAAAACATAAGTCTTCCTCTCACCCCAGAACTGCATTTCTCATCCCCAATGACTGAGTTTCTTGGGTGCCCTTCAAAGTATGTGCACGCATATGTATATCTAAATGTTTTACACAAATGACAGTACAATAAACATATCTATATCCTATACATATATGCATGTGTGCACATACATATATACTACATGTATATGCACTATATATTACGTATGAAATTCTATACCTTGAGGTTTTCATTCAACAACTTATCTAGGAAAGTATTCCATATCCAGACCTATAGATCTCTCTTATTATTTTAAATTACAGGTCATCATAATACTAAGCTCTGGAAATACATGATAATTTAACCAATCTCCTATTGATGCACATTCAGATTGTTTCTAGGCTATTGCAATTAAAATAATTGTGCAACCAAGATCTTTATTTGCCACATATGGTTTCGGCAATAACCAAAAAAATCTTGTTGGCATTTTTATTGGTACTATATTCAATTAATAATTTAATTTAGGGGAAGTTGACATCTTTATAAATCTGATTCTATCTAAATATAGGGAATTTCATTTCATTCTTTCAAGATTCGGTCATATATATCCTGAATATTGTTTTTATTCTAATATATTTTATTATTCTGGGTGCTATTTTAAAAGGGACTTTTTAATACATTGTCTAATTTGCTGTTATT
The DNA here is from genome assembly GCF_030445035.2 of Dasypus novemcinctus. NCBI lineage: Eukaryota > Metazoa > Chordata > Mammalia > Cingulata > Dasypodidae > Dasypus > Dasypus novemcinctus. The sequence goes on along the minus strand of NC_080676.1, from coordinate 30,018,306 downwards.
TTTATATAGAAAAGTTATTGGTTATTATATTTTATAACCAACTTTGCTATTGTATTATTTTATCATTTCCAATATTATGGTTCTCTTTTAGCTATGTGATTATATCATTTGTAAATAATTACAATTTTGTCTCATCCTTTTCAAATTTTTATACATTTTTTATCTTGTGTAATACTTAACCAATATTAAATACTCTAAATATGTTAAACAATGTAGCCTTTTCCTTACTTTTTTTTTTTTTAAAAGATTTATTTATTTATTTAATTTCCCCCCCTCCCCTGGTTGTCTGTTCTTGGTGTCTATTTGCTGCGTCTTGTTTCTTTGTCCGCTTCTGTTGTCGTCAGCGGCACGGGAAGTGTGGGCGGCGCCATTCCTGGGCAGGCTGCTCTCTCTTTTCACGCTGGGCGGCTTTCCTCATGGGCGCACTCCTTGCGCGTGGGGCTTTCCCACGTGGGGGACACCCCATGTGGCACGGCACTCCTTGCGCGCATCAGCACTGCGCACGGGCCAGCTCCACACGGGTCAAGGAGGCCCGGGGCTTGAACCGCGGACCTCCCATGTGGTAGACGGACGCCCTAACCACTGGGCCAAAGTCCGTTTCCCTTCCTTACTTTAATAGAAATTCTTTTTGCATCTGACCGTTAATCAACATGCTGCCTTGGAAAAAAATAGAATAAGTGGATAATTCCTTAACACAAGAAAAACAATTTATGTGTAAAATTTCAGTTTTGTTAAGAGAGTTTATAGGAACATATTTATTCTTAAGGACTAAATTTGAAAGTTCAAACACCTACTGGCCTCACTGCCATGAAGAATTCTCCCTCTAACTGTCCCTCAGCTATTTCTGGGAGGTCCCCGGTACTCTCAGAGGTCATCTCAAGCATACCCAAGGCTGGCAGTGTCTCCTTGTTGTCTGTCTGCTCTGCTGTCACTATTGCAAGGGAACTTCACGAGATGATGCTGAGCCAGCACCATGCTGGCCTATGGGCTGAAGGGAAAGGGGAAATCCCTTTTGTCACTCCAACCAAAGTGAGGCAGATTCCCCCCTTTAATTCACAAGACCGCTGATACGAGAATAAAACTTAACAAGATATTACTACAGGTTGGAAGTGAATGGAAAAGAATTTGTTTAGCACATCCCAGACTAGTCTTAGAATTCTGTTTTAGTTTCCTGGCTGCTAAAACAAATACCATACAATGGATTGACTTAGCAGCAGGAATTTATTGACTCACAGTTTTGAAGCTAGGAGAAATCCAAAATTGAGATGGCAGCAAGGTCATGCTTTCTCCCTGAGAATGGTGGGTCTTTTAAGGCTGACTGCTGATGATCCTGGGGGCTCCTTTGCTTTTCTGTCCCATGGCAATGTCCCCTCCTATCTCTTCTGGGTTCCACTGACTCCTAACTTCTCTCTATATGACCTTCTCTATATGGCCTCCTGTAATAGGCCTAGGACCCATCTTGATTCAGATGAGCTACAACTTCACTGAATTAATCTCATCGAAAGTTCCTATTTACAGTGGGTTCACACCAAAAGGAATGGAATAAGATTGAGAATATGTTTTCTGGAGTACCTGTAGGCTGGTTTCTTTCCTCATTCTCGTCTTGCCTCCAGATATCAAGAGAGTCTCTATCCCTTGGAGTTTTGACAATACTGACTACCAACCCAGATAAAGGAAAAGGCTAATCTGTTAAATTTTTTAAAAAGATTTATTTATTTATTTATTTATTTTTCTCCCCTTCTCCCCTCCACCCCAATTGTCTGTTCTCTGTGTCTATTTGCTGCGTGTTTGTCCACTTCTGTTGTCAGCGGCACAGGAATCTGTGTTTCTTTTTGTTGTGTCATCTTGTTGCATCAGCTCTCCATATGTGCGGCGCCATTCCTGGGCAGTCTGCACTTTGTTTTCGCACTGGGCGGCTCTCCTTACGGGGCGCACTCCTTGCGCATGGGGCTCCCCTAGTGGGGACACCCCTGTGTGGCACAGCACTCCTTGCGCGCATCAGCACTGCTCATGGGCCAGCTCCACACGGGTCAAGGAGGCCCGGGGTTTGAACCACAGACCTTTCATGTGGTAGACGGACGCCCTAACCACTGGGCCAAGTCTGCTTCCCTAATCTGTTAAATTAGTTTAAGACCCACTTCCTGAGTCTTTTCTTGCCTAGAAATGACTAATCCCCAGAATGATAGTGGAAAGATTTGTTTCTTTCTAGGAAGTACTCATCCATCCACTCAAAGGCATATGGCTTGCCCTTAATGTACCAGCAAGATGATCACAGCATAATCTGACAACATGAGGGTTACATATTTTAAATGTGGTTTGGGGAGCTAACACCAGGGTCAGCCTCTTTAAGTCACTCTTAGATTCAGATGCCCTCTTTTAGAGACTGGAGTTTTTAAAATTCATGATGCCTTGGGTTTGACCACACTGAGAGGGCAAGGAAGAACTGACAATCCTCAGATACTCATTTGAGGGAAGGACTGACTAATGCATGATGCCAGGTACAAGAAAGGAACTGAACAAAGTCCTATGAATTTGCTGAATCTCATGAAGGTTTTGCTAGTAGCCCTTCATTTAGTGTAAAACTGTGGGTGTGGGGGAAGCGGCTGTGGCTCAATTGATTGGGCTCCCGTCTACCATATGGGAGGCCCTGGGTTTGCTTCCCAGGGCCTCCATGTGAAGGTGAGCTGGCCTGTGCCAGTGGAGAGCTGGCGCAGCAAGATGGCACAACAAAGGTAGAAAAGCAGACACAGAAGAACGCACAGCGAATGGACACAGAGAGCAGACAGCAAGCAAGCGGCAAGGGGAGGAGATAAAAAATAATAAAAAAAAAACAACAACAAAAATCTGTAGGCATGGAACCAAGCTGTTCTATCTTCCCTGAGTGTACTACACACTTTCCCCTGGCTCCCAGCCCACAGTAGCCCAGGAAACTGAGGTTCAACCCAACCACTTCTTCCAGGAAACTGGATTCCTTCTGTAAGATCCTTCACTTCTCAAAGTTCCTTATTGCTTTGTTTGGGTGCTTTTTTACTGAACAAATACATGAATGAGTGATTACAGATTTTCGGAATGTTGTTTTCTGCACTTTGCTGTTTGAAGCTGGGTGGTCCACAGAAGATCGTGTCTCTCTTTCTGTGCCACTGTGGAGGTACGCGGAGGCCGAGGCTCAGGGGATTTCAAGATTTGGCTCCACCCCTAACCCACCACCATGGCTGAGGAAGGCATCATTGCTGGAGGTGTAATGGATGTCAGCCCTGCTTTACAAGAGGTGCTAAAAACTGCCCTCATCCACAATGGCCTAGCACTGGAATCTGCCAAGCTGCCAAAGCCTTAGACAAGAGCCAAGCCCATCTTTGTGTGCTTGCCTCCAACTGTGATGAACCCATGTTTGTCCAGCTGGTGGAGGCCCTTTGTGCTAAGCACCAAATCAACCTAATTAAGGTTGATAACAACAAGAAACTAGGCAAATGGGTAGACCTCTGTAAAATCGACAGGGAGGGCAAACCCCGTAAAGTAGTTGGCTGCAGTTATGTGGTTATTAAGGACTATAGCAAAGAATCTCAGGCCAAGGATGTCATTGAAGAAGATTTCAAATGTAAGAAATGAACAAATAAAAAACTTCGCTCTCAGAAAAAAAAAAAAGATCATGTCCTTAGAGCTAACCCATTCCTGTGCATGTAAACCTATCGTAGGTAGGAATTTTTTTTTCTTCTGAATATCCCTTTTATTTTTTTAATTAAAATTTTTTTTTATTTTTAAAAGAGATTTAGATTACATAAATGTTACATAAAAATAGGTGGGACCTTTTGATTTAAATTACTTCAGATAAGGGTCTTTGATTAGAGTGCAGGACCTAGGGTGGGTCTTAATCGTCTTAGTGGAGTCCTTCAGGAAGGGAGGAATAAAAAAGCCAGAGACACAGGAAATGCCTCAGAGACAGAGAAGAACCCAGAAGCTGAGAGAGAAGGCCCTGGAGACCGGAAGCTGGAATCAGTGGAACACAGAGGCCCAGGGGAAATCACTTTAGCCAGAGGCTATGGGAGATGGGAGAGACGAGCCCTATGCCTGATGGCCCACAGCTGCACGTCTCCTGACACCAGGGCCATGTGTCTGATCACACGCAGCTACCGCTTGGTGAGCCACATCCTGATGATGCCTTGACCTGGACACTTTCACGGCCTCAGAACCGTAAGCCTTTAAGCCAAGAAATTCTAATTATAAAAGCCAACCCACTTCTGGTATATTGCTCCCAGGAGATTTTAGCAAATCTAAACGTATGTCTTATCAGTCTATACTCCTTCTGATGTGGGAATTTATACATCATTTGATAAAATTTGTTGAAAGTCTCTAACATGTTGGTTTCTATTCAGAATCCTGGGATATGGTAGTGGGCAAGATAAGCCAAGTCCCAATTTTCATGGAGTTTATATTCTTGTGGGGAGATAGACCAGTAAAGAAGAAACTGTTAGGTAGTGATTCATTCTGTGATGAAGTTAAAGAACAGGGAAGGTGAAGGACATCACTGGGTGTTGATGGGAAAAGGTCTCTCAGAATTCCTGACATTTAAAAATAGCATCTTTCTTCTTAGTTCTCACAGCACCTATCAGTTCACCATGTAAATGGTGGGTGCTCAATAACTATTGTAGAATTATTTATTGGAAACCTGACCAAAGTTTCATCTTGATGGCTTTTAATTTCATTGGTTTAGTGAGTAGAACTTGTTTTATAATCTCTGAATCAAACAGAGCTCTCAATGGACTTTTAATGTTAGCTTCCTCTCCTGTTTTCCAGCATACTGCCAGTGATCCGTTATACTTGTCACAAGAGAGCACATGCAAAAAATTAAGTGTTTTCAAAATCTGGTCAAGAAACACCTGCTACATAGCTGGCAGTATCTGTAGACAATTTTCTCTTCAAGTAATTTTGGAAACTCCCTCGTTGTACTTCTGTAAAGGTTTGCACCTGGGAAATGGCACGGAGGCTTTTATGGGAATGCTATTACAGGCCCCTAGGCAGAGCTGAGAGAAGAGAGGCTGTAGGGAGCTCTATTTTATAGTCGAGTAAGGTTAGCCATTCACTGTTCCCATAAGCTATTTCACTTGCAATAAAGGTCAATGAGCCTTTTTAGGGAGGAGAGCTAGACCCCTGTCTAAAATTGCCATCTTTGGCAGTCAAAAAGATAGGCTGCTTTAGATTCTTCTGGAAAACAGTAGGATGTTTATTTGGCTGGAAGCATGGTTCGATATGGCCAGCTGATGAGAAAGGCAACCGAGAATTCACTGACTTCTGGGCAGAAGATGCAATGCTGAGGTAACTTGACTGCAAAGCCAGGCAGCGTGTGCGTGGCAGACTGTGGGTTACTGTGACCTGTGAATTCTGCCAAGAAATGTAACAATTCTGCACCTGGAACTCTATCCCTGGACTTTCTGAGGAGCTGATGTTGTAAGGAATTGTAAAACACTTAATCCTTAGGAACTATGATTTGCAGCCCATGGCAGCTGCAAATCCAGTATAGCAGAAGGAGTCTCACTAACAGCTGATTTATCTTTCTTTCTTGTTTGTTATTTAAGAATGAAATAAAATTGTGATGGGTGGGTATTTTCCTAAAGATGCTATAGGACACTGGGCTTCAACATATTTGTTTAATATCCCCTAAAAGAATTTTGAAAAATTATGTGCTCTCCCTTAGTTTTATGTTACAATCTGAAAAATTTCAACAAAAGCTTAAACAGTTGCAAAGGATGTAATATATGGTCTGTTGTAAATACTAGCATTTAAAAGTAATATTATTTCATGGCTTATTATAATACAGCCAATGGAATATAAATATTATTGCAACTTAACACTCACCATCATTTTCTGTATAGCAGTGGGCAATTTTATATCATCTTTTTTTCCCCTTGAATTTTTATTTCTCTTCCTTTGCAGAATTTTATCCTAATGAAATACATTTCGTGCTTCAGAATATTTCATTATTCACCCTGTTATACTTCACTATAATAAAAATAAAATGAAATTAAATTTTTTTATTTTCTGTGACCATAAGGCTCTATTTAATTAATCTGGATTGTGTTATCATTACAAATTTTCACACTAGGGCTTATGGTAGAGATGATGCTATGTGTTCATCATGCCCTTTTCTCTTCTTGAAGGTATAGGATGTTTAGATTTTCCAGTTTCCAGTTGGGAGTGTGAGCAGAAGTGATGAATTGTTTCTTGTCTCAGACAGTTAAGAGAAAATTTGAGTTCTATGCTCTTTTTCATTGTCTTCACAGTTGGAAGTAAGGAACTCTAGGATGGTGGAGATGCAAGGTGGAAGCAGTCTAATTGTCCCGGTCCCCCTGGAGGAGAGCCCCCTCATTTGCATTATGTGAAGAAGCAATAAACTCTTGCTGTGTGGCCTTTTCTAACTGCATTGGGATTTCTTCTGCTTATAAAAGACACTGGTAATACGGATTAAGACCTAGCCGGATTGAGTTGGTACTCACCTAAACTAAAAATAATATCTTTAGAAGGTTCTTTTTACAAATGGGTTCACACTTACCAGAGCGTGATTTAAGATTAAGAACATATCTTGTTGGGATACCTAATACAGTCTACCACACATAGCTTACACTATCTTGTGGAGTAGTTTAATATAGTGCCTAAATGATCATAAAGAGATGGATATACTACAAGATTTGATAGGTAATTACTAAGAATAAAAATTTTCAAAGTTTCAGACGTGCATTTCTTAACTAGGTGAATATAATTTTGAATGATTATTATTTATAGTTTCAGTAAGATAGGTTTTGGAACAAATTCTCTTCTGATTTTAGTTTCTACAAGTTGAGAAACTTTGTTTCATAGATGGGAATGGAGGTGGTTATAGCAATATCACTCAGTTCCCACTAAGTTATATGCACATAGTGATCTATTTAAAAATGTTAATCATCTCTCAGCTGGCAACTGGATTGGTTCTTATTTTAAGTTTGTTGAAAGCAAAGATTTAGAAAACATTTGACTTGAAAAGGAATTTGTTACCCAAGGATGAGAGTTATTCATTTGCTAACCTTCTTTCCCAATGTTTCAAACTATCCTTTTGTTTGGAGCTTCAGAGTTTGTTTACACCCCAGTGCCATTCAACATAGCAAGATTTTATCAAACGGGAGAAACACTATTAGAAAAGGGAGGGGGGAAAGGGTTTCTCAGGCAGATCAATTATTTAGAACAAATAATATGAAATTTGAAGACTTGGAAATCAGATCTCTTAAAAATATATGTCTGTGCACCTCACTGAAAGTCTCCATGAACCCTGAGGGGTACTTGTTCAACAATTTAAAGTCTCTGGAACTTTAAAATCTCTGGAAGAAGAAGAGGAGTCAGGAAGGGGGATGTGTCCTGGCCTCATCCTCTTCTGACTGCAGACCTTCACCCAAACCCCTGATCTATCTTTCTCTGCCCATCTTCCATCTCCCACCAGCCTGCAGTTAAAAAGGTTTCTGTGGCACGAATTTGTTCACCTTATGAATGATTGGTGATCCTGATTCAGATTAAGATCTGTAACATGTAAAGAGTTATTGCAAATCACTGAGAACTATATGATTACCTGATTAGGGTAAAAAATGGGCAAGCGATATGAACAGGAAATTTGCAAAACAAGAAATACAAATTGTCTATACCACATAGAAATTCCACACCAATACTAGATATTAAGAATATAGTGATAAATGGGAATCCTGTATTTTATGCATGATTGTTCTGTAAACCCACCACTTCTCTGAAAAAGAAAAAAAATACACATAGAAAACTTTAAAGTTCACTAAGAAATCACAGACAATTTAAAATGGTGAGATAACATAGTCCACCCATCAAGTTAGAAAAATAAATAAACCTTTAGTGATGGTTGTTAAGAGAATAAACTGGGTACAACATCTCTGTTCTAGGAGAACAACTTGTCAATATGCATCAAAAGTCTTAAAAACATGCATAAAATTGAATTAGCAATTCCATTTCTAAGAAATAACCTGAGAAAACCATTAGGAATGTATTTTTTTTTTTTTTTTTTAAAGATTTATTTATTTATTTAATTCCCCCCCCTCCCCTGGTTGTCTGTTCTTGGTGTCTATTTGCTGCGTCTTGTTTCTTTGTCCGCTTCTGTTGTCGTCAGCGGCACGGGAAGTGTGGGCGGCGCCATTCCTGGGCAGGCTGCTCTTTCTTTTCACGCTGGGCGGCTCTCCTCATGGGCGCACTCCTTGCGCGTGGGGCTCCCCCACGCGGGGGACACCCTTGCGTGGCACGGCACTCCTTGCGCGCATCAGCACTGCGCATGGCCAGCTCCACACGGGTCAAGGAGGCCCGGGGTTTGAACCGCGGACCTCCCATATGGTAGACGGACGCCCTAACCACTGGGCCAAAGTCCGTTTCCCTAGGAATGTATTTTTAAAATTCATGGGGAGCAGATTTGGCTCAATTGATAGAGCATCCACCTACCATATAGGAGGTCCAGGGTTCAAACCCAGGACTCCTGACCTGTGTGGTGAGCTGTCCCATGTGCAGTGCTGATGCACACAAGGAGTGCCCTGCCATGCAGGGGTGTCCCCTGTGTAGGGGAGCCCCATGCTCAAGGAGTGCGCCCTACAAGCAGAGCCGCCCTACATGAAAAGAGCGCAGTCTGCCCAGGAGTGCCACTGCACACACGGAGAGCTGACACAGCAAGATGACACAACAAAAAGAGACACAGATTCCTGGTGCCGCTGACAAGAATACAAGCGGACACAGAAGATCACACAGCGAATGGACACAGAGAGCAGACAATGGGGGCAGGGAGAAGGGGAGAGAAATAAATAAATAAATCTTTTTTAAAAAATTCATGCTTTTTCACAGTGTTTTAGTCAAAGATTGTTTTGATTGCAAGTATTAGGAACCACCAATTTTATTTGAAATGCCTCTTCTCTGCTGCTTTTGCTGGGTGTCAGTTAAAATTCTTGAGATGTTTGGACTGATGGCTTGCTGGATCTCAATGGATTGAGTGGTTTTGGGTCAGTGTCCATCCTCATACAATAAAGTAGATTTGGATGGGAGAAGTGCTATGGGATACATAAGCTTATCCCTTCCAGGGGCTCTACGTGGGGTTAGAGCTAGAATTCTCTGCTCTCTACTCTCTACTCTCCCTGTAGGTTCTCTGCAGGGCATTGGAAATGATATATGCATAGCATATGTACAATGGTAAAAAATAGAAATAACTTAAAGGATCAACCCTGGATATAACTGAACTCTGACACCATACATTGAGATAGCCATTAAAAATGATCTTGTAGAAGACTACTAATGACATGGACAGATACTTGTGATACATTTCTATTGCTAGAGGAAAAATATGTGTTGTAAAACAATGTATAGTATAATCTAATTGAAAATCTTTTTACATTTTTAAAGAAAGACAGCATATTAAAACTTATGTGATGAAAATATTTGGATGGTGGAATGACTGATGATTTCTAATTTCTTTATTTATGAAACTAATTTTTCTAAATTACACTTAATAAATAAGATATTTTTATAAGATAAAAATATGTAGGTTCAAGGGTAATATGCTAAGAAGGATGAAAAGAAAAAAATTAGAACATAAATTCTGCATAAACTATGGCGTTGGTCAGGTCTCAGACAAGATGCTACAGGATATTCTTCAAATTCCTAGAGCACTGATACAAGGACCTGAGCAACAAGAAGATTCTAATTGCTATAACCAGAGAGGAAGAAATGCCAGAGAGGAATCACCTCATCTACTTTTTCTGTTCCTCACTTTCCTCTAGGAATATTGATATGGACTCTGAAGCTTTCAGTTATATTTTATGATTTTTTTATATGAACACATGGTTTATGGAAAAGAGAACTGGATTTTGAATCGGAAGACCCAGATCTAGTTCTGATGGTTCTTTAGTTGGTTATCTTGATCAAACCAGTGAATCTCTTTGAGTCTCAGTTAAGTTGCTGTAAAATAGAGAAAATAATAGGTAATAATAGATAACTTTCCTCATATGATTGCTGTGAAAACTGAATGAGATGTATGGGCAAGTGCTTTGAAACAATGTTTTGCAAAACACACATGTATACATGCATTTATAAATACAACACTACAAAAGTCTCAAATATGTAAATCAAACAATGGTGGAAATAAAATTAGAAGCCTACACCCTTAATTTAACCTTGACTAAATGTAAATTAAATTATAGATTACTGTGGGTTCGATGAGATGTCTTGATGTGGAAATGTCTTGTTGACCCAAGTACTTTGAGAAGTGCTGATTATTACTCTTCTCCATAAGATAAGAAAAAGGAGGTTAGAGAATATTTACTTTCTGGTGAAAACAAGAGCACAATAAACAAGGAACATTGTAGAAGGACAAAGTAGGAGAGAAAAAGGATTTATTTAAATATTTGCCTACAATGCTTTAGAGTATAATAAATTATAGCTCCTCTCTTTTAATGTTTACTGAGAAGAAGAAGACATTCTCCAATATAGTCAAATATTAACAAAAAAAGGTGACCATTAGCTACAAAGTTTGAGATTACCATGAAGTCTGTGAAAACAAGTCTGGTATAGGAAATTGTATTTGTTCACTTAGCTATAAAATATGTTATAAGAAATTAAATTTGTTCCCAGGCTGAACACAAACTTTCCATTTTGGATAATTAGCCCACTCCTCAGTCAATGGAGTCACCAGCTGAATTCAGCCCCCATGATATATATTGGATAGTCCAAATGTTTAACACTTCAGCTCTAGCTTTCTCATTTTTGACTACCTGAAACAAAAGATTCTAGTAGAATCCACTTCAATCACAGTGAAATCTGGTTTATTTCACAACGTTATTAGAGCTTACATCTGGAAAGTGCCAGTAGAGAGTGAAAGGGGGGACACTTCAACTTGTATCATATGCATTGGTGTGTTGTTGGAGTTTTATTTTATCAAGGTTCTACTACCTTCATAATAATAAAACATTTTTAAGTCCTTTGAGTATAGCACAACACTAGACATTTTGTTATTCATATTTAGCTGGGGGTGGGGGCAAAGGGGTTAGGAAGGACTTGATCTTCTCTTCCCTGTTGCTGGAGTGGACTAAAAACTACCCTGCAGTTTACTTGTTCACAGATGTATTTTCGACTTTGACATTGTTGACCTGCCCATCAATTTTTTTAAAAAATGGAATTAATTGCTAGCATTAAAAAACTCAGGTCATTTTTGCATAAGAATACAATACAGTGGACAAAATGGCTTATTATTCTGCATTCATTCCACATACACTCCCACTCTCCCAGGGGCTGGACTGCTAAAAATGACGTTTTCAAGCTGGATGTCCAAAAGTGGCTTAGCTTTAGCTCTGACCAATCAGACGCATTTAAGAGAAAATTAGAAGGCAGAGGTTCCGGCTGCTTCTGGCAGCAAGCGCAATCGGCGAGGTTTTGGGTTTTTCTGTAGCAGCTTCCCTGTCACTAGCTTTGTGGAAGTCAAGAGGTGGGTCAGCAGCAGTCTTGAGTCGCTGTTGGTGCTGTTGCCAGTGAGGACCTACTAGGGGAGGCACAGCTCTGAGGTCAACAGTTGCAGCAGCAGTAGCTTCCTCATCCCTAGATCCTTCCTGGAGTTAGCAGTTTAGGGGAGCGCTTCCTGATTTCCCACCTCCCTGACCGAGGCAGAGCTGGCAGCTTCTTTGGGGGCTGGTTCTTCATTGTTCTGACAGGAAGTTTCAGAGGTCCAGCTTCAACACACTGTAAGTGTCTACCTATTCCCTGTAACGACACCCTTTGCCCTTTATTCTTAAAAGAGCTAAACTGGTTTCTGTTTTCTGTAACTGAACCCTGAGGGATAAATAAGAAAAAAGGAGATGTGGCAACATCTGGCCCACATTTCTATATATCTATGTAAATTGTCCCTTCATTAAGCATGTCTCAATGTAATAGGTTGGTAATGAACAATAGGCACTGGGTGGCAGAAATCCCTGCCAGACCTTATAGTACCCCCCAAATGGAAGCCCTGTGTCAAATGCCATTTTTCTTTCTTTTCAAACAGACATCCCACTTTTCTTATTTATTTTACCTTCCTGGCTCCTGTAGGGATTTGAATTTGCCATCTCACTAATACTTAGCTAACCTTGGTTGAAAAAAATTTTTGTTTATTTCTTAGAAGATGCAATTCTGTTGTTTCGAACATACCCCAGAAGTTCCAAAATCAAAGCCAGAAACATGTACATCTAAACTGCATTATTTAGGTCCTTGATAGCAATGCTTTTACCAAACTCTTCTTTGGCATGTTACAAATACATACGATAAGAAACAGCCCTGCGAAACTTGGTTTATTAACCCTAACGATGTTGTTGAGGAAAATGTAATGGGGACACAGTAAAAAGGTTTCTTCCAGGTCACATTTTATCTTATGATCATGTAACAGATCACACTTTGCTTTCTGCGTTGGTTCTTAGAAGGCAGTGCCTAAGGCTGTTTGAGTGGTTGGCTCTTCATATTGTTACCCACTACATGCACATGTGTTGTGGACTAAACCCACTCGACATCTCCTTGTTGCTACCCTGGTTTTTTCTTTACGCAGAGTTCTTCACTTACTTTTGAGAACCCCTATTGTGCTATGTTTGAAAAAAATGCATTTTAAATCCTTTTTGTTACAAAATGGACTAGAAATAAATATTCAAATAAACTACCTTTACTTCCATTGCTCTGTTTCTTTTACATGTCTAGCAGAAACCTGTACTTCAGTGCTCTCTCCCTCCCTGTGCTCAGGCAGGCATTTTTACCAATGTCTTCCCTGACAAAGGCTCCTCATGGGTGTGCTCAGGATTTTGCTCTCTAACAAATATTCTAAAGATGTGTGTCAAGTTGAAGAGTCGAGAACTTTTAGCAAAAAGCATGGTAGTCAGTGATGATTACTAAGTCAGGATCCCAGGAACTAGAGATTTCTGAATATTGTGTAAATCAGATGGAAGATTCAGTCTTTTTTGAAAAATATATAATCACATCTCTTTTCATGGCATAAGATTAGGAAATATCCAGCACGTGATCTTAGGATAATCTCTTCTCTTAAGAAAATTAATTTTATTTGAAGATAATTATAATTGACATAGAGGTGTAAGAAATCCCAAATTTCCTTTACCCAGTTTCTCCCAGTGGTAATATTTTGCACAACTATAGTACGGTATCACAGTCAGGATACTGACACCAACACAGTCAAAATATAGAACATTTCCAACACCACGAGAATTCCTCTTTTTGCTTTTTTATAGTCACACACACTTTCCTCCTAATGCCACCCCCTCCTTAACCTCTGGTAACCCCTAATCTGTTTTTCACTTCTACAGTTTTGTCATTTCAAGGATGCACTAACCTTTTTAGATAGCACACATGTTCATCACAGGTGACTGCCCTGCATTTGCCACTTCTTCCCATTCCGATCCATTATCGGCCCTTCTCTAACCTGCTCTGTGTCTGGGAAGGCTCACCTCTGAGGACTACATCACCCACGCTCCCTTGTTCTCTGGCTCCAATGCGTTCCGCCATTGGAGACACTGGGAGAAGATGACGGAGTGAAAGAAGAGAGAGGTGAGGATATTTTCCCCTTCCTCCCCTTCCATTACCTCTTTGTGTCATTAAGGTCCTGGTTGAGGTAGCTTTGTGAAAAGTTTACAGCTCCAGTTAGGTGGTTCCACTTCAATGGCTCTGGCAGTGAGGTTCATTCCCCTTCAGGTCTAAGGATGATAACAGTTCCCCACTCTTTTTTCTTTTTTTTTGCCTATGGAAGATTTTTAAATTTTTAAATTTATTTTTTAATTATCTTTTTTTACAGTCAATATTGCATAAGACATTACATTAAAAAATGTAAGAGGGCAGAGGACATGGCTCAACTGGTAGAGTGTTCGCCTACCATATGGAGGGTCCAGGGTTTGATCCCCAGGGCTTCCTGAACTGTGTGGTAAGCTGGCCCATGCGCAGTGCTGCTGCTTGCAAGGAGTGCTGTGCCATGCAGGGGTGTCCCCCTCATAGGTGCAGGTGTCACCCCTGCAAGGAGAGCTGCCCCCGTGAAAAAAGGGCAGGCTGCCAGGAGTGGTGCCGCACACATGGAGAGCTGATGCAGCAAGATGACACAACAAAGAGAGGCAGTCTCCCAGTGCCGCGGGATAATGCAAGCGGACACAGAAGAACACACAGTGAATGGACACAGAGAGCAGGCAATGGGGGGGGGGGGGGGAAGGGGAGAGAAGTAATTAAAATAAATCTTTAAAAACAAAACAAACAAACAAAAAAACAAGAGGTTGCCATATACCCCACTCCCCAACCCCCCACCTTCATCATTTTTTTAAATTGTATTTTTTTTAAGATACATAGATCACAAAAAACATGTTACATTAAAAAAAGTAAGAGGGTCCCATATATCCCACACCCCCCACACCCCACTCCTCCCACACAACAACCTCTTTCATCATTGTGGCACATTCATTGCATTTGGTGAATACATTTTGGAGCACTGTTGCGCCACATAGATAATAGTTTACACCGTAGTCTACAGTCTCCTCCAGTACATTCAGTGGGTTATGGTGGGATATATAATGTCCAGCATCTGTCCCTGCAATATCATTTAGGGCAACTCCAGGTCCACAAAATGCCCCCACATCACATCTCTTCTTCCCTCTCCCTGCCCTTAACAACTACTGTAGTCACTTTCTCCACATCAAAGCTACAATTTCTTCCATTACTTGTCACAATAGTTCTATAGTAGAATATCAGTAAGTCCACTCTAATCCATATTTTATTCCTCTATTCTGTGGACACTGGGATGGTGATGTCCACTCCACCTCTAAATTGAGAGGGGGCTTAGATCCCACATGGATGATGGATGCAATTATGTTTGCTGTTGTAGGCACTCTTGGTTCCTTGGCGTGGTGGTTGACCAACTTCACCTCCCTGTTAGCTGACCTGGGTAAGTCCAATGAACCGGAGAGTAGGAGTTGCAACTCTGCTGAGGCTCAGGGCCCAGCTGGCACAATCCAGAGATTCAAGTCTCCTGAATATACACCAACCCTAGTGCCAACCACAAGTTCAGTAAATGTGACAGAAGAGGCATGTGTAGAGAGGTCACATCTGAGTCCAGCTCCATCATACTCAGGAACACAAATTCCAAAGTAGGGCCCAATGACATGGCACTGAACTCCAGAGCCATCTGCCATGACCATAGAACCTGTGGGTCTCCATAGCCCTCAGGAGAATCAGTACCTTGGGTTGTATCTACTTTGGCTGTCTCTAGGGTCCTGCTGAGGCATGTGTAAGTGCAACCCCTCTGATGACCTCCCGACTCTTTTTTGAAGACTCTTAGCCATATAAACTCATTTGTCTTTGACATTTCCCCCTTTTATTCAAAGTTAAAAAGCAGTTTTTAACACCCAATCCTACACATAGGCTGAGATATTCTGCTGGTTGGAGATGACCCTTTTATTCAAACTCTCTTTCTAGTTGCATCACCAGTTAGTGGTTGGTAGTAATCCCTCGGTGCCAGGGAGACTCATCCCTAGGAGTCATGTCCCATGCTGGGGGGAAGGTAATGCAGTCACATGCTGAGTTTGGCTTAGAGAGTGGCCACATTTGAGCAACATGGAGGCTCTCATGAGGTAACTCTTAGGCACCCTGGTGCTCTAGGTCTAGTTCGTATTTCAGGCACACAGGTTCATAAGCATAGTCATCAGTATCAAGGACTCCTCATTGGACCATTCTTTTTTGTTGGTCTTTGCCATTGCATGTGGGGTATTGTTGCTGTTTCATTGGGGAATGTGACAGAACTCCCCTGGGTAGGAACTCAGCACTTCCTCAGTTGTCATTTGTAACTGTAACTACTATGAAAATACCCAACATATATGTGAACATTTTTATGTACCCTGTATACGTTCCCTGGAGAACTCCTTCCCAACCATGAGTCCCTCCATTAGTAACACCCCATACCTGTGTTCCTCCCCTGCCATAGTTGAACCTCTCTGTGGTCTAAAACTTCTTCAAAAATGAAAACTAATATATTGCCAAATTCAATTAATAGGAAAATGAAATATAGTGATGGGTTGAAAGATTAGAAATAGAGTACATACTAATTTAGAAAACCTAAATTAAAGTAAAAACAAATTGGGGTGAGCACTTGACCATTCCATGTTAGTTTCCTTATCTATGTAAATTGTCCCTTCATTAAGCATTCCTCAATGAAACTCTTTGAGTGGACTATCTTTTCCTGCCAAGATCTCATTGATGGAGTGATTCTAAGAACTGATCGAGAATGGTGTATCTCTGCTCTGGTTTAAATCTTTTAAGAACTAGAATCTTTCATTAATGCATGCTTGCATCCATCCATTCAATCTTTCATTCGTATTCATTCTCTGTCTTTACCTCTGTCCATTTCTCTTCATCTTTTTACCACAACGACCCCTAGCCATCAACTGCAATTGCTACATCTAGGCAATTTTGGGCTCACTCATGGGGGACTTCTAACTTAGCCCTTTATCAGGCTGCTTTCCTTCCTTGGCTCTGGAGGAAAGCTCAAACAAGTTACTTCTGGGGACTCAGTCTGAATGTAGGACCTTTTGTTTCTCCACAAATACCTACATTTGGAACGAGCATATGGCAGATTACTTGTTGAGCTGTTGTATTGTGTTTTGTTCTCTGTGTTGTTCCCATTCCCCTTTCCCATAAAGAAGAGTGTGGTGATTTGGAGCTGTGTATATATCCCAGAAAAATATGTTCTTAAACTTAATCCATTCCTGCATTTGTGAACCCATTGTAAGTAGGTCCTTTTGATGAGCTTGCTTCAGTTAAGGTGTGGCCCACCTCGATCAGGGTGGTTCTTAATCCTATTACTGGAGTCCTTTATAAGAGAATGAAATTCAGACAGAGAGAGGAAAAGCCACAGGAAGTAAGAAGCTGAAATTCAGTGTAACTAAGAAGATAACCAAGAGGCCAGAAGAGGCTGTCAGGCACACTGCCATGTGACAGATGAGCCAAGGGCCAAGGATCACTGGCAGCCTGCCCCACAATGCCTGTCTTTAAGAAGAAAGGATTGCTTTGATGATACCTTGATGACACCTTGCTAACGCCTTGATGATGGCTTGACTTGGACTTTCTCTTAGCCTCAACACTGGAGCTGATAAATTCCGATTGTTTAATTCAATCCATTGCATGTTATTTGCTTGATCATCCAAGGAAACTAAAACAGAATTTGGTACCAGGAGAGTAGAGTGCTGCTATTGCAAATACCAAGCAATATGGAAATGGCATTGGAATTGGGTAATGGGTAAAGGCAAGAAGAATTGTGAGGTGCTTGATAGAAAAAGCCTAGAGTGCTTTGAAGAGACTGTTGGTAGAAAATAGATACTAAAAGTATTTCCAATGAGGCCTAAAAGTACATGATGAATGCGTTATTGAAAACTGGAGGAGAGGCAATCCTTGTTTTAAAGTGGCAGAGGACTTGGCAAAGTTGAGTTCCAGTGTCGAGTGGAAGGCAGAACTTGAAAGAGAGGAATCTGGATATTTAGCTGAGATTTCTAAATTTAGTGTGGAAGGAGTAGCCTGGTTTTTCCTTGCTGCTTATAGTGAAATGTGAAAGGAAGGGATAAACTGAGAAATGAACTCTTAAGGACAAAGAAACTAGGAATTGATTATTTGGAGACTTTGGAATCAATCCAAATAGTGTGGTCTGACAGTAGGACCAGAAGTAGTTCTATCAGGGACCTCCCTGAACTTCTAGAAAGCAGAGAAGAGTGCTCCATGTAAGGGTTTAACTGAACATGGAACCAATTAGCTATTTCAGTGGAAGTTAGGACTGGAAATGCAATATGCAGGAAAGATCTGTGGAAATTGCTATTGTCTGATGATTTGGACCCATGAGAACTCCATGCAAAGCTGACAAGGTGTTAGTGAACTTTGTATGAGAGAAACCACTGCCAGCCTGGACTGAAAGGAGCACAGAAGGGGCAAACTGAAGGAAGAATGACTTCAAGGGCAGAACCACAGAAGCCAAAGTCCAGACTGAAGAGATATCTTCGGGCCAAGAGACCAGGCTCACCCATGTATTTGCCCTTGGACTTGGAGGAGATAGATCACCTGCCCCTGTACTTGGAAGGGGCAGGCCTTCCATCCTGTTGTTCAAGGAGAGTGCTGCCATCCCAATGCTCAGAGATGGTGGAGCCAATGTCCCAGGGTTTGTGGAGAGACTGGCCACTGTCCAGAAGCTTGAAGAGATTGGGGCCTTCACCCCAGTGTTCTGGAAGAGCATGGCTGCTGCACAAGCACCCGGAAGGGGTGAGGCTGCCAAAATACCATTTCATAGATGACTCTCAGATTTTGAAATTGAATGGAGCTTGCCTGCTGGTTTTCAGAATTGTTTGGGACTCATGACTCCTGTTCTCCTTCCAATTTTTTTTTTTTCAAATCATATGACTATCTTTGTTCAATATGGTTTTTTTTTTAATTAAAAATTTTTAAAAAATTTATTTCTCTTCCTTTCCCTTCCCCCCTTGCCCCCAGTTGTCTGCTTTCTGTGTCCATTCATTGTGTGATCTTCTGTGTCTGCTTGTATCCTTGTCAGTGGCACCTGGAATCTATGTCTCTTTTTGTTGCATCATCTTGCTGTGTCAGCTCTCCATGTGTGTGGTGCCATACCTGGACAGGATGCACTTTTTTCGTGCTGGGTGGCTCTCCTTATAGGGTGCACTCCTTGCATGTGGGGCTCCCCTACGTGGGGGACACCCCTGTGTAGCATGGCACTCCTTGCATGCATCAGCATTGCGCATGGGCCAGCTCATCACACAGGTCAGGAGGCCCTGGCTTTGAACCTTGGACCTCCCATGTGGTAGGCGGACGCTTTATCCATTGGGCCAAATCTGCTTCCCCTCCTTCCAATTTCTCCCTTCTAGAATGGGAAGGTTAATTCCATGCCAGCCTGTCATTGTATATTGGAAATAGATAACTTGTTCCCTAGGTTTCACAGGTCCACAAACAGAGAGGAATTCTGCCCTAGGTTAGGCCATACCCTTAAACTATTGTGATGAGACTGTGTACTTAGCATTGTTACTGAAATGATTTAAGTCTTTTAGGATGTTGGGATGGAATGAACGTATTTTGCATGTAGAAAGAATATGTCTTTTTGGGGTCTAGAAGGTGGAGTGTGGTGGTTTGGAACTGTATGTAACCCAGAAGAATATGTTTTTAAACTTAATCTATTCCTGTGAGTATGAACCCATTGTAAATGGTTTTTTTGATGAGGTTATTTCAGTTAAGGTGTGACCCACCTCAAAATTAATCCTATTGATGGAGTCCTTTATAAGCAGAATAAAAGTCAGATAGAGAAAAGCCATGGGAAGTAAGAGGCTGAAATTTAGCAGAAATTGGAAGAGAACAGAGGGGGCAGGAGAGGCTGCCATGTGACAGAGGAACTAAGAACCAAGGATCACAAACAGCCAGCCCCAGAATACCAGTCTTTGGGAAGAAAGCATTGCTTTGATGATGCCTTGATTTAGACTTTCTCTTAGCCTCAAAACCATGAGCTAATAAATTTTCATTGTTTTTGCTTACCCATTGTATGGCACTTCTTGAGCAGCCAAGAAAACTAAAACAGGGAGTTCTCTGCCTTTTGCATTCTTTGCCTCAGTGGTTTTGGTAGGGCTCAGACCCACTTTGTGCCAGGCATTATGCTACACTTAATCTGTTAAGGACCTCAACTATGTGCTCTGGAGGAGGAGAAGAGAGAGGGTAAAAAGAGTAAGGGAGATGGTGGCGGACTTGGATCAGTGGTTAGGGTGTCCGTCTACCACACAGGAGGTCTGCGGTTCAAACCCCGGGCCTCCTTGACCCATGTGCAGCTGCCCATGCACAGTGCTGATGCACACAGGGGGTGCCCTGCCACACTGGGGTGCCCCCGTGTAGGGGAGCCCCACGCGCAAGGAGTGCATCCCGTAAGGAGAGCCGCCCAGTGTGAAAGAAAGTGCAGCCTGCCAAGGAATGGTGCCGCACACATGGAGAACTGATACAAGATGGCACAACAAAAAGAAACACAGATTCCCATGCTGCTGACAATAACAGACATGGACAAAGAAGATGCAGCAAATAGACACAGAGAACAGACAACTGAGGTGGGGGAGAGAAGGGGAGAGAAATAAATAAACCTTAAAAAAAAAAAAGAGTAAGGGAGAATGAGACGGGAGAGTGCCCCAGAGGAGGAAGGAAATAGAGACCTTGGCGTTGAGATGCCTGCCTTTGAGGGGTGAATCTGTCTTGGATAATGCCTCTCTCAGTAATGATCATGATGGACTGAAAATTAGGAGCTCTTTTCCCATTCCCAAAGCACATGATTCTTGTGTCATGCAGGGAAGGAGACGTAATTCAATAATAATTGAGATTGAATTCCTTGGTCCAGCACAATTAGATTTTTTAAAAATCTAAAGGAACATGAGATTTCTTTCTTAACCAGTTTGTGGACCACAGTTCATACCCCTATCATTAATGGTTTAGTGCTCCTAGCCTTAATGTTGGATACTCAGTGTCCCAGAATCTACAACTTTGCAGTTTGAAAAGGTTGTGTTCTGCCTTCAGTGAATAAATTGTCATTGTCATATTATTTCTACTTATGGATTAGAGCCAGTGTTTAATAACCAGTATGTATTAGCATTGGGCTAAGCATTTGCATGCATTATTTCATTTCAACAACTTGTGAGATAGATATTATTTTCCTAGTTTTACAGAAAACAGTTTCAGAGAGCTTAAATAACTTTCTCTAGGGCACACAACTTATCAATGGAAGGCATAGAGCTTCTATACATCCTTCAGATCTCTGCTCAAGAGTCATATCCTCAACATATGAAGGAGATTTACCTTCTTGTTGGGGTATATACCAAGGCATTGTAGATATCTTCTCTGCCATTATGGTTGAAATTTTATATATTTTTATGATTATTTGATTTGTCCGTCTTCTCTAGACTGTAAACTGAGAGAGTAGCTATGTCTGATTTTGTTCTTTTGTATTGCCAGCACTTACCACAGTGCCTGACACATAGTGAGTTCTCAATAAATGTTTGCTGATTGAATACATCCTTTAATTTTTATTTTATAAATTATAGACTCTCATAGTCAGAAGACGCTTTGGCTGCTAACCCCCCATTCATTCATCAGATGCCTGAATTCTCATGGCATCTTTTTTTTTTAAGATTTATTTATTTCTCCCCCCTCCCTCCATTGTCTGCTCTCTGTGTCCAATCACTGCGTGTTCTTCTGTGTTTGCTTGTATTCTCTTTGGTGGCTCCAGGAACTGATCCTAGGACTTTATGGAGTGGGAAAGAGGTGATCATTCTCTTGCGCCACCTCAGCTCCCTGATCTGCTGCATATCTTATTATCTCTCCTCTGTGTTTCTTTTTGTTGGTTATCTTGCTGTGCCAGCTCTCCATGTGGGCCAGCATTCCTGCTCAGAGCACCATTCCTGTGTGGGGCAGCATTCCTGTGCAGGGCAGTCCTCTGCATGGGCCAGCTCGCCACACAGGTCATCTTGCCTTCACCAAGAGACCCTGGGTATCGAACCCTGGACCTCCTATAATGGTAGACAGGAACCCAATTGCTTGAGCCACATCTGCTTCCCAACACAGCATCATTTTAACTAACTTGTTTGTGTTTGAAAACTCTGGCTTTGAACCACTGACTGCTGGTACCAGCCATGTTCAGGAGAGCATACTACTCAGCTCCAGCATATCCCCTGGCCCTGCCAAAAGCCTTCACCTGTGTTTTCTCTTCTTCTGCAATCACCTGGCCACAGGCTTCTGAATGTGTGATCCTCAAGTTTGGTTCCCAGGATAAAGATCTGGACTTTAGATGTGATCTGATTGGTTTTATTAGATATTGAACTGAAATTATGCTAACTTAATCTAACTGCTGACTCATATAGAGTTTGTCAACAAACCTGATCTTCATTTAAAATATGTGTAATGGGTTAATTTGATCACTATCCAGTGTTTCCCAACTACCTATGCCAGGCCTCTTTCTCCCACTCCATTCCCCTTCCCTCACTGGGTGTCAAGGATCATCATTCCCACTATTTAAATGACTTGTAGGAGACATAAGAACTGAAAAATGGAAGTTTTTCACATGGGGCAGTAAAGATGGAGCACAGAAAAGTAGGGATACAAGTGAATGTCCTTTACCTGGAAACATTACAGGTGGCACGAGGATCCCCATTGATGGAAGGAATAGCAAAGTAGCTTTTCCACCCATACAGCATGCAGCTTTCTCTCTCTCTCTCTTTTTTTTCTTTAAGGAGGCACTGGGAAATGAACCCAGGACCTCATACTTGGGAGCAGGTTCTCAACCACTAAGCTACATCTGCTCCCCTGCAGCACTCTTTTGAGTAGGGATTAATGATCTCAGCTTCTCCTGAGTGGTCTTCCAAAGTTGATACCCCCAAGCCTCGCCAAGCCTTTTCTTTGTTGTGTTAGTCAGCCAAAGGGGTGCTGATGCAAAATACCAGAACGTGGTTGGTTTATATAAAGAGTATTTATTTCGGGTAGGAGCTTACAGATACCAGGCCATAAAGCATAAGTTACTTCCCTCACCAAAGTCTATTTGGAGGAAGATGCTGCCGATGTCTGCTAGGGTTCAGGCTTCCTGGGTTTCTACGTTCCTGGGGCTTGCTTTCTCTGGGATCAAGGTTCCTTCCTTCCTAGTGCTGGCTTCTCTTTCCTCTGGGTGCTGACTTCCTGGGTCTTCAGCATCAAACTCTATCATCAGAAATCTTTGCATCAAAAGCTCCAACTCTGTCCCTTGCCATGCTTCTTATCTGTGAGTCCCCACCCCTCAGGGATCCAATGCCCTAATCATAACTCAATCATGCCTAGATACAGATCAGATTCCAAGCATAATCCAATATTTCTTTTTGGAATTCATCAATTATATCAAACTGCTACACCTGTGGTACCTCAGGACAGTCTTCTCCATCCCATGACCCCATGCCCTGGTCCAACTCTACATCTGATCTTTCACTGAACCTCTTTCTACTTCTACGACTTGATCTCTGGCCTTTCCTGAGATATCCTGCTGATTCTCAAAAGACTGCTTTTGTGTTGAACTGTTTTTAGCCAGAAGTCATTCTACTTGGCCTGAACCCATGTTCTTTTTTTCTCAAAAGTTATAAAGCTGAACATGTACTATTTCTTCTCATTTCATTTTCAATCTAACATCTTACTCTCCTCAAAACAATGTAGCCACATAAAAGAGAGTTGGGGAAAGAAAAGCACAAAATTAATTTTTAATGATGTTTTCCTGTTACAATTGTATTGCTGCTAAGTCCCGTCTGTACTTGCATCATTGATTCTTTTGATGTAAGAACAGGATAGAGATACTTTTGAATAGTTATCTTTTTAGGACTAAAGAAAGAGATTATTTTCTATAAAGGAAATTCCCATTTTCACTTCTAATAAAATTTTTTTTTTTAAAAGATTTATTTATTTATTTAATTTCCCCCCCTCCCCTGGTTGTCTGTTCTTGGTGTCTATTTGCTGCGTCTTGTTTCTTTGTCCGCTTCTGTTGTCGTCAGCAGCACGGGAAGTGTGGGCGGCGCCATTCCTGGGCAGGCTGCACTTTCTTTTCACGCTGGGCGGCTTTCCTCACAGAGGCACTCCTTGCGCGTGGGGCTCCCCCACGCGGGGGACACCCTTGCGTGGCACTGCACTCCTTGCGTGCATCAGCACTGCGCACGGCCAGCTCCACACGGGTCAAGGAGGCCCGGGGTTTGAACCGCGGACCTCCCATATGGTAGACGGACGCCCTAACCACTGGGCCAAAGTCCGTTTCCCTCTAATAAAATTGACTAATAAAAAAAATAGACTTTTCTTTAAAAGATGTCCATTCATTCACCAAATATTTACTGAGTGACTGCTAGGTGACAGGATGTTTGCTTTCCATTTCCTTTATTTAAAGAGGAGGTTCCTGAGAATCATACAGATCAATATATTGGTTTGGTAATGAACAAGGCAAAGACCCTGTGCTAATGAACTAACATTCTAGTGGGATTTTAATATGGATATATTCATTCAATCAGTCCGTCATTCAATATATTTTCTGAGACTCAGAAGACCTTTTGGCACTAAATGTAGGAAAGACATAGCACCTCCACTCACTATGTGGTGGAAAGAAAGGCAAATAAAATAATACTTACTTTAAGGTATATTTGATACTATTTGATGCAGACAAAGAAGACCTTGGGAAAGGATATCAGGGAGGCCTTCACAGAGGAGCTGAGATTTGCATTTTACTTGCGCGGATGAGTGGGAGTCTACCAAGGGCGGAAAGGTAGGGTGAATCCTCTGGAATATTCAAAACAGACAGGCAAGAGAAAGGAGAGAGTGATTGGAGAATGACATGTTGTGTGAGTTCTTGCCAAGTAGAATGGCTTTTGGCTAAAAGAGTTCAACAGATAAGAAAGGACCCAGGTTCTCTGAATGCCTTTGTTCCTTCTTGCTCAACTAGAGTCAAGGCTCCACAGTGTAGGTGGAAGCCTTCCAAACGCTAGCTGGTATGGATGAATTGTTTTATGCTGAAAGACACCAGTGCCTCAGAAATGTTTCAGGGCACTAGAAAGCACAGAAGTGTCAGGAGTTGACTCCAGTAGCAAGACTGCTTGGGGATTCAATTTTTCTAAAAGATTATGGTATGTCCTGCTGTGGGACCTCTAGTTCAGTTCTGCAGTTTCTTTGTGACATAATTTATTCTTATCTCTTGTCAGCTACTAATCTTGGGCAAAATCTCTCCCAGGCTATTGCTAAATATCACTTACTGTCAAGCTTTAACTCAACTTTTCCTCTATTGTTTGTACCTAGGGTAAAAAGAAGGAAATGATTTTGGAGAGTAACATTTATGGAAGATAATTTGAAAAACAATTTATTTCGATGGAAAAGATTGACAGATAAAGTTTTCTTCATGCAATTTATAAGTACCCTGGAACTCAAGTTGATATTACAGTTCAAGTTCTTGAATCATTTGATTCTTTATGGTTGACCCCTTCCTGCCCACCTCCCCCTGCCTCCCAAACTCCAGACCAAGTAGAAAGGTACCACATTGGATTCTAATCTCTTGGTTGAATTTAGATCAGAGCTAAATTGTAGAAAGATTAGCTCAAAGTCCCAAACAATAGCCTGCTCCTTTACACCTCAGTGCTCAGAGGATGGAAAACCAATAAAGAATAAATGTATATACTCTTATCAATTATACTGACAATTGTTTAAGAAGAATTGCCTTTTCTGTAAATGGAAATGCAAATAAAAGGATATCATTGATTGCTTTTTACTAATAAGACTACTTGCTTCAAAAGGTCATCATAAATTTTTGCTATCCCTTGGTTTTGAAAATAACCCTTTCATTGAATTGGAAAATGTAAAAGTTTTGAAATGTATAAACTGTGCATGACGAAGTTTTTTGTAGTTGAACCTTGGAAAATTAAGTGCATGGATGCAATTGCACATTCACTTTCAAATCCTTAACTCATTTTCTGAACATTTCAATCAGAAACTTAACATCCGGTTTTGAATTCACCTGCTAAAAGGATTCTGTGCGCATTATTTTCAAGAGTGTATTTTTCTCTCCCGAACACAGTTTAGCTTCTTGTTCTTGGTAGCTGATGTCTTCAGATACAGAGAGCTCTATTTCACACATTTGAAATTAGAATATAACTATATGGGCAACTCCTTTAAAGTTGTTTTCAGGTTAACAGAAAATATATTTTTCTCTACCCATATACCACAGTTATAACTTATTTGCTGAAAGGATCTCAAAAACATTATAAACATGTAGGATTGCCAACATGAACAAATGTCACTTCAGAAACTGTTCTTCAAAAGAGTAATCTGGTCCAGCTCACTGTTGAAAGATTCATGTACTTAGCACATATTCTCACCAAGGAAACCTCAAGGCCTTTCTCTTGCAGCCTTATTAACGATGCCGCAAGGGTTTTCATATCTGTTAAAATCACTTTCTTTCTAATCTTGTCTTTAAATACAGGGAAGTATCACGACACAGCCTGTTAGTGCTCTGACAGGAAGCATCTGATATTCAGAAAACCATCTTGTTTATGGTTGGTTGGCACAGGACAGGGTTCACAGCCTTCCAAGCCTGCAAGCAGCAGGCAGAGAACAAGGGCGTGAGGCAGGCTCGGCGCAGACTGTGGCCGGGAGGAGCGCGTGTGCATTCTGAAGCGGGTGCATTCAGGGCTACCTGCCTGGAGGTGACTGCAGCCTGCGGGAAGGTGGGTCTAGGAGGCTGCCCTTGTTGTACCTGCGGCTTCCCCCAGACAACCCACAAACTTGTATTTTTATGTGAAATATCTGAATTTTTAAAAAAGCCATGGAGGCCGAATGCCTGCAGGTCATTTGTTTTCAACCTCGAGGATAAACTTATTTTAATTTATTGCTTCACTTGCTTGTTGGACGAGGCTTCCCTTCCCCATGGGCCATGTCTTACCGATTTTGCTGTCCTCAGTTCCTGGAAGAGAGACTAGCACATAGTAGATGTGCAAATAATTTTGATTAAACTGAACTGAGCTCTAGATAAATGAGGCTGAGAGAAGAATGTTTTTGGAACTGGGCAAAGTTATTACATCTTATGGACACTCTGGGAAAGTTAAACATTCACAACTATTGTACACTGTGCCCATTTCAGGCAGGGTATTCCTTTTAGCCGTCCGTCTGCAGATTTTGAAGCTCAATTCTGTGGATGTGTTTGGTCAGAAGATTAGGTTTGGCTTTATGTACCGTTACAGAAAAAGAGAGGGAGAGGAGGTTTTAAATAATTTATATAAGAAAATGAAGGAAAAATATATTAAATGAAATCCAATTTTATTTTGACAGTTTCTTGGGATATTATTTCTCCCTTATCCCCAGTTACCCTAGTGTCTCTGAAAACTGGAGGGATGAACTAGTGATTCAGGAATGCTGACCATTCATTCATGCTGCAATGACTTCCCAGAGGGTTCAGTTTAGCTAGGAAGGTAATTTTTTTATTATTCCCTTTTCATTGTTACAAGTAAGTAAATTCTCTCAAGCCCATGTATTATTCAAAGTCCACTTTGATCTATTTCCCAAATTTGGAATTTTCAGGACACTGTCAGGATTCAGCAATGCTCTGACCTGTACCCTAAGACTCCTCAAGATGTACATATGGGTTGGGGTGGATACAATTATTTTCATCCCCATTTTACAGATGAATAAATTGAGACTTAGCGGCCATAGCTTTGGAGCCTGGCTTTCAGGCTGGCTCAGTCTTAATCTAAAACTCATGCTAGTAATCACCATTCTAACTCTCACATTGCTCCAAGGCTTCTCAATCTCTCCTCTGACTCTTTCCCCTGTCTTACCTTACATAAATCATTTACATACGCAAACAGAATATAAGGCAAAAAGATCAACGAACACTTGGAGAGACTCCTGCTAAAGATTATCCTGGCCACCATTGTCACTGTTCATGTCTTCTTGTCCATCCTTGCCTTCCCCTTGGAAATGATACATCATGCAGTCTTACAACCACAATCTGGGTGGCACAATTTTGGTTCTCTGTTCCTTGCTCCTCTCTCTAGTCTGTGTTTTGTACAAAGACATCCCTGGTGGTTCCATTCAACTCTCTTCCTCTGGTGCTACCTGCTCTTACCTCATTCCATCCCTGAGTGGGACCCAGCCAGGAATCCAGAGGCAACCGAGTGTAGCGCGTGGACTCTGGAGGCAAACTGACCTGGGGTTGAAATCCAGCTCCCTCCCTCCCTCCCCCGCTTCCTTCTTTTCTTTCTCTCTTTCTCCTTCCCTCACTCCCTTTCTTTTTATCATGATTAAATAAGTTTTAACATTTAACTGCTTTGTCAGAAATACATTGTAGGGAAGCAGATGTGGCTCAAGCGATTGGGCTCCCATCTACCTTATGGGAGGTTCAGGGTTCAATTCCTGAGGTCTCCTGGAAGAGGCAAGCTGGCCCACGTGGTGAGCTAGCCCGCATGGAGTGCTGGCTCATGCAGGAG
Source organism: Dasypus novemcinctus (assembly GCF_030445035.2). Taxonomy (NCBI): domain Eukaryota; kingdom Metazoa; phylum Chordata; class Mammalia; order Cingulata; family Dasypodidae; genus Dasypus; species Dasypus novemcinctus. The sequence goes on along the minus strand of NC_080676.1, from coordinate 29,990,260 downwards.
TGCTGACCCAAGTGGAGAGCTGGTGCGCAAGATGACACAACAAAAAGAGACACAGAGGAGAGACATTAAGAGACACACAGACCAGGGAGCTGAGGTGGTGCAAGAGATTGAATGCCTCTCTCCCACTCCAGAAGGTTCCAGGATTGGTTCCCAGTGCCACCTAAGGAGAAGACAAGCAGACACAGAAGAGTGCATGGCAGATGGACACAGAAAGTAGACAATGGGAGGATGGGGTGGGGGAAGAAATAAATAAATAAATCTTAAAAATAAAAAGAAATACATTATTGCTTTTGGTTTGGCAGAAAAATTTTAAAAAATTCTCATTAATGTAAAAATCTGAATGGAAAAGATAACAATGGCAATTTTTAGGAAAAGTTAAATTCACACTGGTGTGGCAGCACTATGTACCTGGTAAAAACTAAAGCACATTTGCAGACAAAGTGGTCTGCAACATTTCAGATCAAATGGCAGTGGAATAAGGCCAACAAATACAGGAAATTAGTTAAAATATTGAGTGGATATCTAAAGAATGGCAGTTTGAGCATTTCATTTTTCAGTCAACATTATATTGTCTAATTTAGTATAGGAACTGGAGTTCAGTGAGTAAAATTCTCTCCCATAAAATAAAACTACATTTTTGGAACTCAGATTTTAAGCTTCTAATGAATTTCTCATTCTTACAGGTTTTGACTAGTCTAAGGAGAGGCGGTTATTTGCCAAAGAATTAACTTCATAGGCTGACCCCATCATAAATGGTGGGTCTTGCCATTTCCTAGCACGAACATCTTTAGATTGCCATGGTTTCACACATTCTGGGCAAAACTAGAAAACAAGCAATAATTAAATAAAAATACAAGTATACCCTAACAGTGTCTCTATACCTTCCACAATTATCCCCCAAATGGCAACTTTTAAAATAAGTATTGTTATTTAGATTTAAAACAAATCTTTATTCACCAAGTGTGACACTTTGAAGTACTTTTATGAATCCCAATAAGGGAAGGATTATGTTTTTGAACTAACCCATTGCTGTGGGTGTGGGATCTTTTGATTAAACTATGTCAGGGAGACGTGAGTCAGCTTGAGTCTCTGCCCTCTTGATGGGTTTGATACAAACAGAGACACAGAGAAAGAGAAACAGACACATAGAGCAAGAAAAAAGGAAGCTGTCTTTTTTGACTGTGCCATGCGAGAGAGGATTCAAAGAACCCTGGTAGCCAAAGCTTAAGCATGAAGCCCCCAAGAGGCTGAGCCCATGGAGCAGCCCAAGGCAGAAGAGCCGAGCCTTATGCCTGACAGCCCACAGCTGAAGAGCAGAGCAGCTAAGACTGAGAGAGGAGGCTCAGGAAGAGACGAACCCTGGGTCTAGTTGCCCACAGCTGAGCGCTGGGAGTGGCAGGTTCTGGAGGGGAAGGCAGGAACCTCAGCAGAGATCGGCAGCCATCTCTGCCACATGGTTGGACCAGAATCACCAGGGGGTGACTTTGGTCAAAGCCTCTGAACCATATACCTTTACCCCTAATACACTTCCCATTATAAAATCCAACCTAGTTCTGGTACTCTGTATCAGCAGTCTATGGCAAACCAAGACACCAAGATTCCCAAACAATTTTACTAAATGTCTTTCCTCCACAAATAAAACTAATACTGAGACTTGTCAGAAGATCTAAATGCATTGTATCTTATGCATCAACTCAGCTAAATCCACAGTCTAGAATCTGTTCATCATAAACTCAGATCTGGTAACTCACAACTCTTTCCTGTTACTCACTGCTGCATGTCCTTCATTTTAGACTTCAGAACAGAGACCATAAATGTGGTAGTGCAACATAGTAGTCTCTGTAATCCACCAAAATAAAAATACTTCATTTTTGATATATTTATTTGGATAATTACCTACTAGTAATTAGTATTTCTACATTTTTAAAAAAGACAACAATTTTAAGTGACAATATGTATCAGGCTAGTAGAAAAAGAGTTGACCCGAAACCTCTCTTTCAATCTCACAAAATCATGTAGAAAAGAGAAGGTATATTCAATTGGTTCCAATCATGTTTCTTGGGAGTATCGAAAGTTCTTTTCTGGCAAAGATTAGTTTGGCTCATCATAGAAAGAAGGTCTTTGAAGGCTGCTGCTAATCTTGCTTCCTTTAGGAAACGTAAATTTCAAGACATGAGAGTGCAAGAGGTAAATTTTTGATTTGTAAAACATTTGTGGACTATGCTTAGTCTCTAATTTCTAATTTATATTAAAGAACAGAAGCTATGTTGATAAGTTTTACTTTGCCTCAATTTACCAATACATCCATGGATCACACCAGTATTAGTACAATTTGATGGTCTTAATGATACCTTTGTGAAACCTGCACACTGCTTCTGATTGAGGACAGTGGATGCAAGGATCCTACAAAGACCCCCAAACGCCCCTCTTAGGAACTGTGGTATCCCAAGCTGGGAGAAAGCAATTTTCATCCCAAATTAAGTCCTCAAAAATAAAACAAAACAAAACCCAAAAAACAAACTAACCAAAAAAAATCTCTCAATGAGCAATTAGGAAAAACAGTGCTAAGAGGAGAGTTTCTTTTGTTTAGTTAAATCTGGGAGGACTGAGTATTCCTGAAGTCTCAGTCAGGATGTGTGTCAGGCCACGAATTCCTCGAATGCTAGTATTCACTATTAGAGGACTCTGCAGGGTCAAATTTTCATCATCGCTGTCATCTGATTCATCAACACTGTCTCCAGTTGCTCTTAGGGAAGGAGGAAGGTCTGCTCCACTTCCAGGATACTCCAGTTCAGCTGGTGGAAGCATAAATGGAAGAGTG